>NC_136063.1:1960029101-1961229101 GCF_964261635.1 Lissotriton helveticus | reverse complement strand
TGTGTGCATGAAAAACTTTTATGTGCAAACTGAGTATTCAAATTTTTGAACTAGTTTATGTTTTTCTTTAGTGGAGCACACAAGGATTGGTCATTTCCATTTTCTAAAAGTTGCAGAATTTGTGTGAACACATGAAATTGTTGGAGGGTGAACTGCTTCAAGGAGTGAGATCATACGTCATAGTGTGCTACTCTGTGATTGGTTGGTTGGTGCACAGTCGCGCTTTTATTGGTTGATGCCGAAACAGATGCCACATTCTCATATGTCAATTGTTGTGAAAGTGCCTCATTAAGTCTAATTACTGAGTCTTCTAGTATTATGGCTATTATGGAAATGGAGAAAAGTGTTCAGAAGTTTACAGAACAGAATCAAAACATCTGTGAAGTTAAATTATGTTGTTTGCACATTGTTGAATAAGCTGAAATCATGAAATGTTTTTAAGTTTTTAAGAGTATTGTATGAGGAGATGTGACAAATGCTTTTTGGGAAGGAGAAGAGGCACCTCACGAAAGGTACACCTGCGTATTATATGACAATGAATGTGGGGTTACATACATGTTTGTGGCTTCGTCAAGGTGCAAGATCACTGAAATGGAAGGTTCCTTGTGCTCTCCAAGATATGGTACATTTAAACGAAAAATAATTGAAAGATTGAGAGAAAAGTTATATGAGATGATATTACCACCTTGACCCACACAATATGAAAAGGAGAAGGAACAGTAATTCCGGGAGTTTAATTTGTTTGTGGACAGGATGCTTATTTCCAATTGACAGCTGATTGGCAGGGTATTTGCTATTTAGCTTTATTGCTTCTTAAGATGTAGCATATAAATTGTATAGATGGTTTAACAATGACATCATCAAATAGACACACACTTAGTACAGGTGATGGAACGCAACTAGTTGGAGAAATATTTGATTCAGTCATACTACAAGTAGGAGTCATATTGAATGATGAAAAGAATAGAAAGCTTTCAAGAGTTGTCAACAAATTGGCAAACAGTACTTCTGCAAATATATTAGTTGCAAATACAGAATTAGTGGCTATTACATCTTAGGTTTTATGAAATTGCCTAGCCTCAGACATTTTACTTGCAGAGAAAGATGTTGAAAGTTCAGTTCAGTTGTGCATACATTCTTGATGAAAATAAGAAACTTTAGAATTCAAAAATAATATTTCTGATCTGAAACTTGAATATGAACCATTAGGGGACATTTACAATCTGGGTAGAAAGCCTCCGACCACTAGTCGGAAGCTTTCCGACCGCTGTCGGAGACTTTCTGACGGACACAGTCGGTTTCCATTTCAATCGCCCGATTACGATATTGGCAGTCAGAACATAAACCGGCTGGTTATTCCGACTTGGTTCCGACCGGCTCTCAGAGTCTTCCGGCCGGTCGGAATACACCGAAATCCCCTATGGACGGCGTTTTCACCATCGGGATTACGACGTCAGTTTCCCACAGATTTTCTGTGCCGGCCTTTCCGACATGGAAAGGCTGTTGGACTGTGACTTTTGGGGCCGCTAGCAGGGCCCCCTTGCCTCTATAGCCTATGGTTGGTGGTTGAGGGGTTAATTAGGGACCCCCTGTAAAACCCTGCACTGTGTTGCAGGCACCATTGGGTTTTACACATACCCCCATTTCTCTATTGGAGCCTGTATCAGAACTGACTTGCAGGCATAACACAAGCTCCCATAGGGAAAATTGAGTATCGTAATCAGGCGGTCACAACCTCCGACCGGAGGTCGGTCGGTCCTGAGATGGCTTTGATTGGCGGCAACTCCAACCGACATCGTAATAAGCCCCTTTTAGAAAATGTAGGCAAAGGAGTTTCTATTATTGGAAATTGGTTTGCAGCACCTTGGTAAGCATTTATTAGAGTATTATTTGTGCCAAAATTAATTTTAGGGATTTGCATGCTGACTTGGCTTGCAATTTACAAACTTTGTAGATTTTGCATTTAAAGAAGAAAAATAGGAGAAGGAGACAGACAAATAGAAAGGGATTTAGTATTGAATGATCACATTTGTGATGAATACAGGAAGGCAAAAAAATATGAGAGTTTGAAAATGAAGAGAAAATACAATTGAGAGTGAGAATGAACTCTATGGATTTATTGGGATGAAAGTGTGATGTTTAATATAACCATCAGATAGGGTATTGTAAAAGAGATTTTAATATTAATAAGAAAATAATGCTTAATTAAATGTGCAGAATTAATGTGCAAGCTTCAAAAAAAATAAGGTGCTTAGAATGCATGAAACTGTAAGCTGTCCTATTTACTCATGCTAAAATGACCAAAGCAATGCTGCATAAAGAACAAGATTGAAAAGAAAATACGTGGGCCTCCCTGTGCTCTCATAGCAAGGGGAATATCTTATGGAAGTGCCAATAACTCCAGAGGAAAGTAGTGGGTTTCTGTCACGTAGCAAGAATGGGAAGGTGGCAGGCCCAGATGCCATCCCTCGGAAGTGTATAAGCTCTTAAGGGAGGAAATTATCTCAGTCTGGAAGACGTTGTTCAATTCAATCTATCAGGGGGAGGTACAGAGCCCTGACTCATTGAAGGAAACCACAATCGTTTTGATCTTAAACCCGGCAAAGGATCCCGGGAAGGCTGTTTCATATCGGCCAATATCACTCCTGAATGCGGACTATAAGGTTTTTTACAGTATCTTGGCAGGAAGATTGGCATAGCTTGCTCCTCAACTTATACACGAAGATCAGAAGGACTTTGCCCCGGGGAGGCATATCCATGAGCTTATTGAGCAGCTGGTAGGTTGTATAGATCTCACCACAACCTGGTCACTGCCTTTGGCTGCTCTTATATTGGATGCAGCCATAACTTTTGACAAGGTCTGTTGGACGTACATGTGGGGTGGAGGTAATGGGTTTTAAGCCATGTTTTGTCTCTATGTTACAGGGGCTCTATGAGATGACATATGCTAGGATCCTCCATATCGTCTCACTCACTGAGAATTTTCCTATATCTATGGGTACAAGGCAGGGCTGTCCCCTCTCCCCTTTATTGTTTAATATCTATATTGAGCCAGTAGCACAGCTCCTGCACACTGGTCGGGTCATTATCTTCACAGCATTGCAGTTCAACAATAGAAATGCACTATATGCAGATGACCAACTAATTTAGACCTTGGACCCTGCAAGCACTATCCCTTGGGTGAAGTTTCTGGAAAATGAGTATGGGTCCTTCTAAGGCTATTTAGGGAATAATGCAAAGTCAGAAGTGATGTGTTGGAATGCACCAGACTGGAAAGGGAAGGTGCAAGCCGAAATTAGGTATCTGGGTATCAAATTCTCAAACCCTTTGGAGGCTATCCTGAAGTTCAACTTTGATAGGGTGGCAAAGGAGGTTGTCTGTTTACTATCTAGATGGAAGAACCTCCCACTCACAATATATGGGCAAGTCAATTTAGTCACAATGGTGATATTACCAAAACTGACATATCTGTTTAGATGTATTCCTTTAACTTTTCCAGTCCTGGTATTGGATGGGATTCAGGTGAGAACAGGAGGCTTCCTATGGGCATCTAGGGGGGCCAGGCTTGCATGGAAAAAGCTACTCTGTAAGTTAGAGAAGGGGGGCTTGGCCCTCCCAGATTTAAAGCTTAATTGTATGGCCTTCAGAAAAAAACTGCAGGATACTTCTGGGTAAACCAATAGCCTCAACATGTGGGACAGTGCTGAGGTAGATAGTGAGAGAGTATGACTCAGAAATATTTTTGTGTAAATTTGTGGCAATTACATTTTTCGAAAAGGTTAGCTTGAAGGTCTTATTGGCGGCTGCCTTCCTCTGACTTCTTATGAGGAAGATATTGGATATGGGTTAATATTCACATTCTCACCTGGAGAAAGCTGGAAAGCTGGAAAGCTGGAAGAGTTGAAAGACAGTTAATGGAGAAAAAGATTGAGACAGGAGGAGAATGGCAGGAGGTCGGTGGTAATGAATGAGTATATCCATATGAGCATCGACTAAGCCTTGGGGACTTTGGCAGCACTACAGAGCCCAGGAGACATTGGGCCACGGATCAGACCCGCAGCCCCTCCCTTGTTTGCCCCGGAGCTGCATATTCACTTCTCGCGCCTCCCGCTTCACCCAGGAGACATTGGGCCATTTAACAAACCCGCAGCCCCTCCCTTGTTTGCTCCGGAGGTATTTGAGCACACCTTACCTCCCGCCCCGCGGGACGCGCGCGGTGTCTGTCGGGCAAAGCCTGGGCAAAGGGCGGGCCATCTGTGGCTGGAAATGGCTGGGCTGGGCCACCCACCCTGTAATTCAGACTTGGTTCTCAGCAGGTACAGTGCGCATTGGGGCATTTGTGCTAAGTGACTGTTCTGAGGATCTGTGGTCTCCTTTTATAGACAGTGGGCGAGTACAGTGTGCTGGGAAATTGTTTGGCCTGAAGTCTAACTATGGAGAAACGAAAGGCTGTGGATGGTACAGGGGGGGCTTTAGACTCAAGGGTGGGGGCTCGGAAGGGGAAGAAGGCAAGAAAAGTTACCAAGATTGTGTCATGGATAGAATTGACAGTATTATTTCTGAGTGTGAGGAAATTCTTTCACCCGATGAATCTACACCGGCATGTATTATTACATCCCCTGTAACCATGAATCGAGGCCTAGCTCATACTCGATCTATACCCCAAATGTTCCGGAGACACTCCAATTCACAGGCCTTGGGTTCTGTGTCCTCTGCAGACCCTGTTAAGCCGGGTGAAAGGGGCACAAGGGTGAGGAGTCCGGTTGACATTTCCCAGGGGGCAGAAGGGGGTCATCTGGAGCCATCAATGGTTGTGTGTTCAAACCGCTTTGCCGCCCTTGCTGAGCTTTCAGACACACGGGGCTGCTGAACATCTTGACTCTGGAGGCCCATGTACCGCCCTTGAGGTTAATGAGATTTTTAAAGAACCATGCGAAATTGCTCCTACGACATTTAGAGATGTGGTACAGGTGGGAGGTTCTCTTCGTTCAGAAATTGCGGATTTGAAAAAAAAGATGATATTAGATTTAGCGGTTGTAATTAAAAAACAAACAGTGACAAGTACACCTCCCCCTTCCAAAAAATCAGAGGTTCCTTTACCAGTTTTAAACGTAGATGGCCAATTGGTTTCCCGTACTAAAAGTAAACCTGTACGAGAAGGTAGTTCCTTGTTTCATCGGGGGCTGGCCCAAATACCAGCAAAACTTCCTACTTCTTTGGGCCTCCCTCCAGCAGCCAAAAAATCCCAAAAAGAGCCACTGATGCCTGTTCTTTCGAAAAATCGGGCCCAAGGGAGTACTGATCCGGTGCTTGGTTTGACAGACACCCCTCTTGCATGTAAAACCGCTCCAGCAGGAGAGCCTGTAGGCTCTTCCATGAGGAACAAGGTCTATTCACAAAGTCCAGGGACTTCTTTTAGGGACGATGTGAAAATTCTTCACCTTCCACCTGAATGCTCACCATATGTGGTGATTCTTAAAAATGTCCCATCTTTGGATAAGCAACGTAAAGAGACATACCCCGAGCTCAAAAATAAGGTATGCCATTGGCTTTCCAAATCCATAAATTTCTCTTTTAGTTATATTTCGGATATTTTGTTTGTGAGAAGAGTTAAGAGGGTTGGTCCCTCTGTGAAACAGGTGGAAGGTGACTGTGTTGTAGTCAACTGTAGATCCTACCTACTTGCAAAATGGCTGATAGAGGAAGGAAGATTCTGGAATAACCAGTGTGGGGCAGGTGGGATTAGTATTCTACCACTAGGTGACTTTTATAAGCACCTAGATATAAACCATGAAGGTATCAATAAAGGAGGGACTTGCAGCCGGAGGCCTGCCACTTGGGGCACTGAACCATCGCTAGCAGGGGCTGATAGTGCTTACTCGCTTTCAGGCTTGGACGCCCAGGATTGACTCCTATCTGCACCTGGTATAACCTTAGACTCTCCTGGGGTATTAAATGGTGTGGTTTTACCAGGGGACGTAGTGCCACCTGTTGATTTCCCCTTGATTTTAACCGATACTATTCCTCCAGATGAATACCAGGTAGATTATGTTAGTGACAGAGATTATCCAAAGGTGCGGGATATTATTAAGGAGGTGGCTCGTCCTATGCAAACTTTGGAAATTCTCTCATGGAATGTGGCAGGTATTCAGTCCAAACTAAAAGATTTGGACTGGTGCATCTTCATGGAGAAATTCCACATATGTATTCTACAGGAAACTTGGGCAGTAGAAAAAGTTTATAGAGCAAGTTATATTACTTATAGCGTGGAGGCTAAAAAGGGAGTGCTAGGTCGAGCTGCTGGTGGCCTTTTGATATGGGTTAAGAACTCCTTGGTTGGCAGATTTCAGGTTCTTGACCATATATCAGATGAATTATTAGGCCTGGAAGTGCGTTTCCCGAATGGGAAAACTCCTTTGAAGATCTTTAACATTTATAATCGTTTTAGCAGCCACCATAGACTCTCAAATACAATAACAAAGCTGTTAGATCACTTAGATGCTTCCACAGGGGATTACTATCTGATGGTCGCCGGTGATTTTAATATTTCTTTTGAACCGGTAAACTATATACAGGATCTGACAGCCTCTGAAGATGAAGCAAGAGGGATAGTGAGACTAAATATTCCCTGTCTAAAAAGAAGCTCTAAGGCTGTAGAACAGATTTCATCATTTACCATTAATTATGGGTTGCGTGCATGCAATGGCAGAACAGAATTAGATAGAGAGGCATCCCACACCTTTAAGAGAGGGCTATTTAAATCTAGAATGGATTATATTATGGTAGATCTAGATCTCTGGACAAATGTTAAAGATATGAAATTCTAGAAAGAATCGACAGCGATCATAACGCACTAGCTCTTCTCTGTGTGACATGATTGATTGGCTTGGCCCCTCTAAGTATAAATGCCCCCCCATAATGCTAAGTGAGTATGGAAGAAGAGTTAAGTGGGCAAATATTCTGGCTGAACAGAATGTGCTAGCCCAGATCTATACAAAGGTGTCAGACGTTATCATTAACTTAGACCCAAAAAGGGTAATAAAAATTACCCCTTAAGGGTCTGTGAGAACTTGAAAAACGATATTAAGGGGTATTTTTCTAAGCCGCTTAGTAATTAGCATTTGAATAGATTTTCAGCCCCAATGGTTTGACAATACCTGCAAAATGGCCAGGGCAACCCTGATTACAGCAGTTAAGGGAAACTCCTCTACCATAAGAGAGTGTAGAAAAAGCTATCAAAAAATTCAAAAGGAGGCCAAGAAAGATTGGGGAATTGAAAAATGGAGGCTCCTGGCAGAGGCCTCCCATCAAAAGAACAGTAAAGCTTTTTGGCACCTTTTAGCTAGAGACATATCTGGGGAGGTGGCGCAATCTGACTCCCACCTACAACCCCAGGTATGGGAAGACTATTATGGACAGCTTTTTGCAAACTCTGAGGGAACAATAGGCCCCGCTTTATGCCCATCGACCACCGAAGACTCTGAAAAGGATCTTTATCAGATCAATGTTGGTGAAACTATCATGGCTTTAAAAATTCTAAAGAAGGGGAAGGCCCCTGGCCTTGATAGACTCCCAGGTGACCTTTTCAGTTTGGAGCCGGTTGTATGGGGCCCGGTTCTGACTGTAGTCTTCAATGCTATCCTCAAGGGAGGCATGCTGCCGCCCACATGGTTGGGCGCAGAAAATATTCCTATCCACAAGAAGGGGGACAATGGGTTACCAGAGAATTATAGGTCAATCAGTCTAATTGACGTCCCCCGAAAAATGTTTGGCAAAGTAATCCTAAACCGAATCCAAGATTGGATGGATGAAGCAAATATTCTGTCGGACCTCCAAGCAGGATTTAGGGAATCGATGAGCACAACAGACTAGGTCCTCAGGTTCATGATGGTGATCTGGAAAGAGGTCACCATCCACAGGGGTCACCTGTATGTTGTGTTTGCGGACCTGAAGACCGCTTTTGATTCTATAAATCGGGAACAGCTGTGGGCCACCCTGAGGGACATGGGGATGCCGCTTTACTTGGTTAACATCTTGATCCGTATGCACTATAAAACCTATGCAAAGATGAGATGGAGCAGTGATGCTGCTCTTTCTGGGAAAATATCTATACAGAAAGGAGTACACCAGGGGTGTGTCCTGGCACCCACTCTTTTTACCCTTTTCATAAATGGCATTATAGGGGAGCTTTTTAATTGTGGTGGGGACCCCCCAAATCTGTCTGGTCAACAGATCCCCTGTTTATTATTTGCTGATGACACACTACTTATTGCAAAAACTCCTAGTGGCATCCAAAATTTGTTAAATAGATTTGAAATGGCTTGTCAGAGTAGAGGGTTAAGGATAAACTGTGGTAAAACAAAATACATGGTTTTCAACCCTTATAAGAGAAGGTTAAAGCCTTTGATTATTTGGGTATCAGGATAAGTGAAGATGTATCCTGCTCAAATCAGATTAGAAAGAGTGTTTTGACCCTTCAGCATGCTGATAGAGTGCTATTGTGCAAGATTAGAACTTTCCCCTATAGACCATTAGCTCCTATATTAGAAATTCATAAGGCAAAGGGGTTAGGAGTGGCCTTCTATGGGGCAGAGTTGTGGGGTCTGGACAATGTAAAAGAATTGACCAGGGCCGAAAATAAGTTTGCAAGGGCAATTGTGAACCTCCCAGGGTGCACACCCTTAATACCCCTCAGATCTGATTTAGGGTTAAGATGTATAGAACAGTATGCTATCTAAAGGGCACTCACCTTCTGGTTAAGAATTTGGGTGAGTAGCACAAAGGTACCACTAAGGTGTGCTATGGTCAAACTTTTTGATTTACATTAAAAAACGGGGCGCATCAAATGGCTCAAACAACTGAGGGACTGGTTCACCAAGCTTAGTATGAGTTATCTATGGGATGATCCAGGGTGTATCCAGAAGGCGACTATTCCGTTTTTAAAAAAAAGGTTCTGGGCTTTTATGGACCATGAATTTTTGATAAATAATACCAACGGCTCGCTTACAATAAATGTTCTTAATTTTAAATGCGAGCTCGCCTTTGAACAGTTTTTAGATGACATTGAGCCCCTTCAGGCTAGAGCTATATATTTGCAGTTCAGATATGGGACTTTACCATTACACTCTAGAAGAAGTAACTGGGCCAATGCACTTGTTTCATCTATATGGCCTGTGTGTTAGGATAAATCAGAGACTATAGAACATTTTCGCTTTTTCTGTACTGCATATAATGAATATCGGAAAAAATGGATTATCCCTGTGTGTCGTATTTTATCTTGTATTCGCCCCTCTGACGCCATTAGGATAATTACGTCTGATAATAACAGGTGGCTTGTGTTTGCACTAACTAGGTATCTCTTGTATGCGTGGCGGAAACATTTGAAGTTTTTTTCAATTTAACTTTAGTACATGTAAAACAGTATTTATTGAAATGAACTGTTATTACTTCTTAACTGTAATTGCTTTTACTTGGAATAAGATGCTCTTATTCAATTTTATTCAATTGTTTTTATACTGTATTATGATGGTTTTTATTCCTGTAAATGATCAATTTTCTTTTTGATCGAATACATTACTACTACTAAATTATACTAGTACTACATTTCTCACCAATTTGGGACACCCCGGAGTGTCTGAAGGATGGGTTGAGCACTCCCCTGTGGGAGGCAGGGATTAAGCTGGGGGAGCTAGTAACAACACAGAGCATTCTTCTTTGGAAAGTTTTAGCAGCTAAGACCCATTGCTCCCTTTCCAGATTTAAATATATTCAGCTGTCTTCTTGGCTCGTGGCAAATTTAGAGGAGATAGGTAGAGTGTGGGAGTTTGAGTCACAAGCTCCTGTGGCTTTGAATGCACGCCGCTGCTAGGACGCGCAACGGGCGCGCCGCTGTCACGCCGAAGGCATGCCTAAGGCAAGCCCGTCTGTGCCCGTCCACACCTGGACGTTGCCAGGAGCCAGGGACTCTGCCCCTCACAAAGCCCAAAGATTTAGCTACTCCCACGAAGCCCTATGGGCTCTACACAGAGAAGATGCCTGCGGGACTCACAGCTGGGCTCCAGATGACTGCCCTTCCCTCTGTGAACATTGCACTTTCAGACTGTTTCCCTTGAGGCACTCCACATCCTCTGGCCCTAGGATGTCGACATACATTATTCTGAGTATTAACTGTTGATCACTACCTAAACATCACACTGAGGTGTTCAATCTCCTTCAGGAACATTCACCTGAAATCCTTTTTCTTACGGAAACTTGGCTATCCAAGACCTCTGTGGCTATACCAGCACTTGCCCTTCCTACAGGCCATGCCATACGCAGCATAAACAGAATAGGAGGGAGAGGAGGTGGTATTGCAAGTATTTATAAATCAGCCCACTCATGTAGTCTGTCCCCCCTAGATCTCCCCGACTGTGAGAGTCCACTTTTCAAAATTACACTGAGCGCAAACTTCACCTTCTCTGGCCTCCTCATCTATCGGCCCCCTGGCCCATCAAAAACCTTTAGAAAAGCCTCGATAAACACTGTCACAGCACTAGCTCTCCAGTCTGCCAATTTTAATATTATAGGCGATCTGAACCTTCACCTGGAGTTACAAGAACCCTTGGAGATTCACAACTTTTTAGGGGACTTGGCAGCCTGCCAACTGACTAAACTGGCCCTCAGTGATACGCTCAGAGCGGGACATCTCCTTGACCCTATTTTTTCTAACCTGGAGTCACTGGAAGTTCTAGCACAGCTTCCAATGATCTAGACAGATCATTTTCTCAACCTAATGCAGCTAACGATAGCTGGGACCAAGCCCCAGCCAAACCAGTATCCCTCACTAAAACGGCCCTGGCATAAACTTAACCAAGCAGACCCCTCACAGCCTTGAGTATACAGCCATTGGTAAGATCCAACAACATGGAAGAGGCTGACACACTCTTCCAAAGGTGGATAACCCAAGCATTAGACACCTGCATCCTCCTTCAACTCACTCACTCTGAAAGCACCCGGGTCAACTCCTGGTTTAATGAGGACCTAACCCTTGCCAGGAAGAACTGCAAGATCCTGGAAAAATTGTGGAGGCGATCATATGACCCCCCATGCCAAAGTACAATATAGAACGGCTATTAAATCCTATCATAAGCTGGTGCGCTAAACCAGGGAAGCTCATTACTCTAGCTTGAGCACCACAAGCACCAACGGCAGCAAAACTGTATTCTCTCTACTGAAGGATTTGGTCTCCTCTCCTTCAGAATTAGGTAATATTATATCCTCTAACCAACACTGTGAAGAGCTGGCGATCTTCTTCATGAAGAAGGTTGAAGACATCTACCAAAATCCCCCAGTGCTACTGGGAAGAATACACACACCAGCCCTGAGACTGTCCTTCTCACATCACTTCCCTCTATCCTCATGAATGACTTAAAGAGATTAGTGGTTAAAATCAAATCAGGATCTTCAGATGGCCACCTAAAACCAGACGTTTTCAGGAAAATCCAACAAGATCTACTACCTGAGTGTCTGGAGCTACTTAATCTATCACTCTCCTCAGCGGTGATGCCTAAATCGTGGAAGCATGCAAAAGTGGTTCCTTTTCTCAAAAAAATCAACGTTAGACATCTCCAAACCAGAAAACTATCACCTGATCTCATTGCTTCCTTTCCTCTCCAAAATCCTGAAAGCACATGTGAACTCAACGCTAACTCACTTCCTGGAAACCAACCACATACTCGATAGCTCACATAACGGTTTCCGACCGCGGTACGGTACCGAGTCGGCATTACTAGCTGTGTTAGAACAACTCAAATTTGCGCTAGATGCCGGCAGTACATCAGTGCTGGTGCTGTTGGATCTAAGCAAGGCATTTGACACGGTCTCCCACAAAATCCTGCTCCACCGGCTGGACGAAATAGGAATCAGACATAAAGCTTTATTGTGGTTTTCCTCCTTCTAGGCTGACCGGACTTTTCCAAGTGACATCCCCCCCTTGCTCTTCCCATGCCCACCCTTTTCTGCTGCTGGGTTCCACAGGGCTCTGCACTGAGCCCTACACTGTTCAATATATGTATGAGCCCCTTGGCACGACGACTCCCAACTGGTGATTGCCCTGTCCAATAATCCCAGCCAAGACAAAATTAAGTTTCAAGAAGATATCTCTGCTATAGCAGAATGGATGACAGCTAACTTTCTACAATTGAACTCCGCCAAATCTGAGATTCTTCTGGTTGGCAAAGAATCCCAACTCTGGAGTAATAAATGGTGGCCCCTGGCACTTGGTGACCCCTCTGTCCCTAAACCTGCGGTGAAAAATGTGAGTTTCATACCTGACAAAGACCTTAATCTTGAAACACATGCCAAATCAGTGGCGAGAAGTGCTTTGGCCTCAGGCCGATTATGGGTCTTTTTGATGCCCAAACACGCCAGTTGATTATTCAGCCTCTATCCCGGCTCACCTGGACTACTGCAATGTGCTTCTTCTCTGCTCTAATAAATACGTGCTTAACCGAACACATTTTGTCCAGAACTCGGCAGCACGCACCATCTTTGCCCTCCCTAAGTACAGCCAAGCCCCTAATCTCCTCCACCGCCTACATTGGCTGCCCCTCGAACAGTCGGTTTGCTTCAAGATGCTCTGTATCACACTTAAGATACTGACAGGAATCACTCCAGACATTCTATGCGATATGTGCACCCTCTACACCTCACCTCGAGCATTTTGCTCGGCGAACTTGCGTCTCGCTCGTACCCCTCGCATTCACAGGACTAGATCCGGTGGCCGCTCCTTTAGACATCTGGCCCCCGCCCTATGGAATTCTCTCCCCCTACACATTCCCAGTAACCCTGACCATCAGGCCTTCAGATGTCTTATGAAGAACTGGCTCTTCTCTCAGGTATAATCCCTTGGGTCTAGTCCCCTGCTTAGTCTTGCTCCAGCGCTGGGATGCCTCTCTGCCGAGGCAGCCATGGGCTTTACAAGTATTTTAATCTAATCTAATCTAATCTTGGGGATAACCTTGGGACGAATATAATCTTACACCCAACTTTGGTATTAATGGGGTTGGACATTTCTCCCTGAAAATTGCAGTTATGTCCACAGCAGGCTTTGCTGTTTTATCTGATGCTTTTGGCTAGGAGAGACATTTGTAAACGATGGATAGGCCTGATACCCCAAGAGTGCGGGACTGGCTTCAAGCAGTTAGCTATAATTATTGAATGGGTAAGGTCGGTAAACCTGGAGAGGCTAAGGAAAAGAAAATCTGGGCTGATTACCAAAGGTGTGGCGATATGAGGGTCGTATAGGCAATCGTATGAATGGTCCTACGATTGCACCTGGGCACAGATATAAACCTGGGATCTGGTCTAGGCTGAGTGGCATGGGCCAGTGATTGTGAACAACAAGTTAAGGGCCGGAATGTGTTTACAGAAGGCGCCTGATGTTCCAGTAATGGTGATATGAGGACAACAAAAAGAAAGAAAATGCTATATACACATAAAACTTTGATTCTTGACTTCTCCATAAACCTGTTTTCATTATAATTATTGATTTGCTTATATAGTTTCAAGCATCCTCAACGAATGTTTCTACTTATACATCCATAAACTTTTGGGAAAGTAAGCCTGAATGAGGCAAACTTAATGTGAGCACATAGTTGTTGTAATTTAGTTGCAAACATAACATTGCTTTCTGGGGACTATTGTGTTTGTGTGAGAAGATGAGGAGTGATCCTGTTCCCAAGAGAGCATCAGATGCTGATCGGCTGATGGGAGATGAAAAGAGCAACATGTTGCAAATGCTTCGCGAAATGTGATGTCTATAATAGTGCGTGTTCCTAGAGTTGACTCAGAACCTTTTGACCACTTCTTTTTGTCCACTTTCCTTGCCATTTTTAGGTCTCGCCTGTCGATGCGCATGCGCATCGAGCTTGCGAGACTATTGCGGCTTAAACAACCTTTAACTAACAAGCAAGGAATCGTGGCGATTCCTTGCAGTGCCCGTGACTTTTAAGCTCAATGCGCATGTGCATTGAGCTTAAAAGCGCGTGCACATCAGTTCCCTCAGCCGCAATCGCCGTCTGTTCCCTCAGCCGCATTCCTCCGACAC
Organism: Lissotriton helveticus; assembly: GCF_964261635.1. NCBI lineage: Eukaryota > Metazoa > Chordata > Amphibia > Caudata > Salamandridae > Lissotriton > Lissotriton helveticus. The sequence goes on along the minus strand of NC_136063.1, from coordinate 1,961,215,015 downwards.
CTTTTGAAGTGAAGTTTAGCTTCACTTCAAAGGCCCCGGCTTCTTCACACCCACATGCCGCTCTCCCCGCTCCGCCCCCTCCCCTGCCCGCCGTGTGCATTTCTCCTACACCCCCTCCCCACAGCAATGCCCTCCGTCTGTTTTACAATTTGAAGAGGTAATCGGAGTCTCAAAGAGATAAGAGGGATATTTGGATCCATGTCTAGTGGTGAGGAAAAAAAGAGAATTGATGTCAGCGCATGCCAGTGGCGCCGCTATAGGTTCCCTCGTCTCCTGTTTCCCTCTCCTCCTCCAATCTTGCAATGATTTCTCTCTCTTAAGCTTCTCCCTTGTGTGTAGAGTTCATCTCCCTTCGGGTTCTCTCTCTCCTCTCGACCATCTGTTTCTCTCTCTCCTTTTCTCTCTCCTTTCCGCTTCTCGTTGGTCAACGATTCACTACAACCCGCTCCTCTCACACACAGGATCGCCTCTAGCTTTAGCTGCGTTCCTTTGTTTCTCACACTTGTGTGACCCCTCCTGCACTCTCGGGCCCTGCCATTCACTTCCCTCCCCCGCCTGTGTTTTCCCATAACTTCTCACCAGCAATGCTTCTCACCCCTTTTCCTCTCTGCTCCTGTTCTCACGCTCCCTTCTCCGCTATCCCATGGATCTGACACCCCCCACCCCCTCCCTCACCCTTACTCCATACTTCAGCCTCCCCCTGCAAACACACAGCTATGCAGTTTCAACTTTGCACCCGCGAGATTCCCCCGCCCCCAACCCCGATATCCCCAGAACACCCTTCTACCCTAGCCCCTTCAGGCGTTCACACATCTCACGTGCTTTTTAACCTCACCCCTCGCCCCCCCCCAATGCTCTACCTATCTCCACTCTCATTCTGCCCGCTGTCTCGTTCTCTCTCTGTCTCCACTCACAGACGCGTCTCTGCAGCCCCCCCCCCCGTGTTCCCTAACACTCTCCCACCCCTATCTGGGAGTTGTTCTTGGCAGCGGCGGCTGCAGCTGAATTGCAGGAATACTTTCCTTTATTTAGGAGCAGCCAGGGGTTGGGAGCGCAGCTTCTCACATCTGGAACTCATTGGCACCCATTTGGACACAATGTGTTGCCCATATATATATATTTTGATTTTTTTTTTTAACTCTTTATCGGCCGCGGGCTACGAACGTGAAGCCAAGAGCCACGTGTCCGGGAGGGCGCGGGTCAGAGGTCAGGCCGTCTGACTGTCCTGTGATATCACTGAAAGACGCTGTTTGTATATTTCTTTGTGTTATTTTTGCCAACTTCCTCGTAATATAGTGGTACAATTTTGAATTTAGTGAACCAGGTCTCTCTTGGAGCAACAGGGAAGTGGGGAGTTTTAAACTCGTCACCCCTGCAGAACAGAACAAGGGGCCCTCATCCGCCATCTTAAAACCTGGTCATGGGTCAGTGCCATCTTAACTCAATGTGGCCCGCTACCAGCATCCCGTCATGTCCTATTATTCTCACTAGTACATCAGTCTGGTTTCATTGTGCACTCAGGTGCGTGGCGTTCACTAGTACATCACTATGGTTTTTTTGTATCACAATCAGGATGCCTCACCCTCAACCCCTCACCCTCAACCCCTCACCCTCAACCCCTCACCCTCACTCACCCTCAACCCCTCACCCTCACTCACCCTCACCCTCACTCACCCTCACCCTCACTCACCCTCACCCTCACTCACCCTCAACCCTCACCCTCACTCACCCTCACCCACCCTCAACCCCTCACCCTCACTCACCCTCACTTACCCTCAACCCCTCACCCTCACTCACCCTCACTCACCCTCAACCCCTCACCCTCAACCCCTCACCCTCACTCACCCTCACTCACCCTCAACCCCTCACCCTCAACCCCTCACCCTCACTCACCCTCACCCTCACTCACCCTCAACCCCTCACCCTCACTCACCCTCACTCCCCCTCACTCACCCTCACTCACCCTCACTCACCCTCACTCACCCTCACCCACCCTCACTCACCCTCACCCTCACTCACCCTCACTCACCCTCACCCTCACTCACCCTCACCCTCAGTCACCCTCACTCACCCTCACTCACCCTCACCCTCACTCCCCCTCACCCACCCTCACCCACCCTCACTCACCCTCACTCACCCTCACTCACCCTCACTCACCCTCAACCTCACTCACCCTCACCCTCACTCACCCTCACCCACCCTCACCCTCACTCACCCTCACCCACCCTCACCCTCACTCACCCTCACCCACCCTCACTCACCCTCACCCTCACTCACCCTCACCCTCACTCACCCTCACCCTCACTCACCCTCACCCTCACTCACCCTCAACCCCTCACTCACCCTCAACCCCTCACTCACCCTCACTCACCCTCAACCCCTCACTCACCCTGACTCACCCTCACCCTCACTCACCCTCAACCCCTCACCCTCACTCACCCTCACCCTCACTCACCCTCAACCCCTCACCCTCACTCACCCTCACTCACCCTCACTCACCCTCACTCTCACTCACCCTCACTCACCCTCACTCACCCTCACCCACACTCACCCTCACCCTCACTCACCTTCAACGCCTCACCCTCACTCACTCTCAACCCCTCACTCAACCTCAACACCTCACCCTCACCCTCACTCACCCTCAACCGTTCACCCTCAACCCCTCACTCACCCTCACTCTCACTCACCCTCACTCTCACTCACCCTCACTCACCCTCAACTCCTCAGCCTCACCCTCACTCACCCTCACACTCACTCACCCTCAACCCCTCACCCTCACTCACCCTCACCCTCACTCACCCTCAACCCCTCACACTCACTCACCCTCAACACCTCACCCTCACCCTCACTCACCCTCAACCGTTCACCCTCAACCCCTCACTCACCCTCACTCTCACTCACCCTCACTTACCCTCAACCCCTCACCCTCACTCACCCTCACCCTCACTCACCCTCAACCCCTCACCCTCACTCACCCTCACTCTCACTCACCCTCACTCACCCTCACAAACCCTCACTCACCCTCACCCACACTCACCCTCACCCTCACTCACCTTCAACGCCTCACCCTCACTCACTCTCAACCCCTCACCCTCACTCAACCTCAACACCTCACCCTCACCCTCACTCACCCTCAACCGTTCACCCTCAACCCCTCACTCACCCTCACTCTCACTCACCCTCACTCACCCTCAACTCCTCAGCCTCACCCTCACTCACCCTCACACTCACTCACCCTCAACCCCTCACCCTCACTCACCCTCACCCTCACTCACCCTCAACCCCTCACACTCACTCACCCTCAACACCTCACCCTCACCCTCACTCACCCTCAACCGTTCACCCTCAACCCCTCACTCACCCTCACTCTCACTCACCCTCACTTACCCTCAACCCCTCACCCTCACTCACCCTCACTCACCCTCACTCACCCTCACTCACCCTCACTCACCCTCGCCCTCACTCACCCTCACCCTCACTCACCCTCACCCTCACTCACCCTCAATCACCCTCACCCTCACTCACCCTCACTCACCCTCACTCACCCTCACCCTCACTCACCCTCACTCACCCTCACCCACCCTCACCCTCACTCACCCTCAATCACCCTCACCCTCACTCACCCTCACTCACCCTCACTCACCCTCACCCTCACTCACCCTCACTCACCCTCACTCACCCTCAGCCTCACTCACCATCAACCCCTCACCCTCACTCACCCTCACCCTCACTCACCCTCAACCCCTCACCCTCACTCACCCTCACTCCCCCTCACTCACCCTCACTCACCCTCACTCACCCTCACTCACCCTCACTCACCCTCACCCACCCTCACTCACCCTCACTCACCCTCACTCACCCTCACCCTGACTCACCCTCACCCTCACTCACCCTCAACCCCTCACACTCAACACCTCACCCTCACCCTCACTCACCCTCAACCGTTCACCCTCAACCCCTCACTCACCCTCACTCTCACTCACCCTCACTTACCCTCAACTCCTCACCCTCACTCACCCTCACTCACCCTCGCCCTCACTCACCCTCACTCACCCTCACCCTCACTCACCCTCACCCTCACTCACCCTCACTCACCCTCACCCTTACTCACCCTCACTCACCCTCACTCACCCTCACCCTCACTCACCCTCACCCACCCTCACCCTCACTCACCCTCCATCACCCTCACCCTCACTCACCCTCACTCACCCTCACTCACCCTCACCCTCACTCACCCTCACTCACCCTCACTCACCCTCAGCCTCACTCACCATCAACCCCTCACCCTCACTCACCCTCACCCTCACTCACCCTCAACCCCTCACCCTCACTCACCCTCACTCCCCCTCACTCACCCTCACTCACCCTCACTCACCCTCACTCACCCTCACCCACCCTCACTCACCCTCACCCTCACTCACCCTCACTCACCCTCACCCTGACTCACCCTCACCCTCACTCACCCTCAACCCCTCACCCTCACTCACCCTCACTCCCCATCACTCACCCTCACTCACCCTCACTCACCCTCACTCACCCTCACCCACCCTCACTCACCCTCACCCTCACTCACCCTCACTCACCCTCACCCTGACTCACCCTCACCCTCACTCACCCTCAACCCCTCACCCTCACTCACCCTCACCCTCACTCACCCTCAACCCCTCACCCTCACTCACCCTCACTCACCCTCACTCACCCTCACTCTCACTCACCCTCACTCACCCTCACCCACACTCACCCTCACCCTCACTCACCTTCAACGCCTCACCCTCACTCACTCTCAACCCCTCACCCTCACTCAACCTCAACACCTCACCCTCACCCTCACTCACCCTCAACCGTTCACCCTCAACCCCTCACTCACCCTCGCTCTCACTCACCCTCACTCACCCTCAACTCCTCAGCCTCACCCTCACTCACCCTCACACTCACTCACCCTCAACCCCTCACCCTCACTCACCCTCACCCTCACTCACCCTCAACCCCTCACCCTCACTCACCCTCAACCCCTCACCCTCACTCACCCTCACCCTCACTCACCCTCACTCACCCTCACTCACCCTCACTCACCCTCACCCTCACTCACCCTCAACCCCTCACTCACCCTCACCCTCACTCACCCTCACCCTCCCTCAACTCCTCACCCTCACTCACCCTCATCCCCTCAGCCTCCCCCTCACTCACCCTCAACCCCTCACCCTCAACACCTCACTCACCCTCACTCTCACTAAATGACAAAGCCATCAATATAGCAATTTTAACATCGCAAAAATAAATAAATTATGTCATTTACAAGAACAATAACTACAACTTTTCTAATGCGATACTTATTGCATTCCAACCCCACTCATCCACGCAACGCCACTCACACACGCAACGCCACTCACACACGCAACGCCACTCACACACGCAACGCCACTCACACACGCAACGCCACTCACACACGCAACGCCACTCACACACGCTACGCCACTCACACACGCAACGCCACTCACACACGCAACGCCACTCACACACGCAACGCCACTCACACACGCTACGCCACTCACATACGCAACGCCACTCACACATGCAATGCCACTCACACACGCAACGCCACTCACACACGCCACTCATCCTCGCAACGCCACTCATCCACGCAACGCCACTCATCCATGCAACACCACTCTTCCATTTGCAAAACGAAAAATGTCTAACTATTCTATTGCGAGACCTATTGCATTTCCAATGCTTGTTATTTCAGACTTTATGTCATATTGCTTTGAGTTTCCTCAACCTCTCTTTATGGGAAGTTCTTTGCTTTGATTTTTGATATATTTGAGCTGATTTAAATGCTTAAATCTTCATCCTTTTCTCTCACTCTCTCAGACTAGAACTCTTCATGACTAACTCTATGTGCCCTGATTCTTAGAATAGGGATTCTTCCTTTATGGAGCACGCTTTAATGCATTTCTTGAATGATTATTTAACCAATATTAATATTATATTATTGTCAATATGTTGACTATTGAGATTAGTCTGAATTTAACTTGCGAATTATAGTGAAGATGATCTACTAAAAGATTTGTTTAAATAAAACCCTTTAAATATTTACCATCTCTATTGACAAACATTTAACTAATGATTGTGATGATCATTTATATGAGGTATTGTTTTCTTCTTCTCTAAAACAACAAAGATCGAAGTATCCAGAAGCTGATTACTATGTGTGTCACATGAACACTCATGTCACAGAGGACTTTATCAGCCTATTTGAGGCTCACACGATTTGTGTTGCTCATGCAATACTTTGTTAGCCTTGTGCAGGTCTTGAGGGACTTCGTATTGCTCCTGTGATACTTTGTCATCCATGTTTATGTCTAGCAGGGCATGCTCTCACAGGACTTAAAGCCAGGTAAAGCTCTGCTGATCCCCCTTAATTCTCAGGGGCCTTGGATGTTTGCTGCAAGATTTTTTGACAAATGCAGATCAAGTTAGTAGGCTAAGGCCAAAGTGATAGCCAGGCTAGATTGTGTATATGGGTGCCTACCAAAGGAAGAGCAGGAATATCTCATGCACCATGCTATCTGCAGCTAAAGTTTTAGGGTCAGGAGGAGACATGGCTGTTCTCAGGGCAAGGATGTGGTCGTTTCAATTACATCAAATACCTAGTCATCCGTAAGTTTGTGAAAATACATTAACTTTTCTAGTGGTTTATGATTTATAAAATCCTCATTTTGTGCACCTACACTCAGCACAAAAAAGTGTAGATTAAACGTGCAGTTGCTGGGAAAACAATCAAACGTCTCTTTTTTCTGTGATCAAGTTTGAACAACCTTTCGAGTGAAGATTTTTGCTAAAAATATTTTAGCGGGAGGTATTTCTTCAAAAGAATTTTTAAGGGAAAATTCTTGCACAGATGGATGGATTTGTGGTCCCTTACAGCAAAGCCTCCCCTTTTTCGGATTTCACCTTTTTGTTTTATTCTTTTACAATTTCAAGTAGTTGTCAAACTTAATTAAACGGCATTCAGGTGGTTGAATTACACGACACCATTTTTTCCCATTCATAAAAAGGAGTAAAAATGCTTGCCAATAAACCGGGCCATTTAATTACTACTGAAAACTTTCTGCCCTACAAGCAATCTTCAGTAAATACAGGGCTGTGTGAGTTTGTATCTAAATCTATGATTTCTGTGAATCCCTTAAAACATGGAACAAACGTAAATGATATGATTCAATTGATGTATTGTGGATTTCTGAAGTTTATATGATTGTTAATTCGGCTCACAATCTTGGGCATTACAGTTCTGTGTGAAGTTTTCTAGATCTAGAAATCATGACCAAATAAAAAAAAAGTAATATTAAAAATAAAGTTATGTTTTCTAAATACTCAAACGCTTGAAGTTGTTGTACAACTTGTTCTTTTGCAGCCACTTCCACGCAGTTTCAGTTTTTGAGGTAACGAGATTTAAATGTGGTGGCTACCAAACAAAAGACTTGCACGTCTTTTCAAGTTTTGTTTCATTGTAAATAAATAAAAACTCCCAAAATAGTTCATGACTCTTACATCCACACTGTGATAACGTCACTAGCTGTTACTGCACCCTTGTGGCAGCAGTGCCCGGTCACTGCTTTTCTATTGCCAGATGTCTGTTTTACTGCTGGGCGATTAACAGTAACCAAGCAATTAAAGTTCATTGTCAGAGGGACCCACCGCTGCTGGCATTTGTCTGGAGCCAAATCAGCGTTTTTTGTGTGTGTTTCCTGCAGGACTTGCTAGAGTTGGGTCAGGCGTTGTATATCTGTCTGCTCAGTCTAAAAACTCGGGCCTTGATGTTTGCATTTTCCATCTTTCTCCCACGATGCTCGCGCTGATGAATGATGCTCACGGCTGGGACACAGTTCCATAAAATGGAGTCCTCGAGCTGTCACTATGCTGGAACGGGAGCGGATATTCCTGGGTGGGCAAACGCTTGCACGGGTGGGAGCCAGACGCATAGACTTCAACCAATTTATATTCCTGTCTCTTTCGTCATCACTCCATTGATCTATAGTAAAAAGCCAGCCGCATGGACACACTCCATCAAATTGATTTTCTCTCTTTCTCCCACAGAAGGCTGTGTTCCACTCATCTTCCTCACAGTTTATGTTGTAACTCCTCCTCCGTTGCCACGGTTTCCCCATTCCTTCCAGCATCCGTTTGCCTCGCCTTTTTTATCATTCACCCCATCCGTGTCCTACCCAGAAGTTGATGCTTGTTTAAGCATGAACGCTGCATCAATGGATGCGGTGCACATTAATTGTGGACATCAAGTAAAGTACAGGGCATGGTTGGTATTCTGGGATCAAAGGCCATATCACATAAAGTGAGCACTACAGTAAGACATGGTCTGCCACAGCTTTGGGCTGACTGGTTTCTGAAGGAGTTGAGTAGCTGGATTCACGTTTTTGAACGAACTATAGACAGTTGTTAATAGCTGCTTGTCAGAGGAACTTCGCAGACATGTACTGTTTTTGGCTGTTAATGTAGCAGCATTGGTGGACATCTCTAAAGTAAGTAAAAGATCCTAACACAATAGCATACACAAAGAAACATAACAACACATAACAAAACAGGGCATATCACAACAAAGCAGTCCGAACAGAATGCAGAACAGCAACCGTAGTCCAACCCAACATAATTCCATTGTAATAATACAGCACAACAAATGTACACACACGTTTTTGTCACACACTACCACTTAAGGAATCGTGCTTTCATAGTACCGTAGTTAAACGTGTTTGAAACAAACAATCCTCAACGTATTACCTAGAATGTGTAGTACCACCAGTCAAATGTTTAGTTATAGGAGTTCAAGTACATGCTTCCACACTCATGTCAACAAACTTGCAACCCTTCATTCACTGACTACCTTATCACATTGTAATAATTTGCAAGTTATTTTAGGTAGGATTAACTTCTTCTTAATAATCCATTCATACTTTGAGTCACAGGGCCTTGGCTTATGCAAGCATATTTAAATCCATCTTGCTAGTGACAAAAGTAAAAATGACTTGTTGTTCATAACAAGAAATGCACAATAGGAGTGTTTGGAAGTGATCATTTCAGAGTGGATAAAGTGTTGGAATTTATTTATAAGAAATTTGGTGGTTGGTTGAGGGTGGTCCAAGCCCCACTTAGAAAAGAACCAGGATCCTTGTCATGGTGAACCACCAAAGTCGCTAAATTAAAGTGTGCTTAACCCGCTAGTAGCTTGGCACAAAAGTGTCAGGATTACCTTAGAGGAAATGTGTAAAGTACTTATGAAGCTCACAAACAGAAATGCGTTGAAAACACAGCACATTAAAAATCCCAAACCAATTTAGACATCTAGAGCAAGTTTTAATAAATGAAATTAAAGCAGAAGGGCAAACATCCAACTTGCTGTCATTTGGTCTCACTAGACTGGGGGAAGTCACCAGTACAGACCGCCCATGAAGGAGAGCCAGTCGGATACAGGGACCAGGTTAGTCCTGTTGAAGAGTTGTCTTGAAAGTCCGGCGCCAAGAATTTTGTTTGCGTTGGAGGAGGCCATGAGAAGCAAGTTGAGCACTGCAGATGGTAGTCACTTTAGAGGGAAGAGCAGGTCAGGTGTTGCAGACGGTCATTGCTGCGGTCCTTGCGGGAGGTTGACATAGGTTGATGTTGCCGTAGGGTGAACTGTGGGTCTCACATTGCTAGTCATCGCTGATGGTCACGATCCACGCAAAGAGCAGGTTTCGTCAGAGCTTTATATTGGCATTAGTTGCTGGCAGCAGAGTCTTGGCATGAAATTACCTTTTCACAGTCAGAGAGAGCCCATACTTCAAAATCTTTATCTTTTCTTGAGGATGAGTAACCTCTGATGCCAGTCAAGGGTCTAAGACCAGTGTAGGCAGCTCTTGTGGATCAGGGACTCACTCCAGCGGAGGCCAGTAAGCCTCAGACAGGTCTTGTTGCAGGTCCAGGCAGGTTAGCTGGGCAGCTACAGAGAGGCCTCCGAAGTTGCTTGTGTCCCTGTAGCTCACATTGTCATCAGACAATTAACCCTTAGAGTCACCCTGGTTAGCCTGGGGAAAGGTAAGCTGGTCCAGTCAACCTTATCTGACAGCAAGGTAGTCTTTGAAGCAGCAGGAGGGCAGTCTTGTGTAAGTACAACAGGTCCAGGAGTGTTTGTGTCACAAACTGCTCATGTACCCTCTTTGCAGTGGGCCTGACGTGCAAGGCTTATGTTCCGCTGGCCCTGTGGCACCTTATGGCAAGCTATGATTCCATGCCTGAGTTTCCCTTCTTCCCTTGATTCCATTATGCCTGAGCTTGTAAGCATTCCCTGAACACATGAACCAATGTCTTGCCTTGCTCCCTCTGTTGCCTTGGAGTGTTTTCCCCTTGTACATGTTTAAACAAAACAAAACATTTGTTTCCTGTTAAGAGATTACCTTTATTAGTTTGCATCTGCTCTTCCTGTAAGGTTAAACCTGTGTACCTACACGTTCTTTCCTTCAGGTGTCTTAGAGAACCTTCTAGATTGCCATGCGTGCCATGTGTGATCTCACTGTACAGGCAGTGGGTGACCATCAATGGCCATAGAGTGGAGGCTCTTAGAGACACCGGAGCCAGTGTGACAGCTGTCAAGTGTCACTTGGTGTCTGACGAGCAGGTGGTTCCAAATGCATTCTTTCCAGTTGTTGCCACTGACAACACAGAGAGCTATTACAAAGGGGCTCAAGTTCCCTTTGAGTGGGGGGTCTCTGGTACTCTTCAAGTAGCTGGGAGGCCAGATATGCCTGTTGATTGTATGTTAGGCAATGATTTAGAAAGCTCCCCTTGGGCTAAGGTGGAGAAGAAGGCTCATTTAGAAATGTTGGGTCTGCCTGAGTGGGCGTGTGTTACCACTCAGTCTATGGCAGCCAAGGGTGTTCAAGAGATCCTGGAGCCTGAAAGCATGGCCCAGGAACCAGCCCTAAAGAGAAGAGGTAGGGTGTGTGGGAAACCAGCTCCCATTATTCCCACGGCCCAGGAGGAGGCAGACCTTGAGAGGGTTGACCTGGAACCTACAGGGGAGCACGTTTCTGAACTGGGGAACCTACCTGAGCTGACCTATTGGCAGCAAGAAGGGGGGCTCTCCAGGGAGGAAATTTGTACAGAGCAGAAGGAGTGCCCTTCTCTTGAGGGTTTGAGGCAACAGGCCACAAACCAGGCAGCAGGTAATCAGTCAAGATCACATTGGATCTACTGGGAGAACGGCCTCCTGTATAGCGAGCCTAAGGTTGCTGAGCCTGGACCAGCCCATGTGCTGATGGTACCCCAGTGCTTCAGAGCCTTCCTACTGGGGTTGGCTCATGGCGTACCTTTAGCTGGACATTTAGTGCAGAAGAAGACCTTTGAAAGGCTTGTCTCCCACTTTTATTGTCACCAGATGCAGAAGAGTTCAGATACTCATTGTAGGACTTGTCAAACTTGCCAGGCAAGTGGGAAAAGTGGATGGAAGCACAAGGCTCCTCTCCAGCCTTTCCCTGTAGTCAGTACCCCCTTTGAACGGGTAGGCATTGACATTGTGGGGCCACTGGACCCCAAAACAGCCATGGGCAACAGGTTTATCCTGGTTCTGGTGGACCATGCTACCCGGTACCAGGAAGCCATCCCACTCAGGACAGAGACGGCCCCTGTGGTGGGACGTGCACTGATGGGGATTTTCTCCCGTGTGGGGTTCCCCAGAGAGGTGGTGTCTGACCGAGGTACAAACTTCATTTCCAATTATATGAAGTCTCTGTGGAAGGAGTGTGGTGTTATCTATAAGTTCACCAATCCTTACCACCCACAAGGTAATGGGCTGGTTGAAAGATTCAACAGGACCCTTAAAGGCATGATCATGGGTCTTGAGAAACCAATGAGGCATAAGTGGGACGTCGTCTTGCCATGCCTTCTGTTTTCTTACCGTTAGGTGCCATAAAAGTTCCTAGGGTTCAGCCCCTTTGAAGTGTTGTATGGACACCTGGTAAGAGGACATTTGAGTCTGGTCAAGGAAGGCTGGGAGCAATCTCTCAGGAAACCTCCCCAGGATGTTTACAGTTACATGCTGGCCTTCAGTTACCAGACTCGGCGATTCAGAGACCTCGCTCATGCGAATCTGAAAGCCAGCCAAAAAGAGATGAAGTGGTGGTACGGTCAGAATGCCACTCTGATTGAGCTTCAGCCTGGACAGAAAGTTTGGGTCAGGGCCCCTGTAGATCTTTGTGCACTCCAGGACAGGTGGACCGGTCCATTTGAGGTGGTGGAGCATAAGAGTGATGTCACCTATCTGGTGAACTTGCAGTCTCCCAGGAACCCTTTGAGGGTCCTGTATGTTAACCGCCTAAAGCCCCACTTAGAAAGGTCCGAAGTGGGCATGCTCCTAGCGACAGATGATGGACTGGAGGAGGAGACAGGGCCTCTTCCTGACCTCCTGTATGCAACAGAGCAAGATCGGTCAGTGGATGGTGTCAGCCTCTCTGTCACACTGACCCCTGATCAGCAGCAAGATTGTCGCCAACTGTTGAGACAATTCTCTGATTTATTTTCCTTGGTTCCTGGTGTCACAGAGTGGTGCATCCATGATGTGGACACTGGAGACAGTCCTCCTGTGAAGCACAAGGCTTACAGAGTAACTGACAAGGTCAGAGCTTACATCAAGGAAGAAGTCTCCAAGATGTTTGCTTAAAGGGTGATTGAGTCCTCAAGGAGTCCTTGGGCCAGCCCAGTGGTTTTGGTCCCAAAGGCTGCAGCGCCTGGTGCCACACCTGAACTTCTATGTGGACTACCGAGGGCTCAATTCAGTCACCAGGACTGACGAGTACTCTATCCCCAGAGCTGATAAGCTCATTGATAGGTTAGGGGCTGCCCGGTACCTCAGCACGTTTGATTTGATGTCAGGGTACTGGCATATCACCTTGACTGATGGGGCTAAGGAGAGGTCAGCATTCTCCACACCAGTCTTGATTTATTTATTTATTTTAAGTTTTGTAAAGCGCATAGCTGCCCCAGTGATGGGTCGTCCCAGCGCTACCTAAGCAAGGGCTAAGACCACACAGAAGATGGAGAGCATCTTAAGCTGGAAAGAGCCAGGTCTTTAAAGCCTTTCGAAAGGCCAAATGGTTCTGAAGTCCTCCAATAGGGATTGGAAGAGAGTTCCAAAGGCGCACCGCCTGGACTTTAAAAGAGTGACCGCCTGCTCTGGCTCTGTGAAAACTGGGAGTGCAAACCGTGCCAGAGTTAGCTGATCGCAGAGGGCAATTTGGTACATATTGGACCAGCAGATCCGCTAAAATCGGCGGTCCTTGATGAGTCAAGATTTTATGGGCCATACACAAAGACTTAAAATGAATTCTTTTCGCTATCGGCAGCCAGTGCAGCTTAGGCAAAAGGTGCACAACCGAACTTGATTTAGGCAGTGCTAGCAAGGCGCGAGCCGCCGCATTCTGGATTCTTTGGAGGCGAGCAATACAGGATTTGTTGGCGCCTAGATAGAGGGAGTTACCATAGTCCTGTGGTAAATAAATAAATAATACCTCTATTTTTGACTGGATATAACAATAACAGATAGCTCAATAAATAAGAGTCAAGATTCGAGGTAGTAGGAGTTTGCAGGTTTAATACAGCATAAAGGACAGGAACAGGACAACCTGCACGGGCAAGATCTGGGATGGCTAGCAACTTTTAATAACAGTGCACAAGCATATATAGTTAAACAAAATACATTACAGTACATACAGTAGGCGTAACAGTGGGTGGGGCCTGTAACAGTCGCGAGAGATAAGGCAGAAAGGAGGTGTAACAAGAGGCGTGAACAGGGCGTATACATAGACATGTGATGTAAACGTAACGGAATATGTCACAAATGGGGCGGAAACATGGAGGGGGCTACCTAAGGAGCCGGGACCTCTAACCTAGTGGTGCGCGCAAGCTGGCAATGACGTGTAACTAGGGAGAAGCTGGGGGCTATGACTTCTGAGCTAGAAGGAGAGACGAAAGTCTGGAGAGTCAGAGCGACATGTACCTAAACACTATCTAGTATCTGATGTTTAGAGAACATGTTGATAGAATCCAAAAGTTATCAGGGCAAAGGCTAACAGACACTAAGACTGGTGCATGCATTATTCTACATGTAGTGTGTGTTGAGGAATATTAAATGACCATAAATACAGTATTTCTCTTACATGGAGACGTAAAGGCTAGATGATGACTGAAACTATTGATGCGATTCAGTAGCTTAGGAATGCAGAGAAGGAGGGCTGGACTGATAACTAGAATCATAACATACTCTTGGCAGACTGACAGGCAGAGCCAGGCCGAGCCGGGCACTGTGAGGCAGGAAGTAAGTGAAGGGTCAGGGATACAGGTGGGGGCTGTATCGCTCCTCAGCGAGGGTTCAGGAGACAGGAGCTGAATCTGAGTCCGGGCCCTTTTGAGGCCTAGAAACGGGGACTTTACAATGAAATAACGTGCACACTGTAAAACGTGGCAACATAACTTTACATAGGCTTAATATTCGTAGCTTTCACGAGAACTGGAAACTGGCATACTAGAGATGGACACAACTGTAATTGCGTCTTTAATCGATCATGGGGAATACATATGCATATTAATCATGCACATATAGCATAAAATGGGGAACACGTAGGGACACAGAACATGGCAAAATTTACTTTTCCACATTCCCTCCTTGTCACTACGTTTCCATCAGGAAACATCAATATTCATGATACCATCTATCATTTCATACAGTATCATTTGCTCGTCTCGAATTTTCTTGGAACGGGATCTAGGACGGGACTTGGGACTAGGAATACAAGAGGTAGCACAAATGCCGCAAATCGCAGGGCCACATTGTATACAGAGGCAGCAACTGAATATGATCGCTACTGCAATACCTAGAAGTGACAATATTTTCCATCCCCAGGCAGAAATAATACTCCAAAACCAACCGGACCATGTCCAGGTGCCTGGATCCTGGTGTAACTGATGGGCAATTTTATGAAGTCTGGTTATAGCTGAATAAACAGACGGCGCGTTATTTGGAATGAAAATGCAGCAACTAGATCCGATGACTCTACATGCTCCTCCTCTATCGGCCAGTATGACGTCAAGAACGAGACGATTTTGGAGCACGACAAATCTCATAGCAGATTGCTCTTCGGTTAAGTTACCTAGGGCAGAAGCAGTCTCATTCACTACTGCTTCAAGGGTTCTGGTCAATCTACGTATTAGCTTACTATTCTGGATAGGTCCTATAAAGAAAAAGAAACCTCTATTGAAATCTGTATACTGTTCTAGAGCAGTTTCAGTTTGATCGACAATCGGGGACTCGATCTCCCTTCTATGTCTAATGTGTACTAGATGTGTGTTTCTATGATAATCGGACGGGGCTAGAAAAACTGGTGGCAGTAGGAAGGCAATGTAACAGGTTCCCTCCCAATCGAGGGGCAGACGAACATATGCGGTCTGACCACAAACAAAATAAGAATGACGTGAAACTTTGAAAATAGATTTCCCACTGTCACTATACTCGACAATAGTAGTACAATCACTATGTCCTACATGTACGGAACCATTATTTCTGACACATAATTCGCCTTTGACTGGTAATACTGAAATAGCAGGTAAGTCTGGAGTAGGATCAGACTGAACATTCAGGACCATAAAATTCGAAGAATAATTACCCAAATTATAAACTTCATTTTCTAGATCTAACCCTGTCCTGTGGGGAAGACCTTGCTTGTCTGGAAAACATGTACTGTTCAGAAGGGACATATCATTGGAGGATGACGTTAACGTGGACCATGCTCCACACGAACCATTATGTGAAAACGGATAAGGAAACAGTGGCAGAACTCCCTTCGGTGTCTGGAAAGGGGGGAGTCGACCACACACCCAACAATTTGTGGCATTGCTGGTCTGGTGTGAATAATGTAACATACGGATAAATGAATTGTTGCGCATAGCAAGACGATAGGATAGTTCGTGAGGAGGTAGATCACTAAACGTGTGCTCTACTGTAGCATTAGAAAACTTATTTACATGAGAAATTGGAAAACATAAATGAAATGCATAGCTCGTGCAGGTAACCATCAAGCTGAGAAACAATATAAAACTTAGAAAAACGATACATCGGATTGAGTTTTGACTAACTCTCTCACTATGGGGGTCTATTTCATACATGTCAGATACCTGTCTAACCGTTTCACCTAGGGGAGGACTTAGACAATTAAACTGGCTGACTTATTTTACTAGACCGGAGCTTACTCTTATACTCCTGCTGCGGAGTTTTCTCTAACAGGGGAGGCTTTGAATCAATGTCATTTGCGGGACAGTCCTTAAAAATAGTATCTTGGCAGTCTTTAAAATCTTGACAATCCTTAGAAAAGTTCTTGGAAACAGTTTGTAGTCGGAGTCCATGAAATTTCTTGACGTGCGACAGGTGCACCCACCCCTTCCTGCCTTCCAACTTGACGGCAGTACGGGTGGCCAAAAGGACTAACTTCGGCTCCTTCCAGCGAGGCTCCAGCGGACTTGAACAATCAAAATTCCGGACAAGAACCAAGCTTCCTGGAACGATTTCATGCGGTTTCACCTCGGTATTGTCTGGAAATGCGGCGGCAACCTGTGAACGACAAGAGTGTAGGGCAGACATCAAGGAAGCTAGGTAATCTGTCAGCATATTACTGGAAACATCTGTAATACTTCGGGGTCTAGGTGTACCCCACATGTTCGGGGGGCGGCCGAATACGACCTCATAAGGGGACAGACCTGATCTGGAGTGTGCGACCATGCGCATATAAAACAGAGCGACTGGCAGGGCAACTAACCAGTCTACACCTTTCTCTTTACAGACTTTGGCAATACGGATTTTCAAGGTTTGATTATGTCTCTCTACGAGACCGGCTGCTTCTGGATGGCGTACACAATGGAACTTCCACTGGTACCCTAGTAAAAGGGAAACGTGCTTCATTAATTCAGATGAGAATGGCTGGCCGTTATCAGAATATACGACCCTTGGGAGTCCATAACGGGGGAAATATTCACGAACCAACTGCTTGGCAGTGGTCGCGGCTGCGAATCTGGGACTGGATATGCTTCTGTCCACCTGGACAAAGCGCATACAACTACAAGGATATACTTGAAACCTCGACATCGCTCCATCTGAATATAATCCATCTGGAGGACTTCAAAAGGGTGGTCAGGGGGCTGGAATCCACCTTGTTCCACCGGGACACTTTTACCTGGATTGAACTGGCAACATATCATACAGGTACGGACTTTCTGCTTGGCTGCAGCTCGTAAATGCTTGTTAAACCAAATGTTCTGGATACTGTCTAACATGGCTTTTTCTCCTAAGTGTGCTGGACTATGTGCGGTATTGATAATGACTTGAACCATTGAGTCGGGGAGAAACCATGTGGCTTTTCCCTTCGTCAACCATCCCTGATCTGTCTGGACCCCTCCTTGTTCGGACCATTTCTTGATTTCTTCGGGAGTAGCATGTAACTGGATATCTATGACATCTTGAGTAGGGTCCTTAACTGTCATACAAGTAATCTGTTCTAGAGTGGATGTTGGTGTCTTGTTAACTGGTATGTCTGGAGTCTGAGCTGTAAGCTTGGCTGTTCGATCTGCTAGATCATTTCCTTGAGAAATAATGTCTGTAACTTTCGTATGTGCTTTGCATTTCATGATGGCAATAGCTGTTGGTAAATGTATTGCATCTAACAGAGCTTGAATAAGGAGACCATGCTGAATCTTGGTTCCATGAGAAGTCATGAAACCTCTCTCCTGCCAGAGCACTCCGAAGTCGTGTACAACTCCGAATGCGTAGCGTGAATCTGTGTAAATATTAACTTTCAGGTTCTTGGCGTGTATGCAGGCTTGGGTCAGAGCAACTAGCTCTGCTGCTTGAGCAGACAGGGTGTCAATACGATGTGTTTCAATAACTTCAGTGTCAGTAGTCACTGCATACGCGGCTACTAGTTCTCCTGTACTCGTTCTCATACATGAACCATCCACATAAAGTGTCAGGTCGGGATCTGGTAACGGAATATCTGTCAGGTCTTGTCTTGGCTTTGTCATAATGTTAACAACTTCCACACAATCATGTGTGGCAGGATTTGAAGTAACTGACGGTAACAGTGTGGCAGGATTTAGAACGTTGCAGCGTCTGATTTCTATGTGTGGCTGGAACAGTGTCAGTTCATAACCTGTCAAACATGCAATTGTCAAGTGCTGAGTCTGTGTTCGGTTTAAAAGAACTTCCACGGAGTGTGGAACTTGTACTGTCAGGGAATGTCCTAATACTATGGAATCACTTTGTCTGATAGCTAGTGCTGTGGCTGCAAAGTCTGTGAAACTTGTTCTTGTCTAGGCGGACGTGGTCTTTCTTTAGTTTTACCAGTGGCTATATTGTGTTTCAGAACTGCACACTCGTTTATAAAATGACCTGGCTGTTTACAATAATTGCATGTCCCTTTAACGGGAGCTGCAGGATGACTGGCTTGATTCGGACCCCTCTTCTGACTGTCTTGAGGAACAGATTGTGCAACTAGTACTTTCATTTTCGTGTCTTTCATACGTCTTCTCTCATGTTCTTGCTCTTCCCTGATTCTATTCTGGTGATACTGGAGCATCTGTAACATCTGGGACGGAGTACTAGCTTGCCATGTACTTTCGACTTTCAAAACTCGATTCTTAACTTGTGGACTTGAATTCTCGACTAGTTTAGTAACAAAAAGATGAGGGTATGACTCGCTACTCGTCTTCAAACCACTGTTTATTATGAAACATTTCTCAAATCTGGAATAAAAATCACTAGTGTCTTCGTCTTGTTTCTGTTTACAGGCTGAGATTGCATCCCAGTCTTCCTTTTTAGTGGCTAATAATCTAGGCAAAACTTGTATCAATAATTCTGGTAATTCTTTACATTTATCTCCAAGACCGGTACCTGGTACTCGTATCTTATCTTCAGCTTCTAGAGCTGTCCAATCGATCTTTTTCTCTCCCACCTCCCAATCTTTTTCCTTGAGTTTTTCGTATACCCCTGCGGGCAACAGGACTTTTAACATTTTAATAATATCTGGATACGTGTATTCTCCCATACGGAGCATGTCTTTTAATTCTCGGTGGAACCCTGCTGGATCTTTGTCGTGACAGGGAATTAATTTCTTCATCTCTAAGAGTTCCATCTTGGTAACTGGGGTGTAAACAAATACTCGTTGCATTTCACCATCTGGTGTCCTAACTGGGTGTACTTCTCGTAACGGATGCTGTCTGTCTATGTAAAACGGTTTACTTTCTGGAGGTGAGACATGAACAAAATGCGGGTTCAGAAACATACTATATTTGTGGCGCTGTTCTAGAATGACACTAATTAAATCGGTACCTAAACCTTTCCATCTATACTGGAGTAACTCGTTCAGGATATCATGTAACGGACCTGGATCAGAATGTTGACCCTCATACAGCGTAATGAGGTGCTGGATCATATACATACCCACCAGTCGCTGCTCGGCTGGGGGCAGTTTCAGAAACATTTGTGCCACTATTTCGTCTGGAAAAGTGGTAGAATCAGTAATCCATCGGACTGCTGATCGGGCTAGTTCTTGTTCATGCATAGTACTTAATTCACTATAACCGATTCGTGATTTCAGAATGTGATCGGTAGCTTGAAATACTTGTTCCAGAGAACCTTGTTCTGGTGCTGGAAGATGAAAAACTTTCTTGTGTTCTAGGCGTGACTGTCGGTCTGGAAATTTAGATTTACCTACATACGCTATTCTGGCGGTATTCTCGTCGTCTACCTCTTCAGTAGAAGAGTCATTTTCTTTCTCGCTTACTTGTGCTTCTTTGCGTTGTTCGTGTAACCTTATTATTTCTTTACGTATTTTCTTGTACATACTCTCTATACTATTGAGTGTCTTGTGCTTACCCTCGGCTATATTATCACTCCACTTTGTCAGAATTTTCATTTCGGTCGGATCTTTAGTCGGGGAATCTTGTTCCCGTATTAAACAATTGATCAGAAACTTTAATAGCATAAACTGGATCTCAGCTTTTCTGAGAGACATGACTTCAGCAATACTTTCTGGATCTTGTCCTGTACGAATGAAACGATACATTCTGTCTAGATCTTCTTTCATATTCGGTAGGGTGACCAAATACTCGGACACCTGCCTTATACGTACGGAATATATAACCATACTATCCTCGCCTGGGACTGGATCATAACAGCATTCAGTAAGAAGTCGCCTGATTTCTGCAATGGACTTATATTTAGGCGTACGCTGTAACGCACGTTCATGTAACTCGACTGCCCCTAGACGTCTACTTGGCGGCGGGGTACCAGGAGGACCTCCTCCCGCGGCCCCTAAACTGGAATCGTCGACTGATACTCTTCGAGCTGGCAGAGTGACTGAAGTAGCGGGAATTTGTACTACGGGCTGGACCGGGGGTACCGTAACAGGTACTGCAACAGGTGCCCCGGTGACTGGAGGAGCAGGATTTACATTATTTACAGGAGCTGGTGGAACAGGATTTGCATATTCTGGGACTGTGTCGTCCAAATAGGACGAGAGAAAAATATCAGCTGCGGTCGGTTTGTGACGTAGCTTAGTCGGAACTAAGGGTGGCGGAAAATTACTGGATGCCTCCGGGGTTGCTTTTGGCAAGCCCTCGGCAAGAAGAGGATACATACCCTTAATAAGGGCATTTCTCTGCCTGTCTGACTGTTCGGTTTTAACTCGTTCACCTATTTCGATTAGTTCCTTTTCTTGGGCTTTTTCTAAGGATTCTCTACTTAATTCTGACTTTCTGATTTCTTTTTCGGTTCTTTTATGAGATTCTTTGCGCCATAACTCGATGGCATCTTTCTGTGACTGTCTGGCTTTCTTTTTCCATAATGCTTCTTCTACTCGCATGATGCACTCGGCATCCCATGTACCCGATACGGGCCATCTGTACTTTTCTTCTAACTGTTTGGTGTACTCCACCCACAAATCTAGATACAATATGGCACTTATGCCATGCTTTTGATACATAAAATGACCTGGACTGTCCCTAGGCGGGACAGGAACTGCTTCTTCTAACTGACCTTTTCTAGTTTTTAACTGACGTAACTTGGAAAACAAAGACATGACTGAACTGTAGTCTAGACACAATACAATACACAATGAACACGATAATTACACCACTTTCATACCACGACATTGAAATACATGAATGACATTTAAAATAACAGTTCGGACAAAATACTACCTGGAATACTGAAAACAGAATACATGAATTTCTCGAGAACAGAACAGATTAGAACAGAAACTAGATGCACTGCTAAAACAGTACGAAACTTACCGGTCTCATAAAGAGACACGTCAGGACCCGCATCCACCTAAGTGGACACTTCGTGTTGGATCTGTGTACCCAAACCCACGGACCAGAGACAATGCAATTGACCCTGTCTAGATACTACCCCAGCAACGGTACTCACCGGGCAGCAAGAACGGAAGGCCTCGGACTGGACTGGACTGCTACGATGACGGACGGACGAACTTCGGACTTCTGTTACGGGTGGGCCTCCGGATACCTCGGACCTTGGACTCTCGGCTTGGGCTCTGGTCGGGACTCGCCGCGTTCCTCCACCGCCTCGTCTGGATGCTGGACCGCAACCTCCGTCTCCTCCGTGGGCCTGAGGGATACTTGAAGCAGAAATATCTGCACGTGCACGGTATGGTTCCGTCACGGCTGCAGAGGATCAGGGGGCTTGCGTGGCTTCACCGGCGCATGGGGAAAGGGCAAGTGCCTATTCGGGCGCCATTATGTGGTAAATAAATAAATAATACCTCTATTTTTGACTGGATATAACAATAACAGATAGCTCAATAAATAAGAGTCAAGATTCGAGGTAGTAGGAGTTTGCAGGTTTAATACAGCATAAAGGACAGGAACAGGACAACCTGCACGGGCAAGATCTGGGATGGCTAGCTACTTTTAATAACAGTGCACAAGCATATATAGTTAAACAAAATACATTACAGTACATACAGTAGGCGTAACAGTGGGTGGGGCCTGTAACAGTCGCGAGAGATAAGGCAGAAAGGAGGTGTAACAAGAGGCGTGAACAGGGCGTATACATAGACATGTGATGTAAACGTAACGGAATATGTCACAAATGGGGCGGAAACATGGAGGGGGCTACCTAAGGAGCCGGGACCTCTAACCTAGTGGTGCGCGCAAGCTGGCAATGACGTGTAACTAGGGAGAAGCTGGGGGCTATGACTTCTGAGCTAGAAGGAGAGACGAAAGTCTGGAGAGTCAGAGCGACATGTACCTAAACACTATCTAGTATCTGATGTTTAGAGAACATGTTGATAGAATCCAAAAGTTATCAGGGCAAAGGCTAACAGACACTAAGACTGGTGCATGCATTATTCTACATGTAGTGTGTGTTGAGGAATATTAAATGACCATAAATACAGTATTTCTCTTACATGGAGACGTAAAGGCTAGACGATGACTGAAACTATTGATGCGATTCAGTAGCTTAGGAATGCAGAGAAGGAGGGCTGGACTGATAACTAGAATCATAACATACTCTTGGCAGACTGACAGGCAGAGCCAGGCCGAGCCGGGCACTGTGAGGCAGGAAGTAAGTGAAGGGTCAGGGATACAGGTGGGGGCTGTATCGCTCCTCAGCGAGGGTTCAGGAGACAGGAGCTGAATCTGAGTCCGGGCCCTTTTGAGGCCTAGAAACGGGGACTTTACAATGAAATAACGTGCACACTGTAAAACGTGGCAACATAACTTTACATAGGCTTAATATTCGTAGCTTTCACGAGAACTGGAAACTGGCATACTAGAGATGGACACAACTGTAATTGCGTCTTTAATCGATCATGGGGAATACATATGCATATTAATCATGCACATATAGCATAAAATGGGGAACACGTAGGGACACAGAACATGGCAAAATTTACTTTTCCACATTCCAACCTCGATAAAATTGTGGCCTGAAGGATGGTTTGGCAGACTTTTGGTGCAAAATAGCCAAGTAAAGGTCTCAGCCCTCTTAGGAGACCAAAGCAAGATCCCGCTAGGGCCTTGGATTGTGCATTGAAAGAAAGTTCACTGTCAATCCAAAAAGCCTAGATTTTTTACTGCCATTTTTGGCAGGGGCGCAGGTTTTAGTTTGTCAGGCCACCAGTGTTCGTACCAAAGGGCACTGTATCTCCCCATTACTAGAATTTCTGTCTTGGCGCATTCAGCTGTAAACAATTTGCTGCCTTCCAGTTGGAGATGGCTACTAGGTCCTTTTTAAATTTAAAAAGATTTTCTTGGCAGTTTCTTGAGAATGCGATGACTAGCTGGGTGTCATTGGCGTAAGAAACCAATGACAACCCTCTAATTTTTGCCGGCAAAGTTAGGGGTTGTACATAAATGTTAAAAAGCGCAGGGCTCAATATAGAGCCCTGAGGGGTCCCATGTTTAATAGCATGTATGTGATACGGTGGCACCACCACTTGAAAGGTTCTACCTTCCAAGAGGAACTTGAACGAGGCCAAGGCCAGCTCCTGGACCCCGATATCATGTAGTCTGCCTAGAAGAATCTCATGGGAAACAGTGTCAAAAGCGGCACTTAAATCCAAAAGAATTAAGGTTGCGGAGTTCCCAACATCTAGGCTACACCGGATGTCCTCGGTTACAGCTAACAGCACCGATTCGGTGCTGTGACGAGGACGAAAGCCGTTTTGAGAGGGGTCAAGAGTTTTGTTGTGCTCTACAAATTCAGCCAAGACTGAGTTAACATATGACTCAGTAACCTTAGCTAAAAAGGAAGCTGGGAGATCGGACAGAATTTGCTCGGGTCAGACGTCTCCAAGGACGGCTTTTTTAAAAGAGGTATAACTTTTGCATGCTTCCAAGTTGCCGGCAATAGTGCAGAAGATAGTGATAAATTAACCAATTCCCTGCTCGCTGGAGAGATAGACTTGAGGACTTGCCGAAGCTGGTCAGGTCTCAGAGGGTCAGCTGGAGAGCTTGATTTGATTTTAAAACAGAGAGATTCAATTTCAGAGAGGGAGAGTGGGGGAAAAGAGCACAATGTTGACTTAGCAAGGTTTAGCCTGTCTTCCAAGACGGATATTTGGTTGATATTCAAGATGGCTTCAGGGGGGCAAACCGTCGGCAAGTTGTTATAGATAGTCTCTACCTTGCGCACAAAGAAATCTGTGAGTTCCTCACATTGAATGTTAGAGGAAATTGGTAGATCAACTTTTTCGTTGGCATGTTGCATGTTTTTAAGTAGGGAAAAGATCATTTTGGGAGGGTTATTACTTTCCAGAATTTTAGCGGCAATGTGTTCCGCTCTGGCTTTCCGAATCAGCCTATGATACGATTTAATGGATATACAATATATGTTTTTGGCTTCAGTATCATAGTCACGCCTCCATAATCGTTCCAATGGCTTACAGGCTTGTTTTGCTTCTACCAGGGATTCATTAAACCATGGATTAGAAAGTCCAAGTTTTTTTCTTGAACAGCATTTCTCAGGGATGCAAGTGTCTAAGGCCTGCGTCAACCAGTCCTGAAAGAGAGAGTCTGAAGCCACTATGCTTGGGGGGAAACTCAGGTTTGGATTTTAACAACAGGTCAGAAAATTGGCAGGCACTACCAATTCCGGGTTATGGCCTTTGGGATGAAGAATGCCCCTGCCACCTTTCAGAGGTTGGTCAACCAGGTATTGACTGGACTGGCGGATTTCAGTGCTGCCTACCTGCATGACATTGCAGTGTTCAGCGCCAGTTGGGAAGAACATCTGCACCATCTCTGGAAAGTGTTGATGGCACTGCCCAAGGCAGGCCTCACGATCAAGGCGAGTAAATGCCAGATCGTGCAGTGTTCCGTGGTGTACTTGGGTTACCAGGTAGGAAGTGGCCAGGTGGCGCCCCTGCAACCCAAGATTGATACCATCCTGGCATGGGAACCCCCAAAGACTCAAACACAGGTGAGAGCCTATTTAGGACTCACGGGGTACTATGGGAGGTTTGTCAAGGGGTATGGCAACATTGTTGCACCCTTAACTGAGCTGACTTCCAGGAAGCAGCCCAAGAAAGTGAACTGGACTGACACCTGTCAGAAGGCTCTTGACGCCCTGAAGACTGCCATGTGCACAGCATCCGTGCTTCAGGCACCCAACTTCTCAAAAGAATTAATTGTTCAGACAGGCGCTTCAGAGGATGGTGTGGGGGCTGTATTATTACAGATTAATGAAGAGGGCCTAGACCAACCTGTAGCCTTCATCAGTAGGAGGTTACTTCCACAGGAACAGAGGAGGAGTGTAATTGAGTGTGAGGCATTTGCTGTGGTCTGGGCACTGAAGAAGTTGAGACCATACTCACACTTCCTGGTTCAGACTGACCACAGGCCCCTCAGATGGTTAATGCAGATGAGAGGTGAGAACCCAAAGTTGTTGAGGTGGTCCATCTCCCTACAGCAGTGCCTTCCAAACTGTGTGGCGCGACACGTTACTGTGTCGCGCCCCACACGTAGGTGTGTCGCGAGATGCGACGCGATGACGTAGGCCGGCCGATATTAGGCCGGGGAATGAAACTTGAGCCCCCTCACCTAAGGATTACGACATGCACGCGACAAGGCGGAAGGCGGAGGGCAGAGCAGCTGCAGAGCAGAGCCTCGTGATCTGGAACTCGATACAGCAGGTAAGCTCGCCTCCATACACACACGCACACGAACAGTGCCAATGGACGTTCATTCCGGGAATTGTTGTTTTTATTATGCAAGGAACATCCAACAGATCTCAAAGGCCACTACTTACAGGTGATTTGGGGAGGGGGTGGCAGGCATCTTGCCTGATGGCTTGCAGATTGTGTGTGCTTTCACGCCACCCAAAAACTCCTCGTTTTGCGGTGGTGCTGGGAGGCAGATTCATCCCGCCCCAGCACTGATAGCAAAACAGATTATGCATGCCCAAAATACTCGTGTATAGTTGCGGATTTGTTACACTTTATATGGGCTTGCCCATCTCTACATAATTAGTGATGTGCCGTTACAGCAGCCCTATCTACTTCACTGAGTGCGCAGACCTTCGCTACTGGGAGATATGCCTGCTGGGACTATATCCCAGGAATAAAAAACACAGAGCGACGCTCCCCACCCCCCTTCTTTCTGGATTTGGGGTTTATTATTGGCAAATGTCGTATTACTACAAGATGGATATCTCCCACATCCCCAGAATTTGAGACCAGGCAGCGGTCAATGAACAACTGGGCGCAGGCTGAAAGTGTGGCGCTTCACAGAGAGGACACACTTGCCCATCCAATACCTGACCTCTCTGAAGAGAGCACGCAGCGATGGTCAGCTATGTGCGAGTGTGAGAAGGGGTGCACAGCGCTGAAGGAGGTTACAACGGGTTTAGAGGGGGTGAAGGGTGAAATAACTTGAAATACCACATACCATCGTCCTGCCCTAACAGCCCCACATAACGGCTTAATTTGCTAAAATGTGAGGGACAGTACAGCAGCAAAAAGTGGATTGAAAGGATAACGCCAGAAACATGGGTAATGTAATAAAGGGAGTGGCTTAAATAACGTGCAAAAACAAAAATAATAATTTGTGCTTAGCTTAGTGTGCTGCCCCACTTGTATTTCGGCTGTTTCTGTCATTGCATCCAGATATATGATACATCGAGAAGCAGCATACTGACAATATGTCGGGTCTATTTGGCTTTGGCTATAGTATGCGGCTGGGTTGGGTATAAAAAAAAAAAATTAAAAAAAGAGGCCAAAATATTCGGTATATACAGCACATTTGGGTGCATGAGGGGACTAAACAGGCGCAAGCGGCGGAAATATAGTATGAACACAAGTCACTTGGGGGACATTACCTGGCCTGTAGTCACATCACATGGCTGATGTACGCCCATCAAATACCTGGCCTCTCTGAAGAGAGTACGCAGCGATGATCAACTATGTGCGAGTGTGTGAAGCGGTGCACAGCGCTGAAGGAGGTTACAATGGGTTGAGGGGGGGATAACGCCAGCAGCGTCAGTAATGCACTGGCGCAGGACCAATATATAAATAATGGACCAGGACTGAACTGTCTGTATAGCAAAACTGGAATAACTTGGTAACTTTGTAATGAGATTCCACAAGACAGGTTCATCCTTACTAAAAAGAGGCATATTATACTAAATGAGACCCCACTCTGATTGGCATTCTAAACTGAGATGCAATTAATTGACACAATGAGCACCTAGTTGTAACTACATCTCCGAGATTAGCGCCATACTAGTTAACTAACTTAGCATACAAACTACACCTCTGAGATTGGTGGCATATGAATTTTATGCCAATAGCGTTAATGTACCCCTCCACTCATGCCCTGCTTGGCTTGCACAGCAGAGCCTTGACAACCATGTTTTTCTGTGTTATGCCCATGGTCAGTTTCATGTCCACCCCATGCCAAAGACCTTTCGTGCTTAGTTGCACTGGCCGCAGCTTGAACCTTTTTTGTGCTTGTTTTTAGCGAGCATATTGAATACCATTTGAGCTCTGATTTCACATGATTATCTACTACTCAAATCCTGAAATGTTACTGGAGAGAATCCAGACTGTAAGCGAGGCGTAAGATGTTTAAACTTCATATCTCATGTTCTTCCTATCTCTAGATTTCCACATTTCATTTTCCCGGAAGGCAAACAGGAACTCAAAATGGATAAGTTTATAATTCGGAAGCGAAAAGCTGGTGACGATGATGTTTGCGAAGAACAAAATGTAGCAGCTATTGAGCAGAGCACCCAAGAATCAACTGAACAATCTTTCTCAGTGCATAAGAAGTGTAAAGGGAAAATCGCCAATCCCCGTTTATATAAGAAAGCTTATATGGAACTGGGGTTCACATTTTCTGGTAATGAAAACCATCCTTGTCCCCAGTGTTTAGTTTGTGGGGAAATACTGGCAAATGAAAGTATGGTGCCAAATAAATTAAAACGCCATTTTACCACAAATCACAGCAATTTGTCAGAAAAACCAGTGGAATACTTTATTGAGCTTGCAAAATCTATAAGGAAGCAGTCTGCATCGTTCACAAAGAGAATGAAGACATTGGATAAAGCTCAAAAGGCAAGTTACTTGGTTGCTCAAATAATTGCCAAAAACAAGGAACCACACACTGTTGCCGAAACCACCATTAGGCAATCTTGCTGTGCTATTTTTCGAACAATGTTTAGGCCAGAATTTGAGATTGAAGTTAATAAAATCCCTTTGGCAGATAACACAATTGGAAGACTGATTCAAGATATGTCTGCTAACGTTAAGCTGCAAATGAAGGATATTTTTCAAGATGACAATATGAATCAACAGATGTCAGTGGGTTAGCTCAACTACTGGTTTTTATACGTTTCATTCATACTGACACAATTATTGAGCAATTCCTGTGTTGCCTAGAACTTCCATTGAGAACTAGAGGTAAGGATATATTTCAAACTTTAGATTGCTTCATGAAGGAAAATAAATTGTGTTGGGATATGCACGGATGGCGCACCGTCAATGGTTGGCTCAACAAAAGGTTTTATAGCTTTAGCAAAGAAAGAAAATGAAAGTATCATATTTACTCATTGCTTTTTACATCGCGAGGCACTAGTCGCGCAAACCATTGGCAATGAATTAAGGGAAGTTATGGACAAAGTGATTCAAATGGTGAATTACATTAAAAGTCGACCTCTTAAATCAAGAATATTTGCTCATATTTGTGAACAAATGGGGGCAAGGTTTAAAAAGCTCCTACTGCACACAGACGTCCGTTGGCTCTCAAGAGGTCGAGTGCTTTGTCGTGTATATAAATTGCGTGACATGATGCCTAAACTTTTTGAGGACAATAAGCAGCACGAATTCTGTGGTCTAATTCGAAACAAACTTTGGTGCACAAAATTGGCATATCTTGCTGATGTATTTGAACATTTGAATAAAATTAACACCAGTATGCAAGGAAAAGGAGAAAATATCTTAACAGCAGTAGATAAAATTTGTGGTTTGAGAGACAAAATAAAAATTTGGGAAAGGAAAGTGAAAGAAGGTAGTTTTGAAATGTTTTCCAAAACAGATGAGTGCCAGATGAAATGCGATATCAGCCCGCTGATTGTTGACCATTTAACATTGCTGGGAGAGAAAGTTTCTCATTACTTTCCAAATATTGCAATTCAAGACTATGATTGGATCAGAAATCCATTCCTTTCAGCTGCACCTGAGAACTTCTCTCTTATTGAAGAAGAAGAATTAGTTGAAATAAAAAATGATCGAAGTATGCTCATGATGCATTCAGAGGGTGATTTAGACAGCTTTTGGGTTTGTGTTACAAAAATGAATCCAAACCTAGGTAAAAAAGCGTTAAAAATTATCTTGCAGTTTTCTACTACATACATATGTGAAGTATCCTTTTCAACAATGACAAACTTAAAGACACTGAAACGTGGATGCTTAAAAATGCTTGATGATGAAATGCGAGTGTCTTTATCAAATATTCAACCAAATATTGACCAACTGTGTGCGTCCTATCAGCCTCATATATCGCATTGAAAAAGTAAGACAAGTGCTGTTGTTTTTTATTCACATATTGTAATTCCTGTGCTATGGGACACTTTCCAAATGCTGAAATCCAAGACTATGATTGCATCAGTGTCTTTATCTAATATTCCACCAAATATTGACCAGCTGTGTTAATCTTATCCACCTCATTCATCTCAATAAAATAGTAAGTGCTGTTATTTTTATTCAAAGTTTTTCATTCTTGCACATATTTACATATTGTTAGTCACAAAGGACATCATGTTTTGGAAATGTATGTGTGTTATATTACAAATCATATTTGTTTAAAAAAAATCAATGAACGGTTTTCGTGCGATATGTTGTATCCCCATACAATTTCATATTTACAATTTCTATGACATATGTATTTGTCCTTCTCTCTTACATGCAGTTAATTTTAGCTCAAAGTGCTGAATGGAAAACATATGACTAGTCTTATTCTCTGTTGCCTTTTGGCGCACTGCGCAGAGGAAAGCTGTCCCACCTGAGTTCAATGCGCAGAGACCGGTTGAAAAGTTGCATGATTGTTTTATCACTCACAATTCCCCCTTCCAGAACGGATTTTTGTATAAATCATATTCAGCAAGGCAGCAGGTGGATTTTGTGCATGGTTGAAAGGGTTGGCAGGGTGTGCACCTGTCCTTTTTGTGCTGTAAATCACTGGGGCATAAGTCAATGTGTGCATTATTATATTCTTGTTTCATGCACAAACAAACCTAACCTTTCTTACACTCAGTTTTGCCAGTCACTGGCTTTGTTAGACCAGATTAACAATTGCTTTATTAACCTTCAAGCTTTCTCAAATTTGCTTGGAAATGCACCATTTTCCCACTACTTTTCCAAAAATTTCTCGGGGGGAGAACCCCCCAAACCCCCTTTGGGTGGTTTGTGCTCGCTCGCTAGCTTACTCGCTCACTCGCGTTACCGTGTCCCTGAAATTTTTTTCACAAATAGGTGTGTCACCAACATGGAAAGTTTGGAAAGCTGTGCCCTACAGGGTATGGACTTTATGGTGGAACACCGCCCTGGTACAGAACACACCAACGCTGATGGTCTGTCCAGATTTTTCTGCCTTAGTGAAGAGAACTTCCGAAGGGAAGGGTAGTTCGCCCCACATTTCAGCTGCAGGGGACACGTGTTAGACCTGGCATCATTGGCGTGAGTCTCCCTTTAATTTTTTACTGATTGCCTCCTCTGTTTTGATATGTTTTTTCTGGTTATATTCTTTGGGCACTGTGCCACTGCTATTTAGTGCCACAGTGCAAGTGCTCCCTATGTTAAATTGATGTACTGATTAGTGATTCCATGATTGGGTTATTTGATTTACTTGTCAGACCATAGTACAGTGCACCATGTGTGCCCAGGGCCTGTAAATCAAATGCTGCTGGTGGGCTTGCAGCACTGGTTGTGCCACCCACGGAAGCAGCTTGTAAAGTGTGTCTCAGGCCTGCCATTGCAAGACCTGTGTGCAGTCTAGTACTGCCATGTCGATTTGGCAAGTGCACCCACTTGCCAGTCCCTAAACCTTCCCTTTGCTTCATATCAGACAACCCTATGGTAGGCCCAAGGGCAGGTGCATTGTAAGTATAAGGTAGGACATGCCCTGGTGTGTGTAGCATGTCCTAATAGTGAATTACAGCCATTTTCATTTTTCACTATTGCAAGGCTACCTGTTCTCCATAGGCCAGAATGGGCAGTTACATTATTACATTCTTATAATCCTAACTGACTCAGGGAACATGGAGGAAAATAAAATGTAGTATGCCTGAGCTCAGAATGATAAAATACATCTTTTAGTATAGTTGGTTTTAACATTCTGCGTTTGCGTTTAAAAATACCACTTTTAGAAAGTAGGTATTTTCTTGCCAAACTGTCCAGGCCTGCCTCTGCTAGGGTGTGTATTCCTTGTCTGGAGTTTTGAGTGACAGGGCTCGGGGATTCCGGGAGACAGGCTCGGGCAGCCCAGTGGTAAATAGAGAAATCTGCATCTAGATGGGAGGCAGGAGTTGCACCTGGGACCTGAATAGGGCTGGGCCTTCCCTCTACAATGCTGGCTCCACCTCCTGTGGTGTGTCTGATGTCTCTGCCTTGCACTATGAAAGGAGAGGAGGAATCTTGTCAACAAAGTGCTCCAGAGCTGTGCCTACCCTCGCCTGTGCAGGCTCCACCTCCTGTAGGGTGGCTGATGTCTCTGCCCTGCACTGTGAAAGGAAGGAAGGAGTCATGTAAACAAAGTTTCAGGAACTGGTTTGGACTGGGCAGAGGCCTCTCTTTCTTCAGAGAACAAAGGATTTTGGGGTATAAATATTGAGATCCAGTCCCAATAACTTTAGATCACTTCTGGAAACGAGGATCCTTTTGCCAAAGAGAAGAACCAAGGAAGCTGCAGGAGTTGGACTGCCCCTCTGTCAGTGTGCTGTTTGCTGGGTTGGCCTGCAGTGGTTTCTTTATTACCAAGGGAAAGGAGAAGGAACTTTTTAAGGACTTTCATCATCTACAGAATATTCTCCAAGGGTTTGAATTTGTGCTTGCCTCCTGCTGAAGTCTCAGGGACAAAATACTTAATCTCCAGCTCCCCTCAGAGTTTCCTTGCTGGGAATTCTGGTTGCCAAAACCTCCTTGTTGCTGGGAGCTGGAAGTGCGATGCTTCGAGAAGAAGCGGGTTGCCTCCGCAGCTGGAATTGTCACATCACCGGAGAAGCGTGCCGCCGCCGCATCTCCCAGGAAGCGTGTCTTCGTCAAAGCTGCCTGCTGTCGCATCACCGTAGAAGCGCGACGTCATCGAAAGAGTCACCATCGCATCACCAGAGGAGAGTTTTGCAGGGTCTGTCGCGGCTCCAAAGTACAGAGTCGTCGAAAGGCTGCCAGGGTGTCTACGCATCATCATTGCATCGCCACATTAAGGGCGCCATCTTCTTGCATCGCACCAGGATCATCGCATCACATCGAGGTGCCATCTTGCGCATCGCAACCGTACCACAAGCTGAGAATTTACACATCAACCCTGCACCTGTAAGGATCACGATGCATCCCCTACTCAGTGCAAGCATTGAGACACGACACATCATTTCCCCCGGATCATGGAACCGACACATCTCTCCTTTTGCAAGCCTTTTGTTCATTTTGCGTTACGCATCCAGGTACTTTGTTGAGAACTTTGTCGCATTTATCATCAACTTGAACTAAGCAACTTTTATCGTCTTTAAGCAATCTTAAGTATAGTATTGTGGATGTTTGTCGTTTGTGGTCTTATGTTAAGTCTAAATACAGAATTCTTATTTTTATAAAACCTGTGTTGTGTCCATCTGTAGTGTTTTCACTGTATTACTGTGTATATTCACAGATGCTTAACACACTGCCTCTGAGATAAGCCTGTCTGCTTGTGCCAAGCTACCAAGGGGGTGAGCAGGGGTTATTTAGGAGTGTAATCTCCTTATCCTGACTTAGAAGTAAGGGTCCCTATTTGGACAAAGGTCAATACCATTGCCAACTAGAGACCCCCAGATCTAACAGCCTACAATTCACTTTCCTGAAAATGTTTAGAAAAAGATTTAAGAGGGCAGGGTAGGGATAAACTGCTGACATAAAACTCATGGGACCCCCACACCCAAGGCTAAAATTGTTTATAAATAGGGGTTTCGCCATGACGTTAGTCGTTATGACACCATGATACAGAAAGGTATATGCAGAGAATTAAAGACATAAGGAATGCAAGAAGATGCATATGCAATGTATGTTTGCAGTATGGGCTCCCTGCAACATACAAAGTGATGGAAGTACTGCTTGAATTAATCACTCAGGAAATCACTCAGGATAACATTACATCCTATTGTTTTTGTTCACTGTACCGCAGAGACCATATATATACAAGTCTGTCTTGGCCTTGCTCCATTAGTATTAGTCCAGGGTCAACAGACAATCCAGTTAACATCCATATAGGTGCACAGGCAGCCACTGACCAGTTTCAGCCTTCTTGGCCTCATCAGTGATGTACAAGCAAAGACCTACAGAATAGTAGGTATGGGATCCACGTTTGTCTGTAGCAATGGTATTTAGAGCTGTATATGAATTATACTTGGTCCTGCTCCAATGGGAGCAGCCAGAACTGCCAGGCCAGGTCCTCTTCACATGAGAATACAAGAAATACTAGCCCGGGCTCAGCATACTTGAGCCTCATCATTAAGGTACAGTTTGAGCCCTATGGCACTGACCTTTATCATATAAGTATTGGACCCAGGTCTGAGCATAACTTTGTTAGAAAACGCCTTTTTTTGCTTGGTTACTCCCATTTTTGTGTTCTAATGGTTTTTTTTGTTAGCTCCATACACAGGAGCATTGTTGTACAGTCCCCAGTGACGTACTCAGACCTCTAAAACATTATAAAATTAGTTAATCCTGCCAATTACCGTATATCACTTTCCTGTAAGGCCATTGTAGCAGAATATACACCAGTGAACTGGAATTTAAGTGTTTTAGACCTGACATCATTGGCATGAGTCTCTCCTCCATTTTTTTCTGTTTGCCTCCTCTGTTTACGATGTTTTTGCTGGTAAATGCTTTGGGCACTGTGCCACTGCTGATCAGTGCCACAGTGCAAGTGCTCCCTATGTGAAATTGCTATATTGATTGAATTCCATGTTTGGCTTATTTGGTTTACTGTCAGTCCCTAGTAGAGTGCACCAGGAGTACCAGGGCTTGTAAATACAAATGCTGCTAGTGGGCCTGCAGCACGTGTTGTGCCACCCACAAGAGCGGCCTAGTAAAAGTATGTCTGAAGGTCTACCATTGCTAGACCACGTGCAGTCTGGTACTGTCACGCAGACTGCGCAAGTACACCTACTTGCCAGTCCCTAAACCTTCCCTTAACTTCATGTTAGTCACCCCTATGGTAGGCCCACGGGCAGGGTGCATTGTAAGCATAAGGTAGGAGAAGCCTGACAAGGTTGGCATGTCCTAATAGTGAATTACAGCCATATTCGTTTTTCACTATTGTAAGGTAACCTGCTCTTCATCAGTTAGAATGGGCTGCCAGGATTATTAATGCTATAATCCTAGCGGGCTCGGGGAGCATGGTGCAATGTCAAGTTTGGTATCCCTGAACTCAGGGTTTAATAACGCATCCGTTGGTGTGGATGGTTTTTGGACTCTGTGTTTGAAAATAGCACTTTTAGAAAGTAGCTATTTTCTTGTCTAACTGTCTACCGGTCTCTGCTGGTTCTGGTGTGCGTGTGACAGGAGCTGGGTGGCTCCAGAGGTCTGAATGAGTCAGTGTGGGATGAGTGGGGCATTTGCATTGAGAGTAGGGGAAGAGTAGCTCCTGATAGCCTGCCCTGCCTGATACAATGCTGGCTCCGCCCCCCTGCCAGGCGACTGATGACTCTGTGCCTGCCTGGGACTTTCCTGGCCCACCTCCTGCCGGGCAACTGATGGCCCTGCCCCTGCCAGTGACAATGCTGGCTCCGCTCCTGCTGGGCGGCTGAAGACTCTGCCCTGCACAGTGAATAGGCCAGGTGCTTCGGCCTGGCAACACCCACAACAAACCCAAGATGAGGGGAAATTCCCCTGCATGGACAAAGGGATCAAAGCCAAAAAGGGGTATAAGAGAAGGACCCCTGAACCAAGAATTGAGATCACTTCTGACAAGGAAACCTGAACCAAGGACAAGAAGCCTGCTGATCTAAGGACTGCCTACCCCTTCTGCCAGAGTGCTGTTTGTTGGGGGAATCCTGCATTGCTTCTTTATTTTTGCCAAGGAACCAGGAGAGAGGAACTGTGTGTGTACTCTCAATCTCCAAGGGCTGGAAGAGTGCCAGTCTCCTGTTGAAGTCACAGGGCTAAAGGACTTCATCTGCTTAAAGTGCTGTTTGCTGGAACTTGTGAATCCAGCACCTCTGAAAGAATCCAGCAATCTCGACGCCGACGGACGCCGCCGAATCCAGCTCGACATCGTGAGTAACGGCTCCAGTGTCCCGCTTCCTCGACGCCGGCCGCCGGGCCCGATCGACGCCAGCAACAACGCCAGTGAGTAGTGAGTTCGGCTCCAGCTCCAAGTGACCTCGTGTCTGAACCGCTGCTGATCGCATCGACTTCGAGCCCTCTCGACGCCGTGAGCGCTGCTCACTCTTGCAACATCGACATCGACGACGCCGTATCCTGCTTCATCTCGTGAGCGCTGCTCCCGCCTGGCTTCGGTCGACGCCGCTGCAGATCGCCCCGACTCCGAGGCCCGATCGACGCCGAAGACGCGACGCCGGACATCTCGACGCCGTTGATCATCGAGTGCTTCACTTTTCCAAGGTACTGTGATCCCCTTGCCCTGACTAGAAAAGGTGTGTCCCTATTTGTCAGAAGTGTATACCTCTGCCAACTAGAGACAGCCGCTTCTAACATTGGTGGGTCAGCGGTGAGGATTTGAACTTTGCATTTATGACCCATGTGCAGTGATTAGTGTACGCTACATAGTGAAAGCAGACCATAGCGCATCGAGTGCTTCACTTTTCCAAGGTACTGTGTTGTTGGGGTCTGTGCGACTCCGGGCTCGACGTAGCGCTCCTCGCGGTCGACGCCGAACCTTTGGATTATCTTTGCCTCGACGTCGTGTGACTCCCGTGTGGGTTACATTGTTGCCAAGAACTGTGTTTTAAAGAAGAAGAGTTGCTTTTGATACTAAAGACTTTGTGCTAAGAAGAAACCGTGCTTGAATTATTATTTTTCCTTCCAAGAGTATTTATTAAGACTGTGGTATATTTTGTCGTTATTTGGTCTTGTGCTAAGCCTTATATAAAAATCCTTATTTTTATAATACTACTGTGTCGTGTCCATTTGTAGTGTATTCACTTTATTACTGTATGTGGTCATAAATGCTTAACGCACTGCCTCTGAGATAAGCCTGTCTGCTTTGCCAAGCTACCAAGGGGGTGAGCATGGGTTATCTAAGTGTGTGATCCCCTTGCCCTGACTAGAAAAGGTGTGTCCCTATTTGTCAGAAGTGTATACCTCTGCCAACTAGAGACAGCCGCTTCTAACATTGGTGGGTCAGCGGTGAGGATTTGAACTTTGCATTTATGACCCATGTGCAGTGATTAGTGTGCGCTACATAGTGAAAGCAGACCATAGCGCAGCCACAATCTGTTTTTGTTGGATATCCTATTTTTGTTCTCCGCTTTCCTGGAGCTTGATTTTTGAAACTGCCAGTTTTGACCATGAGTAATGCTGGAGGCACTACACCTGTTGTTGAGGAGGAATTTGATAGGAGTAAGATGAACGACTATCCGTTAAAGAAGCTGAAATCCTTTTGCAAGCAGTTGCAAGTTCCTACCACCGGCATTTCAAGGAGGCCAGATTATCTCAAAGCATTGCAGGCCTGGTTAGAGGCCAGAGATTCCTCTGATCCGGTGGTGGTACCGACAGGGGAAGGGGAGGAGGAGGTGCCAGTGAATGGGCCCACATCCCCTCCTGGCAGCAGTGTTTTCTCCAAAGGTCTTTCTCCTGAAGAAAGAGAAGAAAGGGCGAAAGAGCGAGCTTACAACATGGAAATGGCAAAACTTAAGATAAATGGGCAGTTGGAGATAGAGAATGCAAGAGGCAGGAGAGAAGCTGACCTGGAGATCAAAAGGTTGGAGTTTGAAAGGGAAAAGTTAGCTTTGGAGCATGATACCAAGTTGAGGGAGTTGGAGCTCAAAGCTAAAGAGTTAGAATTGAATCCCTCTGGTGGCAGCATCCCATCTGTGCCTGCAGAAAGTAGGTTTTATTTTCCTAAAGATGTGATCAAAGATTTTCAGAAGAATGAAGATATTGGTCAATGGTTTAAAGCATATGAGTTAGCATTGTTGGCCCACCGGGTCCCTGAGAAGGATTGGGGAGCGGGGTTGTGGGGTCGCTTTGTGAATGAGGGAAGAGATACCCTGTTAGACATGCCTGTTGAGGATAGG
This sequence comes from Lissotriton helveticus, assembly GCF_964261635.1. Classification (NCBI taxonomy): domain Eukaryota; kingdom Metazoa; phylum Chordata; class Amphibia; order Caudata; family Salamandridae; genus Lissotriton; species Lissotriton helveticus. The sequence goes on along the minus strand of NC_136063.1, from coordinate 1,961,177,463 downwards.
ATGTCTTATGCTCATATGAAAGATGCTTTAATGTTAAGGTATGGCCTAACCCCAGAAAAGTACAGACAGGCCTTTAGAGAATGTAAGAAGTTGCCTTGTACGACGTGGGTGGAATATGTGTCATATTTTTGCAGAGCCATGGATGGTTGGGTAAAGGGCAGCAAAGTGGAAAGTTATGATGCTCTTTATGATTTGTTTGCTTGGGAGCACTTGTCTAATAACTGTTTTCCAGAGCTGCGCCAGCACCTTATTGATAGCAAGATATCTAACCCTAGAAAACTTGCTGAAGAGGCGGACCGCTGGGTCAGTACCAGGGTCCACAAGGGTCCAGTGGGAGACTCAGCCAAAGGTGGGCAGGGTCCCCAGCAGAAGAGTGGGTGGGACAAGGGTAAACAGAGGGAGTTCCAGAAAGGGCCCCAAGTAATCCCCAAGGGAACCAAGGGAAGGGTTCCCAGCCTCCCCCCGATAAGAAATCAGAGGCCCCGACAGGTAAACCTGTTCGTAGGGGCCCAATGACCTGCTTCGCTTGTAAGCAGGTGGGACACCGTTTTTATGATCCTCAGTGTCCCTTGAAGAACTCTACTGCACCACCACGTGCAGCTCCCCGTCAGTTGGCGAGTGTAGCCCAGGGAGGGGAGGAGATGGTTGCCCATGGTGGGGAGGGTCCCGCAGAGATGTCCCTGGTCTCTCTAGGAGACATGGAATTGGTCCCTCCACCCCCTCTGCCTAGTAACACTAAGAAATATAGGCAGTGGGTGACCATTAATGGCCATAGAGTGGAAGCTCTCAGAGACACCGGAGCGAGTGTGACAGCTGTCAAGTGTCACTTGGTGTCCAGAGAGCAGGTTGTTCCCCACACATTCTACCCTGTGATAGCTGCTGACAACTCCCAGAGAGAGTGTGAGGTAGCTCAAGTTTCCTTTGAATGGGGGGGAGTTTCAGGTACTCTTCAAGTTGCTGTAAGGCCCGCCATGCCTGTTGATTGTCTCCTGGGCAATGATTTGGAAGACTCCCCTTGGGCTAAGGTGGAGAGGGAGACACATTTGAAAATGTTGGGTGTGCCAGAGTGGGTGTGTGCAACCACTCGATCCATGACAGCAAGTAAGGGTGTTGATGGGGTTCTGGAGCCTGAAAGTATGGCCCAGGACCCAGCTGTGAAGAGAAGAGGCAGGGGGCGCGGGAAACCGTCCCCCGTAGTTCCCGTGGTCCAGGAGGAGGCAGACCTTGAGGGGTATGCCCTGGAACCCACAGGTGAACAAGTTGCTGAACTGGGAGACCTGCCCGAGCTGACCCACTGGCAGCAGGATGGTGGTCCCTCCAGGGAAGAATTATGTGCAGAACAGAAAGTGTGCCCTTCTCTTGTGGGTATGAGGCAGCAGGCCTCAGCCCAAACCTCAGGTGATCAGTCAGGGTCACATTTTGTTTACTGGGAGAACGACCTCCTGTATAGCGAGCCTAAGGCTGCTGAGCCTGGGTCAGCCCGTGTGCTGGTGGTACCCCAGCGCTTCAGAGCCTTCCTACTGGGTTTGGCTCATGACGTTCCTTTAGCTGGACATCTGGGGCAGGACAAGACCTATGACAGGCTTGTCACCCATTTTTATTGGCCTCAGATGAGGAGGGATACAGATATCCATTGCAAGACCTGTCAAACGTGCCAGGCAAGCGGAAAAAGCAGGCGGAAGCAGAAGGCTCCCCTCCAACCTTTTCCCGTGGTCAGTACCCCCTTTGACCGGGTGGGGATTGACATTGTTGGGCCCCTGGACCCCAAGACAGCCCTGGGCAACAGGTTCATCCTGGTCTTGGTGGACCATGCCACACGGTACCCGGAAGCCATCCCTCTCAGAACAGTGACGGCCCCCGTGGTGGGACGGGCACTGATGGGTGTTTTTTCCCGAATGGGGTTCCCCAGAGAGGTGGTGTCAGACCGGGGCACCAACTTCATTTCCAACTATATGAAGTCTTTGTGGAAGGAGTGTGGGGTAACTTACAAGTTCACCACTCCTTACCACCCTCAAGGTAATGGGTTGGTTGAAAGATTCAACCGTACCCTTAAAGGCATGATTATGGGTCTTGAAGAACCAATGAGGCGTAAATGGGACGTCCTCTTGCCATGCCTGTTGTTTGCTTACCGTGAGGTGCCACAGAAGTCTCTAGGGTTCAGCCCCTTTGAGCTTTTGTATGGTCACCCGGTAAGAGGACCTTTGAGTCTGGTCAAAGAAGGCTGGGAGCAATCTGCCAGGAAACCTCCCCAGGATGTATACAGTTACATGCTGGCCTTTAGGAACCAGACTAGGCGCTTCAGAGATCTTGCTCAGGCAAATCTGGAGGCCAGCCAGGAGGAGATGAAGCAGTGGTACGACCAGAAGGCCACTCTGGTAGAGCTTCAGCCTGGACAAAAAGTTTGGGTCATGTCCCCTGTGGAACCTTGTGCGCTCAAGGACAGGTGGACTGGACCATTTAAGGTTGTGGAGAAAAAGAGCGATGTCACCTACATGGTGGACTTGGAATCTTCCAGGAACCCCTTGCGGGTCCTGCATGTCAACTGTTTAAAGCCCCACTTAGAAAGGTCCGAAGTGGGCATGCTCCTAGCTACAGATGCTGGAATGGAGGAGGAGAGTGAGCCTCTTCCTGACCTCCTGTCTGCAAAAGAGCAAGATGGGTCAGTGGATGGTGTTGTCCTCTCTGACACACTCACCCCTGAACAGCAGCAGGATTATCGCCAATTGTTGGGACAATTCCCTGATCTGTTTTCCTTGATTCCTGGTGTCACTCAGTGGTGTGTCCATGATGTGGACACCGGGGACAGCACTCCTGTGAAGCACAAGGCTTACAGAGTGACTGACAAGGTCAGAGCATACATCAAGGAGGAGGTCTCCAAAATGTTTGCCTTAGGGGTGGTTGAGTCCTCTAGCAGTCCTTGGGCCAGCCCAGTGGTCTTGGTCCCAAAGGCTGCAGCGCCTGGTGCTTCACCGGAACTTCGGTTCTGTGTGGATTACCGAGGACTCAATTCAGTCACCAAGACTGACGCGCACCCCATCCCCAGAGCTGATGAGCTCATAGATCGGTTGGGGGCTGCCCGGTACCTTAGTACGTTTGATCTAACGTCTGGGTACTGGCAGATCGCCTTGACTGATGGGGCAAAAGAGAGGTCAGCACTCTCCACACCAGATGGGCACTACCAGTTCTGGGTTATGCCCTTTGGGATGAAGAATGCCCCTGCCACCTTCCAGAGGTTGGTCAACCAGGTCTTGGCTGGACTGGAGGATTTCAGTGCCGCCTACCTGGACGACATCGCAGTGTTCAGCGCCAGCTGGGAGGAACACTTGCGCCACCTCCAGGAAGTGTTGTTGGCCCTGCGCAGAGCAGGCCTCACAATCAAAGCCAGTAAGTGCCAGATTGGGCAGGGTTCAGTGGTGTACTTGGGGCACCAAGTAGGGAGCGGCAAGGTGGCCCCCCTGCAACCCAAGGTTGATACCATCCTGGCATGGGCACCGCCCAAAACCCAGACTCAGGTGAGAGCCTTCTTGGGTCTCACGGGTTATTACAGGAGGTTCGTCAAGGATTATGGTAACATTGTGCACCCCTTGACTTCGCTGACTTCCAGGAAGCAGCCACGACTTGTGATCTGGACTGACGCCTGTCAGACGGCCTTTGACACCCTGAAAACTGCAATGTGCACAGCACCCATACTCCAGGCACCCGACTTTTCTAAAGAATTTGTTGTCCAGACGGACGCTTCAGAGCATGGCGTGGGGGCTGTTCTAGCTCAGGTGAATGAAGAGGGCCGAGACTTACCTGTAGCCTTCATCAGTAGGAGGTTACTTCCCAGGGAACAGAGGTGGAGTGCGATAGAGAGAGAAGCATTTGCTGTGGTCTGGGCGCTGAAGAAGCTAAGACCCTACCTGTTTGGGACTCACTTCCGGGTTCAGACAGACCACAGGCCCCTCAGATGGTTGATGCAGATGAGGGGTGAGAATCCAAAGCTGTTGAGGTGGTCCATTTCCCTACAGGGGATGGACTTCACGGTGGAACACCGCCCTGGCACAGATCACGCCAATGCTGATGGTCTGTCCAGATTTTTCCGCCTTAGCGACGAGGACTCCCTAGGGTAAGGGTAGTTCTTCCCACATTTCAGCTGGAGGGGACACGTGTTAGACCTGACATCATTGGCATGAGTCTCTCCTCCATTGTTTTCTGTTTGCCTCCTCTGTTTACGATGTTTTTGCTGGTAAATGCTTTGGGCACTGTGCCACTGCTGATCAGTGCCACAGTGCAAGTGCTCCCTATGTGAAATTGCTGTATTGATTGAATTCCATGTTTGGCTTATTTGGTTTACTGTCAGTCCCTAGTAGAGTGCACCAGGAGTGCCAGGGCTTGTAAATACAAATGCTGCTAGTGGGCCTGCAGCACGTGTTGTGCCACCCACAAGAGCGGCCTAGTAAAAGTATGTCTGAAGGTCTACCATTGCTAGACCACGTGCAGTCTGGTACTGTCACGCAGACTGCGCAAGTACACCTACTTGCCAGTCCCTAAACCTTCCCTTAACTTCATGTTAGTCACCCCTATGGTAGGCCCACGGGCAGGGTGCATTGTAAGCATAAGGTAGGACAAGCCTGACAAGGTTGGCATGTCCTAATAGTGAATTACAGCCATATTCGTTTTTCACTATTGTAAGGTAACCTGCTCTCCATCAGTTAGAATGGGCTGCCAGGATTATTAATGCTATAATCCTAGCGGGCTCGGGGAGCATGGTGCAATGTCAAGTTTGGTATCCCTGAACTCAGGGTTTAATAACGCATCCGTTGGTGTGGATGGTTTTTGGACTCTGTGTTTGAAAATAGCACTTTTAGAAAGTAGCTATTTTCTTGTCTAACTGTCTACCGGTCTCTGCTGGTTCTGGTGTGCGTGTGACAGGAGCTGGGTGGCTCCAGAGGTCTGAATGAGTCAGTGTGGGATGAGTGGGGCATTTGCATTGAGAGTAGGGGAAGAGTAGCTCCTGATAGCCTGCCCTGCCTGATACAATGCTGGCTCCGCCCCCCTGCCAGGCGACTGATGACTCTGTGCCTGCCTGGGACTTTCCTGGCCCACCTCCTGCCGGGCAACTGATGGCCCTGCCCCTGCCAGTGACAATGCTGGCTCCGCTCCTGCTGGGCGGCTAAAGACTCTGCCCTGCACAGTGAATAGGCCAGGTGCTTCGGCCTGGCAACACCCACAACAAACCCAAGATGGGGGGAAATTCCCCTGCATGGACAAAGGGATCAAAGCCAAAAAGGGGTATAAGAGAAGGACCCCTGAACCAAGAATTTAGATCACTTCTGACAAGGAAACCTGAACCAAGGACAAGAAGCCTGCTGATCTAAGGACTGCCTACCCCTTCTGCCAGAGTGCTGTTTGTTGGGGGAATCCTGCATTGCTTCTTTATTTTTGCCAAGGAACCAGGAGAGAGGAACTGTGTGTGTACTCTCAATCTTTGCTAAGAAAATCTCCAAGGGCTGGAAGAGTGCCAGTCTCCTGTTGAAGTCACAGGGCTAAAGGACTTCATCTGCTTAAAGTGCTGTTTGCTGGAACTTGTGAATCCAGCACCTCTGAAAGAATCCAGCAATCTCGACGCCGACGGACGCAGCCGAATCCAGCTCGACATCGTGAGTAACGGCTCCAGTGTCTCGCTTCCTCGACGCCGGCCGCCGGGCCCGATCGACGCCAGCAACAACGCCAGTGAGTAGTGAGTTCGGCTCCAGCTCCAAGTGACCTTGTGTCGGCACCGCTGCTGATCGCACCGACTTCGAGCCCTCTCGACGCCGTGAGCGCTGCTCACTCTTGCAACATCGACATCGACGACGCCGTATCCTGCTTCATCTCGTGAGCGCTGCTCCTGCCTGACTTCGGAGACGCGACGCCAGACATCTCGACGCCGCTGATCATCGAGTGCTTCACTTTTCCAAGGTGCTGTGTTGTTGGGGTCTGTGCGACTCCGGGCTCGACGTAGCGCTCCTCGCGGTCGACGCCGAACCTTTGGATTATCTTTGCCTCGACGTCGTGTGACTCCCGTGTGGGTTACATTGTTGCCAAGAACTGTGTTTTAAAGAAGAAGAGTTGCTTTTGATACTAAAGACTTTGTGCTAAGAAGAAACCGTGCTTGAATTATTATTTTTCCTTCCAAGAGTATTTATTAAGACTGTGGTATATTTTGTCGTTATTTGGTCTTGTGCTAAGCCTTATATAAAAATCCTTATTTTTATAATACTACTGTGTCGTGTCCATTTGTAGTGTATTCACTTTATTACTGTATGTGGTCATAAATGCTTAACGCACTGCCTCTGAGATAAGCCTGTCTGCTTTGCCAACCTACCAAGGGGGTGAGCAGGGGTTATCTAAGTGTGTGATCCCCTTGCCCTGACTAGAAAAGGTGTGTCCCTATTTGTCAGAAGTGTATACCTCTGCCAACTAGAGACAGCCGCTTCTAACAAAGTGTCTCCGGTGGACTGCAGCACATATTGTGTTATCCATTAGGCTGGCAAGAAAAACGCAGTTTCAAGCCTGCATGTGTAGCCTAGCTGCTGCGGCAAACCTGTCAAAATCTTTTTGTCAGGATGGAATCTTACTTTTAAACATTAAGGAAATCGTCCTAAGTAGGCCTTGCAGCCAACAAAGTAAGGAGCCCAGTGTTTAACAGAGGCAAATGTAAGACATAGGTGTGATTATGTTGCTACAGTGACTAGGCCTCAGAAGCTATTTTTATGGTTTAGGACTGTAACTTGTTTCATGTGATGGAGCGAGGTTCAGAATGACATTTTGTTCTGACTCGCAAAGTTAAACTTCTATAAAATAATAACAGTATTAATCAGTGCGTGGTGAATTATTAGTCAGCATAGATAAAAAATGCATTTACACAACACGAGGGACTAATTCATGTGCTCTTTGTTGCAAAAGCAAGTGCGTATAAAATAATAAACTAACCTTGTCTATTGTCTTTGTCAGTATTAAATGCGGCTGTTTAACTAATGGCATGTGCTTATTATGTGTGCTTATGTTATGTCTTTTCGTCTTTTATGTGGCATAAGCTCGTGGAAAATCCTGTGGCCTATGAGAAGAAGGTTGATATGTAATGCAGCTTTGTGTGCACAGCTAGGTAACATAAATTAATGGGTTAATAATTAGCAAAGGGGGTGGGTAACAGAATGGGTCTCAATTTTCTAATTAATTGATGTCTTGTGTTTGTTTAAATAATAGTTTCGGAAGAGAGGCCTTAGGCCTGTATAGTTGGTGTTTGGAATCCTGTTGTGAAGAGCCGAGCACAAAGAAGTGGAAAGTATTACCACATTGACGTTTATCTGAGGAATGAATAAAATAAACTGTGCAAGATGTGCTCTGAGAGTGACGGATTCAAGGACAGGATGTGGCAGATCTGCCAGGCTAAGGAAGTAACGGAGTGTTACTCGTAAAATGTTGCATTTCCGAGGAAGCCAAAAGTCATGTATTAAGTTGGACAATAGAGTCAAAGAAAAGGCTCGATTTTGGTTTGGAAACGTGATGACACGTAGTGGTCCGACATCAATCAGCCAATAAGGACACTCGATGGCAAAAAAAATTATACATTTTAGTGAGATTAGCTAGACAGAAAAGGTATCAAACCTGACCTCATGGGCAGGAGGGCGCTTCTCGCTTTCCGATTCCTGAAGGGCGTGTCGTGCTGTTGGACTCTTTGGCACATGTAAGGATAATAGGCTTAAATGATTTTCCCTTTCAGGTGAAGCAAAGAATAGTTAGGGAAATAGCTTGAGGGAATGGAAACTGTTGTATTATTCTAATTCATGCTTACTGATTTGCTTTAATGGTGTCAGTCTAATAAATCATATTCCTTGAAATGCTGCTTTAATTGCTAATAAAAAGATATCTTATGAAAATGCTCTTTCTTGAATAATAAAGTTAATAAAATTGGATGTTTGAAACGACAAGCTGGTCTTGTTTATTCATGCTCTAGTTACCATTAGCTTATCCATTTGCCTAAGTGACTTAATTAAATGATATAAGTTTGAAAAACCATGGTAAGAAATGATGAACTGCAGTTATATATAAATATGTAAATAGTTTGTGAATAGTTCTGATTAATTAGGTCATATGATTCAGACGTCCACAAATTGTCTCATTGGTATATGGGCCTTGAGAGTGATTCATGATTAATGGTGAGTATTGTGAAGTTGGGTAGCGATGGTGAGACAGTTTTTTCTTAGGGGCGCTGGATCAATTCCTTGGTAGCAGAGTTACGGTTGCTATGGTAACTGTCATGCTACATGGTAATTACATAGGATCGATGTTTAACATATGTTGAGTTTGTTCTGTTGTTGTATGTAGTTGAAAGGTTTTTTCCAGCAGTGTGAACATTCCTAGTTGTGCCGGCAAGAGTAGTGTAACAGGTGAAGTTGCACAGTGCATTTGTTCTGTTTCAAAATAGTGGTATTATTATATATCACTAGTGTTGTGGTCGTACAGCACAAGTTTAGGGATTCTAGGTGTACAAGGTAAAATGTACAGTGACGATTGTCTACGAAATTGTAGCTTCTGAGAATAGGGACTTGGAGCCTGTTTTAAAACTCACTGTGAAAAGAGTAGTAGAATTTATCCAAGCTTGAGTGAAGAGTAAGGAAGTGTCGTCTATCTTACTGGCGAGTGAGGTTTCCTTGTGTGGGTTAAAGTCCTACCAAGATTCATGTATGCATGGTTAGGGATTTTTCCGTTTGAATGTGCGTAAATGATTCTGTAATATTCGATCGAGTCTAACTTTGAATTGTCACTATATGTGCATTCAGAGAGAAATGCGTTCGTTATTACCTGTCAGAAGGGTAGAGTAGCCTTACTTTATCAACAAAACTAAATATTTTGTGAAAATAGCGTCATCTATTTCACGCAAAAGAATACTTGAGTGACTGTAAAAGCTATCACTTTAAATAGCGAAACGGACAAATGGTTTGTTTTTCTGGAGTTACTAACTGAATTCCATTGAAAGGTTTTGTTAAAATGGCGCTGTGAAAATATTTTGTGAAGGAGGGGTGAGCTCAAGGAGCGAGAGACGAGAAGCTGCAGCGGCAGTGTACGTCACAGGGTCCGCGCTGTGATTGGCTAACATATGTCACAGTAAGCGCACTGATTGGTTCACGTGACTAAAACGAGCTGACAGCTGATTGGTTCATCCTGAAAGCAGTAATTCTATTGGTTGAGCAAGGTGGTGACGTAGCTTAACCTGATTGGTTTGTTAGTGAGTTTCGCGCACGGATTGGCTGGTGTAGCGGAATACCAACTTCCTTGTTACGATCTTTACTGAAGCAAGGGAAAAAGTTTTAAAACATGGATTATTATTACATTAAAGAGAAAAAGAAGCTTTCTTGGTTTCAGAAATTGAAAAATAAATTGAAATCTGACAAGAAAATTAAAACGCGAGGTGGAAGATTACTTCATAAGTACAAAACACCCACAGCTTATATGCAAGGTGAATATGGTTATCATACTTGCCTTTGGATTGAGAATTGGATGGATTATACCAAAAATGATGGTGTTTTAGCATGGCCGGAAGATGGATCATTTAACATTAAAGTTATAAAAAACTTAAGAGACAAAATGATCCAAGGCCTAGACCTACACAATTTGAGGCTTTAGCTGAATGGGAGGATGAGATGTTTGAATTGGTACGAGAGAATAGAGGCATAACAAGAGGTACCAGATTGGACATAAATAGGGAAACTCATGAGGATAGAATGTGTCGATGGAGACGTGGTGCATGTGATGGTCTGTATCCAGCAAGATTTGGTGAGGCAACTAGTCCGAACAATGCCCAAAAGAAAAATAATAATGCTGAAGAAAGTGAATTAGAAGATCCAGTTTTAGAAGAAATTTATATTACAAAACAGAAACAGACTCATTATCAACCAGCTTGTACATGGTCTTCCCCGATGGTTCCTCCAGGAACTACTCCAAGTGCTCCTCCTAGAGAAATGATTGATGAGAAATCACCCAGATTATATCCAAATAATGCAAAAACTCCTGAAAGAGTAGAGACAAGATCTAGTTCCTGTATATCTGGTGAAAATAGAAATTATGCTGAAACCCCAGTTCGCAGGAATGAAACCCCAAGAAATGTAATGAGAGCAGAAGGTTGTGGGGAAATGCCAAATACTTCAGAATATGTTCGAACAAAAGATGAATTAATACAGCAGTTAACTAAAAGTATGGAAGCAGTAACAGTACCAGTAACGATTGGACCTGTTCAACCAGTATTTGCTCAAAGAGAAATTAGACACTCAGCTTTGACTATTCCATGAAATGCAGAAATTCAGAAAGTGGCAGAAAAATTTTATTCAGATTTATCAGAAATTCACAGAGAGAAATCAACGATGCCTGATTTAACTTTTAATCAAGGTTCACCATGTAGAAATCCAGTTGGTGCAGAATCTGATCCTGAAACTCCGGAAAAGAGCATTAATAAAATAGATTTAATGCATTCTTCACAAAGCTCAGAATTTAAATTACTTGATGTTGCAAAACTAAAAGCAGATTTGGAGGTATTAATTATTGGCACAATTGGACCTGACAGTTTAAAGCTATATCAGGATGATGAATTATTGTTTATTTGCAAATGCATACAATGGAAAACGAAAACCAAGTATGATCAATTAGAAGAAATGGCTGCTGAATTAGAAATAGATTTAAGCAGGCAGAAAAATTTGCAGAAACATTACAGAGTGGATTTCCCCGAAGAAGACATTGAGAACATGAATACCACAGGAAGAATTAATCACATAAAAGATTTAATTGTGTTTCTAAAAAGATTAGGTAAGTGGAGAGTAAAATGGACAAAGAAAAGAGAGGAAGAAAGACGAGAAAGAGGTGAAGTAGCAAATGAGTTTCCTTTTTATTTATTTTTTTTTATTTTGAGAGTTCGTGAACACATATTACACAACAAAATACAATTCATTCAAGATGCAGAATGCAGTTTGCAGGATCCAGCATACATAAATAAATAACGACCTCGGTTGCATCAGTAGCTGCCAATAAGATATAAAAAAAAAAAAGGAAAGAAGACAGAGAGAAGAGAGAGGCAAAGCTCTAGTTACTTAGAAGGTAACCATTCTTGATTTTCGTATCCCCACACTCGTAGTTCTAGATACGGAATAGCTATAGAAAGTATTGGCCCAGAGGAGGTTTAGCATACAGTACAAAAAAGCTTAAGGCTAAACAGTTGACATACAGTACAAAAAGCTTAAGGCTAAACATTTGACATCACACTCGTCTTACCCCTCATCCTTGCCGCCCTCCAAGCAGCCACTGGTGCCCAGAGCCGTAGCCCCATCTCTCTTGTTTTTAAGCCCTTAAGTTCATATAAGGCTCCCTCAATGTTATGAATACCGAGGAGCCTACATAGCCACATTTGAAATGTTGGAGCAAATGAGTTTCCAATGAGAGAAATAGCTGGTGGTGGATATGTGCATGTTCCTTGGTCAAGACAGGACATTTTACTGTTTACAAATGATTTCCCTCGGCTGAGAGAAAAACCTGTGGAATGGTATCGTCAGGTAGACAGGTTTGTTAAGGTTTCAAAAGTTCTGTGGATTGATCTTGATGGATTCTTTGACATTGTTGTCCCATCGGATCTTTGGACAGAATGTAAAATTTCTATAGATTGGCCCAAAGAAGAACCTGCTCGAGATAAGGTAACAGGTGCTCCATCAGCAGATGTGAGCAATTTGTATGATAAAGTAATTTTCTGGTTGAAAAACAAGATTCCCCCGAAAGAAGTTGATTGGATTAAAATAGATAGAACAAATCAAGAGCCAAAAGAATCAGTACATTCATTTTATGAAAGATTACTGCTGGTATTCAAACAATACAGTGGTTATGAAAAATTGAGTGAGAAGGATATGAGCCACTTTATTTACAGGTTTGTTTATGGCTTACGACCTGAAAATGGTGAAATGATAAGAAATGGAATAGTTGGCTGACAATTACTCTCAGTTGATGACATTTTGAGAAAAGCAAAATATTGTAGTGATGAAATAGATGCAAAACAGAAGAAGCTAAAGGAAAAAGCTATGTGGGCAGAGGTAGAGGTAGCTGAACAGCAGATAGCAACCCTAGAAAACAAAAATGTTAATCAGAATCAGGGAAAACTTAAAAGTAATAAGCCTAGAATGATGGGAAATATTGAAGAGTTAAAGCAGAAACTCCCATGTTTTAATTGCGGCGAAATTGGACACTGGAAGCGCGAGTGTAAAAATCCGCCCAGAAATTTTAAAAATGCATCATTAAATCCACAGATACAGAATGAGATAAATCTGCAGCAACAGCTACAGCGACAGGTAGTGAATCAGCAGAGTCAGATTCCACAACCACCACTTCCAAGTTGTGTAAATGTGCAGAGATACAATAAAGAAACAGGATTCTGCGGAGGTGAACAGGTAAACAGATCACCAAGAGTGAATGTGACAAATGTTTCTCAACAGTATTTATTGAATGAAAATGGAGGGAGTGATTCTGATGATTACTTTTGACGTTGCCTGAGAGAGGAGGAAGAGTGTGTTCTTGGAGCCACTCTTGAGGTAGATCAGGCTGGTCCATTTGTAAATGGTAAAGTGAATGATGTAGAAATCACTTTTCTAGTGGACACTGGTGCTACCCGTTCTACTGTTAGATCAGTGGAAATAGAAAACCTGCCTCTCTCAGGAGAACAAATTCAAGGAGTAGGTGTAGCTAATCAACAAATCAAAACAGATTTAACAGTACCAGTTAAAGTTGAAATTGGCAAATTTAAAGACAAGCATAGATTTGTAGTCTGTAACAGCAGTCCTGTAAACCTGTTAGGAAAGGACATCCTTTGCAAGATGAATTGCAAAATATATTGCTTACCGGATGGTATAGAGCTCCAAACTTAAGAAGAAGATGGGCTTTACAGATTAACAATGTTAATGGTTGAGGCAGAGGAAAGTAAATTATTCCCGGCATTTGATAAAAATGATCTACCTGAAGAATTAAAAGAAACAGTTAATGCTAAAATTTGGGATCTCACAGGAAGTGAAATGGGTTTGATGAAAAATGTAGACCCAGTTAAAATTACAGTAAAACAAGGAGTAGATTTTCCAAACATTCCTCAGTATAAAATGAAGGCAGAAACTATTGAAGGTGTTATACCTGTAATTGACAAATTCATAAAACAAGGTGTTCTAAAAGAAATTGAAAGCAGTCCATGTAATTCACCGATTATGGGAATTAAAAAGCCAAACGGAACTTTCAGGATTGTTCAAAACCTGAGAAAGGTTAATCAGATAGTTGTTCCATGTTGCCCAGTTGTACCAAACCCAGCGGTAATCCTTTATCAGATTCCGCATGATGCAGAATGGTATACAGTTATAGATCTTTGTAACGCATTCTTTACTGTTCCATTGCATCCAGAAAGCCAACAAATGTTTGCGTTTAGGTTCCAGGACCGTATTCTAGCATGGTGTCGTATCCCTCAAGGGTATACAGAGAGTCCATCTATTTTTTATCAGTTGCTAAAGAAATCCTTGGAGAATCTAGATTTACCTGGAAAATCAACATTAGTGCAGTACATAGATGACCTCCTTGTGGCTGCAAAAACTCGAGATAACTGTGTAACAGATACCATTACTCTCTTAAATCATTTGGCAGATGAGGGACATAAAGTGTCTCCTGCAAAATTACAGTTTTGCAAACAAGAAGTAAAATATCTTGGCCACAGAATTGCAAAAGGAATCAGACAAGTGACAAATGAGAGAATTCAGGGAATGCAACCTCCAAAAACACAGAGACAGGTCAGAATGTTTCTAGGAATGGTGGGTTATTGTCGCCAATGGATTAGTGGATTTTCTGTAATTGCAAAGCCACTGCACAGACTGACAAAAGCAGACATAAAAGACCCGATTACCTTAACAGAAACTGAGTTAGAAGCTTTTTAACTGTTAAATAAAAGTTTATGTGAAGCACCTGCTTTAGGCATGCCAGATTATGAAAGGGAATTTGAGCTGTATTGTAGTGAAAGGGAAGGATGTGCATTATCAGTTCTGATTCAGAGACATGGAAGACTGAGAAAGCCAATAGCTTACATCTCAGCAGTTCTTGATCCTGTTGCAAAAGCATTACCAGGTTGCTTAAAAGCAGTAGCTGCAACTAGTGTAAGCCTTGAGCAGAGCGAATAAATTATAATGGGATTTCCTGTAAAAGTATATGTTCCCCATTCAGTTGAAATTCTCCTCACCAGAAGTAAAACACAGGACTTGACAAGTAACAGGTTGACTAAATATGAGAAAGTTATTCTGGGATTAGATAACGTATCGATTGCAAGATGTGTGAATTTAAATCCTTCCACATTATTGCCTGATGGTACTGTAACAGAAATCAGAAATGAGAATGATATTGATCATGAATGCTTGGATGTTTTAGAATATTGCACCAAACCTAGGCAGGACATTAAAGATGTCCCATTAGCTGAATCAGATTTTGTTTATTTTGTTGATGGTTCATGCTTAAGAACAGATGAAGGTGTTCTGAGAGCAGCATATTCAGTGTGCACAGTTGCAGATGTAGTTGAAGCATCTTGTCTCAAAGGAATTCGTTCAGCTCAGGTAGCGGAATTGATTGCTTTGATTCGTGCATGTGAAAGAGCAAAAGAGTTAAAGATTACCATAGTGACTGATAGTCAGTATGGATATGGCGTAATCCATGACTATGGCCAGCTCTGGTCTCAAAGAGGTTATTTAACTTCTGCGGGAACTCCTATCAGGAATGCAAAATTGATCAAAAGGTTGATCGATGGCATTCAGCTCCCAGAGAAAATTGCTGTTGTGAAATGTACAGCGCATAAAAAAGGAAACGACTATATGACAAAGGGAAACGCATATGCTGATGAGATTGCGAAGTTCTGCGCAAAGAATAATATGTCAATCAATCGGGAAAAAGACAATGAACATGTTTTGAACTCACTTATGCTAACATCTGTAGTTGAGACATGGCAAGGAGTAAAAGATTTACAAGATGAGGCAGATGATGAGGAAAAAGACAAATGGTTAAAAGCAGGTTGCAGACAGCGTGAGGAAGATGAGATTTGGGTTTACAAAGATGACAGACCAGTTATGCCAGATAGCATGATTGCTGACATGGCTCGAATGTATCATGGTCCAGGACTTATTGGGAGAGATTCAATGATTAGGTTGTTTAGGCAAACATGGTACAATCCAAAGTTCAGACTAATTGCAGAATCTTTTTGTCAGAGATGTTTGATCTGTCAGCAAATCAACCCAAACAGAAAAACAGTTGTGAGCATGGGAACCATAGGACGGGAGGGTGTTCCTTTTACCAGATTGCAGATGGATTTCATTGACATGCCAACCCATAACAAATTGAGATATGTCTTAGTGATAATTTGTCTGTTTTCAAGATGGGTGGAAGCGTTCCCAACACGTCACAATGATTCAGTTACTGTGGCTAAATTGCTTTTAAGGGAAATCATACCGAGGTACGGTTTTCCAGTGAAGGTCTAGACTGATTGTGGAACACATTTTGAAAACAGATTGCTTAAATTGATTTGTGAAGCACTGAACATAAAACAAAAGCTCCACTGTGCTTACAGACCAGAAGCATCAGGTGTTGTTGAGCAATTGAATGGCACAATCAAAAATAGATTATCCAAAATGTGTTTAGCTACAGGAATGAAGTGGACTGATGCACTTCCACTTGTTTTGATGTCTTTGAGAAGTACTCCTGATAAAAAGACAGGTCTAAGCCCCCATGAGATTCTCATGGGCAGAGTCATGAGTCAAGCATTTGTACCAGTTGGTAAAATCATGAGCATTAATGATTGCGTCATTTTGGAATATTGCAAGAACCTTGCTGACGTTGTGACTTCTATGTTCCATAAGGTGGGAACAGATGTGATCACCAAAGCGAAGGAACAAGCTCATGATCTGTTACCAGGAGACTGGGTGAGAACAAAAATTCACCGGAGAAGAAACTGCCTAGTACTCAGGTGGCAAAAGGCAAGACAGGTGATACTTGTTACAACAAATGCAATAAAGTGCAGAGGTTTGAAAAGATGGATACATGCTAGTCACACCATTCGTGTACCAGAACCTGATAATCCTGACGAGGGTGATACTACAGCTGATTCAGATTCTGAAGAAGAACCTGAAAGAAATCCAGATCCTGAAGACCGACAAGAAGGTCGACATCTGGAAAATTCAATTGCGACTGAGGCGTTGAATGAAGATACTGAAGAAATTGTGATTGAAGAATCTGAAAATGATGAAGATCTGCTAGAAAAAGAAGCAGAAGAAGAGTCTGATAAAGTGGTGATTCAAGATCAGGATAGTATTGAAAAGCAGATTGGAAGCTCTGAAGGCAGGAACGGAAGTTCTGAATCTGGGAAGTTGGAAATAATTGAAGGCGCAACCTGTGTTAAACTCCATAAGCAAGGACATTCCTGGAAATAATGATTTAACACGTAATAATTCTCATTAACACTGACTTCTGAGGATTTATTTCGTATCTCGTGTTTGTTCATGGCTCACATGACCCTATTGTCTCAAACACTTTCAGACTCATGCTTGTTCATAGCTCTCAAAATGTTCCATGTGCCTGCTCGTTTTTTTGCTTTTTTTTGTATTCTGATGAATATTTCTCTGTGATTTGGGGAAGATACAACGATGTGTCACGCACTGCAAATAATACATTTTGGACTTGAATTGCAGATAAGCCTGCATGCTTTATTAATGGTCTCCATGGTCTTGGTGGTGCCTATTCACTGTGCCTCCAGGCTTACTGGCTTGGGTGGGAAAAGTGCATAGAACTGCTGGCCAGCAATTGCAGTTCTTTCAAATTCTGTGTGGCAGTGTTTTAGACATTTCTGTAGACAAACCGATTCTAAACTAAACTCCTGACACATTGTTCCAAGGGGTTATCTTGCAATGCCAAGAAATGATGCAGTGTAAGCCAGAAGCCGTGCAGTTTCCATGTGGGATCTCCTAGTTCACTGCAGCAACCAAAATTATCCGTAATTATCACTGCCTTCATTGGAGAATGGCAGTCCATGTTGTTTGCAACAATGGACAAATCAGTACACTCTTAGTGAATATAGCGGTACATCTCCAGTCCCACACAACATTGAGTTGCATGTAGCCACCCCAAAACAAAAGAAAGTAAAATACTTGAACCTCATATACTCTGATCTAGGGAAGGGAATGTATGTGTCTGACATGTATTTAACTATCCTTAGAGGAACACCATCAGAAAATAAACGATATCAGGAAACAAAGTGCATCTCAGAGAGTTTCTAACCGACACCCATTCTGAAATGACTGTTAAACATAGAGGTGATGCGATGGCATTGGCAGTTGCAAGCCTCCGGATCTCAAGTATACTTTACATGCACAAACGCACACACACACACACACACACACACACACACACACACACACACACACACACACACACACACACACACACACACACACACACACACACACACACACACTCTCTCTCTCTCTCTCTCTCTGTCAAGCACATCAATTGCTCATGGGGTTAAAACAGAGCTCAGAATCATTAGACATTCAATCAGGATTTTGTAGAGCACACGACTCACATGTGAGGGTCTCAAGGCATTGAAGGAGGGAGTTATGAGTAGCTCAGTTGGGGTGGTCTAAAGAGCCAGGACACGAGGTCCTTTCTGAATTGGTGCAGTGTCAGGCTTCGTCAGAGTTAAAGGAGGAGTTTGGTCCAGGTCTTGGCTGCAAGGTATTTAGAAGCGAGGGACGGTGGGTAAGATGAGGTCAGCTGATCGGAGGTTACTTTTGGGGGCGTGGAAGGAGATTCGATCATTGAGGTATTGGGGTCTGGTGTTGTGGAGGGTTTGTAAGTATGTGTGAGCAATTTGCAGGTTATACTTCTTTCGACAGGTTGCCAGTGGAGGTTGCGGACATATTGAGTGATATGGTCATGTCATGGGATGTGGATGAGGAGTCTGGCTGCTGCGTTCTGGACAGACTGGAGTTTGCAGAGGAGCTTTTTGTTGACTCTGGTGTAGAGAGCGTTTCCGTAGTCCAGTCTGCAGGTGATGAGTGCATGGATGACGGTTTTCCTGGAGTCGGGGGGATCCACTTGAATGTCTTGCAAAGTATGTGGAGGGTGTTGAAGCATGTGGAGGATACAGCATTGATCTGGCGATTCATAGAGAGTGAGGAGTATGATGCTGAGGTTGAGTGCGTGGTTCGTTGGGCTTCCAAGGGCATGGGGCCCCCAGGTGTTGTCCCATGCGGAGGGGTGAAGCCAAGGATGTAGACTTCCGTTTTCTCCGCATTGATCTTCAGGCAGCTATGCTCATCCAGGTCACAACAGAATCCTTCTTGGAAACTGCGCCTAGTGATATTGGGTTCCTTGGTGAGGGAGAGGCTGGGCTGGGTGTCATCGACATAGAAGATGATGTTGAGCCTGTGGTTTCTGACGATGGTGGTGAGAGGTGCAATGTAGACATTGAAGAGTGTGGGGCTGAGGGAGGGTCCTTGGGCTACTCCACATCTGATCGCTTTCGGATCTGAGAGGAAGGGCGGGAGTCTTATTATCTGTGTTCTGCCTGAGAGAAAAGATCGTATCCAGTCTAATGCTATTCCTCGGATGCCGGCGTCATGGAGCCTGGTGGCAAGTGCGCGGTGGGAGACAGTGTTGAAGGCTGCTTATTGGTCCAGGAGGATGAGGGCTCATGTGCGGCCTTGGTCGAGGAGGGCACAAATGTCCTCAGGGGCAGCGATGAGGGCAGTCTCGGTGCTGTGGTTGCTGTGGAATCTGGATTGAGAGGTGTCTAGGATGCTGTTGGTTTCTATAAAGCGTGCTAGGTGGGTGTTGATGGCCTTTTCGATGACTTTGGCAGCAAAGGGAAGCAGCGAGATGGGCCTGAGGTTATTAAAATTGGTCGAGTCTGCGGAGGACTTCTTTATAGGGGGCGACTCTGGTGTGTTTCCAGTCATCGGAGAATGTAGCAGTCTCGAGGGAGCAGTTGATAGTTCGGCATAGCTTGGGTGCGATGGCAGTGGCAGCCCTGTGGAAGATGTGTGGCGGGCAGGGGTCAGTAGGTGCTCCAGAGTGAATGCTGTTCATTGTCTTTAAGTTGTCTTCTGTGGTGACAGGGCTCCAGGTGTGAAGGGCCTGTTGGATGGTGTTGGTGGGGGTGGGGGTTGAGGCGGTATCATGGTCTTGGTTATCAAAGTTGTCATAGAGTGTCTTGATCTTGAGTTGACAGAATTTCTGTATGATGGTGAAGAGTTCTTTGTAGTTGTGGGCGCTGGAGAGGATACTGTATTGGATGAAGTTTTTCTTTGTTGATTTAATGAGTTGGCGATGTGCTGTGATGGCTGCTTTGTAGTCGGAGTGTGCTTCTGTGGTTTTCTATTTCTCTACTTCTTCTCTAGTCATCAGTAGAAACACTTGGATTCACGGAAATCCGCGATGAACCAGTTGGCTTTCTTGTTGTGTCGTCTCGTGGTATTCTGGAGGGGGGTGCGGTTGTTGGTGCAGTTGGTGATCGATTGGTGGAGGTTGCTTGTCTCTGTGTTGGCATCTGTCATAGTAGGGGAGGGACTGCAGGTGAGGGCGAAGGTGAGGTCTTCTTCGGAGACTTTGTTCCAGCTTCTGCTTGGGGGTGGAGTATATGCTTGTGAGCGGTGGGTTTCGTGAAGGGGAAGTGGATGCAGTAGAGGTCTGTCCAGGGCAATTCTGTGGTGTTGCTCAAGCAAATGTTGCCTCCTCTGGGCGAAGATGAGGTTGAGTGTGATTCTCTCTGTGTGACATTGGGGTAGAGACAAGTTACTTCAATCCTATGTTGGAGAGGTTCTCCAGGAGGGCTGTGGTGTTGTGATCACTCTGGTTGTCCAGGTGAAAGTTCAGGTCTCAGAGAATTATGTAGTCCATGGAGGCGAGGGCTTGGGGTGCGATGCTGTCTGTGATGACGTTGGTGAAGGGGGTATGGGGTTCAGGAGGTCTGTAGGCCAGTGTTCCGTATAGCATCGTTCTGGGGTTAGGCTAGATATGGAAGTGGATGTGTTCCGTGGGGGGTGAGGCATCGTCCAAGTTAGTAGTTGCGAATCGGAGAGAGCTCTTGTAGACAATGGTGAGGCCTACTCCTGGGCGGTTGGTGCGGTCTTTACTCAGGATCTTATATCCATCAGGGATGGTGGTTGCGATGTCGGGTGCGGAGCTGGCGTTGGTCCAGGACTCTGAGAGAAAGTTGACATTGGGCTTGTGAGTGTTGAGAAGGTCCCAGATTATTTCTGCAGCGTGTCTGTGCAGGGAGCATACGTTGAGGAGGATGCGGATCAGTGGCATGTGTGCGGTGGCGTCCGACTTATGGGGGTAGCTGCCTGGGTCTGAAAGTGGGTGAAGGTACGGTGGCAGTGTTGGCAGGAGCTTGGGCCTTGGGTGTTGCTTGGCGTAGAGAGCTGGCAGTTGTCATTGCATCCGGGGTTGAGTCCTTGGAGATTGCTGGGGTCGTACTGGCAGGTGTTTGTGGCACCATGGTCCCTGGCACTGGTCGGGTCACGGATTGGTAAAGACGGGCTTGCCTTTGGCAGGCCAGTGGCATGCCAGAGGCACAGCCAACTAGCAGCCACCATTAGTCGGTGGAGGGTGAGCAGCTGGGAGGTAGGAGCAGCATCCTGTGGGTGAGGGGCAGTGGGAGAATCAGCAGCAGGGAGAATGAGGGAACAGGAAGCAGAGGAAAGGGAAGGAAACAAGCTGAGGAACAGAAAGGCAAACAGAAAAAAGAGGCAATACAGAAAACAGAGGCAAACAGAAAAAGAGGCAAAACCGAAAACAGGCAAATAAGAAAAAGAGGCAAAAAGAAAACAGAGGCAAACAGAAAAAAGAGGCAAACAAAGAAAACAGACAGAGAAAAGATGACACACACAGAACTGACTAGCAGAAGAGCAAGCTCTTCCACTAGACCACCAGGGATGAGGCACAGGCAGGAGCCTTCAGGTGGAGGGGGACCTCCGACACATACCACGCAAGGAGCTTGAGCGGCGCTAAGGGCAGTCCCACAATGGTGGAGCTGCACGGGGGCGAGTAGTTACTCTGACCAGGAGGTCCGGGGTCTTGCACTTGCAGGGTTTCTGCATAAAAAATGGTGGCACAACCCTGTGAGTGCTACGTATCTGTGCAGACTACTTGACAAACAGTATAATTGGGACACTTCTTGCCACGCAGCAGCTGCCATTAAGTAGGGGTCGGGGGAGAGTGAGCAGCTGGAAGGCGGGAGCGGAACACTGGGGGTAGAAGCCTCAGGTGCAGCAGTGGCAGGTAGTGCGAGGGAAAAGGAGGCAAAGGGAAGGGAAGGAAACAAGAAGAGGAGAAGCAGAGGAAAGAAAGCCAAACAGAAAGAAAACAGAAAGAGAAAAGATGACACACACAGAGCGAACCAGCAGAAGAGCAATCTCTTCCACTAGACCACCAGGGATGAGGCGCAGGCAAGAGCCTGCAGTTCGAGGAGGGCCTCGAACATCTACCTGGCAAGGAGCTCAAGCGGCGCAAAGGGCAGTCCCACATTGGTGGAGCTGCGTGGGGTGAGAGCAGGAATCATTCAATGATCAGTGACAAACTTACCAAATAGAATGGTTCTTAATCAATGTCTGTTTCTGTCCCGATTATATTGTATGTCAAGTAGTCTGCACAGATACGTAGCACTCACAGGGTTGTGCCACCATTTTTTATGCAGAAACCCTGCATATCTATAGTTACGTAGCATCAGCACTACTAACACAGCACATCAAATACAAACCGTACCTCAAGAATTATACCATGAATCCTGAATTCATTCTTTCCAAAAAATATTAACCCCTTCCATGCTCATGACGTGCAGCACAGTGCTCGTGTGCTCATGACGAGCTGAGCTCGTCATGACCACACCCGTTTTTATTGCTGTCCAGCACAGCAGGGGATTCAGAAAAGGGGGTGGTGATGAACAGAGTGCCTGAATTAAGCAGACCACTCTTACCCAGTCCAAAGATCAGGGCTTGATCCATCACCGTTTTTTAGCTCACTGCACCATCCCAGCTCAGAACTTGGCTATATGCAAATTAGTCTGTTCCTGTCCCAGTGCATGATGGGAACAGGGCAAACCAAACTACCAAGCCAATTCTTGTACTGGGAAGGAAACAAGCTTCCGGGGACCGGTTTCTGCCATTTCAGGCGTCGTCGGCCCGGCTTGCTTGAATCCTGATGGTGCAATGAGCAAGGGACTCACATCTGAGTATACGCTTCCACGCTTATGGTGGACAAAATGATTCAGAAAAGGGGGTGGTGATGAACAGAGTGCCTGAATTAAACAGACCACTCTTACCCAGTCCAAAGATCAGGGCTTGATCCATCACCGTTTTTTAGCTCACTGCACCATTCCAGCTCAGAACTTGGCTATATGCAAATTAGTCTGTTCCTGTCCCAGTGCATGATGGGAACAGGGCAAACCAAACTACCAAGCCAATTCTTGTACTGGGAAGGAAACAAGCTTCCGGGGACCGGTTTCTGCCATTTCAGGCGTCGTCGGCCCGGCTTGCTTGAATCTAAGCATGGGCGGATTTTGCGGATCCACGATTCACGAATTTGCGGATTCACGGATCGTGGATCCGCAAAATCCGCGGATTTAGCGGATCTGCGGATTTGGGGGCGGGGCTTCCTCGAGTGTGTGGGCGGGGCCAAACGGACGGGGCTTCCATGCGAGCGCACATGCCTCTTGTGTGTATTAAAGGTCAGAGATCGATCAGAGCAGCAGATTAAGAGACAGAAGCCCCCTGGTCACAGGAACAGCACGGGGGTTGCGCTTGTGAAAGTCAAAGATGCAAATGCATCTGGGCAGCATCACAGCGGATTTTCGATGGTATATTTGTGAAGAAGGCACATCTGCCCAGCCTCCCAACGCTCACAATTTTTTTTGGGCTGATGAATGAGTCACTGCATTTGCACTTCAACTAGTTCCAGCGACCAAGTGTGTGTTACTATGCAATCGCGCCGAAGTGCGCAGGGGTCCCTGGAGTGAAATGGCCATCATAGTGGGTAAATGGCGGGAAGACGGTGCACACCTCGAGTGTGTGGGCGGGGCCAAACGGACGGGGGCGCTCACGATTATTTTTGGGCTGATGAATGAGTCACTGAATTTAAGCTTCAACTAGGGCACATGCGTTATTGATATCTGCAAGTGTTTCCTGTTGAGGTTTTTTTTTTGTGCCAGGACCGTCGTGCCAGAATGAACCCTGCCCTTCATATTTATTCAAGAAGAAGACACAATGTAAATAATTTACGATGGCGCCGGCAAGCTGCCAGCGCCATCCTGCAAAAGTTACTTAATTAGCTTCAACAGGAAGCTCCAACTGATAAAATAAAGCAGGCGCTCGAGCCCCTGCTTTATCTTATCTGTTAGAGCTTCCTGTCGAAGCTAATTAAGTAACCATTTGAGGATGGCGCTGGCAGCTTGCCGGCGCCATCGTAAATTATTTATATGGGGCTTGAACTTTTGACCGCAAAATCCGCTCCGATCGCGGATTGCGGATTCTCGGTAAATTCGCGAGAGTTCGCGGATCGCGGATTTACCAAAAATCCGAAAAATCCGCGATCGGAGCGGATTTTGCGCTCATGCTTACTTGAATCCTAATGGTGCAGTGAGCAAGGGACTCACATCTGAGTATACCCTTCCACGCTTATGGTGGACAAAATGATTCAGAAAAGGGGGTGGTGATGAACAGAGTGCCCCCTTTTCTGAATCAGCACAGCAGGGGAAACTCTCTAGTAGCGATGAGGTTAATAAAATCAACCTCAGCACTTGGCAACCATTAGCAAGACACTGCTACACATTTTTATGCAGACAGACAATAGGGGGAATTTCAAAATCTTTTAACCCCTTGGCTGCGGGGGTTAATCCCCCGCTGTGCTGGGGGTGGGGGGGGCACGCACAGCGCCCCGAGGCTGATGAAGAGCTCAGCTCGTCATCAGCCACGCTGCTCGTGTGCTGATGATGAGCTGAGCTCATCACAGCCACACCCGTTTTCTTAGAACGCTCAGCACAGCGTGGGAATTATCCCCGCGTGTGAGCGTTCTAACGGCCATGACGAGCTCAGCTCGTCATCAGCACACGAGCACCGTGGCTGATGATGAGCTGAGCTCGTCATCAGCATGGGAGGGGTTAAGTGTATCTTAGTTTACAATTTCATTATAAGGAACAGTTTGAAATTTAGAGTCCAATAGACTTATAAGTATTTATGCTCACCCTACTTTGAAACAGGAAAGCAGTGGTGCTGTGGAAACTGAGACCTAATGGGAGACACCTTGATTGTCAAGATCACAGGACCATCGTACAATCTCCAACCTACAGCATTCTTTGTGACATGTTGAAATAGTGGTTCCCAACAGCTTCAATGTTTTCCCAATAGCACTAGGCCACATGCCATTAACTACTCTAGTTTGTAACATCACCAATCAGAAGAATCTTTATTGTGTATGCAATTAAAACCAATACACCTAACTTACAATACAAACGATGTGAACATATTTACAGATTCCATCATTATACTCATTATACAAATATTATTTTAATGTATTGTATTTTCTATGGCGGTGTTCATTGCCGAATAAAGATTGTTTAATAATAATAATAATCATTATACAAATAGCTCATACTTTAAAGCCAAGACCACAATGAAACATGTAAATGAATATAGTCCTGCAGCCTGGAATAGAAGAAGATTGGCACTCCCTCTTCTGCAGGATGTAGGATTTGTCACTTGCAGTCATCAGCAGTGTTCACAAATGATTTCAATTGACACACAAACCCACTCCTATACATACTGCATGCATAGCAACGTTAGTAGATGGGATTTAGGTCAGGTCTACATTAAAATCCTATATATTCCCACCAGAGTGGTACTCACTTTCGGCTGTGAAATGTGTTTGGAAACCCATTTGAGGCAAACATTTTGTGCACTGCAGCCTTGGGATGACGAAAGTATTTCCTGTGTGTCTATGTTACTTCTTAAAAACAGTAATAACAAAAGGAGAGAGAGGGTAAAGGGCACTCTTGGTCCCCCTGGTCAATCTTGTGAAACAACGAAAGAGTGTCATAAAAAACAGACAAAATCCTTCATCTGTGGACTGTGCTTCTTTCATCATCATCAGTTCATACTTTATTTGTTTTTTTTAGATAAAACCATAAAAGTCATAAAAAACTCCAACATATATATTAAAATCAATACTGTAAAATTGTTCTAAACCCTTGATTACAGGGTTAAAAAGATATCAAATTTAATCACAACTTGACCTAAGCCTGATGGCGGGCCTTAAAAAGCTAAGCGTGCGGAGTACAGAATCACTTGAAAGAAGTTGTAAAAAGATAAAGCAGATCTAACCCTCTTGAAACAAGCTTTTTTAAGAATAGTAATGATAAAAGACTTTCTGGGAACCTCATAAAAGCTACAAAACATTAAAACTTCATCATATCCTGTGGAGACTGTCTGTCGCTGCCTCAGGGTATGCGACACTGCCCTCTGTGAGTGCCACGTGGCTGGGCAAAAAAGATAATGAAAAAGATCAAGCCGGAATCTAGTCAATAGGAAGCGATCATGGTTACTTTTAATCCCTAAAAGATATGGTTTCAGAGCGATATACCTACTCACACAGGGCTTTCTCATCTCTATTTCCACTCGATAGTACAAAAAAGTGCTCTTTTAGCCAATTTATAACCCTACTACATATCGCTTCTGGAGTATCAAAAACATCTGCCCTTTTTAAGCTGCAAAGACATTGTCTAACATACTATGACCAGCGGATACGTTTGACGTGGTCAAGAGAAAGACAATCACTTAGAACGTCCTTGCTGAGGGTGTTATCTTGCCTCATCCAAATCTTCATCCACAAGGCTAGTGGACAAAAAGCCCGCTCATCAGAGAGAAAAGCCATCCCCAACTCTTCGTGCGTTACATATGATGGGGCGCTCTGCGGTAAAGAGAGCACCCATCTCAAAAATGTGTTTTCAATGTTTTGCAGTGCCTCATGCCCAGTGTAACCCCATATCTGGCTTCCATTAGTGATCTTCGCAATACATTTAGCTCTATAGATCTACAGGAGGGACCCAATCGGTTTCCCTCCCAGTCTGGAAGCAAATTTAAAAATAGCAGCATTGATCTGGCTAGGTCCACTTTCTATCAACTGATCAAGGGGCTCCAGCTCAAGGCACCATGGAACACTACTCCCAGATATGAAAACACGTTTGTCTTGAGGATTAACACAGTTTCTATCTTAAAGTATAAGGTTCAGCTGTACCCAGTCCCACCTCCAAGCTTGAACGATTTACTGTGCTTCTTTCATGAACACTGTACTGGCACATCTGAAACCTAATGGGCTAGGGGATAAGTTGGGAATTGATGTCAAGGAGCATAAGAGAACAAGGGGTCCCTGAGAACATGACAGTCACGGATGGCAGAAGTGAACAGGAGAGAGGCATTAAATGCCATTACAGATGGTAGGTTGAATCTGAGGCAAACTCTAAACGTAAGGGAAGGAGCCAGCATGGTGAGGGGGGATGAAACAGATGTGGTGTCTTCAAACATAGGCTTTGATGTGGTAAAATTACTGCTAAAGACAAATGAAATCATGCTTCTGTTAACATACTTTCAATAATATGCTGGTATTATGTGAGGTATTAATAGCTGTGTTCAAAATAGTTTATTACATTTTATAATAAACAGTGACAATACAAAACAGAGCACTATATAAAAAGTACCCAAAGAGAATACATAGATTAAATATAAATAGGTACAATATAATATAGTATCAATATTAATAACAATTAAAAGGGAGGGAGAAGAAACAGATATAAATATGCTACTGACAATCATTGAAGTAGAGCAACTATCAAATAGAGACGTAAGCAATTTATAATATCAATAAATTAGTAGAGACCAATGTATATATATATATTATTTTTAAATATTTTTATTGACCAGATAAAGGCAACAGAATACGAACCAACAAAATACATATTTTTTGTTTGTTTTTTTAAGCAGTAATTAGCTATTTACACTTTCATTCAAAAGTACGCCCCCCATATTGCCATACATTTGGTCATCAAGCAAGTCCCTCTCGACCCATCCAATGAGAATTCCATATCATAGATCTGTCTTGGTAATAGACACCAGTCCGTCACGGTTGGTGGTTTCGGGGTGTCCACACCCTAGCAATTGCTAATCTTGCTGCTACTAGTAAGATAGAGACCAAGCTGTTACAATTTAAGTTTCTAAATTTATATCCCATCATAACCTCAAACATCTGTAAAGATACTCCTATCCCCAGTTTTTGATATAGATCATACCCAACTTTCTGCCAAAATGTTGTTAATTCTGGACACGTCAAGAATATATGCTTAATATCTGCTGCATATAACTCACATTTTGGGCATTTTGTCCATTTGTTCTTAGCATTATTACCCAGTGACCATTTTACAATCCTGTCCGGAGTATAATATAAAAGACAAATCATATGGTGCTGTTGCAGTCTCAAATTAGTCACATGTACGGCCTTATCTATGAGAACAATATATTTTAAGAAGATAATTAATGATCAGTTGGTTTCCAAAATACATGATAGGAGTTACAATTATGAGTAATACCATTAAAAAATAAATGGGCACCTCATCTAGTAAAAATAACCCACGTCGACTAAACATCAACAGATAATAATAAAATATCTTTCCAACATGTTGTATTGGATTTTAAAGCAGCTGATAAAAAAAATGAAAAGCTTACCTTCTCAGAAGAAGGTAAATGAAATTTCATCTGAAAAACATCAAAAGATATAAAAATATTATTATTGTAGACATCTTTGAGGCAAAAAATACCAGCTTTATTCCACGAATGCCAAAATCTGACATTTCTAGGAAGTTTCAAGCGTGGAGTATACAATAGTGACATATGTTCAGTGATGGGCATGGGTAAGTGGAAAATTAAGTCAAAATCATTTAATATTAGTTTAGTGGATTTTAAAATAAGAGATTTTTTAATAAATGTTGACTTATTGGACATGGTTAACAGCGTAGACAATGGAAACAGATCTACCAGACTCCTTTCTCTACAAAGCCAAGTAGGAGGATTAATCAGATGATACTGATTAAACCAAAGGGAGCTTTTTTTATATAAATGCTTTATAATAATTAAAAAAGTCTGGCAAACCAAATCCTCCATTACATTTTGGCATTTTAGTTTTTTATAACTAATACAAGGTGCTTTATTGTTCCAAAGACACTTAGAAAGGAGTTGATCAACAACTTTGTAAAACTTCATAGGAAATTTTGTAGGAATCATGGCTAGGGAATAAAATAATTGCGGTGCTATAGTCAGTTTTCTTGAGTCCATTTCTTTCCACCATGAAAGATGAAGCAAAGACAATTTTGATATTTTATCCTTAATGTAACTTAAAATAGATTCACAATTTAATGATATTGTTGTTTTTATAGATGAAGAAAACAAAATGCCAAGGTATTTAAATGTATCTCTTTGTCAAAATATTTCTTTCATCGGTAACATATCTGGGGTACAATGCATAGTTAAAGGAAAAAAAATCAGTTTTATTAGTATTCAACATGTAACCGGACTTTTTGGAATAAGATCAAATAATCTCCAATAAAGGAGGGAATGAGGATACAGGATAGCAAATAAATAAAATATACATCATCTGAATAAGCTAACGTTTTAATAATAACCTGATTAATAATAATACCACAACATCTTTACATTTCCTAATGGAAACAAGCAAAGGTTCAATAACAAGAAGAAATAAAAGCGGGGAAAGTGGACAACCTTGTCTGGTACCTCTAAAATGAGAAAATTAATTCGAAATTTGGCCATTAATAAATAAATGAGCAGTAGGAGTAGAGTAAAGAGCAGATATCATACGAATAAATGAATCTCCAAAATTAAATGCTATTAAAGTATGAAATACAAATTTCCAATTAACTTTATCGAAAGCTTTCTCAGCATTCAATGTAAGTATTCCAGATGGCAAAGATAAAGCAGATCGTTGTTCGATAACAAGTAATAAAGTTCTTGTGTTATTGACAGAATATCTATTTTTCATGAACCCAGACTGATCAGGATGAATTAGAGAATCTAAAACCGAGGTTAACCTGGTTGCAAGTATTTTGGGATAAAGTTTACAATCATGATTTATTAAGGAAATAGGATGGAATTTTGACACATGTGTTGGGTCTTGGTTAGGTTTAGGCAACACAATAATCAGAGACTCAGTTAAAGAACCTGAGGTAGTTCCTGTACAACTAAAAAAAGGTAAATAATTTAAAAAAATGATGAATAAGCTGCAAATGAAATTCTTTATAGAATTCTGCTAGGATGCCGTCAGGGCCTGGGGATTTATTTGTTAAAGAGACTTCAAGGCTAATAGAATTTCTTCTTCAGTAATGGGCAAATCTAGTTTAGTTTTAATTAATTGAGAAACTTTAGGCAAACTACATTTAGATAAAAAAGAATCAATTAAAGAAGGACCATCAAATTTAGGCTTATTATATAGTTCAGCATAATAATTTAGAAATTCATTAACAATATAATTTTGCGATAATGCAATTTTTCCATTGGGGCCATTATTTTAAAATGTATTTGTGTTTTATAATTTTTGAAACGTAAATAGTTGGCTAAAAGTCGTCCAGATCTATTACCATTAAAACAGAATTTGGCTTTAGAGGTGGAGAATATAACTCATATCGAAGTTTTTGTAATTTGATTCTATATTGAGGCTCATTAGAGGTAATAAAAAGTCTCTCAAATTTTGCGATTTGTTTGCCCAATTCCTTAATTTTTTTATTGAAAGTTTTGTTCTCATGTGCCTTGAGGGAAATAGAGGCTTCCCTAATATAGGATTTTAAAGCGTCCCATCTATAGATGCAGAGCCTTCTAGACTGAGTTGGAAGTATTCTTTAAGTGCATTTAAAATGTTCGGTTCATTTTGTTAGTTGAGGATGATACTAGTATTCGTGCGTCATCTGGATTGAGTTTTAAAATTTGAGTTAAATTGTAGAACTAAAGAAATCAAGGCATGATCCAAAATATCAATATTGCCAATAGTAGGAGTAACAACTGAATTAATTAGTTGTCTAGAAATCCATAAATAATCAAGTTTTGAGTGTGAATGATGTGGGTTAGAGAAAAATGTCAACTTTTTTTCTGAAGGAAAATGCTATCACCAGATATCAACCAATTTTGTAGTGTAAATAAAATATATAAAAGTAACAAATGCTTTAGGAAGTCGAAATGATGTGAGATAAGATCTATCTAATAAAGGATCAAATCTGAGATTGAAATCTCCACCAACTATAAGTGGGACGTTACCTAACTTGAGCACTTCAGTAGTTAAAATGGACCAGAAATTAGGATCATCAGAAGTTGGACCATACACATTAAGGGGTCGATTCCGATTCGGGAAAAAAAACGAGGAGTACGACGGACCAGGGGATGAGGATGCGATTCGTATGGTCCACGTCAGGTAAGGGCGATTCGTACGGAAAAGCACACATTCACATTCACATACACACCGTCCGGTGCGTACACCCCATGATCGCAGGGGTATGGTGCATACCCCTGCGATCATGGGGTGTACGCACCGTACCCCGCGATCGCAGGGTGTACGCACCGTACACCCAGCGAACATGGGGTAAGGTGCATACACCCTGCGATTGCGGGGTACGGTGCGTACACCCCATGAACACAGGGGTACGCACCATACCCCTGCGATAATGGGGTGTATGCACCGTACCCGGTGGGGCCATTCCATACCTCTTTTGAGGCGAATTCTGCTTCTGCAGACGTTTTCGGCTCCCGTAAAAAAAGCGTAGTACGGTGCGTACCCGTCACAATTCGTACTTGTTGGGTCGGAAAAACCAGCCGCGAACCGTACGGATGTGGCGTACAGCGGGTTCCGAGGAAGATTCGTACGGGGATTTGATTCGTACGGACTCTGTACAATTCGTACGGAGTCCTGCTCCTGGTACGAATCGTACTTCATCGTACATACGGGGGACGTTGCAGGGTTCGATTTGTACGGGAAAAACGCTCCGTATGGCTATTCAGAGTGGTTTTTCCCAATTCAGAATCAACCCCTAAGTAAATACAAAACTGTATCATGAATTTTAATTTTTGTTATTACATATCTACCTTTTGAATACGAGGATTTATTTAAAATTTGACAATATTGCCTTTATGCAAAAAGAATGGCCACACCATTTTTTTTGCCCATCGCAGGAGAAGCTATAATTTAATCAACCCACTTTTTTTTCATAAAGTCTAAAACTTTGTCTTCAATATGTGTTTCCTGTCTGACGCAAATATCTGCCTTACAGCTTCCTAAATAATCTAAAATTTTTGTACGTTTTCCAGGATGTCATAAACCCTTGATATTTAAGGAGACTATTTTAACATTATGAGCATCAGCCAGAGAAAAGTAGAAAAGAAGAAACATCTAAGAAGAGGAGAATAAGTTAAAGAAGAAAAAGGAATGAAAAAGTAGCGAAAAATGGTAGAAGGAAAAAAAGGAAAAGAGAAGACAAACAAACATAAAAAGAACAACAACAATTAAACATTAATAACAAGTTTGAAATGCACACACGCTTTGCAAGCATGACCGAACCATTGGAGCCCTGTGTGGAAATAAACAGTAAATTAGTCAGAAACACATATAATAATAATGTTCAAGCAGCAGAATCATGCGTATCCATAGAATGCTGTGAATGTTGATCCAGAAATATTTTTAAGTCTTCAGGCAGATGGAAGGACTTTGAAAAATTATCTTTCCAAGTTCGCTGAAGGATCAAAAAGACCATACTTGAATCCAAGACTTCTTAACTGTGGGCAAATGTCCGTGAATTCCTTGCAAGTCTTTAAAGTATCCTCAGTGAAGTCCTGGTGAATTAAAATGTTATTACCATTGACCATTAAGGAAGGAAAAGGAATTTCATGTGCTGCTTTCCTTATCAAGATCAAATGTTGATGACGTAAAACCTTGAAAATCATTAGTCTCGGTTTTTTGGGGTGGGGATTACGATGAGACGGAACCCTATGTGCTTTATCTATTTCAAATTTCTCAGGAAATTTGATGTTCAAAAGCCCAGGCATCAAATTCTCCAAATATAGTCTGCAATTAGAACTTTCTACATCTCCTGGTAAATTAAAAATACGTAAATTGTATTGCCTGTTATGATTTTCCAAATCCAGTAGAAAAGCAGACATAGGGGATATTTTTGCCACAAGCGGTAAAAAGGCATCAATTTTAACTTTAATGTCTTGGATTTCGATTGCATTATCTATCTGAAACCTTCATTAACATACTAGCCATATCTCTGCGCATGTTTTTAATTTCTGATGCTATTGTATCAGTGCTAGACCGAAATGCTTGAATCTCATCAAGAATTAATGATAAGTAAGGTTCACTTGATTCCACCACTTTAGACTTAATCGGCGGAGGAGAAATATCTTGTTTCCTCTTATTATGAGGTGTTTGCGCATTTTTATTCTCTATTGTCCTATTATAAAAAATAAGGACGTAAATATATTCAATATGAAGGAAAATGAACCTACTGAAGAAAAAATACTTCATAAAAGGCTGGTGCAGCAGCTAAAAGAGACTGTGGGAGTGGTTAGGCCAAAGCCAGGCCCTTTCCTGAACAATACTCCGCCCCCTGACAGGAAAGCTGGGCAGTACCTTGAAGGAGAGATGAGAGCCAAAGCATGAGGGAAGAAGAAACAGCCTTCCTTGCTATGCAGACCAGGAAAACCACCACAGCGACAGGCAAGACCTTTAAAGAACTGTTGTTACCATTTTAAATAGGTTTCTGACAAAACATTTTGATGAAATTGTAAATTACGGGCAGTTCCGATGAGGAGCTTACCGGGGGGGGTGACCATCTTGTCTCCGCGCTCCCGTGTCCCAGGTGTGGTATTGATAGCAATGTAGTTAATAGACTGAGAAAAAAACCTTTCTAAAATAAGATGTGCATCCAGACCACAGGAATTTACAATTGTCCATTTTTAAATGTGTATTCCAATTCTTTTTATTAACATAGTTCAGGCACGTCTAATTGTCACTTCCACAAGTATTGCCTCAAATACACATTGCTCTACATCGTGGTCCAATCAGAAACTAATAAGGATATGTTGAGCACTCCTTTTGTGTACAAAGTAACTAAACTATAACAATTCAAGTCATGTGTGTGCTGCACTGAATCGTATGCTGCCTTGCATACGTAATCTGAACATCAAAAGAATATGGCCAAGTACCCTAGGTCATTTGAACTCTGTGCACGCAGCGTATGAATATATCAAATACAAGAACATGATCTTTATTAACTCTTATACAGAATTTGCATTAATTATTTATTCAAGCAATTCCAGAAATTTGCATTTTGCTCTTTGTTTTTATTGCAACAGTACATGAATTTTAAAAAAAATTTGATAATAATACATACGTATGAACATGATACACAATCAAGGTATTGCAGCCCAATGCTTTTCGAGACAACGTCTCTTCTTCAGGGGATGATCTATAGACAAAAAAACTGTTGAACAGGATAGGTATATTTACAATTCTAAATTTGTAGGTCAATTTAACTGATATGCAGTAAAATCACACAACTATAATGACTGTGAACATGCAGGTTTTTATGATCTTCACAAAGAAATGCATGACTGGCCCCAAATAAATGGCAATCAGAAACTGCAATTCTAGTATGCCTAGTATTTGACATGCTGCCACTGCTCATCCATCTGACACTGTTTCATTAGAAGAGCTAGAGTAAAGGCTTTACATGCAATGGCATAAGCTCAGTCTTGCAAAATGTATGGGTGCACCCGATTAGTAGAATAGAAGTTCAGTGTCATGGATGTCTTGTTCGAGGCTCGTCAGTATTTGTCTAATTGATTTTAAAACCCCAGATTTTTGGGCGATACATGCCCCTCTTATAACTGCCTTAGAGGCTACCCACCGAGTGGAAGGAGATTCCACTGAGCCTTCATTAATGGAGATGCACTGGATAAGTTCACTGCGGATCTCTTCTCTAAATGCTGCATCTAGTAGGGTGGGTGGTGAGAGTCGCCAGCTGAATGCACAAGGTAAAGTTTGTGGTATGTTCCAGTTCAGTATCACCGGAGTGTGATCGTAAAGCGTGCGCGGTAAGTGCACAGTGTCTATGGTCCAGGATGCTATGTCACCCGTGACCAGCCAATATTCCAATCTGGACCAGGCATTGTGATGTGATGTGATGTTATACATGTACCTTCTCTAGCATCTGTATGCCTGTTGCGCCAAATATCTAGAAGTCCATAATCTTGTATTATGGAAGTTACTTGCTGAGTGGCTCTGGGATTTGGTCTGCGGGCAGGACCCACCCTGTCCGCTTCGTGTTGTAAGGTAGTATGGAAGTCCCCACCCCAGATCTCTGTATCACCTCCCATCGTCTTTGCCCAGATGGTGAGAAAGAAACTGGAATCGTCCACGTTTGGACCATCCATGGCCACCAAGGTTACCTGGGTAGACATTAGAGTACCTCTTAAAGTAATGTACCTTCCCTCTGGATCAATTTGCGTATGAGATGGTATCCAGTCAAGCCCCTGCCTGATCAGCACAGATACTCCTCTTGCATAGTTGGAGTACAGAGCTGATTCAACCTCTCCCCAGTTATGCAGCTCTGGGCCAGCCCCAGCTTTCAGGTGAGTCTCCTGCAAAAAACATATGTCAATGTTATGCCTAATTAGAAATGTATGCATTAGCCTAGCTTTTCTGTAGTCATTGAGCCCTCTGATGTTCCAGGTAAACGAATTTGGCCTCAGTCATATAGTTGCTATTGTGCTGTATAGTGTGATACACGACTTACAGTAATGCTCATTAAGATAAACAATAGAGCACAGGAGCCTGCTAATGTCACATGGTGTGTTCTTGCATGAAGCTGGAGTATCATCTGAGAAAAACAACTTGTGGTCTACTGTAAACACATGAACTGTAATTAGTCCCACCTACCTGAGAGCTCAATAACCTCCCGGTCCCAACCCCCTCTCACACCAACCCCCAAATAGGTTGTGTTACATTTCCCACCCTCCAACCCCATTTCCCCGTGTTAACCCAAACAACAGAAAACATGGGAGATGGCCCAGTGGGGCCTCAGTCACTGGCCTATCCCCTACGTAGTAGCAGGGTGGGCACGGAATTCACTTAATGTAAATTTAGATAGACTTGCTATGGAAAGACAAGTTAACGCTAAGTTGCAACGTTTACATCAGTGTAAAATGCTATATAAGACAAAATTGCAGAGAGAGCGTAATATCAGTTCCACTAGGCATAGAATGTCTCGCAGTCTGGCTTCCGGGCCAACCACAGCACCGAGACCGCACCGAGACCGCCCTGATCGCAGCTACCGATGACATCCGAGCCCTGCACGACAACGGAGAAACAGCGGCCCTCATCCTCCTGGACCTCTCCGCGGCCTTCGACACTGTCTGCCACCGTACCCTAGTACAGCGCCTCAGCAACGTCGGAATCCAGGAGAAGGCACTGGAGTGGATCACCTTCTTCCTCGCCGGAAGAACACAGAGAGTCCGCCTCCCCCCGTTCAGATCAGAGGCCACCGAAGTCATCTGCGGCGTTCCTCAAGGCTCCTCGCTCAGCCCAACACTCTTCAACGTCTACATGAGCCCCCTCGCAGCCATCGCACGCCAGCACAACCTCAACATCATCTCCTACGCCGACGACACCCAGCTGATCCTCTCCCTCACCAACGACCCCGCCACAGCCAGAGCCAACCTGCACGAAGAGATGACAGACGTAGCCAAATGGATGTCGAACAGCCGCCTGAAACTGAACTCGGACAAGACGGAAGTCCTCATCCTGGGATCATCACCCTCCGCCTGGGACGACTCCTGGTGGCCCCCCGCCCTGGGCAGCGCACCCAAACCCACAGACCACGCACGCAACCTGGGCTTCATCCTGGACTCCTCCCTGTCCATGACCAGACAGGTCAACGCCGTCTCCTCGTCGTGTTTCAACATCCTGCGCATGCTACGTAAGATCTTCCGATGGATCCCCACCGAGACCAGAAAGACGGTCACCCAGGCCCTCGTCACCAGCCGTCTGGACTACGGCAACTCCCTCTACGCCGGAACCACCGCCAAACTCCAGAAGAAACTCCAGCGGATCCAGAACACCTCAGCACGACTCATCCTGGACATCCCCCGCCGCAGCCACATCTCCGGACACCTGAGAGACCTGCACTGGCTCCCGGTCAACAAAAGAATCACCTTCCGGCTCCTCACCCACGCACACAAAGCCCTACACAACCAAGGCCCAGGATACCTCAACAGCCACCTCAACTTCTACGCTCCTAAACGCCAACTTCGATCAACCAGCCACACCCTCGCCGCCGCCCCCGCATCCGAAGAGCCACCACAGGAGGAAGGTCCTTCTCCTACCTAGCCGCCAAGACTTGGAACTCCCTTCCGACCCACCTCCGCCTGACCCAGGACCACCGCGCCTTCAGGAAGCAGCTCAAGACCTGGCTGTTCGAGCAGTAGCGTACCCTCTCCCCCCCAGCACCTTGAGACCCTCCGGGTGAGTAGTGCGCTATATAAATGCTTTGATTGATTGATTGATTGATTGATTGATCAGTCATTTTCCCTCAGGTTGCATTCCGATCCAGTTTGTTGTGAGAAGCAGGGAGATAGTCTTTGGGCACTAATATGTTTAGTGAACTTCAAGGCTGCTTTGGCGTCTGTTAAGAAGTGGGGTTGCCCATTATGTGTAATTTTTATTTTGGCCGGGTAGAGCATAGCGTATTGGATGGAGGCCCGTTGGAGGATGTATTTTGCCGGCATAAACTCCCTGCAGGCGGCCTGCATCATCGGAGTGTAGTCTGGGAAAAAGGAGAGGGAATTGCCTTGGTGGGTTATTAGACTTTGGACTCTGGAGGCTTTCAGGACAGCATCCCTATCCCTGTAGTTCATGAGGCACGCTATTATGGGCCGTGGCGCGGGAACCCACTGGTGGTCTAGGCCCCAGTGAGTGGTGTGCATGCTCAACTATCAAGACTGGCAAAAGCACCGGTTCAAATAGTTCGTGCAGTAGGTTTTAAATGTAGGGCTCCATTCTCGGGATGGCGGTGGAGTCAGGTAGGCCAGTAATTCTTAGGTTGCTGCGCAGAGAGCGCGCCTCCAAATCCTCGTTCTCTGCTTTTATTACCGCCAAGACTTTTTCCATTGGGAGTTACTGTTCTCTCGATTCAACTTGAAAGTCATGAGTATCTGAAAGTATTTTTCCATAGTGTCTAAGCAAGCCTCATGAGTGTCTACTTGTTTTTGAACCTTTTCAAGACTAGAGGTAAGCGCATCAATCTTATTATCTATGGTCTTTATGCTGGAGCACACGTGCAGCAATATATTGTGCGCAGATCATCATCATGGTGCTCGCCAGGATCTTTGGCGTTTGGGTCTGTATCTGGCTCAGAGCAGGAGTCAGCAGTGTGGGTCTGGCATTTGCGGTCAAAGGGGAATTTAGTTTGCTTTGGGTCGTTTTTCCCCATTATGCCAGGTAATGTGCAGTTAGCATGGGATGTCGTGGAGCCAATGGGTAAAACCAGTGCAGCTGCGTTTCACAAGTCATGGCACAATTGTGCTGCTTTGCCACACCAGAGGAGGTGGTGGATGTCCTAAGGCCCCCCTGGGTGAGCCCAAACCCGACCACGCGGCAGTCTCTGCCTCTTCATCCTGCAGCTTGACCCATTGGCTTCACTGCACCAGGGATAACAGTGGTTGTGTGAGGGGGAGTGCCTTTCAGCAATCCCTAGCACCAGTACACCCGGCAGGGGCACACAGACTCCACCAGCCACCTCAGTGTAACGGGCGCACACAGGGAGGAGGGGAGCTGATCAGCCATTCCGCCGTCCAAACAAACTCTGCTGTGTCTGCACCCCCCAGTCATGCACTATGCCGCGGACCTCCTAGGCTGCCGCCATAGCCATCCCGCCAGCCTCCAGGCTCACACTGAGCTGTATGCTGCACCCAAGGCACCACACAGCGGGAAGCCCGCAGGGCCACGCACCCATCCGGCCTACAGCATTACTCACTGCGCCCACTTGCTGGTGAATTAGGATTGTCTGACATAATATCGACAGACAGAATATCGACATACAAAAATATCGACACAAAAATATCGAAATCAAAAATATCGGAGTCATATCTTCATAAAGGTAAGTACAAAAATATCGAAAAATTAATATCGTAGTACAAAAATATCGAAATTAAAAATATCGTTTTTTTAAATGTATAAATAATAATGTAAAAATAATTTTAAAATACATATAATTTTACAAATATTAAATAAAAACATTAAAACATAATTAAAAAATTTAAACTAATACATATACATTTAAAATAAATAAATTAAAAACGTAATAATTTAATGTAATTTTTTTTTTTTTAATTTCATTTAATTGATTTAATTTAAATATAAATGTATTTTATTTTTACCCTGTACGCCTGTATCCCAAAAACCCAAAACTGACCCTGAACCCTAAAAATACCCCTTTTAACCAAAAACCCAAAACTGACCCTGAACCCTAAAAATACCCTTTTACCCAAAAACCCAAAACTGACCCTGAACCCTAAAAATACCCCTTTACCCAAAAACCCAAAACTGACCCTGAACCCTAAAAATACCCTTTTACCCAAAAACCCAAAACTGACCCTGAACCCTAAAAATACCCCTTTACCCAAAAACCCCAAACTGACCCTGAACCCTAAAAATACCCCTTTATCCAAAAACTGAAAACTGACCCTGAACCCAAAAAATACCCCTTTACCCAAAAACTGAAAACTGACCCTGAACCCTAAAAATACCCCTTTACCCAAAAACTGAAAACTGACCCTGAACCCTAAAAATACCCCTTTACCCAAAAACTGAAAACTGACCCTGAACCCAAAAAATACCCCTTTACCCAAAAACTGAAAACTGACCCTGAACCCAAAAAATACCCCTTTACCCAAAAACTGAAAACTGACCCTGAACCCTAAAAATACCCCTTTACCCAAAAACTGAAAACTGACCCTGAACCCAAAAAATACCCCTTTACCCAAGAACTGAAAACTGACCCTGAACCCTAAAAATACTCCTTTACCCAAAAACTGAAAACTGACCCTGAACTCTAAAAATACCCCTTTACCCAAAAAACTGAAAACTGACCCTGAACACTAAAAATACCCTTTTACCCAAAAACTGAAAACTGACCCTGAACCCTAAAAATACCCCTTAAAAAAACTAAAACATATAAAATTTAAAATATTATTATATACTTACCTATACTTACGTTGTAATGGTATGCGTTGTAAAGGTACCTGCGTTGTAAAAACATGCGTTGTAAACACATGCGTTGTAATGGTTTTTGCATTGTAAAAATTTCGTAATGGTAGTGCGTTGTAAAAGTTGCGTTGTAAAGGTTGTTTCCCCGGTGGGTAGCGTAGGGGTAAAAATTACTATTCACACTCCAGAGGGTGCAACAGTAGGGAAAGCGTTGGATAGCATGGGGGTAAAAATTAATTCCCACACTACTCCCACTTTAACACACAACACACTACACATATAAAAAAGACAATTAATATAAATTTCAATTAATCAATTAATAACAATTAATATTACTAAATTGATGTAATTATAAATGAACTAAATAACACATATTAATTACTAATTAATTAACAATAAATACCAAAGAAAATTACAATCTCTTTAATTAATTACATTTAATTATATCACACCCTATCCCCCTATAAACACACAACCCACTACACAGAAATAAATCATATCATTTATTCACTTAATAATTATTAATTACCAATTAATTATTATTTAACAATAACAAAAAATTAAATATATTAGCACATTAACTCTAAATAATTTAATTACATAATTAATATTATTTAATTACCAATGAATTATTAATTAACAATAACAACACATTAAATATATTAGCACATTAACTCTAAATAATTTAATTACATAATTAATATTATTTAATTATCAATTAATTATTAATTAACAATAACAATAAAGTAAATATATTAGCACATTAGCTGTAAATAATTTAATTTACTAATTAATATTATAGTTTCCCAATTAATTAATTAACAATAACAAAAAATTATATATAAAAAAATTACTCTAATTAATGTAATTAACTAATTAATATTAATTAATTACCAATTAATTATTAATTAAAAATATGTACAAAATTATATCAATTAATTAACTAATTAATATTAATTAATTACCAATTAAGTATTAATTAAAAATATTTACAAACATATATTAATTAATTAATTATTATTAAATTACTTCCCACCCTATTCCCCTATAAACCCACAACCCGCTCTGATACTAAAACGCAAAATGTAAACAAATTTACAAATTTTCAAACATACATTACAAAACATGTTTAACAAACATATAAACAACACATTAAAATACATAACATTAAACAAAATTTCGATATTAGTAAAATTCGATATTAGTAACATACATACCTTAAAAAAACGATATTCTGTCTGTCGATATTTTGGACATTGATATTCTATACTATCGATATTAAAACATCGATATTATTGTATGTCGATATTTTAATTTCGATATTTTGTCTGTGTACCGTGAATTAGTTGCCTCTTGGGTGGTGCAGCCAGCCTCGGTGCAGATGATGATCGGAGTGATCACCGAAATCCCTGATAGTGCGGCCCTCGCCTAGCCTGGAGGCTGCTCTGGTATGATGTAGCTCCGCCCGTCCACAGCAGTAGCACACAGGCCACGGCGCCCACGCAGGACTAATCTCACCGCAGGCTGCTGTTCGGGTTCCGGTTAGGCAAAAGGGCCACTGAGTGCCGGCAATCAAGCCTCTGCATCCAAGTCTCAAGGCTGCAATAGTTGGAGCCGGGAGGGGGTCAAGCCGGGGTGTCCAGCGCAGTCAATCACACCGAGCCTCTGCGGTGGCCATTAGTGCAAAGTGTACCCAGCCTTCACATATCAGGTCTTCCAATGGGTCCAGTGCCACAGCAATCACTGCCAAACTTTCACCCTAGGTCCGCCATGTCACCAGAATTATGGCTGCTCTGTTGTAGTAGTGGATTCCAACTGCAGGATGTCGATATTTGAGGATGATTGGGCCCGGTCTGCAAAGCCCCTCTAGAAGGTGCCATACTGCAGCTTGGCGAAGCCACGCCCCCCCTACATTTCATACTTATTCTCCGGATGAAACACCAGAAGAATATTGTCCATACAACGACATTGAAGTTCAGCTCACCTATCAGGAGCACAAAAACTAGTTTAAAGGTGCCCTCCCACACACAACAGACAAAGTAAGACTCGGTCCGCTCAACAGAGACGGAGTGACTTGGCCGGTCCTAGCGTCTCACACACTGCTTCCAGATATTGACACAATGCCAGTAGCAGACTTATGTTCACTTCACAAAGAAATATTAACACTTTACAGAAATTTAACACAGTTGGAAATGAGAATACTCACATTTCAACCTACGAGAGTTACTCCAGCAGGTCAACTACAAGGGACTGCAACTAAAATCACCACAAAAATGCTGAACGCGGATATGGGAAGAATGCCCACATAACATGAACAAATGCCTTTCTGGATAGCACAGACAATCACACAGTTAGAAGCAGTGTTCCCACACACAGGCCCTCGAGAAAAACACAGAGGTACATACATATGAAAGTCTGTGTTTGCGATTCCCAAAGTGCGATCTTTAGCGAATCGCATTTTGAGAATTGCAAACCGCGATGTAAATAAAAAATCACAAATAAATTGTGATTCTCTAAAATTTGCAGAATAAGCCTGCGAACCCGCA
The DNA here is from genome assembly GCF_964261635.1 of Lissotriton helveticus. Taxonomy (NCBI): domain Eukaryota; kingdom Metazoa; phylum Chordata; class Amphibia; order Caudata; family Salamandridae; genus Lissotriton; species Lissotriton helveticus. The sequence goes on along the minus strand of NC_136063.1, from coordinate 1,961,135,497 downwards.
GTTAGCAATTCCTTAATTGCGATTTTGCAAATAAAGAATCGCAAAAATAGGGAATCTGCATGTTAAGGGTCACGGCAGCGTCGCACATGCAGGCATCCGCTGAGGTAGGGGAAAGACTACCTTTCCCAGCAGCCTCAACACGTGGCGTGACGTCAGACACCACGTTTTCCTTCTGCATCAAATGTGATGCCAAAACATTGAATAGGAAATCAGTGGGGAGAGAAGCTGCCGATTATTCTGCGGATTCCCGGATCGTCGCTGGCTATATTCCTGGGTTCCTGGTTGGGTAAGGATGCCTTGGGCACCGCTGGCTACATTACCCTTTTTGGCCTCATACAGCCTGTTCCCCCTGCATTTTGGGTCCTATGGTATTGGTATATTCCCTATGTTGGCTGGGCTCATGCATTTCCTTGCTGAACTCTTGCGAGGGAATAGTTACCTTGATCTCTATGGTGTTTTCTCGACCCTTTGCTGAGAAAGTTCATGGCTGAACTTTCATTTTCTAATTTCCCTTCGTTGGCGAACTGCCCCAGTTCTGGGTCCTCACAGTTCATGCGGGGGAAGCCTTTACATTTCATTGCCATTCCTTTTATAAGCGATTCTATTATCCAATGCTTTGGGAGTGCTTTACAGGGGAGAGTGACGTAACTCTTCTTGTGATTTAGAGATTATCAAAACTCTACCAGGATATTATCCAAACTACAGTTGGAGTGCGATTAAGTGTTCCATTCATCGTGTGCATAACTTTATTGATTGAGTCAATCACTGCTGCTGCTCAAACTTTGTTTTGTTCCTTATTATTGTCTTCCACATGGGTGTCATAGTCACAGTGTCTTTTGAGCCATCGAGCGTACCTCCTTATCCCAGGGAGTACCCAAGTAGGGCACGAGAGGTAGTATGTGTTGATATAGAATGTCTTGATCTAATATAACCTTTTATGTCTTCTAGCCAAATATATAGTGATTAGAAGGTGCAAGCTCAACACCCCTGTATTCCGGCAATTGTATTTTCCTTTACAGGTTAGTGGAAGTATGGGTGTTAAGGGAGATTTGAGTATAGAGGGAAGTGGCAATATCTAGTAGTGATTGCCTCTCTTTTGTGTCTCATTACAGGTCTCCCTCCCTGCTGTCCCCATCCTTCCCTTCCCCCGCTTAACCACCCTTTAGTCTGTGTGTTTATATATCCAGACTTGGGGCTGTTGAGAGGTGGACCCCATAGAGCATTGGTTCGATCCTGAGGATACGTTCAGGCCTGGGACACTGCAATTCAGGTGCAGCTTGATGACATCACACACAGGAAGTGGGACTACCCATGCTGCACCTGATTGCCTGAGGCTAGGTCAGAGGCTGTGAGGAGAGGCAGAGCACCAAGCACACCATTTCCAACTTTACCAATGGATCCCCAGGAGAAAGGGAAGGAGAAGGAGGAGGCAGGGAGAAAGAGAAAGTAGAAACTCAGCGAAGGGAGCAGGAGGTGCTGATAGAGGAGAAGGTACAGAGCCGTGAATTATTGTTTGGGAAAAAATCACTCTGTGTCCCAGAGCCCAGAAAGAACAAAATATGGCTGGACATCCAGACAAAGGAAATTGCCATTGGTGTGATCCAGTGCTCTATGGAGGACTTGAGAAAGAGATGGTACGACATGCGCTCCAGGTCCAAGGAGAAGGTGGCAACCAGGCTGACAGAGGCCAAGAAGACTGGTGGGGGAAGACCAACTGCAACAGACTTAACACCCTTGGAGGAGATGGTGGAGTCCACCCTTCAACCCGAGAGCGTCAGTAGTGTGGCTGACGTTGATAGGTCCGACCCTGCAAACACCAATCAAGGTTAGATGCATGCCAAATCCAGCATCAGACATCACCATTCACACACTCAGGAATGCACCAACTACAGAGTACTTTTGCTACTCCAGTACATGTTTTCCAGAACACACAGCAATGCATCATGGGAGATATATTCAGATGCATCATACAGTGGGACAATGAGACACAACAATGTAGAAGCAGTATGAGAAATACAGCTTTACCCAAAAGTGCCAGACAGCAGTTAGCTAAAGCAAACTGAGAAAACTTTATTTTTTGAAAAATGCAGATCATGACACAAATTCAAAATGTGCCTTCTCATCCACAGAACCAACTGAAACAAAGGAAGACAGTGCAGGAGCTGAGGAGGGTGCACATACGGAGGAGCAGGCAGGGCAGGAGGACAGCGAGGATACACTACAGACCACACATGTCCCACCACAAAGCATACCATTGTGCCCTTAATACCACTTTTAGAGGCAGAGACACAGTCCGTAGGGGAAGATGATGCCCAGGATGAGCCAGGCCAGCATGCGGCACAGGTCCAGGAACAGCACACACTGCAAGATAGTGATGAAAGATCTGTGTGACGCAGGCCAAGGGCAAGCACCAGCACTGCCGCAGATGATGAGCACACAGTTTTTGCTGGACTGGAAGGCAGCATGGTGAAGATACAGCACCTGCAAACAAAAGATGCAGTCAAATAACCGGCAGCTGGTCTCAGTAAACCATAATCTACGTGTTAAGAGTGAGGGCATCAGGGTCATGACAGGTGCAATCCGAGAACTCAGGTGCAATCCGAGAACTGAGTGCCACAATGAAGCAGGAGCATGCAGCCAGACGCAGGGGGAGACAACGTCTCTACAGCTGTTTTGACACCTACAGCAAGGCAGTGAACTGCCTGTGTACTGCCATGACCCTGCTGTCACAGCGCTCTGTGAGCATGCCAGTGGAGATGGCCTACTGCAGCCAGGATGTGGCCAAAGGCCTGGAGGAGGTTACGACTGCCGTGGAACAGCTGCAGACAGCCACCACAGGTGGCACGGGACTCCTGGCCTCAGGGGACACTGAGGAGCTGCCAAGCAGGAGCAGCATAACCCCACCAGTTCCCGAAACCAGACGGCAAAAAGGGAGACAGGGCATAATACCTGAGGAATCAAGGGAGGACAGTCAGCACCCTGAGCGTGCGCCTGCAGGCCGCTCCCGGAAGAGATGAACGGCCATCACTGATGATAGCAAATGGGTGAAGCTACCCGTGACATCTAGACTTGTGATTCACCTACAAACCTGCACTGTGGCTATAACATGTGCAACATCTAGTGACACTCATGATGTGACTGTCACCTGTGACCAAAATTATCCTGCTGCGAAAGGAATTATTAAACACAGTCCTGCACCAAAACATCTGTTGCATTGTGTCATTATTTCTCACGTAGAAATAGTTCTGTGTGATCTCATCATGTCTCTGTCGTCCGGCAGCTGGCCCAACTCCAACTGCTGGTCTGCAAGGAGGAACTGGGCCCTCATCCTCAGAAGTATCTGTATCAGTTAGTTCTACAGGAATGCCTTTTTTTGTAGCTATGTTGTGGAGCATTGCACAGGTAGCCTCAATCTTGCAGCAGGTCTCATGGCTGTTTTGGAGTTCTCCTCTGCTTTTATGCAGGCAGCGGAACCAGCTCTTCCGGATCCCAAATTATTATTATTATTATTATGCGTTCTTATATAGCGCTCGATTACCCGTAGGCATCTCGGCGCTTGCCTTGGGAACCCGTCCTGGCTTTTCCCTGTGAGATACCCGAACTGGGCATCCCCAAGGTGAAAGCCAGGCCTCCCGCCGTGGGGGGGCCGTAGTGGAGATTAAGCAAGCTAATGCCCGGAGCTGCAGAGTGTGAACCCGTGACTCGAGTAGGCACCGAAACGAGAATTATAGTGTCCGTGGATATTTGGGCTCAAGACCCTGCCGCGTCGGGAATTGAACCCTGGTCCCGGGTCTGACCTCTGCTTCAGGGTCTGCCTCCTCTAACCAGTGAGCCACACTTCTCCACCAATGTCCGCTCAATTGCACAGCGCATTGATTTGTGTGCGCAATTGAATCTCCTCTCCCTTGCATAGGCTGGATTGAGGTATGGTGTCGTGATGAGGTCCCACACTGCATATGAACTGTCACCTACTGGATTGAAAACAAGAGGTAAGTTACTGTCCTTCCACCCCATACATTTACTGTATGTTAAAATGTTTGACATGCACTTACCTAGCAGGTAGCCCTCACCAAACTCGCCAGCATTGAGACGTCTGTATATTGCACCATGCCTAAAGATAAATGAGTTGGGAGTACTGCCTGGGTATTTCGCTACAATATCATTGATGATATAGTTTGCACTGCAGATGACATGTATGTTTGGCGAATTATACGATTTTTGGTTTCTGAACACATATTCATTGTTTGATGGGGGTGTGAGGGCCACATGGATAACATCTATGCAGCCAATTACGTGGGGGAAATTGTGCAATCTGGTAGAAGTCAAGTTTTGTTTGCTGTAATGCCAGTTGTGTGCTGGGAAATTGGACGTGGTAGCCTCTGTAACATTGAATCCAGGAATGCATGGAAGAAGTGCAACAGGCAACTCTGAGAGACCCCACCTGCTCCGGCTATCACCCCATGAAAACTCCCTGAGGCCAGTAAGTGCAGTGAGCACAGGACCTGCACATGGGTTGGAATTTTTTGGGTCCTACGTGTTTGGTGTCCCAGCTGGGGTTTCAGCTCCTCTATCAGGTCCAAAATGGTGCCTGAGTCCAGCCTATACTTCTCATGGATCTCATCTTCAGTCTGCTGGAACAGAGTGATGCGCACTCTGAAAATCTGTTCCTGTTGCCACCTTCTCTGTGCTGTAGCCCGAATTCACAGCCTCCTGGCTATTACATACAGGGTTAAATGAAAAACAACAATCCCAGGCAGTGAAGAACAAAAGCAATGTAAAACAAGGAGTTCAAGAAATTATATTAAAAAACATTGGATTTTAATGATTACAACAATTGTTGTTGATTTAAACACAGTATTCAGTAGCTTTCAATAGTACATTAAAAATCATGACACTAAACAAATAAAGGGAAGGATGATGGTAGCTTCAACACGCGTTTCGACACAAGCGTGTCTTCGTCAGGGAATACCATCAGATTAAAAATTCTAAAAGTAAGTAAAACAACAATTAGAACTCACTTTGTATTATATATTGCTATTATTAATTATCATTGGTATATTTGTATATAGATACAAAATGCTGCTTACATAATTCTGACACATTCAAGATGTTATATACAGTTCCTTTTAATAAAATATACAAACACTCATGGTTGTATATCTATACGATCTTTCAGAAGAAATACCAAATGTAATTATACAGACATCTAAATATATATTACATACAGCGTTGCCATTGTGAAAGTCTCTGTGAAAGTCTCTGTTGCATTGTGGGCTCGTTTAAATAGGTTGCACCTGGTTACCACCTGCTTTCAGTTGGTGGTAATATAAATGTGCAAAATTGCAATTTTCACAAAATTGCAATTTCCAATGTTTTTCCACATTGATTTGCAAATTCACATTTTGCAATTTCTCTATTTGCGATTTTAGCTGGCTTCGTGTCACAGCTTGCGAATTCACAATGGGAATTCGCAGGTTTTGGGTCTCCCAAAATAGGTATTCTCTAAATTTGCGAACTTCTATTTTGCAATGTGAAAATGTGTCATACATAGCACAAGTCTATTTTGCTGTTGCAAACATTGTTTTTTGCGATTTGCAGTGTTTGCGATTGCAATATAGCTTGATACATATGCCCCAGAATGCTAACAATCTGCTTGCCAATGCGGATCTCTACTTCTATAGAGGACTGTACCTCTTGGAGTACAGTTTTCGCTGCCATCTATACAACATCTCATGGTATCCCTTCAATAGCAGTGATACCAGAGATATTGAGACAGATACAGAATGAGTATGGAGCAGAACTTGCTCTAAACTTAGTGATTAAATTGTTAGGAAATTTTGCCCAGGTATCCACGATTATGTTGGCAACCATAAAAGGGGAGGCAGCAGCGATGGTGAAATGCGAACCCTTGAGGGATTTAATTCATATGAAAACAAGAGTGTGAATTACCTAAAATCATCAAAGATACATATGCCGAATTAGGTAGAGATAATTTTGGGAGCAAGAAAAACAAAGCCTCAAGTTATGGGTGGTCCCATAAAGGATAACACCGAACAAGCACCTAATTTTTCCGAAAAGAAATGAGATAATAAGAAACAAAAGAACAGAGATAATAGATCACAATCAAGGGGTGGGTCTCCTCAGGAGGAGCCCTCCGAAAGGAGGTACAACCTTAGGAATCTTGATAACATTAAAAAACCTGACAGGTATCAGCATACTGATACACATTCCTCTTGTTCCTTTCAGGGTTCATCAAAAACGAGAAGGACGGTCAGAGCACAGACCATAAGAATAAACCAAGTCCAGAGACACATATCGCACTTCAGACTATAATATCAAAAAAGAAGATAAACCAAAATCAAGACCTCAATTTAAAAAGAAGAGAGTATCTTGCCTTAAAATAAGAAATGACCAAGCTGCTGAGGACTTAACTTATGAACAGGGAATGGGCCCTGACAAGGCTAGACAGCACAGCACAAGTAACAATAGCTTACCAGAACCTTAAGTAATTTCCTATGACAGCGGTGTTGAATGAATATATCATGGTGGAGACACCTGATACTAGAGTCAGTGTCCCACACTTGATATATGAAATAACACTCCAAATGGAGGGGGGAGAACCCAGAAGAATTAAAAGTCTCTTTTGGGAGAACCTGACTTATGGCTATGACATCCTTTTGGCTGCAAAAGGTTGCCCACCTGAAATCGTTATGCAGACTACAGACATTTAAACACCTGCAAAAAGACATTTGCAGTACAGAATGCACACAGTGATGCATTATTGAATAACATTGTGCGGAAAAAATATAAAACCACACTAGATATCTCAAATGGATTTTGCTGCCAAAATATAGTGCCTGAAAGCAGGTATTTGACAGCATTCTCTACCTTAGGCTCCCAGCATCAATGTTGTAGACCGCCCAAAGGGTATAAAAATAGCCCAACTTGTTCTCAGCTAGGGTAGCAGAGTTACTTCAAGTTTTTAATGAGGAGGATCATTTGACCACGGTGAGCAACATAATTTTGGGATTCACCTCCGGGGGCTACAAATTCAAAAATAGCCCTCTTCATTGTCCTATTTTTGGAATACGAGTTATCAAGTGAAGGAAAAAGCCTAGCAGCTAACTTTTTAGAAAAGTGCATGTTTCTCCAACCTCCAAAAACTCTGAAAAATGTATAATCCATATTGGGAATCCTAAATTTTAGCGAAACATACATTTTGGATTACGTGGGAAAAGTTAAACCTTTCTACGATTTAATCAGACCTGATTTTCCAGTTCGACATTGGACACAGGAACACACAGATATCGTTTGTTCCTTAAAAGCTGACAAGATAACTTCCAAACACCTACACACACGTGTAAATACCATAAATATGGCTATCCATGTAATCACAGGTCAATCAGGGTACACTTACCTAACCTTCAAAACGGTACCTATAGCATACAAATCACACTTGTACACAAACGCTGAAATGCATTTTGCTTCTAAACAAAAAATGCTACCACCAGTACAGATGGCCTTAGTGAGAGAAAGAGCACTGGCACAGGGGAAACGAATAATTATCCTAACTCAAGTACCAGTCTTAGAGGCAGTTACAAAGGCAAGCGTTCCAAATGCAAAAGCATTACATCCGCAATGGATACAATGGGCTTATTCTCTCACTGCAACTACAAATTTGATTCTATATTAAAAACACAAGCATTCCTGCAGTACAAACAAGAATATTCTCTCCCGAATGAAATAATGCCACTAGATCAGTATGGGTATATTATTTAAACTGACGGTTCTGCTCAGCCTGCCATAGGAAGTAAACAACAATAGAGCGCAGATTGTGCGATTGTAAAATGACGTATGCAGGAAGGCAAGTTCCATCCTAGCAGTATGAAGACACAGTCTTTAGGAGACTGCACAGCACAACTGGCAGAATTAAAAGCCCTATTACTGGCACTAATATATATGGATCAGAAATTCCGCACTCTTATGTGTGTGATTAATTTTACTGTGTCCAGTCTTACAATAAATATCTTCACTACTGGGGTCAGAATGGGTTTAAAGACTCAAACGGTTGCACAATAAAGCACAAATTGCTTTGGGAACAAGTGGCAGACCTGAGAGAAGACTTGCCAAGAGGTCATGTGATACACATGCTGGGTCACCAACGAGATGGCATTCGCATTGAAGGGAATTCATTGGCTGATGAAGGCGACAGTGCAAACTGCTACCGTTGCTGCAATCACTCATTCTAGCATGAGAATAGATGGACAGATAATGGTAGCTGTCATCGCTTCAGTCAAAAACAGCTCAGCCACACCAAAAGGCTTTGCACTCAAGTACTCCTACAAGTTAGACGCACAAAATATTCTGTATGCTCAAATTCCAGGCGTGGGGGATAAAATAATACCAAACATGAATAGCAGATTCGGTTTAATTCTAACTGCACACAAGGGTCTGGGTTCAGCACACACAGGGATTACTGCGACTGTTTCACTATTGAAACAACGCTATTGGTAGCCAGGTTTAATGAAACTGACAAAAGCATTTGTCCTTAAGTGCGAAATTTATGAGCAAATGAATGGTTCAACCATAGCACACCCACCCAAAACATCACTACTGATTTCAGGCAGACCTCTCACTTGTGTCTATTTGGACCACTGAGGCCCCTTGCAATCTGATGGGGCTTACAAGTATATTTTGGTGGCATTCAATTCATGCTCTAGATTCCTCTGGGTTTGGCCCCAGTGCACATCACATGCCTGAACTGTTATAAAGGATTTGCGAGTCTTCATAGGGAAATAAGCAGTTGGCACATTACATTCTGACTGTGGGCCTGCATTTAGCTCTCAGGCTTACAAGGAAGCTATGGAAAGTTCGGGTGTAGCATTGCCGTACTCCTCTCCATATCATCTAAAGGGAAATTCGAGTGTAGAAAGGAAAACCAAGACTTAAAGCAATCCTTAACAGCAAGTGTATTAGGCTGGGGTGGCAGTTGGGTCAATCACCTATATGGTCCAGAAGGTACTTAATAACATGCCAAGAAGTTCCCTAGGAGGTCGTACTCCTTCTGTTTCCTATTTAGGATGAGAAAGTGGGTACCTGACCTCAATTGTGTCAGCACAGTGGTGGATGAAAAACAATTTGACATCGATAACCATTTGGCTGTTTTACAGGTACTCAATGAATTCCAGGCACTACAAAGCAACTACCAAGTAAAACGCACCACCACTGGGGAAGTAAAATCAGTCATGACAAGACTTGCCTAAGTTCCAAAAGAAGGGGATCTGGACAGAGAAAAGATTGTGGACAATAAAGAATTAGGGCCGTCTTACAGAACGCCTGTACCCGTCCTTGCTTTTTAAAGAACAGTGCTTCTTCCGCCTCCTGCCGGCCAGAAATAAAAAAGAAATTAGTCTCCATTGATCTGATCATACCACACTATGAAGCTGATGCTGAATAGCAGGCCGCGTGGGCTTCTGAGTAGCCACTGATCTCCTCTTGCTACTATACAGGAGGTTCAGAAAGAAAGACTGAACATTTGAAGAGTCTTCTGTTCGAAGTAATGGAGTCACCAACAATGAAATTGAACTCATTCCTATTGAAATTGAACATCAAAGCTCAAATGAAACATAGATATCAATTTGGCATACCAACAACTACATCAATATGCCTCTACAGGAGACATCTGCAAGTTCAACAAAACCTGCTGAGCTGCCAAAGATAGATTGAACTGCATCTGGCTATTTCATCGATTTTGTCACTTTTTCTCTGGATCCAAGTGAACCTAGGTCACTGCCAACTATAGTTTCCAGCAAAAAAACTTCATGATTCATGTCTTTGGCTGAAAAAGACATTCCTAATCTCAACATGGCTACAGCTCTGGATAGCAACTGGCATAATATTCCTACTCTTTTGGATACGTTTAGTGACTGTCTTTGTCTTGCTCGTGGATGGACACTATCTCCCAGAATGCTCTGCGGTATCACATGTTAAATTGGTACTAAAAACCCATAAGTCATCTCATCCTGAACAAAGAGACCTGTCTTATGTGAGCATTACAACAGTTCCAGTTCCTGATGGAATAGTTTGGGGTGGAGGTTCCTATGATGTATTTGGTCCCACTGAACTTTTGAAAATACTATATGTATTTAAAATGTCTTTAAATTATATTATCACCTTGGTACAGTCTCTGCTGATTGGGATTTTGGAGCTGTAAATAGTCTGCTGTCTTATTTATAACTGTCTGCAGAATTTACCAAAAATGAAATGTTTGATGATTTATCTGATTTAGATGCAATGTACTGTTACCAACATTATGGTCATATTTCCTGCATAAAACAAGTGCACCATGTAATGTTTTCACATACCACCAATGGGAACATTTCCCAACACCACTGAAAGGTAGCTCAGAAACGTTTGCACAAAAGTTTGCTTATTTATCTGGGTTTAATACATCAGATCCACCCTCATATTATTATAAGATTGCACCTACATCGGCAAAGAAAAATATTCTTGCTAATACAAAACAGATATACTCTGCATCCTTTACTTCCCAGCTGTCTGAACAGGGTTACGACTTATAGAAAGGCACTATAAACATAAAATCAGTCTGGGGGAGTAAGGAATGGTAGGTACAGGGAACTGAGGAGGTGTTTAGAGAATGCCTCATACCACAACAGATTATCTTCCTGAATGACACTGTACAACAGAGTTCCTGTCTTGGGTTAGCCAAGATTGAGGACTTGAACACAGCTTTTATTCCTTTGCTTCGCTTTCACACTTTGAGGGATTTCAAAACTATACAGAAAATGGTGAGACATCATGCCTGGCATTTCATACAATTCGATAGACCTCAATTGGAAGGGATGGTTGGTTTGGCCTTTCGATACAAATAGGTGTCAGTCAAGATTCAAGCGTACCACCGAAGGGGTTAGTATCCATAGGCTCGACTAACACTATTTACAACAAGAACAACCGGGGATGGTGACATCATACAGTGTTAGGAAGTAATGCCTAGATTGGCTGGGAATCTTACACTCAGATGACATGGACCTTAGGGATTTTTTGCTAGGTCCCCCGGTAGCCACATCGTAAACGCTTCTTATACGTCATTTACAATGAAGTTTGGAGCATCTCGCAGCAGGAAGCTGTGGAGCGGTTGCAAGAAACTGACAGAGTTAACTTAGAAAAGGCTTTGCCTGTGGTTGACAATGATATGACCACACTGACATCCAGGATTTATTCACTGGGCAACATTGTATCTTCTGCTATAGATATAACAGAATAGGATCTGTCCATCTTACCACACAGGCAGTCACAGTTACGATCCATTCTATTATTAAGCTAGTCGCTACAATCATTGCACTCAGGTCATGTGCACTGGCGATATATTAACAATACGTCTCTATTCTCCGCATATAATGTATCAGAGAGACAGAAGAGAATGGCACAAAGAGATTCAAGATACACAATGCTGCACATTGAGAAATTAGACCAATTACCTTTCATCGTGGCAGAATCACTGTCCACAGAATGGTTAATTCATGGCCATATAACATTGCCAGTAACAACTTTCCAATTTCAATATTGCCTAGAACACCACCAGGTGGGAAGATATGAAGCAATTGGTAAGGACTTCATCAATGAATCTTGGGAATTATCATATATATTTAGATGCAGTAATGGGAACACTGAGGAGTTTCCCAGCGGTACAGACTGCAAGACTTCATTAGGTGATTCTATACTTTGCCAGGATATTGCGGTTCACTAGGGCTGCAACTGTTCAATTGCAAACTTATCATGTCATTTAAAGGTTTCTACAGCTGCTGTGATTAATCCAGTTTCAAGCTGCTCTTAAATGGGAGTTACTTGATGCTGAATGATCAGGGTTGTTGTGGGATGCTTCCAGGCATTGCATATCTAGTCACAGTAAGTTCCAGGGTTACTTGTTGTATGCAAGTATTGTTTCCACCGACCCACACAGTCAGGGAGGCACTGTTATTGCCTTTGTTGAATATTTCCTTTATACAGTTTAACACTCTGAGCCGAATGAAAGCCATGCTTTTACACAAAGATGTGCGTATAACCTCAGCCCAAGAGACTTTTTATCTTCAATTCACAAGGTCCTCAGCAGAGATACAGGCACTGGTACGTACTAACTGCCCTTTTCATTTCAGAGAAATAGAAGAGCATATCTTTAACATGTCTGATACAAAGGGTATAGTACACCTATTTAAGACCATAGGTTCTGGACTGTTAAGCACCTTTCAGACAGTCTTTGGAGTTATTCCAGCTTTTATACACTCCGAATTTGGAATCATTTTTGGAGGGCTTGGATGTTTCAAGCGCTTTCCCAGCATCTGCTGTGGGAACTGAAGATTATCATCTCTGCTTGATTGACCTGATCTGTGAGGTGTTACAGCAACCGTCATCTGCGACGGTAAGCAGCAGTGATGTTTCATCTCCCACACAGCAATGAAAACATCTGACTCTCTGTGTGCTGGGAAGAATTGGGTCTTTTCCCAAAACAACAGAAATTGGAATTTTAAACAAAATGTTTCTTTACTCTTACTGGGCACCATGGCTTTCCGATGCTCTTAGTTGCTCAAACTCTCTATATGAACACATTTTAAAGGACTTATAGAACGTTTTAACATTATAAATGACAGTGATTTTAGACATTTTTTATAAGCTTTTAGAAATTTTTATTCTGAACATTTTCACAATGTTTTATGATTGATTAGAAGGACATTCCCTTTTTAGTATGTCGTCTGGTCGGATGAGGAGTGGGTGTTATGATATGTTATGTACCCCAATATAGGCTTGGGTAATCACCGAACCTTTCACCTACATTTACTCTACCAGTGTACTACATAGCAGATTTGTGCTGTCCTTTTACCTAGTTAGGTGCTGCATACATGTTGTGTGGTTTTCTCCCAAAACTAGCCTAATTTTTTATGCATGAGGATTCTCATTATCACAGCAGGACTACCATCTTGTGCATCTTCTTCATAATAACTATGTATGAGGGTCATCCCTTTTGTCATCATGACACAGCAAGGTCGAACCCCTGAGGGTACCTTTTGGGTATATAAATACCATATCTTTGCTGGGGCAGGCAGAGGAGAAAGACTTCCATGCTGACACACTGATGCGAGACACTGAGGAACGCCCCCAGATATCCCATCATGTAATGGTCTGACATCCCTTGCGGGTGTCCATCTCAAGACCAAGACGGGGTCCTTCAGTCTCTCATACCAGGTAATGGGGTTGGTTCTAACCTAGGGGGATTCTTGGCCAACTACATACATACATGCTAGGTACATTTAGGTACATCTAGTTAGGGTCTGCTTCATAAGAGTACGCATTATTACTGTCATGTATTTATATGCCTGCATATATTAATTGTTTTAGCACTATCGTAGAAATACACCATCCATTTACTCTGTTGGTGCTTATAATCGTTTAGATCTGTTTCTTTCTCATGGTTGTTGCAGCACACATATTTTATACTAAAATTACGCTGGTTCAATTAATGCTTATTGAAAAGGTCCCCACTGTCTATTCTGTGTATCTGTCTGAGACAAAGTGAGCACGAGAGACTGAGCAAAAAGTAATGTACTGTTGCTGTGATCCCTGAGGGGACAGGTTGTCATGTTCGATAATTTTCAGAAACAATTGGCTCCTTGGTAAGAGGGATTCTTAGTGGCACTCAGAGCTAGCTGGTATACAGGCGAACATATCCGGTGGGGGTGTCTGGAATTAAACTGGACACCACTCCACAGTTTAGGTTGTCTAAACGCACAGGTCCTATATAGATTTATAGGAACTACACGACAGAGTGGAGTAGAGGGTTATAGAGTGGAGTAGAGTTTAATGAAGTAGAACGTCATATAGTGGAGCATTGTGGAGTGGAGTGTCTTAGAGTGGAGTAGAGTGGCCTAGGGCAAAGTGGTGGAAAGTACAGTTGTGCAGAGAAGATTAGCATAGAATGCAGTGGCATAGAGTGCATTGATTTTGAGTAAAGCGATGTAGAGTGCATTGTTGAAGAGTGGCACAGAGCAGAGTGCAGTGGCGTAGAGTGAAGAGGTGTAGAGTAGATTGTTTCAAAGTAGAACAAAGTGGCATGGAGTGGTTTAAGGTAGAGTGGTGCTGTGTAAAGTAGAGCGGCGTAGAGTGCAGTGGTATAGAGTGGAGTAGCGTGCAGTGGCATAGAGTGCAATGTGCATAATAGGATAGAGTGGCTTGGAGTGATGCAGAGTGTAATGGAATACAGTGCAGTAGAATGGTGTAGAGTTGAGAGTGTAGAGTGCAATGGCATAGAGTGAAGTGAAATAGAGTGCAGTGACATAGAGTGCAATGGTGAAGAGTGGCATAGAGTGCAGAGGCATGGAGTGCAGTGGTACAGAGCAGAGCTGTATTCAATTTAGGGGCAGAGAATGCAGTCTTGCTGAATGCAGTGGGGTAGAGTGCAGTGGTATAGAGTCGAGTGGCACAGAGTAGAGTGGTGTAGAGTAGAGTGGTGCAGAGAGCATTGGCATGGAGTACTGTGGTGCAAAGTAGAATAGAGTGGCATAGAATGCAGTGATATAGAGTGCAATGGTGTAGAGTAGCGCAGAGTGCAGTGGTGCAGAGTAGAGTGGCCTTGACTTCTCTTTGTGGAGAGTGCAGTATAGCAGAGTAGAGTGGTGTAGAGTGGAGTGGCATAGAGTGCAGTGGTACAGAGTACAGTGGTAAAGAGTACAGTTGGGCAAAGTAGAGTGGTGCAGAGAGCAGTGGCGTAGGGTGCAGTGGTGCAGAGTATAAAAAAGTGGCATTGCATGCAGTGGCATAGTGTGCAGTGCAGTGGAACAGACTGTTTCAGAGCGAAGTGGCATAGAGTGGAATCATGTATGGTAGAGTGGAGTGGTGCACTGTAGAGTGCAGTGGTGTATAGTAAAGTGGCCTAGAGTGCAGTGGCATAGAGTAGATTGTTCAGAGTAGAGTGGTGCACAGTAGAGTACAGTGGCGTATAGTAGAGTGGCATAGAGTAGGCTGCAGAGTAGATCAGAGTTGCATAACGAAGATTGGCATAGAGTACACTTGCATATGGTAGACTGGTACAGAGTAGAGTGCATTGGCATAGATTAGAGTAGTGTAGAGAGGCATAGAGTGAACAGGTGTGGAGTCTAGTGGTGCAGAGTAGAGTATAGTATGGAGTGGTGAGTAGTGGTGTAGTGTGGTGTGGCATAGTGAGAAGTGGTGCAGAGTTGAGTGGGATGTGGTTGTACACTGCCATTACAGGCAACACATCTTCAATTGAAATGACCATTACATTTGAACAGGCATACAATTTTACTGGTAAATGTATATGGAGCACAAACAATAATGTGTGGAAATGCCACCATCTAGTGTATTGATTTGTTTTGATCGAATTAAAATATTTGTTACCACCACACTTCCGAATTACCAAAAAAGTGCTTCTTTTGTAATTCTCATATATTCTGCAATATATGTATGGTTCACTTACAGACATTTGAATTTAGTTGTGTGCCAGAAACAAAATAACATTCCTCAAGCACACCTCCAGTAGCCAGTATGATTATCACATAAATCCTTTTAATTTGAAGTCAGAGAGAGAAAAGTAAACACCATGTTCCCTGGAAGATAGAACCTGCCATTTGACCTCTATCTTTTAATGCATAGCAAATGTGACAAGATACCAACACGATTTAAAGGCCTGTTTACAGAAATCCAGTACTGGTGGAAGAATCTGTAAATACATTTTGGGCAACGGAAGGGAAGAACTCAAGCTGGACAGCCTAAAATAAATAAAGCCAGCAAATGGAAAGCAAGCCAATTGGAGTTACAAACCACAAAGGCAATGTTAAGTAATGGACGAAATGCATTCCCCTGGAAGCTTTCTGAATGTCTCCAAGATATAGTTAGCAAAGCAGACAGCTGTCTGGTAGGCTTCGACCTAAAAATGAATGTAAAGGATGCCTGCATATCATTTATGAAACTAATGTTGGTTGGTTGTAGGAGAACCAGTTGAACTAATGCGGCTAACCCACAAAAGAAAATATAAACAAGCAGTCTTTTTTTAGGACATGGTTTTAGCATATATCAGTAAAAATCATCTTCGAGTAAAATTAGCACATTTTGGAGATCACTTTAAATTCCTTGTCAGTCCCATCTTTAAACGGTCCAGCATTAGTTTAATTCACTGAACAAGACCAATTTTTCACACAACCTTTATAAAGAGAGCCACCTTTTATAACGCTTAAATGTCCATGCTTTCCAACACACATCCCATTCACAATCTTCCTTCTACTAGTAGCATGCACTATTGGGAGATTATTTTGCTGCTGAAAGCACACAATATAGAAATCCACTGCCTATTATTCTCACTCACAGCATTACCACAACAACACAAAGCTTCTCTGTTTCGCTGCCTGCGTTTTCTTTCTGTTTACCATGATGTAACCACTCAAAGGGGTCATTTCTTTTGTGGTGGGGACTCCCCAAACCAACCCATATTTACATTGGCAGCAATTATCTATACAACAAAAAACTCAACCTTGACATGAAGCTCCGCAAAAAACCTGAAACAATTAAGGAGTATTTAACGGAGTATTTAACGTGTGGCTTCAGCAGAGAGCTAGGTCGTATATTTTGTTGCTCGTTGGTACATCCTGAATTTTATACAGCGTATCACATGCTGTAAAAGGAAAATTACATTGGGATACAAGACCAACCTCTTTAAATGGCACCCGCAGTTTTTTTGCTTTCACTGTGTTGTGATGTAATTTGGGATGTATTTCATACTTATGACAACAACGGATGACATTTTCCAACAAAGCCTAAATGATTGAAATGTGAATGAAGAGTAAAACAGCAAATATCTTCAGTGATGTGTGAAAGTAAAATATATAGTGGCTAAAGTGAAAAGTGAGATTGGAAATGCTGCAGTGTGTGGTATTTGCAAATTTTTCTTATTTACTTTAATGTTAGTGATGTCAGAGCATGTGGAAATACCCTTTGGTGATGGTCAATCAAGCGATCTTAAGTCATTTATGCAGCGGAAATAGCAAACTAACTAGCACCAATGCTTACTCACATCTAAAAGGAAGTTGCCATACAATAAACTAAATGACAGCTCCCGCCGCTCTCAGACTGGCACAGTGGCTTCTTCACAATTTTTTGTTTACCCTTCAGGTGTTGAAGAACATTTTCCTATTGATTCATACTGAAGCAGAATTTTATTTTGTAAATTCGGTCATTTTCTTTACTGTCAATGAAACTTCATATACTTGGGGCCCGTACTTGTGTTCTTTACCATTTGCAAGTAATTCAGAATCTGGCTGCCTATCTACTACTTGGCATCAGCCATTATAATCTGTCTAAGTCCAACATTGCACACAAACACTGACTAGGCAATGGACATTCATTTTTGCAGTGCTACTGATTCTTTACTTGCTGGCTAGCCCATTGCTCTTGGACTAAAGATAGATAATTTTTCTTCCGTACACAAAAGATCTAGAATCCTTTCGCTTTGTCTTTTTTAGGATTCGCCTAGAGCGTGCATGTGCAGTCAGAGAAAGGTGTTAAAAAAAACTAAAAACGGATTTCGATCCTACCCCTTACTTACTGATACTTAGCATTGGTTGGCTTACACTTCACTGTATTTTCCTTGCCTCCTACTGGTCACACCTCCTGCTTACTGCCAGGTGCTCACCTCCTCCTGCAGTCTTCTCCAGGTTTCTGTTTATGCCGTGGAGCATTCACCCAGTACAGCTTCTTGTTTGTGACCAGTATCCTTCCAAGGGGCGCATGCTGCTTCAGGTGCTTTTTTTTGGTACTTTTGTCTATGCACTAAAAGAGTACATGGCACTGTACGGTCTTCCCGCAGCCTATTGTCTGTTTTCACCCCACCCCCCTGCTGACCATTTACCCACCACCAACCCCACTGTCAGTTCCCCCCACATCAACACCATCCATTTTCCACCCAACCCCCCTTTTTTCCGTGCCCCCCTTGCTCAGTATGTGTGCACAGCAGAAAGATTTGAAGAAATATCAGGGTTAAACAACACACAGCGCAATATGGTCTTTTGTACAGGGTCTTCAATGTTCCCGTCACTACCACGCCAGGGGTCCCACTGTGAGAGGCCTAGTAGTTGGGTGATGGAGCCAGTCTAGCATAACTGCTGCAGTTTAGTGAAAGTACCCATGCATGAGGATGAAGAGCCCCATGTATCGCAGAGTGACCCTACGTGAGTGGGTACCATGGCTACCACAGTTTCAGTTTAGATGACTCACGCAATGACTTTGTGTGCAATTATAATTGTATTTATATAGCGCTTACTACCCCTGAAGGGGTGTTAAAGTTCTTTTTAGCAAGAAGCACGCTACTCTGGAACCCAAAATTGATAAGTAGGGGATTAGTATAGGTAAATATAATATAAGTTGGTAATTCGAGTATTGGACATGTGAGTCTGTTAGTTGGAATTAATAGGATAAAGGAGGGATAGAGGAAGGAATAGTCTAAAAAGT
The DNA here is from genome assembly GCF_964261635.1 of Lissotriton helveticus. Lineage (NCBI taxonomy): Eukaryota > Metazoa > Chordata > Amphibia > Caudata > Salamandridae > Lissotriton > Lissotriton helveticus. The sequence goes on along the minus strand of NC_136063.1, from coordinate 1,961,116,969 downwards.
GGTATTTGGGAGATCACAGTGGTAGGATGTCGTTTGAAACAAGTCAAAGTAGGGAAAGAGGATGGACGAGTCTAGAAATGGTTATAAGTGAGATAGTAGTAATAAAATGAGGTTTGGAATGAGTCAAAGTAGAGGTAGGGGATATATTGGGAGAGGTATAGGATGAGACATAGAGTAGTGCATTGGAGAAAGTTTAAGGCGTTTTCTTTTTTCTATAGATGGTCTGATTAATCAGTTTCAATTTGAAACATTTTGCATCCCAGGAAAATGTTTTCACGGACATTAGTTCCAAAAGTATGACTAGAGGACAACAAAATATCCATAATACCTTTCAACAGTGTGTTCTGTAGCCATTCTTCACTGCTAATGATATTCTGAAGATTTTGGATGTATTTATGAAAAAACATACCCCCTATTGACCTGAAAAGGATCCAATTCCATATATGGCTGGGCGGAACATTTATCATCCATAGTATCCAAGGAATTGCCACATCTGTGTAAAGAAACCTTGTTGATTTATAGTTCCTCACACAACTGTCATCTTTCAAATCCAGTCTGCACGGCATGCAGAGGAAAATATCTTTGCAGACTCTAGCTGCATTAAACCACTTTCAAAGTATAAAGGTAGCCCAGCCTTGAATTCACTCTTTTCACAATTCAAATTGCAGAAGGCGGACTATATAAGAGCAAGTAATTGACCACCCTGTTGCTTGCATATGATTAAGAATGCCATCATTAACAAATCTGTCACTACTGATCGGCTGGTGGGCTTGTTTTCATGCTACTGGAAGTGGAGTGCGTGTTCCTTTTGGAAATAAATATAAATATAGCAAAGTGTTGAGTCCCACACCAAGTATAACAGAAGAAATCAATCTACAAGCATTGTTCAATACCTTAGAAAAGCTCCACAAGAAAGAGCTATCTAAGTGGTGGGAGGCTGAATCTCTGCAAAGGTACATTGAGGTTAAGCGTGTACCCAGGGGCCTCTGCATTTTTACTATTCCTACTTATGAAGACCCTGATACTGATATGTTGGAAGAGTGGTCCAACAACTCTTCAGCCTGTTCCTTGACCATGATGCATATCTTGAAGAAATATGCTTTGAAGGACCGTGACAAACTGCTCCTGGAAATTGATAAAATTTTTCTGGAAATTGGGCAACTTATTTATAAGGAGGCACTGGAAGAACACATGAAAAACCTAATGGATAAATGGGACGAGGAAATAACTGCAAAAAAACAAAGGAAGTTTTTGCATGATTATAAGGATTATCAGTCAGGGCGAACATTAACATTTCAACGGAAGTATGATCATCTATTTGAGAGAAAAGGAGGAATAACGAGTGCACTAACTAGTGTTACCGGAGCTACAAGAGAGATCAGCGAGAGTGACATCTCTGATGAAAACTTATCAGATGCCTCGACGTCAGCCCTAAATCAGGAAATAACACATGACCCACAGAAGAAAACAAATATTTTTTTATTACAGTTTCAACTGATGAGTCAAAACAGGACAGAGTTCCATCAGGAAGGTGGGGCACAGTGGGGACGGGGACAAGGAAACAGAGGAAGGACAGGAGGAACCAACAAGCCAAAAAGAGGAAGAATAAATGCAGAAAAAGGTCCAGTGGCAATGGAAACAAGGGGCAGGAAACAGAGAGTATGACGGTGGTAAACCTTTCTCAGCGGTCTCTTTCTAAAGAAGAAATAGAGACCCTTGCACTTGGCTTATCGTTTTGTCCCTCGCCCAATATGAATTATGCCCAAACTAGAATCGACCTATTTCTGTTCTCGAGGAAATTAAAACTGAAAAAAATGGTTTAATACCAAATCACAGAGACAACTGACTGTAAGTAATTCCAGTAGTATGAGTAATCTTGATATGGTTGATATTAAGTTGCTGCATGAATTACATACAATGACGGATGATGTGACCAATGTGACCAATGTGACTCCTGAGTGGGAAACTTGGGTTGATGATTTGGGTGGTAATCCCGGGAGTACGTTTAAACCCAAGTCTGTGTTTCTCCCAAATACACAGTGCGAGGCCATTTATGTTTTTGAAAAGGGAGTTTTGAAGGATCTACATACAATTAGATACATAAAAATCCCCTTCAGTAAGAAAAATCTAACAGTTGAACAGGTTACCTCCTTGGAGAACTTAAAAGCAGATCAAAGCATTGTAATCCGACAATCGGATAAGGGGGGTAATGTTGTTGTCCTCGACAAACAAAAATATTTGGCAGAGGGTTTGAGGCAACTCAGCGATACTAACTGTTACTGTAAATCAGACATGGCCGAAGTCTTGAAATCCAATAGAGGGTATAGAGAGACATTGGTAGAATGGAGAGATATAGGATTGATGGAATGGGAGGAGTACAATTATTTGTATTGTGCTCACCCCAGAATACCCATTCTCTATTTACTCCCAACACTTCACAAGGATATCTGCAACCCTCCAGGCAGAACAATAGTGTCTTTATTTGGATCATTACTCGAGAACACTTCCAGGTTTATTGATTACCATCTCAGACCATATGTAGTGTCATTACCCTCCTATCTTAGGGATACAACACACTTTTTAACAGTAATTGATGGTATAAACTAGGAAAGGAATTACACCTTAGTTGCTCTAGATTTAAGTAGCTTCTACACTAGCATTCAACACGACTTAGGACTACAGGCCATTTGACATTTCTTCAGAACCAGTTCAATCACATTGTTTCATCATTCACAAATGATTACGATAATGATTGAGATGTGTCTTACCAACAAATTCTTTATCTTTGATGACACCATATATAGGCAGTTACAGGGTACAGCCATTGGAACCTGCTTCACCCCCAGCTACGCAAATTTATTCATGGACTGGTGGGAGGAGCAGGTTGTCGCGGAGATGGCAGAGTTTAACAACGTTGCCCTGTGGCTGCGCTAAATCGATGATATTTTCTTTGTTTGGTGTGGGCACGAGGGTTCTGCTAGAGCCTTTATCGAGAAATTGAATGTAAATAGTTTGAATTTACAGTTCACTGAACATATCAGTAAACTGTCTATGGAATTTCTTGATGACCTCCTAGAAGTCAAGGATGACAAATTAACAACGAAGTTGTTTCATAAGAGTACTGCAGGGAACAGCATTCTCAATGCAAATAGTAGTCATCCAGGGAATTTGGTGCACAGCATCCCTTATGGGGAGCTGTTGCATGCTAAGAGAAACTGTAGTACTGAAATGACTTATAAACATGAGAATACCACTGTGTGTCAGAGGTTCAAAGAGAGAGGCTACAGTAAGAAAACTATCAAGGAAGCGGTGTCTAGAGTAGAATTGAAAACAAGGAATGAACTATTGTATCCTAAGAGAAAGGAGGATGGAAATGAATGTATCAGGTTTGTCACCACATTCTCGGGACAGGCAAATGAGGTACGGAGAATATTCAGAAAACACTGGCATGTATTACTTACCGATGACCACTTTAAAAAGAATTTGGGGAGTCATCCACAGATTACCTTCAGAAAAGGGAGATTGTTAATAGACGAACGTAGCCACAATCATGTCATGGAGCACGATAGGATCAAATCTTCAAGCTCACCTGGTTTCAGGTGTTGCAGAAAGTGTAAAACCTGCAGAGGGAGCAGGGATTGGGATAGACTCTTGGTACCCAATTCCAAGAGAGAGTTTTTGATTAAGAAAAACCTTACATGCAACACCACATACAGCGTAAATGTTTTGATCTGCCCATGTGACAAATGGTACGTGGGCAGTAGAAAGCTGGTTTCAGGTGTTGCAGAAAGTGTAATGCCTGCAGAGGGAGCAGGGATTGTGATAGACTGCTGGTACCCAACTCCAAGAGGAAGTTTTAGATTAAGAAAAACCTTACATGCAACACCACTTACAGCATATATGTTTTGATCTGCCCATGTGACAAATGGTATGTGGGCAGTACAAAGCATGAAGCAAAGAAACGGGTGTTGGAACACCTGTGTGCAATAAGAAACAACAATAGGCAGTACCCCATAGCCCGCCTTTTTCATGAGATACATTTGCAGGATGAGACTCTGGTACGCATGGTGGTTATTGACACCGTGAATCGAGGCGTGAGGGGTGGCAACAGAGAGATGTCACTGAGGAAACTAGAATCACGTTACATTATAAATCTGGAAAGTCTAGTACCGAAAGGATTAAATGTAAGCGAAGAATTGGCAATTCATTTGTAAGAGTTCAATCTATATATGTCTGTATCCTGTTAGTTTGATTCTGTATTTTAAATCATGTTTTTATTCCAGATTTGGGCACTTCTGATTGCAACTGTCGGAATATTCACAAATTAATGAAGGAATGATGGACGCAAGGAAAAATCACATGGACAAGTGGATTTTTGAATTTTAGTCTACATGATGGGGACATGGGTAATGTTGCTAGTTGTGAAACAAGTTCCAGAGGAGGCCTAGTATTGAGGCAGAGATGAAAGAATATATTGACTGAGATGGTCTTACTTTCTTGGGGGGAAGCCTTGCATTGAAGGAATTTATTGTGGTAATTTCACCCACTTGGGCATAATTGTAAGACAATGGATCCAATGTAATTTGTATTTTTTACACTATTGGTATATGTCCAGTGATTATATGGGATATAGCATGAGAATAACAACATGGGTAAACTTTGCCCACTGGGGCCTAATTGGAAGTGTAGGGTCTTTTTGAATAAGTTATTTACTTTACTTTTCAAAGATGGCAACACATGTTCCTACGTCATCGACTCCCGCCTAATCAGCGCGCTATACATTATGCGCAAGCAGCCGGGAGATGGTAATTTATCAAACATAACTATGATGATTTACTATATGGAGATTTGATTGGAATCCTTGCAACGCACATTCCTAGTTATTTGCAATGTACATAATCACAGCACTGCTTGCGATATTTTATCGGTATTAATTAAGCATCCAACTGGAGTATGCAATGTATTGAGTATTTAAATGTTAATTTGGAGTTAAATCTATTGTATACATATGTTTTGGGATATAGGCAAAACGAACAGTGATGAATTTGACATTGAGAAATAAATCACGTAGGTGATGAATCCGTTGTTTGATCACATTGTTTTTGAGGTGAATTTAAACATGGTGTTATATGTATTCATGAGCGTGATCAAGGTGTAATAACCGAAACACGTTGATTTTCACTTGCGAATAAATTATTAAATTAGTGCAGCAATTGGAGTGTTCGAGTGATTCCTGAGAGTGACGGGGACTTGTGGGAATATATATATGGGGAACCACGGGGGAGAAGGGCAAAAGAACAATAACAAATGTCCTCATAGAACTCCAACAGAATAGGATCCTAGAAGTGAACAAATGGTGGGAAAAGACAACCTTGGAGAAGTACATAGAATTCAAGAGAGTCCCAAGGGGACTCTGAATACTTATTATGCCCACACTAAATGACTTGGATCCAGACCTGATTAAACAATGGCAACAGGACACGAACGAATGCTCATTTAAACTAATGAGAACATTAATTATACATGCAGAGAGGAAGCTGGACAAGATAACTGCCATTATCCAAGCACCGGATTCCGAAATTGGCAAAATTCCCGGTATCTGAGCAAAATAGAGAGCAAATCGAAAACATGGAGAGGAAAATAAATAAACACGAAACAGAAGTAGAGAAAACGAAGGCACATAAATTCACAAGAGACAGACTGGATTACGCTAACGGGCAAATCTACACATTCGCCCTCAAATACGACACACTAAGAAATAGAGTGGTGATGGACAAATGTGCAGGAACCTCGACAACAACTATAGACAATGTGGATAGCTCAGAGGTGAGCTTAGCTGATGAAGATGCTGGTACAATGCCAATGGATTTTCGGGGCGAGATGCAGTTAGCCCAAATGATAACGCGGCAAAGGGGAAGAGGCAGAGCCAACTCGTGGGGGAGGGGACAGCCAAAAATACCAGAAGGGGCAGGAGAAGAAGTAAAATCAAAGAGAGGAAAAGGAAAACAAAAGTAGCTCTCAAGAAGATTGAGGCAAACTTGAACAACAATTTGGTCATTAACATCTCAAGCAAGTCACTGACGGAACCCCAACTAAAACTACTAAATAGGGGGTTATCTAACTGCCCAAATAAAGAAATGGACTTCCCAAATGCACGAATAGACCTCTACAAATTCGGCAGAAAAATAAAACTTAAAAAATATTTTCTGGAGAAGAAACCAACAACTGAAAACCGTCAAAAACAAAAAACACAGAACCATCACCAATCACTCAAAAGGAACTTTCAGTTCTTAAAACTTTAACTCTATTCGAAACAGGAGCATCATTAAATATCGAGGACAATCAAGACTCAATAGCATCGGATATTGATTTCTGCAAAAAAATAGGAATGGCCACAAACAAAGGAGGGGAGAGTGGACTCAAAAAACAGTCCAGATACTGTCAGCAATTACATACTGGTAACAAAATAGATCTGTTCCAAGAGATCATGGTATAGGAAATTACAAAAATGGCAGAAAGATCGGCCAATAACCAAAATTCAAATAAAAACAAAATCCAGAGAAAGAAGGATTGGAACCTCACACCTAAAGAATACAAAGCAATGACGGTACTCAAGAATGACCCCACAATAATAATCAAAGCCTCCGACAAAGGGGCCAATATTGTGGTCCAAAATGTTGCAGACTACATAGAAGAAGCTAACCGGCAACTGAAAATTGCAGAACACTATGAACTCTTGAAAGAAAATCCAAGTGAAAAATGGATGGAGGAATGTCATACCCTCCTGCTCGGATGGAAAGATAGGGGTCTAATTGACTTGAATTGATGAATACATGTACTTAAAAACAGATAATCCCATCACGGCGACTATTTACTTTCTGCTGAAAGTACATAAATCAGTCAACAAACCACCCGGCAGACCCATAGTCAGCTCACTTGGATCCTTATTGGAAACAACTTCAAGGTTCATAGACATATTCCTGATGAATTATGTGACAAAACTACCCTTGTATCTGCGAGACATCATGGATTTTGAGAATAAATTGAACAGCATAGAGTGGGACACGGAATATCAAATGGCAACAATAGATGTCTCCTTTTTTAATACGTCCATAAGACATCAGGACGGAATAGATGCAGTTCAAAGATTTTTAAAAGAAAGAACAGTGAATTTCTTGGAACACTCAGCCATGCTATTGGAGATGTTAACCTACTGTTTGAAACACAACATCTTCCTCTTTCAAGGTAAACTGTACCTGCAACAACAAGGGACGGCGATGGGGACATCTTTTGCCCCTTCGTACGCAAACCTACCAATGGCCATCTGGGAAACGGAAGTCCTGTTGGAAGAGAACAAGAAACATCGGAAAATAAAAAGTTGGTGTTGTTACATCGATGACCTCTTTGTCAAATGGGATGGAAACCAAACAGATTTACAGGCCTTCATTGACTCTCTGCAGAACAACAGGTACAACCTGCACTTCACATCAACTATTAGTAACACCAACGTCATTTACTTGGATGTAGAAGTAAGCGTCCGAGACAACAAATTATGTACCAGGATGTATCGAAAACGAACATCCTGTATTAGCATCCTCCACGCCAACAGCGGTCATCCTTCAAATCTAAAATGGAGTATACCGTACAGCGAGATGTTGAGAGCGAAAAGAAAATGCTCGGTAGAAGAAGACTTGGATGAGGGAATTGAGAGGATGATTGGCCGGTTCCTAGAAAGAGGATATCCTTTTGAAGTCCTTACAACAGCGAAATCCAGGATGCACCTAAAGAACAGATTGGACCTCTTGGTCTCAAGGAAAGAGCGAGAACAAAGAATGGGAGTCCAAGAAATCAAAGAGAGAAAGAAGGAAGAACCAGAAGGCAAAACACGTTTCATTATGGACTTTAACAATCAGAGTCAGAACTTCAAAAAGGTTATAAAAAGAAATTGGGAAATTCTAGTACTAGACGAAACTTTAAAGGAACACCTAAAACCCTATCCTAGTATAACCTATAGAAAGACATCGTCCCTAAAAGACATTTTGACTCAAAGTCATCTGGAAATCAAGCAGCAGGAAAAGACCTCATAGCACACCAGGCTTTTGGAAATGTGCAAAGTGTAAAGCCTGTGAACATGGTCACAATATCAAGGAGTACACATTACAAAATGGAAAAACTGAGAAGATCTTAGATCACATTACTTGTGAGTCGAAGTATGTGATTTATAGTCTTAAATGCCCATGTGGAAAATATTATATTGGGAGCACCATTAATAAATTGAAATTGCAGATTCTCCAACATATGTGAGCAATAAAAAACAACGATTCAAACTATCCCATGGCGAAACATTTTAATGAACAACATCAAGGAGATTGCACCCAATTAACATACTCTGGGATGAAGCTCGCTAAACTATCTGAAAGAGGAGGCGATCGCACCCTGAAACTGCGAAAAATGGAAAGCAGAATGATCCTTGGGATGGGAATTGAATATGACATGGACATAATTTAGATGCAGAATTGCATGTACTCCTTTGAGAAATGACCATTAACGATCAAGTGACCATCTATAATGAAAAGGCAACTTTCTATCATGCAATGTATATAAATGTACACACTCCTACCGGAATACAAAGAAGCACAAAAGAACGATCTCATCAGCGAACAACCATATAAAGTGCATAGTGAATGGAAACTCTTAAATAACTCAACAAATTGCAAGAAAAATAAGAAAAAGAAATGGGAATAAAGAAAAGTGGACATAATAAACAGTATTGTAACACTGCAAATGGCTTGGACTCTAACTAACAGAAATGAAGAAGAGAGTCATAAAATGTTCGAATTTGTGGAAGGTACTTTACCGAGAAAACGCTTGAAACGAAATAAAGATCTAGAATATAAGATGAGAATATGAAGAAAAAGCTACTTCATCCTCAGAGAATTGCGAGGTGCGCGACCGGGTGCGCGCACCTCGCAATTTTTTTTTAAAAAAGAAAGGGTTTTTTTGCCCGTGGGAGTTCTTTAGGGACCCCCTGAGAAGCTCTAGGGGGTCAGGGAGTGTCTACCTTGCCTCCTTTTCACGTTTTGAAACTTATATGTAAATCGGGTAAAACGCCATTTCGAAGTGAGGTGCGCGACCGGGTGCGCGCACCTCGTGATTTTTTTTTTTTTTAAAAGGGGGTTTTGCCCGACGGGGTTCTTCTGGGACCCCCTGAGAAGCTCTAGGTGGTCAGGGAGTGTCTACCTTGCCTCCTTTTCACGTTTTGTAACTTTTATGAAAATCGGGCAGAACGCCATTTTAAAGCGACGTGCGCACCCGAGCGCTCACATCCACTCATGTGACTCGAAAACAACACTTTTCATTGGTTCATAGTAGTTTCTGTCCTAGAATCTTCAAAAACCCCACCGACTTCCCTCACTATCTGTTTCACTCTCATGGGAGAAGGAGCCTTTGCAACTTTCCTGAGAATTTTCTGAAATGGCTGCAAGACAGGATTCATCTTCTGATTCTGGTGGAAGAATATTGGCTACCTCAAAGAAAAGGGAAGGAATCTTTTGTTTGGAAATTTTTTACTTTTCCTGAAGGGCTAAAAAAAGTGAATGCCCCAAAAGTCACATGCACTATATGTGGCACTGTTCTCTCAAGGGGAAACCCTTCAAAAAAGTACTCCTTTTCAATACATACAATGATGAGGCATATTAGACAAGTGCACCCTGTGTAATTTGCACAGGCATCAACAAGAGCCCTGGCCATACAAATGCCACCAGCTGTGGCCAGCACATCATCTGGAGGACCACCTGCATATCCATCCACTGCAGAGATGGACTTAAGACCATTCTTGACAAAAGTCCACATGAGATCCAACAAATGCTTTGAAATTATTGTGTATGGGGAGCAGAGCCTCACTCTGATTGAGCGGAGAATTAATGAACACCAATGCTCCCAGAGAAGATGATTTTTTTTAAATGTTGGATTTATTTTGTTCCTGTTGAACAGTTTTGCAGTTGAAGATTCCTGTTCCCGTTTGAAAAAATAAAAAAATATATAAAACTTTCAAAAAAGAAAAAAATATATAAAACAAAACCAAAAAAAGTTATTTTCAGAACTAACTCACTTCTCCAAAAAGAGCTGTATTTCTAACACAATGTGTCATTATTTGTTTGAATGAATGTGTAGTGAATAAATGAATGACTGAAATGACTGAGTGTAGGGGAGGAAGAGACTGAGGGAATGAGTGAAGAATTGAGAGTATGGTGAGTAAGAAAAGGTGAGTCAAAGAGTGACTAAAAAGAAAGGGACTAAGGGTAGGGGAGTGAGTTAAGGGGAGTTAAAAAGTAAGGGAAGGGCACTAAGAAAAAGAGAGTAAGGGAGAGGGAGTGAAAGAAGGAGAGCGGGCCGGAGACAGGGAATGAGTGTAAGGGATGGAGAGAGGGAAATAGAGTAGGGTAAGGGGAGTGAAGATAAGAGAAGAGAAGTGAAGTGATGGTGAGGGAAGGGTATTTGAGGATGATAAAAGGGAGGTAAGTGAAAGTGAGAAGTGGGGAGTGAGTGAGAAAAAAATTGAGTGAGGAAATAGAGGGACTTAGGAAAGCATAGAGAGGGAATGGAACTGAGGGACAGATTTATGTTACCTGACACATCTCTGCAAATTAGCAGAGATGTGCCAGGAAAGATGCGGCACACAAGTTTATCCTTGCGACACCCATGATGCACCGCATTTGCAATACGGTTCACCATGGCGCAGGAATAAACAGATGCATGTCATATTTAGGGCTTAAAGTTGGCACAGTGCTGAAATTGTGTTGCATGCGGCACGCAACTCCAGCAGTTTTCCAACTTGCCCTATCTGTTACGTGGTGGTCAAACCTTACACCTGCTTCAACCAGTTGCAAGGTTTTGACGCATCACCATTGGTAAAATGACTCAGTGATATCTTGTAGATTTCACTGAATCACTTTTCAAGGGGGTTCCTGTGACGGAACGCCCACCCCTGCGTGGAAGCGCCCACATGAAACCTGACACTGGTTTCATGTGGTGCAGGGTTTTACAACGTGACGCATCTCCCTGATGCGTCACCTTCTAAATACCCTGCACTATAGCGCTTCTTTTGCGCTGCCACTGCGTAAGAAAAGTGACGCAACGGCGGTGTAAAAGAGGCGCAAGGGGCTTCTAAATCTGCACCTGAGAATTTAATTAAGTGAAAGATTGAGGGAGACTGAAGGAAAGAGAGTGGAAAAGAGAAAAGGGGTGAGATACAGACAGGAAGAGAGGTTAGACTGAGTGAGACACAGCAAGAGAGAGAGAGAAAAATGTTCAAAAGATGAGTGAGAGAGTAAATGAAAGAGAGTTAGCAGAAGGGAATGAGGAAAAAGAAATAAGGGAACATGAGTGGGAGAAGAGGAGTAAGATTGAGTAAAGGGCAGTGATAATGAGGGAAGGGATATAAGAGTGAGGGGAAAGGAATAATGGAAAAAAGCATATTAACAGTAAGGAAAAATAAGTAAATGAGAGACAAGTATTTATGGAAAGAGAGAAAAGAAAATGAAAAATAGACAAGAGGAACGGAGACATTGAAATTGACAAACACAAGAAGACTGAGGGAGTATGAAGGAGTAAAACACATACACCTACTAAAACAGAGGAAGAGACTTAGAGACGGATGGAGGAATGGAGAGTGATGGAGAGAATAAAGGAAGGGGACTGAGCTAAAGGGAGTGAAGGAGTGAAAAAAGTGGAGTGACTGAAGATCAGTGAGGGATGATGTCATAGAAATATAGTAATGGGGGAGTGAGAAGAGATTGAGCGATAAAGCATCACAAGGTAGTGATTGAGGAAAAAGAGACTTAGAGATGGATGGAGGAAAGAAGAGTGAGGGGGATAATAAACAAAGGGGATTGAGCGAAAGAGAGTGAGGAAGTGAAATAAGTTGAGTGAGTGAAGGTGACTGAGGGAAAGAGAGTAAGGGGGAGTGAGAAGATACTGAGGGATAGAACAAGACAAAGGTAGTAATAGAGGAAGATAGGAAAGAGAAGTAAGGGACAGAGAGAGAAAGAGGTAGTTGGACAAGGTGAGTGAGGGTGAAGAAAGAGTACTGATAGTGACAGAAAGACTGTAAAGAAAAATGAAGGGAAGTAATAAGAATGAGTAAAGGAGAGTAAAATGACTAAAGGAAGGGGAATAAGAGAGATTAAAGAATGAGAAAGAGAGAAAGAGAAGTAAGAGAGTGATGAAAAAGTATTTTTTGTTTGTCATACTTATAAATAATGACAAATTAATAGTATATTTCTTTAAAGAAAAAATTGAGTTATAATATATATTTCATAATACAAAAGAAAGTAGGAGTGAAGGAAACAGAAAGTGAAACAAAGGAAGGTTGAGGGAGGGAGATAGAGGAAGTCATTCTGTAGTGTATAAATGAATAACTGAAATGAATGAGTGAAGGAGAGGAAGGGACTGAGGGAATGAGTATGGAAAGGAGAGTATGGTGAGTGAGGAAAGGAGAGTATGATGAGTGAGGAAAGGTGAGACAAACGGTGACTAAAAGAAAGGGACTAAGGGTAGTGGAGTGAGTTAAGGGGAGTGAAAAAGTAAGGGAAGGTCACTAAGGGAAAGAGAGTTAAGGAGGGTGAGTGAGAGAAGGGGAGCAGGGCAGAGACAGGGAAGGAGTTTAAGGGACGGACAGACGGAAATAGAGTAGGGTAAGGGGAGTGAAGGTTAAGAGAAGTGGGGTGATGGTGAGGGAAGGGGTATGAGGATGATAAAAGAGAGATACATGAAAGTGAGAAGTGGGGAGTGAGGGAGAGAGAAATTGAGTGAGGGAATGGAGGGACTTAGGAAAGTGTAGTGAGGGAAGGAGACTGAGGATTTAAATGAGTGAAGAAGAGTTAGGGAGAGTGAGGGAAAGAGAGTGGAAAAGACAAGAGGGGTGAGATAGAGACAGGAGGAAATGTAGTGGGGGAAGGGGAGTGACGGTGAGTAAATGGCAATGACAGTTAGAGAAAGGGTATGAGGGTGGGGGAAGGAGAATGAGGGAGAAAGAGAAGGAGAGCAACTGAGTGAGAGGGAGTGAGGTGGTTAGACTGAGTGACACAGAAGAAGAGAGGGAGATAAAAATGGAGTGAAGAGGAGTGGGGGACTAAACGAATGGGAGTTAGCAAAAGTGAATGAGGAAAGTGAAGTGAGGGAAGAGGATTGACGGATGGAGTGAGGGAAAGAGAGTAAGGGGAAGTGAGAGAATAGAAACAGGTAAAAGAGAACAGGAGTGATGCACATAGATGAGAATATGAAGTAGGAGAAGATGAGTGAGAGTTAGTGAAGGGCAGTGACAGGGAGGGGAAACGAAGCATATTAAAAGAGAGGAAACAGTAGTGAGTGAGAGAGAAGGATTTATGGAAAGAGAGAGGAAAGAAAAGTGGCGGAGAGAGAGGGAGACAGTGAGAGAGATAAACAGAGGGAGAGTGAAGAAGTGTGAAGGAGTAAATCAGTTATACTGACTAAGACAGACGAAGAGACTTAGAGATGGATGAAGGAAAGGAGAATGAGGGAGAGAATAAAGGAAGGGGAGTGAGCAAAAGGGAGTGAAAGAGTGAGAGAAGTGGAGTGACTGAAGGTCAGTGAGGGATGATGTAATAGAAAGAGAGTAAGGGGAGAGTGAGAACAGATTGAGCGATACAGCAACACAAGGTAGTGATTGAGGAAGATAGGAAAGAGAAGTGAGAGACAGGCAGTGGAAAGAGAGAGTTATACAAGGTCAGTTATGGTGAGGGAAGAGTATTTTTGGAGAGAAAAGGAGTGTAAAGGTGAATGAAGGGCAATAATGACAACGAGAAAAGGAGGGTAAGATCAGTAAAGAAGGGTTAGTAAGAGAGAGATTAAAGAATGTGAAAGAGAGAAAGAAAAGTAAGAGAGTGATGAAAAAGGATTTTTTGTTTGTGAAACTTACCTTATAAATAATGACAACTTTATAGTTTATTTTCTTTTAAAAATATACTAGCTATGGAAGAAAAGAAAAAATTGAGTTATAATATATATTCCATAATACAAAAGAAAGTATGAGTGAAAAAAATAGAAAGGAAAAGAGAGGAAGGATGACAGGGAGAGATAGAAAGAGAGTACGTGAAACACAAAGAGAGGTAGAGTGTGTGACTGAAAGGAAATGAAGTGGTTAGACTGAGTAAAAAAAGAAAGATAGGAAGAGGAAAATGGAGTGAAAAAAGTGAGAGACTCAAGGTATGAAAATTAGCAAAAGACATTGAAGAAAGGGGAATAAGGAAAATGGATTGACAGATGGAGCGAGCAAAACAAAATAAGTGAAACTTAGGAAACAGGAGCAGGGGAAAGGGAATGCCAATGATGAACAGATAAGAAAATATTAAATGGGAGAATATGACTTAGATTGAGTGAAAGGCAGTGACAGTGACAGAAGTGATAGAATGATGAGGAAAGAGAGAAAGATAAGTAAGAGATTCTTAAAAAAGTTTTTTTTGTTTGTCGTACTTACCTTATAAATATAATATCTGTGGAAGAGAAGAAACAATTCAGTTATAATGGATATTTCGCAATACAAAATACAAAATAATTTGAACAATATTTTAATTATTTTATTTTGCCGTTCTCAGAATGTATTGATTTTCACTTAAAACAGTGAGTGCAATACCACTCATCATATGACAGCGGGCAAAAAAAACACAATCAAAAAGATTGTGTTTAAAAAAAAACATGCAAAACATTTGAATACATAATGTAAATATTCGAAAAAAACATATCTTAAATGTTTTTCTCTAATTCGCAATTTCTTGTTTAAGTATGCTACATCTCCAACAATCACAAAGTAACAAAACAATATCACTTATTTTTTATACCGTCTAAAAAAACTTCCATACAAGCATGTTCTAACAACATTTTCCCAAAGTAGTCATTTTGTTCTGAGATACTTCTCCTCACGGCCAAATAGTATGTGTAAAGTCCTTAGTTTGCAAATTACTTAATTGTACTCTTAACCTTTCTTTTCCCGACCTTTAGAATCAAAAGTTCCAACGTGTTCTCTACCATCTAACATTAGTAAAACCTCTACCTGATGCTATCACTATCTCAAATACAAGTTTTTTTTATAATTTGGTCGCCCTCACTCACAAACTAATTCTGAACAACAGAGTATTCTTTTTTTAACAGCAGTAAACTTCCTAGGCCAATTAATTTTCATAAAATTTGGGTTGCAAAAACACTAGGTAAGAATTTGGTAAGTCAAAAGGCAAACGTTTTTTAAAAGTCAATTGAGTATCATTACAGTCCAGCCCTTTGGAGAATTTAAATAAGCGGTGTAATGTCCTGATGTTGTAGAAGGACCATCATGGAAGATAATTGCTACAGTTACAAAAGTTCTTCCAGAAATTGATAGTTGAGAAGCCACAAAATGTTTAATTGAAGTTGTCAATTTTGTTCCATCAGGTCTGCATCGTTGGAGCATTAAAATTACATACTGTCCATATCTTCGGATAAATAATGTTGATAACATTTCTGAGTTACATTGAGAACAGACCATGTTTTGATTTGCTTCTCTAAATAGATTATTGAAAGACACTGCTTTACAGTCTGGTAATGTTAAATATATAAATCTTTCAGTGTGTATGTCAGTACTACTTGAAAACGAAAAATTGTCGCACTCATGTTGCCATTTATAAGAAAGGCCAAAAAGACTATCAATATCTACACCTTCATCTTGTAAAACAGCAAGCATATACAATAGAAATTCCTGACAATCTTGCTGAATATTCTGAGAAAATTGATTTAGTCCAGTACATATGTCTAAAACATTTCGAACATCAGAAACATTTTCTATTTTAGTGTTATCACTGCTACATTTCTCAAACACAGGATTCAATAAACAACAAAATGTTTGCTCCCGATTTTCAACAATATGTTGCTGTAAAGTTTCAAGAAAAAAACAACATTAACCACTACATTTGCATAGCAGTTGACACCAGAACTGTTTTCAAACTGAAATCCAACAACCTCTTCAGTAGTATCCTTTTTCTTTTTGCTTCCAATCACAGGTTCATCTACTTTTTTTCTTTTCTCTACCACTTCACTACATTTTTTCTCATATCTTCTTTTTCGTCCTATCACACGCTTTTCAATTAAAGGATATTGAGGTAAACTTGGAGCATATTCTCTTCTTAACCTGTTATACTCCTTCACACAATTTAGATCTGCACTAATCTTTGTCTCATCAAAATCAATCAGATACAATCCAGATAAAGTTCTAGCTCGAGATAAAGCAACATAGGCCATACCCTCTTTAAACACAGTACTTCCAATATTTACCAAAGCACTATCTACACTTAAACCTTGAGATTTATGAATAGTCACCGCATATGCCAAACAAACAGGAAACTGTTTTCGTCGGACATATAAATCTTTCACAAGCAAAAATCGATTTGAACAACGACTGACTTGTTGTACCTCTTCAATTATATCAAATTTGATTTTTAAAAATTCAATCTCATCTCTATTTGGGTAATTCACAAAACCAACAACATTACCCATTGCCCCATTCACCAAACATCTTTCCACATGTAAATTTCTTCGTAAAATAATCCGACAATTTAAACATACATACAGATTCTTTTCTTTACCAGCAGTTTTAGATATTGATTTCTCTAAAGAATCCAATTTTAACTTCAACCTTTCTGACAAATTATTAGTACTTCCTTCATGCTCTATTCTATCTTTAGCTTCCAGTTTCTTAATTTCTTGATTTTCTAACTTTACATTTTTTTCATTGAAGATTGAACATTCTTGTAGAGTTGGCATCAAGCATATAACTGACTTATCTTCTGCCACTTTACTATATATATTCTGTGCCACATCATTTTCATTTGGAAACAAATTTGAAAGTAATCGTGCCTGTAAAGTTTGTTTGGCATGTTCACTTAGTTTTCCAATTCTTATATCTTGAAGAATATTTCCATAATCAGCATCCTTTGCTTGTCGCATATTTTGAATGAGTTCTGTATATTTGAAATGCGACCATATATTAACATTTCTAATACTTCCCAGGCACTTTCGGGTGTCTTCATGTGTAACTGTTTAAAATACTGGCTGTCCTTTCACAGGAGTTAGCTGCAGTAGATCTCCAAAAACGATGACGTGTTTGCCTCAAAATAACACATCATACTCTGTTTTAAGGATTTGTTGCATTCTTAAATGCACAAAGGCAAGCATTAAATTTGATACCATGCTTACCTCATCAATAATGAGAAATTTCATTTTTTTAAGGACTCTAGAAACTTCACAACAAGCTTCTCCAGATAGCTTGTGGTATTCTAATTTATTTTCATGTTCTACTGGCAGCATCAATAAACAATGAAAGTAATCCCTTTAATGTTGTGTGCTGCCAACCCAGTTGGAGCAGTGACAACACAGGAGAGTGACAACCCAGTTTTTAGCTGTAGATATGTTGCAATTCCTTTAATTAGAAAACTTTTACCAGTTCCGGCTTCTCCACTCACGTATAGTCGGACAGGTTGAAATGACATACATGAGCATTCTTTTTTCTCATGACATAAACCATGCTCAATCTGCTCAGTCACTTCATCATATATTTGTTTTTGCTCAGGATTTAGTTGTTTTTCCAATTCTTCTAAGTTTATTACATCCTCTTGAGCTTGTTCCATGGCTCTTTCCACCTCATCCATGGCAGTGGCTGCTTCATTTTGGATAATTGGTTGGCCTAGTGGATCTTGACTCAACGAAGCAGAAACTTTGACCGTCTTGAGAACTGACTCTAGCAATCTCTGCTGCAATTGTTGCTTCTTGCTGTATTTCGTCGTTCAACATTTGCAGATAATTACTAAAAACAGGAAATTCTATACTATTTTTAGATGCGTTGAATGAATCTTCATCACTGTCAAAGTCTCCAAGTAGTTCCTCTTCTGTACGCCATGGCTTAAAGAGTTGCAAAAGAGCTGAATAGTAAAATTCCCTTTTGTCAGGAGTTTCGCAACTCAGTTTTCGGTGATTAATCAAATGTCCTTTTCTTTGTTTCACCAGACATCCTTCACATCCAATCATAGCATATACACCTTTATCGATATCTTCTGTAATATTCCTTTTAAAAGTGTAGCTTTGCAGTACTTCATACTGACAAACGCTTTCAAGCTGATTACTTCTATTTGGATAGAATGTATCCAGCATGTTTGTCTTCAGAATGTCTGTGCTGTTTGGTTCTTTCTCTGCTAAATATTCAATTTCTTGAACAGGTTTCAAAACTCGGTTTCGTGTTCTTGCAAGACCTAAACTCACCCAAATGATTGTTCTAGATTTCGCATTTAGACTTACAGATGATAATCGATCAGAACATTCATATGCACCAATTTCTCGATGAGACAACATCTTCAAACTGTAGCTATACAATTTCTTACTTAGGCTCTTTTCATAAGATATTTCTTCCCACATTTCCTTTAGTTCTTTTCAGATTTGGTGATGTAAGACGTTACATATCGAGCCACAGCAATAGAGTTGTCTGCAACATATTGAATATCCATGTTAGCATTCCACTTGGACAAAATGACTGGGTTATAGTCATTTATGTATTTGGACTCTTCACTTCTTCTTAAATTGTAGGTATTTTTTGGTGATCTTCTTGTAAAAGTATGTCGCAAAGATGACATAAAGTTGTTCACTGTTCCTTTTGAAATTACTGGTCGTGGAAATCCAAAACAACATTTGGTATAGTATTTATCCTTTGATTTGAACTTTCGTCGACAGTATTTGCCACAACGATGGCTTTGAAATCGTAAGACTTTTCCTCTTATGTCCTTATCTTTTGTACTTTTGGGTATATCACATGTTGCATATTCTTCAATGAAAGACATTACAGTGTCATCTGAGTCTGTTCCAAATTTGGGAGCATCTTTGATCTATAATAGCATATGAATATGAGGAGCACCTCTCGCTTGATACTTTCTTCTCCAGAAGAAATCCAGAACCTCGCCAAGAGGAGGATTTTTTTTGTTTGTTATCAAAGACATCATAGCTTCAAATCTGTGATTAAAATACCTGCATAAATTAACTGGATCCAAAGAGCACAGTTCTCCAGGTGTCTTGTACTCTATATTTTCTATGTTTGCATTTGCCTCTCGAAGAAATTCAAGTAAATCTTCACAAGCATACTCAGCAGAGCTTAGAGTAAGAAACCATGTAGGAACTCCTAAGTTTCTTAGCATACATTTCAAATCCCCATGATGACAGTACCAATACTCGTTAGTACCACACTGACATGCCATGAGATTAATTAGCTGAAATTCCAAAACACTGTCTTTCTGTTGGACTTTATCCATAAGTCCTTTGCCGAAACATTTTGCAGATGTACTCCACTTTTTAGTATATGGTTCACTGCATAAGAAAGTCCAGACAAGCCACTCTCAAACAGAAGATAAAACAAATATGGAATACATTGACGGAACCTCGGATCTTCTGCATATAATCTTGATGTCCGGTATTCAGATGCAGGAATCTGCACAGGTCGGTCATCATATCATGCACCTTCACCTGTTGGAAATAACTAAGGAAAACAACGAGCTTCCAAGCTTTCTTCCCATACACTAATGGGACTTCCTTTTGCTTTTTTCATCTGAAATAATTCAATAGCATTCCCTATTGCTTCTTTGGAATGCAGTGGATGAACACTATAATGTTCATAAATTTCTTCACTTCTGGACACATCCACTTTTTCAATTTGTCCAGCTGACAAATCATTATCCTCTTCTACAATTGTTTCCTCTTCTCCTACGTATACATTTTTATAGTATTGATTGTTTTTGACCAAATACAATGTTGCCTTTTGCACTTTTCTAACATCCACTAAATCTTGCCAGATTTTCTTACTCTTTGTAGGCACACCATTAACTAGAATAACTAGAGGTTCCTCTTCCACATTTTCAACACCAATTGTCTCAATGTTTTTCTTAAAATCAAGAGGCAAATATACAACTCTTCCCTTTAATCCTCACTGTAAATCTGAAGGAGGCAATTTCCCTGTCTTAGGCTCCATACGAGCAATAGCCTGAAATGGATGCACACATTGAATCAGAATAGTCTCATAGCTATTTAAATCCATCAGTTCAGATGGAATATTTACCAACTCAAGATTATTATATACAGCTCTAGCAGGCATTCTATTTTCATTTAATTTATTATAACAATATTTACAAATACGTTGATCACAACCCAATTCAAAACAATTTTCTACCAACAAATAAGTTGCAAAATCTTTCCACTCACTATTATTTTCCTCTTCACTTTTTAAATATAAATCAACTAACCTGGTTGGTTTGATTTTTGTAATGAGTGCGTCGACAACACACACAAGAAAAGTTCGGCTTTTCACCTGAAATGACTTTAAACTTTGTTATTTCTTGTTCAAAATTTTCTGTATTAAAATTCTGTACATTTTCTACCACATTTCTTTCTATTACTGTATCAGTTTCTGCACTGTCTTCTTCTGGACCAAAGTAACTAGCCTCAATTTCTTCACAGATGTTCTTAACATCTAATTCAGATCCATGCAAAAGAGCACTATTTAACTGTTTGAGCTTAAGTGCTGGACTTTTTGCATATTATAACCTTCTCACTAATTTCCTCACTTCGGTATGATGCACTGCTAACATCCTGAAATGGTGAAAAACACTCTGGCATACTTTTTTAGAAAGATTAGCCAGAGAATGCCCTTGCGGACCTGTTTTTTCTCTCACTCTGCAAGGGTCTAATTCTTGCAACATTTTAACCTTTTGTTTAATACTTTTCTTAGCATACTTACGTAAGAAATTGCGAAAAAAATCAGTTGAATCCTGGCGGACACTACAAATACTACTACAATTCCAAGTGTACACTGGAGCCTTAGAACGTCTCCCTAAAACTTCATCAGCTATCACCTCTTCTGCATTTCTAGGCACAATTTTCCCTCTTTCAATAGGACAACCGTCCTTCACCTCATATGCTCGACCACTGGTGTCAACCGCATGCAACAAATCATTACTCTGAAAGTAACTCTCTTCATTAAAAAATGGCTCCGAACTTGAACTATGCTTCCATTTTCCAGAAAAAACATTACAAAAATTACTTCTATTTATTTCTCTTTTCCATTTACTCTTAGCTTTTAAGACATTGATTGCCTTATTGAGTGTATTTATTCTATTAATTACTAAAACAAACAACTTCTTTTTTATATCAAACGCGCATTCAATAATATTCTCAATATATATTTTTTTCTTATAAAAAGCAACTTTCCTTTTAGAAATCTTTACATTTTCTAATAAATTCAAAACAACTCTGTTATAAAACATGTGCTTCCTGATTTGTGCAAACTGATTAGTACGTCTATTATTATAGACTATTTCATCACCACATAGTTGGGAAACATTTTTCTTTTTTCTCTGATTTCTCCTTGTAGATACTGACAAGTGTTTTTCATTTTCCAAACTATTCGAATTTTTTTCTTTGAGTTAATTTCTTTATGAAATCCTTGGTTGTCTTACCAGGAGCACTCTTCTTTTTGTCCGTACTTTGTTGATTACATAAATCTTCTAATTGTTTTTTCTTGGAAAAGTAAGTCTGTTTATATTTTTTCCTTTTTTCATTCTTGTTCGGCATGTTGATTTTTCTTTCTGTAGAAAATTACAATCTGTTGTGAAGAAAGAATTTTTTTTTTATAGACCTCTACTAATATACTACATAGAAATTATAACCACTAAATAATGTAAACACTGGTTCACTGTATAAGTAAAATTAAGGCATAGCAACAGTTTCTGAACAGAGTAGGAAATCATGTAGTGAGTACTGTTTCTAACTTTATGGCAGTGCATTGCTGTTTCAACATTATAGAATTATTTGCTGAGAATAATATTTCAGGGTTAAGAACAGTACAGTCGTTTTCAGGTAGTGTAGGGGGTCATAGTGGGATTAATATTTCTGACCCTAAACCCTAACACACTTCATCAGAATATCTATTCTCATTGTTATTAAACACATCAACGATCCAAATTATTACAATACTACAAAAAGACTCAGTCAAATAATTTTTAATTATAAATTATAAACGTATTCATCAAACATTTCATATTGCAATAAAACTTCCAACATGACTTCGTCCGGTATTTAATTTTCATCAAATACAAAATTTACATCTCCAAATTCAAAATCTTCTACCGCTTCCACAAAAACACTGTCCAAACTCTCATCAAAGAAATCTTCAGTTTCAGTATCAATTTCCTCTGGAAAAGGTCCATCTTTGACATCCTCTATTAATTCGCATGAGATCTCAAAATTCAAAGCAACGTTCTCTTGATGCTCTTCCATTGCACCAATATGATAATGTTGCTGGTCCTTGCAAAAAAATATAAACACCTAATTATATTGTTTTCACTAATAGATAATAAAAAACTACCTTTATCAATTTTAAACACACTAACTACGCAAATTAATCTGCCACCTTCCTCTTAAATGAAAACAGACTCACACTGTGATCTTAGACACATAACACTATCTCTTGCAATTTAGTAAAATAATTACTACAGTCAAAGGATGTCTTACTGTGAGTGTTGTTTCAGGGTTTTCAGGACTGTAGAACTGTTTAAAGAGTTTATAATGTGTTTCTAGGGATGGAATTTCTGGGTTTAACACAATAAACTGATGTTCAAGCTGTGTAGAGAGTGAAGGTGGGACTCAGAATGTACAAATAAAAATTCACTGAAATGATTACTACTTGCTACAGAGACAGTTGCTTTTGCTTTTCAACAGCACACCCGGCATCTAAATTGCACAGGAGGAACACAATTTGAAAATTAAGAGGCCTGAGATACATACTGCATTGAACTTTCTTCAACTATCTCTCCTAAATCATGACACAGTGCATGGTTTACGTGATTTAGCCCACAGAGGGACAGATAATAGAAATAGAGAGAAAATGGTACAAGCAGTGGATGTGAGACTACAGACAGAGAGGGAAAAGTTTTAACATGATAGCACTGTCTAATACACACAAGCAACCATATCATAATAGACCTGTGCAAATGCATATGAAAGGGTGCAGACAGATAGTACAGGCACAGATAGAGAAATGTTGCAGATAAGAAATGAAATAACGCAGGCAGAGACTAAACTGTTAGAGACAGAGGATAGATAGTGTAGGGCTGCAAGCAGAGGAACACATGGAGCAGTCACAAAAAAGATGGTGCTGAGAGACAGTGAAATGGTATGAGCACATACATAAATAGTGCAAGCAGACACAGACATGGTACACACAGAAGATACAATGATACAACAGAGAAGAAATGCTGGAAACAGTGAGAAATGTATTTTTCTTATTATCTTAAACTGCACAAAAATAGATCTCCTTTACAAATTAGCAACTCACCTTTATAAATGGTTTTGAAGATTCAACACACTCTCAACCACACTCCAGAATCTTTGTTTTGAGTACCGAACACTAAAAAAAACAAAAAAGCACTAATTTCATTACCATGTTACATGCTACATAGAAATAACATACTACATGTTCAAAATACATCATTTACAGATTTTTAAACACAAATTATTCAGATACATTCATCTAAAAACAAGCTTGACTCATAGTGTGATCTTACACCCATGACAGTATGCCTTGCAATTCATTAAAATAAATACTATCTGCTACTAAAAACACAAACAAGAAAGATTACAGAAAAACGTGCAAATATAATTCCTTCATTCAGAGAAACACTCACTGTGATCCTGGTCAAAAACTTTAAAACCGCTCATTTTAATAAAACACATTTACCACAATCATTTCTTTAAGACAGACAACAGAGCCCATGTGTTCAATATTAGTTGGCATGAGCTGTAAGCCATTTTGTATTTCTGGCAGTCATTTTGTTTGCCATGTGCTCTCTCCTACCTTTCTGTTAACTGTCCTTGTAGCCTGCCTAGAGACAAAATATGTTTAAAATACTCCACTTGACATATGCCCAGAAGGGCCTAACTAACAAAATGCACCTACTTCCCTAGTATAACTCTCAGACTATTTTGACCAGGATCACAGAGAGTGTCTGGGTGAAAGAAATAATTATATTTGCACGTTTTTCTTTAATTTGTAAAGATGGTGCAGAGAGACGGTGAAAT
Source organism: Lissotriton helveticus (assembly GCF_964261635.1). Lineage (NCBI taxonomy): Eukaryota > Metazoa > Chordata > Amphibia > Caudata > Salamandridae > Lissotriton > Lissotriton helveticus. The sequence continues at coordinate 1,961,092,816 of NC_136063.1, read as the reverse complement.
GGTATGAGCACAGACACAAGGCTCACCTTTAAAAATGCTTTTGAAAACTTAGAACAGTGGCAGTCACAAACCAGATTTTCAAATGCAGAATTTCTGAATAATGCTTCTGTCACTGCATCCTCAGAATAATGGCACAGATTCCCTCTCATTTCAGACCCATATTCATTTACATAACCAATCAAATTTCTTCCCACACAAATTTAAAATCAAACTAACATTTCAATTGGTTCTACCTTTAATTATTTTCAAAGTCACATAACCTTCAACCATCCCCCTCTCCCCTCTCTGCCTGTTACCATGGTAACACCTCATACTGCCCCTGGCTGAAGACACAGGTCAGAAGTTCATATCTCAATGTTGCAAATAAAACCAGCAAGGCTGTTTGACCTTCAAATACACCTGCTTATCCACAGCTTTTTTAGTTTCGATGATTTTTTCTCAACCAATAGCATTTTTCCTTTAAAAAAAATATTAGCATGCACCCCAGTTTTCAATCTTGAATTGTAAGAAACAACCAATCATTTATAGTTTTTCAAGTGCACTGAACCTCATCCACATTTTTTTCTAAACTCTCAGCTTCTAACTGCCATTTCACTTCCAGAGCCCATCTGAGTACTACTGGATCTGCCTTTAAAATACTAAAAGTTTGGGTTATAGGACACAGCTATATATACTGGAGTAAAAGGTATGCAGCAAATAGATGCTTTCTCAACCTTGATTTACCAAATGTAGATATTATGTGGATTGGCCAGAGAGGATTAAAATGTCACCAATTGATGCCATTGGTAAAATCCTTTTTACATCTGCCACACCCTGACCTCATTATTGTGCACTGTGGTGGAAATTACCTGGGCACTTTGACTGGGGTAGGCCTGGAAATGCTTTTAAAGGACACCTTTGGGCAATTGATGTCACTTTTTCCACAAACTGCCTTTGTATATTCAAATATATGCCAAAGACAAAAATGGAACTGGTCCAACCAATATTGCCCACAGATTGAGAAAGCAAGGAACATGTGAATAGGTCTGTTTCTGCTTTCCTCAGAGACTAAGCATGGGTTCTATATACCACAACAACTTGCTTTACAACATGCAAGGCATCTACAGGAGAGATGGTGTACATTTTACAGATGAGGGGAATAGAGTCTTCCTTTTGAATTTACGACTCTGCATTGGTACTTACATGTAGGTGCTTACTTGTAGGTACCAAAAACACTTTATAAACACAACAGCTCTTTTTAGAGCCAACCAACATCTAAACTCTCAAACATGTTATTTAACAATATATTTTTTCTGTTTGTTTGTCGACGTGCCGCATGGTCTCTACCTTGCTCTCTTTCCAAGATCTCCACTATACTATTTCACACTCTTGTAAATCGAGGTGCGCGACTGGGTGCGCGCACCTCGCAACTTTTTAGAAACAAAAAAATGTGTTTGTGGCCTTGGGGGTCCTTAATGGACCCCCTGAGAAATCCTAGGGGGTCAAGGAGTCTCTACCTTCCCCCCTTTCCAAGATCTCCACTATACTTTTTCACACTCTTGTAAATCGAGGTGCGCGACCGGGTGCGCGCACCTCGCAACTTTTTAGGAAAAAAAATGTTTTTTTTGGCCTTGGGGGTCCTTAATGGACCCCCTGAGAAAACCTAGGGGGTCAGGGAGTCTCTAACTTCTCCCCTTTCCATGTTCTGCCCCTTTGTTCTCTACAATATGTTGACTCGCACTGACAAAATGGCGGTCAACACTTCCTGATTTCCTCCGAATCGAATGTTGACAGACGTCAAACAGTAAATCAGAATTCCGCTCGCGCACAGGTGTGCGCTTATAGATATATAATTGATTTCAACTTTAATTTTCTCAGCAACTACTGGAGGGATTTACACCATTTAAAAAAAGCGTAATCTGCGAACCGGACTCTACCTTTTTGCCAAATTTCTTATAATTCCATTCAGCCATTTGGGCTGTAGCCGTGTCTAATCGCCCTATGGAAAATAACATGGGGAAAACACGTTTTGGGACCCCCCTTTTATCTCAGCCCCCACTTGACGAATCCCCCCCAAACTTTCAGGGAAGGAGCGGAGCGGGCCATCTTCTTTGAGAAATTCGTAAACATTTGTCCACCGACACCAAAGTTATTCCCAATAGAATGTTGCAGATTTCCTATGGAAACTAGGTCCTAACTATAACTACCTACTGGCAACTGCCAGTAGGTATTATATATATATTTATATATATATATATATATATATTCACTGAAAAAACCATAGGTTATAGACCATATATAGTTAGGAATTAGCATTTAAAAAACCTTATTTTACTCACACAAAACCATTGAAATTCCATATATAGTTAGTTGTACTAACTATATATCGCGCACCCGCAATCCACTGCTGATCATGTCACATATTACATCATTCATGACATGGTCAGTGACATCACTGATGACATCACTGATGACATCTCAAATGACATCACTGATGACATCACTGATGACATCTCAAATGACATCACTGATGACATCACTGATGACATCTCAAATGACATCACTGATGACATCTCAAATGACATCACTGATGACATCACTGATGACATCTCATTTGACATTACTGATCACATCACTGATGACATCATTCATGTGATAATACGATGAACCTCTTCAGACTCTAATATAACCTTAGATACAATCAGTGTAAACAGACACTCATAGACTGTCACTCATCCATGGAGTTACTCAGACACTTAGTCAGTCATACAAAGAATCAATCACACCTCCATTTCCTCAACTATACAGTTATACACACCTTACTTATTCAAACATATACTAAAACATATTTACTCACTTATACAATCCTGGATACAAGTTCACAATGATCCATACAGCCACTCACACATTCACTGGCTCTTATGCACAGTTATTTATATATGTCAACTCTCACATGTACTGTATTTTACATATGTACTTACTTTAACATGTAGCACTGAGATATCCATTCACTCACCAATACACTCATGCACACAGTCAACTGCCCATACAGCTGTTTCCACATGCACTTTTGAACCCATACATCTAGTCAATCAACTGCTCACACATCTATGCAGAGAGTCATACACCTCCCAGCCACCCACACACACACTCAGTCTCCCATACAAATGCTTGGGCAACCAATCAATAACCCATATAGTTAATCATATAGCTACTGATCAACACATGCAGCAGTTTACAGAACAACAGACATAATGATGCACAAATTAAGACAGTTTAGTCACTAACCCATGCACTCAGTGAGACACATTTAATCAGTCACTCATACAGTCAGTCATGCCCCTACTAAATCCTTCATCCAGACACTTATACATCCACTCAAGACATATTTTAACTTTACAGAAAAATACAGTCACTGGATGTTGTCATCAGTGATGTCATCAGTGATGTCCTTTGAGATGTCATCAGTGATGTCATCAGTGATGTCATTTGAGATGTCATCAGTGATATCATCAGTGATGTCATTTGAGATGTCATCAGTGATGTCATCAGTGATGTCACTGACCATGTCATGAATGATGTAATATGTGACATGATCAGCATTGGATTGCGGGTGCGCAATATATAGTTAGTACAACTAACTATATATGGAATTTCAATGGTTTTGTGTGAGTAAAATAAGGTTTTTTAAATGCTAATTCCTAACTATATATGGTCTATAACCTATGGTTTTTTCAGTGAATTTTCAAGGTTTTGTAAATGCTAATTCCTAACTATATATGGTCTATAACCTATGGTTTTTTCAGTGAATTTTCAAGATTTTGTAAATGCTAATTCCTAACTATATATGGTCTATAACCTATGGTTTTTTCAGTGAATTTCATTGGTTTTTTAAAAGCTAATATCTATAGCTGTAAAATGTATTCTTCTTTAAATCCAAAAATATATTTTATATGTTTATTAATAATTTTTTTTTAAATATTTTTTTTGTTTCGCTCCCGGTTCGCGAACCAGGAAGCTTCCCGTTAGCTCATCTTGATGCCGCGACCCAGTCCGCGAACCGGTAAACGTTCCGTTAGCGCAACTGCCGCTTTAGAAATCAACATCGTGACGCGTCGCGGAAGCGCGACGTATCACGTTGTCGCGTAATGCGTCTTATGACGCGCTGCGTTAGCGCACCCGGAAGTGCTCCGGTACGCGAACCGAGGCGCGAAGCGCAGCGACCCGGAAGCGATCCGGGGCGCGTTCCGCAGCGCGTAACATAAGCGTGAGAGGTCATGTGACTTGTTAATAAAACTTTTCATTGGTTCATTTAACTTTTGGTTTCATAATCATGTAAGGCTAGGTCAGGTGACCTAAAAATAACACTTTTCATTGGTTTAGAACTATTGTTTTTCCCAAATGATGAAAACCCCTCCTTCTTTCCTCACTCTGACTTTCATCTTTGTGAGAGGAAGACCTTATTTCATACTAGAGCAATGGCTTCAATGGTAGCTTCAGCTGGTGGACCCCCACCACCACCACCACCTCCTCCTGGGAAGAGAGGACCACCTCCCCAGGTCATCACCAACACAGAGGAGGAAGAGGAAGAAATAGAGGAAGAGGAGAGAGAAGGACCACAGTTCTTGGAAGAGGTGCCCCGGGTTTCCCATAGGAAAGCCAGTTTCATTTGGCAGTTTTTTTCAATGCCTCCAGGCCAGAAGAAAGTGAATGCGAGGTATGTCACCTGCCTCATTTGCAAAGAAAAATTATCAAGAGGGACTGATAAAAAATATAGTTATGGGAACTATACTATGCATAGGCACATGAGCAGGTGGCATCCACTCAATTACAGCCGGGCGGAAATACGAGACATGGAACAGAACTCAACAGCAACTCCTGTGGCCAGGTCAACTTCGTTGATTTCTTTGACAGCAGCAGAGGCACGGGAAACCGTGCCAAACATCCAGGATAATTTTGGGCATATGAAGTTTACTTGTCTGCACTGCGGTGCATTGATATCATGTGGCAACATGAGTATCAATGCAATAAACCTAGCTTACAACAATCATAGTTGCCCTAACCGCCCCACACAGTAATTTTTTTTTGCTCCTTTTGAGCCCTTTTCAATGCCTGTTTTTTGTTGTTTCCCCCCCAAAAAAAACCAAAAAATATATAAAATTGTTCAAAAAATACAAAAAAAATAAAAAATGTTCAAAAAAAAAAATATATAAAACAACAAAAACATTAAAAAAAAGTTCTTTTCAGAACTACCTCCCCTTTCAAAAAAAATTGCTAGAATGTTTAGCACTCTAGCAAGCTCTATTTCTTTTAGTTCGCTCCCAGTTCGCTTCCCGGTTCGCGAACCGGGAGCGAACCAAAAAAATAAAAAAATAAAAAAAAAGAAGAGTTAGTATAAGGAAAGTAAACAGAGAGTGATGTTAAAAGAAAGACAGCTATAGGGAGTAAACCAGAGATACTGTTTAATAGATATATTTACCGAAGAAAAGACGGAAGAGGGTATAATTGTGGAAAACAAAATAGATAAGGAAGTGAAAGAAAAAAAAGAGAGTAGAACAATAACAAAGAAGAGTTTCTTGGAGAATGTGAGTGAATGTTCAAAATAAGATTAAAACATGGGGAATAACAGAGAGAAAAAATAGAAAACAGAAAACAAAAAATAACAGAAAAAGATTAATTGAAACAGCAAAGAAATGTAAATAACATAGAGCCATATCATCAACATAGGCAATAAAAGTTTTGCAGCTTTTATCGGCAGAAATATGTCACCAAAGCCGCTTTTGCAGCAGAAAACTGCCGCTAAAACCACTTTTGCACCAGTTTTCTGCCAATAAAAACAGCAATAATTTTATTGGCTGTGTTCATAATATGCCCCTTAGTGTGCTTCAACTACACAGAGAAAGCATTATGAACAAGTAGTGAAAAAGTGATCAGTCAAAGACACTAAGAGTAATAGAGACGGAGTGAGTGAACAAGAGTGAGGAACTATGAGAAGAGAGGGACTGAGAAAAGGAGTGGAAGGAGTTGAGTAAGTAGGTAAAAGAGAAAAGAATGAGGAAAGTAGCAAAGGCAGTAAACTGAGGGTTAAAGAAATAAAGCTGTGGAACTAATAGTAGGTGAATGTGATAGAAATGTAACGAAAAGAATAGAAAACATTTACCTTATAATTGTCGTTAAATTACTCACTTTTTGTTTTTATACTTTCAATCTGTGAAAGAGAGAACAGACATTTGAAAAATATTAAAACATGTATTTAAAAATTACAAAAGACAAGGGGAAAGATTGAAGGACAAACAGTTTTTCAACAACTTTGACACTGACAGAAGCTTCTGCTTCTCCAGGCCCCCTACACAGTCCTAAAGATATACATTTTAAACTAACAGTATCTTGATGCAGATGAAGTGAGGCCTATCTTAAAACATGGTGCATCTTTTGCACTGCTGTTGTCTCAGAAAAGTGTCGCAAGACACTAACATTTTAAATGATTGCTTCAGGATGCCAATAAGATGTGTCCTATCCAGAGGTTTGTTTGAGGTGAGACCTACTCAGGGTTCCAAATGAAATTTCGAGTTGTTTGAAGAGAACAGAGGACATAATACATGTGGAGGCCTACCAACGAAGTGATTAATGTCCACTGCACTCCTGAACAAATGTCAGACCTCCTCTGTCTCCAGGAACAGGCCTAAACCTCATCTACACAATGTGGTGTGTAATGTTAGGAAACACAGGTAATATAATTGAAAAACATGGACATTTTTTTGCTCATTCCACAATCATATGACCTGTGTTTCCTTTGCTTAGGTATCTCATTGTTGAAATGTAGTCTATCATATGAAAGACTACGTAGAATATGAGCACTGTATGCAAGAACTTTGACACTTACAGAAGCCTCTCCTTCTCCATCCCTCCTACACAGTTCTAAATGTACATCATAAATGGAAACAGTACAGAATTAATTATACATGTTAAATGGTTCATTTTTGCTGTTCTCAGAATGTATCAAATTTCACTAAAAACAGTGACTTGAAGGTATTCATCATATAACAGCGGGGGAAAAAAAACACAATCAAAATGATTGTGTTTAAAAAACCCATACAACATAACAAATCAGAATTCAGAACTCCTTAAAGTTAACTTACTTTCCATGACGTCAAAGGATGTCCTATGAACAGCTTACACTCTGTTGTGCTGTTTACTTTCAGCCCGCCACTTTCTGAAAGAAAACCTCCATCGTTTTGAAAAACATGTTACATACAATAAATGACTTCTTGCTCTCTACCACAAGTTTCCACAAGGCCAAATCTTGTCAGAGCCATTTATAACTCTTGGATTTCTTGTAAGCCAATCCCGTCATTTGGCATTTCCACAACTTTCAGAATTAAAATGTTGAAGATCATTTTCACAATCCCGGACTAGTAATATCTTCCCCTTCTTCCTCAGTCATGTTCTACATTTCCTATGACACTGATACTGCTTACTATGAAGCAGACTTACACTACCTCTATGACTACTACAATTATTTAATTCTCTACATCACTTTTAATCACAAAGCAATGTAAAACAGTAGACAGCATTGCAGACTTACATTCCCTCTACTCTATGTTTTGATTGGCTGCTTCAATTAGCTTATAAAAAGAAATAGTTTTTCTGAACTCATTCAAAGTGCACTTATTTCTTCATGACGTCCAGTCTTATGGTTAGAAGTTATGTCTCTGAACTACACTTATCCTCAAGGCCAAATCGTGTAGGAGCCATTAGAACTTCTTGAAATTCCTCAGAGCACATCCCGAGATTCTTTCCCTAAAATTTTGGTTTTAAAAACACCAGGTAAGAGTTTTTAAGGTCCTATGGCAATTTTTTTTTGAAAATTAAAACAGAATCATTGCAGAATGACCAGCCATTTCTAGACTTTAAATAAGCTGTGTAATGTCCTGATGTTATTGAAGGACCGTCATGATATATAATTGCTGCAGTTACAAAAGTCCTTCCTGATATTGACAACTGCGAAGCCACAACATTTTTAATTAAAGTTGTCAATTTTGTTCCATCAGGCCTACATCGTTGGAACATTAAAATGACATACTGGCCATATGTTTGTATAAATAATGTGGACATCATTTCAGATTTACATTGGCTACACTCCATGTTGTGATCAGCTGCTTTTACTAGCTTATTAAAGGAGACTGATTTACTGTCTGGCAAAGTTAAATATATAAATCTTTCTGAGTCTACACTAGTAGTACTTGATACCATACAGTTCTCGCAGTCATGCTGCCATTGATAAGAAAGCCCAAACAGCTGATCTACATCTACACCTTCAGCATGCAATACATCAAGGATATACATTAAAAACTCCTGACAATCTTGCTGAATATTTTGAGAGAATTGTGTTTGGCCTGAACATCTGTCTAACAGATTTCGAATTTCAGACACACTTTCTATGTTTGTTCTATCAGTGCTACATTTTTCTAAGACAGAATTTAACAAACTGCAAAATCTTTGATCAGAATTGACCACAATCTCTTCTTTTACATTTTCTAGAGAAAACAAAACATTAACCACTACATTAGCATAGCAGTTGACACCAGAACTGTTTTCAAATTGAAAACCAACAACATCTTCAACAGAATCCTTTTTGTTTCTGCTTATAATTTCAGGTTCATCGACTTTTCGTCTTTTTGCTACAACCTCCCTAGTATTGGTCACATTTCTTCGTTTCCGGCCTACCACATGTTTCTCAAACAAAGGATATTGAGGCAAATGTGGCGCATACTCTCTTCTTAACCTATTGTATTCCTTAACACAATCTAGATCCGCACAAATGTTTGTGACATCACACTCAATCAAGTACAATCCCGATAAAGTTCTAACTCGTGACAATGCCACATATGCCATACCCTCCTTGAACACAGAACTGCCAATATTCACCAATGCACTGTCTACACTTAAACCTTGCGATTTATGGATTGTCACCGCATATGCCAAGCAAACAGGAAACTGCTTACGGCGAACATATAAGTCTTTTACAAGCAAAAATCTAGCAGAACAACGACCAATTAGCTGTACTTCCTCAATGCCATCAAATTTAATTTTTAAAAATTCAATTCCATCTCTATTTCTGTATTTCACAAAATCAACAACATTACCCATTGATCCATTTACCAGACCTCTTTCAACATGTAAATTCCTTCTTAAAATTATACGGCAGTTCAAGCACACATTCAGAGTCTTTTCAAAACCTGCAGTTTTAGATATACTCTTCTCTAATGAATCCAATTTTGTTTTCAGATTCTCAGACAAAATAATTGTTGATCCCATATGCTCTACTCTGTCAATAGCTTCCAGTTTCACAATCTCTTGCTTTTCTAAATGGAACATTTTGTTGTTGAATTTGGCACATTCTGCAAGAGTTGGCATCAAGCATATTCCAGATTTCTTCTCAGTAATTTTCTGAAAAATATTCTCAGGCACAACATCTTGTTCTGGATATAAATTTGACAGTAATCGTGCATGTAAAGCTTCTTTCCCATGCTCGGTCACTTTTCCAATTCTAACATCTTGTAGAATAGTCTTGTAAACTTCATCCTTCGCCTGACGCATATTTTCATGCAGTTCAGCATAATTGAAGTTTAACCATATATTGACGATGCCAATGCTGCCTAGGCACTTCCTGGTATCTTCATGCGTGAGCATTTTGAACACAGGTTGCCCTTTCACTGGTGTCAGCTGCAGAAGATCTCCGAAAACAATGATGTGTTTGCCACCAAATAACACATCATACTCTGTTTTGAGAACTTCTTGCATTCTCAAATGCACAAAGGCAAGCATGACATTGGAAACCATGCTTACTTCGTCAATGATAAGAAGTTTCATTTTCCTCAAGATTCTTGAAACTTCAAAACAAGCATCTCCAGATAGCTTGTGATATTGTAATTTGTTGTCATGCTCCACTGGCAGCATCAGTAAACGATGTAAAGTAATCCCTTTAATGTTATGTGCTGCCAGTCCAGTTGGAGCGGTGACAACACAAGACAGCGATGACTCTGTCCTTTCCTGCAAATAACATGAAATTACTTTAATAAGGAAACTTTTGCCAGTTCCCGCTTCTCCACTCACGTACAGTCGGACAGGCTTCCACGACGTACATGAGCACTCTTTCTTGTCATGACTTAATCCATGATCAATTTGCATGGTAACTTCGTCATATATTTTCCTCTGCTCAACGTTGAGTTGTCTTTCCAACTCTTCTAAGTTAACCGCATCCTCCTGAGCATGTGCCATGGCTCTTTCCACTTCATTCATAGCAGTGGCAGCTTCATTTTCGATAACAGGTCCTCCTAGTGGATCCTGACTCAATGAAGCAGAACTCTGACTGTCCTGAGAACTGTCTCTGGCAATCTCGGCTGCAATCATTGCTTCCTGCTCAATTTCCGCATTCAACATTTCTAGATATTTGGGAAAAGCAGGACATTCTATGGTCTGGTTGGCGGCATTGAAAGAGTCTTCGTAACAGAGAAAATCTCCAAGCAGTTCCTCTTCTGCACGCCAAGGCTTGAAAAGTTGCAAAAGTGCTAAATAGAAAAACTTCTTTTTTTCAGGAGATTCGCCACTCAATTTTCGATGGTTTACCAAGTGGCATTTTCTTTGCTTGACCAGACATCCCTCACTTCCTATTACAGCATACACTCCTTTCTCAGTATCTTCTTTGATGTTCCTCTTGAATATGTAATTTTGAAGAACCTCATATAAACAAACATTCTCGAGGTGAATGCTTCGATTTGGATAATATGTATCCAACATGTTGGTCTTCAAAATGTCGGTACTGTTTGGCTCCTTTTCCGCCAAATACTCAATTTCCCGCACAGGTTTGAGAACTCGATTACGCGTTGCAGCAAGACCAAGACTCGCCCAAATGATACTCCTGGACTTGGCATAGAGACTTGCTGAAGACAACCGGTCAGAACATTCGTACGCTCCAATTTTTCGATGCGACAACATCTTCAGACTGAAACTGTACAACTTCTTGCTGAGGCTCTTTTCATGGGAAATGTCCTCCCACATATCCTTCAATTCTGTCTTCTCTTTTTTGGTGATGTAAGACGTCACATACCGAGCCACAGCCATACAGTTATCAGCCACAAACTGTATATCCATGTTAGCATTCCACATGGACAAAATCACCGGGTTGTAGTCATTGATGTACTTGGACTCTTCGTTCCTCTTCAAATTGTATGTGTTTTTAGGTGATTTCTTCATCACATTATGTCGCAGCGAAGACATCAAACTGTTTACTCTTCCTTTAGAAATCACCGGTCGTGGAAAGCCGAAACGACATTTGGTGTAGAACTTGTCCTTGTTTCGGAATTTATGACGACAGTACTTTCCACATCGATGGCTTTGGAAACGCAGAACTTTTTCTCTTAGGCTTTTCTTCTCCTTTGCGTTTGGAACAGCACACGTAGAATACTCTTGTATAAAACTCATCACTGAGTCTTCTGGATCCGTTCCAAATTTAGGTGCATCCTTGATCCACAGCAACATATGTATGTGAGGAGCACCTCTTGCTTGGTACTCCTTTCTCCAGAAGAAATCCAACACCTCTCCAAGAGGTGGATTCTTCTTATTCATGATGAAAGACATCATAGCTTCAAATCTATGATTGAAGTACCTACATACATTGACTGGATCCAAAGAGCACAGTTCTCCGGGTGTCTTGAATTCGATGTTTTCTACGTTAGCATTTGCCTCTCGTAGAAATTCAAGTAAGTCTTCCCAGCCATACTCGGCACAGCTCAGAGTGAGGAACCATGTGGGAGTTCCTAAGTTCCTCAGCATACATTTTAAATCACCATGACGACGGTACCAGTACTCATTAGTACCACGCTGACACGCCATGAGATTAATCAGGTGAGAATCCAAAATACTGTCTTGGACATTGACTTTATCCATAAAGTCACTTGCCGAGATGTTTTGCATGTGTATACCACTTTTCAAGATGTGGTTCACTGCATATGACAGTCCAGACAGATCGCTTTCAAACAGGAGATGAAACAAATAGGGAATGCATTGTCGAAACCTAGCATCTCCTGCATACAATCGCAAAGTCCGGTATTCAGAAGCAGGAATTTGATGAGGTCGCTCATCATATCTTCCTCCCTGACCTGTTGGAAAAAGCTGTGGGAAACACCGAGCTTCCAAACTTTCCTCCCAAACACTAATGGGACCCCCTTTGGCTTGTTTCATTTGAAACAACTCAATAGCATTCCCCATGACTTCCTTGGAATGCAAAGGATGAACACTATAATGTTCATATATTTCTTCACTAGTAGAGGGTTCTACTTTCTCAATTTGACCAGCACACAAATCGCTATCCTCTTCCTCACTTACTTCCTCTTCTGCAACATATACATTCTTATAGTATTTATAATTTTTTTTCAAATACAATGTTGCCTTTTTAACTTTCCTAACATCCACTAAATCTTGCCATATTTTCTTATTCTTTGTCGGAACCCCATTAACTAAGATAACCAGAGGTTCCTCTTCCACTCTTTCTACTCCAATTGTGTTAATGTTTTTCTAGAGGCAAATAAACAACTCTTCCCTTTAATCCTCTTTGTAAATCTGATGGAGGCAATTTCCCTGTCTTTGGCTCCATTCTTACAATAGCCTGAAAGGGATGGATACTTTGAATCAAAATAGATTCATAAGTATTTAAATCCTTCAATTCAGAAGGAATCTCAACCAATTCCAGATTATTATGAACTGCTCTAGCAGGCATCTGGTTTTGATTTAATTTGCAACAACAATAAGTACACACACGTTGATCCAATCCCAAATCAAAACAATTTTCTGCCATCAAGTATGTTGCGAAATCCTTCCATTCACTATTATTTTCCCTTTCACTTTTTGCATATAAATCCACTAACTTAGTCTGATTCTTATAATAAGTGCGTCGACAACACACACAAGTGAAATTTGGCCTCTCACTTGATTTGACCTGAAACGTCGCAATTTCCCTCTGGAAATTATCTGTACTGGAAACCTGTACACTATCTTCCACATTACCCGCTTCTTCTTGGTCAATTTCAACATTCTCCTCTTTACTTCCAAAGTAACAAAACTCAATTTCTTCACATATATTCTTCACATCTATTTCAGAACCATGCAAAAGAGCAGCGCATAATTGTTTAAGCATAATTGCTGGACTCTTAGCATAATACAACATTCTAACTAATTTCCTCACTTTATTATGATGCACTGCTAGCATCCTGAAATGATGAAAAACACTCTGGCATACTCTCCTGGAAAGACAAGCCAGTGAATGACCATGCAAACCTGTCACTTCTCTCACTCTGCAAGGATCTAATTCTTGCAACAACCTCATTTTCTGCTTCAAACTTTTCTTATTAAATGACCGTACAAAATCACAAAGCAAATTGATGGAATCCTGTCGCACACTGCAAATACTACTACACTTCCAGGTGTACACAGGACCCTTAGCACGTCTTCCTAAAACCTCATTACCTAACACCTCTTCTGCCTCTGTTGTCACAAGTTTTTCTTTTTCAACTGGACAACCATCTTTCACTTCATAAGCACGACCACTGGTGTCAACTGCATGCACCAAATCATTATCCTGGAAATAACTCTCCTCATTAAAAAATGCCTCACAGCTTGAACTATGCATCCATTCTCCAGAAAAAACTTCACAAAAGTTACTACGATTAACTATTCTCTTTCATCTACTATTTCTTTTGAAAACATAAATTGCCTTGTTTAGCTTCCTAATTCTATTGATTATCAAAATAAATAACTTACGTTTAATTTCAAATGCCTGATCAATAACTTTCTCAACTTTTTTTTTTCTCTTATAAAAAAGCACTTTCTGTTGACCTTTCTTAATATTTTTTAACAAATTGCCAATTATCCTGTTGCGGAACATTCGTTTACAAATGTCCCTAAACTGTTGTTTCCTTCTACTATCATGCACAGAGTTATCTCTTGCTCTAGCAGTAACATTTTTGATTGGCCTTTCCTTTCCGTTTGAATTGCTTCTCTTTTTCTGGACTGAAACATTTTCTGTAGTAATATTTTTTTTACTACAAATATTTCTTATGAATGTTTTTGTACTCTTACCCGGTGCTTTCTTGGTGACTTGACGATTTTTTTTTGTAGAGGACTGCTGCTGTAAATGATGGACCTACTGTCTTTGACGTTTTGTAGCCTTTCTCATTCTCTCCTTAGTTGGCATTCTCAAAATTTGAAATTATCTGCAGTTGAATCTGTGGTAAAATATAATAAAAAATGTTATTAACCACTATTACCAAACAGTAAATCAATAACAGTCAACAAAAACTTAACACACTACTTAACATTTTTACATATAATATTTTTTAGTGCTTTGGCAAATTTAGAATACAGAAATAGCAGAAAAGAAATGGAATTCTTCTTCATTTACCTGTCCTGTTTTATATGTGAATCTGATCTAATTTTATGAGCATATTTTAATATTTTATTGAAGACACTACACATAACCTGTTTTTGAAGGTGTGTTTAATTTAAAATTAAACAGTTTATATTTTTACTTTTCATTTATTGTAAATTTTAAAAATAAATGTTTATAGTTCCATAGGCTCAAGCAGGTCAGCTTCCCACCCTATGTCATATAATTCGGACAAATCTGCATCCTCATCACATTCTTCTTCATCCTCAGGATTTAAATCATCCAAGGGATCAACATCCACTGATGTTTCAATTACGAGTTCAATGATGAGGCCGAAATCAACTGATTGCTGATTGTCGCTCATGTTGATGTTGTCTTTATCTTTAAAGAAAGATAACAACAATGAGATGTTGCAGAGTAAGAGACAAATCTCAGAGATTATAATAGTAAAATTGTTTAACAAGAGTAACATTTTGCAGCTATTATTTAGCCATGTCCAGCGATGCTGAGCAGGTGAAGCCTATGTCTAATTTTTCAGTGAACAGGACTCATCTCTTCTTAACCTTGGATAAGCCTCACCGACTCTGTGTCCCCTGCACATACTTAAATATAAAGGGGCAGATTTATGTTAAATGGCACATCCCCAGGCATGCACCAGTTAACGTGCACCACTGCTCTGCCACCCATGGTGTGCCGCATTTACAATCAGATAGGAAAAAGCTGCGTCAAAACCCTGCGCCTGCTTTAAGCAGGCATAGGTCTTGACACAACATTGTGGAGATGGGGCACCCCTGAGCCTTGCTGGAGCTGCATCGCACTTGCGATACAACTCCAGCAATGCGCCACCTTTACGGCACAGATGCGTCACGCATCTGTGCCATTTTTGCCCCATGCTGCGCCTCATTGTAAATGCAGCACACCATGGGTGGCGGAACAGTGGCGCAGGATGACTGGCACATCCCTGGTGATGCGCCAGTCATCATAAATCTATCCCTAAGCTTCTTATCTTGTTAGAGATGAACCGCCATATGTATCATCAAACTATTTTGCATTTCCTAAATAGCGAATTTTAAGGGATAAATAGCGATTCTTTACCATTCCTAATTTGCGATGAGCAAATTGCTAATTGCAAATTACCCATTCATTTCCATGGGCCAGGAGGCCCATAGGAATGAAGGTGCAATTTGCGATTAGCAATTAGCTCATCACAAATTAGGAATTTTTCCAAAGGTGCAGGGGTGTCTCAAGAACACCCTGCTGCACCCCTGAAAAAGAAATTTGGGGGCATATGGCGCACATACATGCCCTAAGGGCATGTATGGGCGTCATATGGCACCTTTTGTTTTTTGGAAAAAAAGCTTTTTGAAAAGAATTCGCAAATTACCACCAACTAGAAGTTGGTGGTAGTTTGCAAATCCTTAATGGCATTTTTTGCATATTTTTTGTTTGATACATTGCATTTAAGGAATCGCAAAATTTGCAAATCCTTCAGTGCATTCGCAAAATAAGTAATAGCAAATTTTGCTATTCCTTATTTTGCATCAAACTTGTTTGATACATACCATTTGTCTAATTAGCATTCGCAAAGGCCGAAATTCGCAGAATTTTGACCTTTCCGAATGGTAATTAGCTTGATACATATGGCCCAAAGTGAGGCCTGTCTTGCAACATGGTGCATCTTTTGCATCACTGCTGCATCGGTTTCATGTGGCACGTTTTTTTTACACCATGACACATCTGCCTAAATGCATCAATTTGTAATTTTGTCGCCTCATAGCAAATCTTTTGCACCACCGCTGCATCACAAAAGTGACGCACAGTGGCGCAAAAGAGGCATACACCTATCATAAATCTGTCCCTAGCATTTTAAATGATTAATTCAGGATGACGATAAGGTGTGGCCTATCCAGAGGTTTGTTTAAGGTGAGGCCTACTCAGGATTGCAGATTAAAGTTACGCTTGATGAAGAATACAGAGGAGATAATACATGTAAAGGCCTACCAATGAAGTAAGTAATGTCCACTTCATTGCGCCAGTCATCATAAATGTATCCCTAAACTTCTTATCTTGTTACAGATGAACCGCCATATGTATCATTAAACTATTTTGCATTTCCTAAATAGCGAATTTTAAGGAATAAATAGCGATTCTTTACCATTCCTAATTTGCAATGAGCAAATTGCTAATTGCAAATTACCCATTCATTTGCATGGGCCAGGAGGCCCATAGGAATGAAGGTGCAATTTGCGATTAGCAATTAGCTCATCGCAAATTAGGAATTTTTCCAAGGGTGCAGGGGTGTCTCAAGAACACCCTGCTGCACCCCTGAAAAAGAAATTTGGGGGCATATGGCGCACATACATGCCCTAAGGGCATGTATGGGCGTCATATGTCACCTTTTGTTTTTTGGAAAAAAAGCTTTTTGAAAAGAATTCGCAAATTACCACCAACTAGAAGTTGGTGGTAATTTGCAAATCCTTAATGGCATTTTTTGCATATTTTTTGTTTGATACATTGCATTTAAGGAATCGCAAAATTTGCAAATCCTTCAATGCAATCGCAAAATAAGGAATAGCAAATTTTGAATTAATGACATTTTAAGTCATTTCCCCATGTACAGTGTTTTCAAATTATGATTTGAAAATCGTTTTTAGGGAAAAGGAATGGTTTGTAAATTTATGACAAGGACATAATGGTGTATGCTTCTTTATAAGGCATTTCAGTGTCTCTGATGTCATTTTTCCCATATTACATTAAAAGACCTTTCCCCGTGGAGCACATTCCTTGTAAATATGCTCCCACCTGTGCATGGTAAATTTAGATTTTGACTGTTTGTGTTACATAGCCATGTTAAAAGTGACCCAAAAAAGTTGCAAAGGCTTAAAAAAAACACTTTCATGTGTCTTAAGGACATTTTAAGTCATTTCCCCGTGGGCAGTGTTTTGTAAGTGGCGCAAAAGAGGCATACACCTATCATAAATCTGTCCCTAGCATTTTAAATGATTAATTCAGGATGACGATAAGGTGTGGCCTATCCAGAGGTTTGTTTAAGGTGAGGCCTACTCAGGATTGCAGATTAAAGTTACGCTTGATGAAGAATACAGAGGAGATAATACATGTAAAGGCCTACCAATGAAGTAAGTAATGTCCACTTCATTGCGCCAGTCATCATAAATGTATCCCTAAGCTTCTTATCTTGTTACAGATGAACCGCCATATGTATCATCAAACTATTTTGCATTTCCTAAATAGCGAATTTTAAGGAATAAATAGCGATTCTTTACCATTCCTAATTTGCAATGAGCAAATTGCTAATTGCAAATTACCCATTCATTTCCATGGGCCAGGAGGCCCATAGGAATGAAGGTGCAATTTGCGATTAGCAATTAGCTCATCGCAAATTAGGAATTTTTCCAAGGGTGCAGGGGTGTCTCAAGAACACCCTGCTGCACCCCTCAAAAAGAAATTTGGGGGCATATGGCGCACATACATGACCTAAGGGCATGTATGGGCGTCATATGGCACCTTTTGTTTTTTGGAAAAAAAGCTTTTTGAAAAGAATTCGCAAATTACCACCAACTAGAAGTTGGTGGTAATTTGCAAATCCTTAATGGCATTTTTTGCATATTTTTTGTTTGATACATTGCATTTAAGAAATCACAAAATTTGCAAATCCTTCAGTGCAATCGCAAAATAAAGAATAGCAAATTTTGCTATTCCTTATTTTGCATCAAACTTGTTTGATACATACCATTTGTCTAATTAGCATTCGCAAAGGCCAAAATTCACAGAACTTCGACCTTTGCAAATGCTAATTAGCTTCATACATATGGCCCCAAGTGAGGCCTGTCTTGCAACATGGTGCATCTTTTGCATCACTGCTGCATCAGTTTCATGTGGCACGGTGTTTTTTACACCATGACACATCTGCCTAAATGCATCAATTTGTAATATTGTCGCCTCATAGCAAATCTTTTGCACCGCCGCTGCATCACAAAAGTGACGCACAGTGGCGCAAAAGAGGCATACACCTATCATAAATCTGTCCCTTGCATTTTAAATGATTAATTCAGGATGACGATAAGGTGTGCCCTATCCAGAGGTTTGTTTAAGGTGAGGCCTACTCAGGATTGCAGATGAAAGTTACGCTTGAAGAAGAATACAGAGGAGATAATACATGTAAAGCTCTACCAATGAAGTAAGTGATGTCCACTTCATTGCGCCAGTCATCATAAATGTATCCCTAAGCTTCTTATCTTGTTAGAGATGAACCGCCATATGTATCATCAAACTATTTTACATTTCCAAAATAGCGAATTTTAAGGAATAAATAGCGATTCTTTACCATTCCTAATTTGCAATGAGCAAATTGCTAATTGCAAATTACCCATTCATTTCCATGGGCCAGGAGGCCCATAGGAATGAAGGTGCAATTTGCGATTAGCAATTAGCTCATCGCAAATTAGGAATTTTTCCAAAGGTGCAGGGGTGTCTCAAGAACACCCTGCTGCACCCCTGAAAAAGAAATTTGGGGGCATATGGCGCACATAAATTTTAACAACATTCCTTTACGTCAAAAACGATTTTCAAGTCATAATTTGAAAACACTGCACCCGGGGGGAAATGACTTAAAATGTCCTTAAGACACATGAAAGTGTTTTTTTAAAGCCTTTGCAAGTTTTTGGGTCACTTTTAACATGGCTATGTAACTCAAACAGTCAAAATCTAAATTTACCATGCACAGGTGGGACCATATTTACAAGGAATGTGCCCCACGGGGAAAAGTCTTTTAATGTAATATGGGAAAAATGACATCAGAGACACTGAAATGCCTTATAAAGAAGCATACACCATTATATCCTTGTCATAAATTTACAAACCATACCTTTTCCCCAAAAACGATTTTCAAATCATAATTTGAAAACACTGCACATAGGGAAATGACTTAAAATGTCCTTAAGACACATGAAAGCGTTTTTTGATTGCCTTTCCAGCATGGTTGGGTCACTTTTAACATAGCTATGTAACACAAACATTCAAAATCTAAATTTGCCATGCACAGGTGGGAGCATATTTACAAGGAATGTGCCCCACGGGGAAAGGTCTTTTAATGTAATATGGGAAAAATGACATCAGAGACACTGAAATGCCTTATAAAGAAGCATACACCAGTATATCCTTCCTTGTCAAAAATTTACAAACCATTCCTTTTCCCCAAAAACGATTTTCAAATCATAATTTGAAAACACTGTACATAGGGAAATGACTTAAAATGTCCTTAAGACACATAAAAGCGTTTTTTGATTGCCTTTGCAGCATGGTTGGGTCACTTTTAACATAGCTATGTAACACAATCATTCAAAATCTAAATTTGCCATGCACAGGTGGGAGCATATTTACAAGCAATATGCTCCACAGAGAAAGGTCTTACATTAAAAGGGGAAAAATAAAATCAGAGACACTCAATTGCCTTATAATGAAGCATACACCATTATGTCCTTGTCATAAATATTATAACCATTCATTTTCCTCAAAAACGATTTTCAAATCATAATTTGAAAAGACTCCACAGCTCCTATGCACAATAACACCCTGTCAGTACTAATACTTCACATTTTCTCCAATTACATTTTCTCAAAGAAACAAAATCTATTTGTAAAACACTTGAGACAAAGCAACATTTGAAGAACACAACTTTCTTCATAATTTTCTCCTTAAAGCACACTATTCTCTATCTAAATTAAAGAAATCTTTTCTCACCTTAGCAAATACTTTGAGTTTCAAAACAGTCTCAGAAACACACCAATTTGTCTTCAGCAGAGCAAAAGGTATGCACTCCAGAGTCTGCAGCTATCAAAAGCACAGAAATGCTGTAATTCTTCACACATATCTCTCATGTCACCCAATCAAAACTCTTCCCTCACTTTTTTTCAAATGAAAACCCTTCCCCCCTCTGCCATTTCATGCCTTTTCTGCATGGCAACCACCTCTTGGAAGACTTCTGGTGTTTGCAAGTTCACACAACGATGTTGCAATTGAACTCTGAACTCTCAGTGCACCTCATATCCAGTGCATTCTTTCATTTAATGATTTTTTCTTGACCACTCAAAATACATCTTTCAAACAACTCATCCATGCACCCTAACTTTCTGTTTTCAGCAATCAAAATCCACCAATCACTGTTACTGCTTCATTAACACAGAAACTCCACAGTTTTTTTCATTTTAAACTCTTATTTTTTCAACTGCCATTTCATTGCCACACTTCATCTGACTGCAGGAGAACCTTCTCTCACCATGTTTTCTGTCTGGATTGTTGGACATAGTTACATCTATTGGGCTCAGAGGTATACTGAGAACAGGAATTTACCTAACCTCAATTTACAAGATGTGGAAATTAAGTGGTTTGGCCACAGAGGATTAAAATGTCACCAATTGATACCATTGGTGAAAACCTTTATGCATTTGCCAAAACCTGACCTGTTAATTGTGCACTGTGGAGGTAATGATTTGGGCACTTTGACTGGGGTAGGTCTGGAAATGCTTTTAAAGGACACCTTTGAGCAATTGATGGCACTTTTTCCTCAGACTGCCTTGGTATATTCAAATATATGCCAAAGACAGAAATGGAGGTGGTCAAACCAATTTTGTCCACAAATTGAGTAGTCGAGGAAGCATGTAAACAAATCTGTTTCAGCTTACATGAGAGACCATGGAATGGGCTCCCTGTACAACAATAACTTGCGTTACTACATGCAAGATATCTACAGAGGAGATGGAGTTCACTTCTCAGATGAGGGCAACAGAATTTTCATTCTGAATTTAAGACTGTGCATTGGTACCTACTTATAAGTACCTAAATGTACCATAAACCCAAAAGCTCTTCTCAGAGCTACCCTACATCTGATCACTCACAATTATTATTTTACTCTAACTTTTTTCACTAATTTTCAACAAAGTACGCTCCCTGGGGCGCTTCCCGGTACGCGAACCGGGAGCTAACCTCGCTAAATTTTTAAAAAAATGGTTTTTTTTTCGCACATATGGGCCTCCTCAGCCACCCTCAGAAAACCTAGGGGGTCAAGATAAGTCTACCGTGCCCCCTTCTACCCATTCTGAACATTATTTGCCCTCCATCTTGTATCTTAATTCGACCGAAACACAAAATGGTGGACTCCCGTAACGCTTAAGGTTCGCGAACCGGGGCGCTCACCAGTTCGCGTACCGGGTCGCTCCCTGGGAAGCGCACCATCAAAAAAGGTGGGAAAGTAGTTTACAGAAAAGCGACTGGAGACAATTTCACCAAATATAGATTAGCTCATACTACATACCAATGCCTACCATTTTCACAAATTTGATTGAAATTCCATTTAACCATTTAGCCTGTAGACCTCTCTAAATACCCTGAGGTAAATTACTTCACAAAACACATCTGAAGTGTTGGAATTGACAACCAATTAAAATGTTACTTTCATTTTCTACTTTTTTTACCTGACATTTGATTGGCTATGTACCTGAATATATATAAAGGAAGAGAGATAAACACAGCCATTTTGACTACTACTTCCTGAACTACATTGCAAGATCATTTTCACTCACAACTTAAACTTCTTTTTAGAAGGTAAGATATTATTTTATAAATTTGAAAACATTTTCAGATAGTTATATACTATCCCTCTGTAAGAGTTAGACATTGAGAAAGGCTTCTTTATTATAATTATGGATTGATTTAGGTTTCTGTGGTATAATTATGAATTTACTTAGGCTTCTTCACAGGCACTTTTTAATAGTACTACTTCACGCCTGAAACCATACAGTGCCCATAGATTACTTCTCTGTTATAAACTCACAAGTACCTGTCTGAACTTAAACCCAACAGTGCCCTATCTCTACTGATATATTTATTTTTTATGCAAATTACAGCAATAAAATGGAAGGTGAGCAGAATGTTTCCTTAGAAATTGTTCTGGAGAACAACACAGAAAAAGATATTGAGGACAATGATGACTCAGATTTCATGGATGAATCACGGAACCATGAATTAGTTCAATGTGTAGAATCTGTGGATCATTTACTTCATTATGATGACGGTCAAATGTGGGAACTTATGTTCACTCAACAAGAGGACATATCGGACAGTCAAATGCTAGACGTTCTATTAAATTTTGAAAAACAATCCGAAAAATAAAATTGTATGTAATATTAAAAAATTGTTTGAGTCTTTAATCATTTTTACATGTAATTCATAAACTAGTTAAATGTTAGAAATGTTATTAAATTTTGAAACACAATCACAATAATAAATAATTGCTTAAAAAATAAAAAAATTAAAAAATAATCAACAAAACCAACAATCAATTAACATACAGTATTTGAAAAGTCTATAATTCTTTTTTCCTTATAGTACGCTGCCCAGAACGCTTCCCGGTTCGCGAACCAGGCGCTACCCACGCAAAAAAAACAAAAAAAAATCTTTTTTTTTTTTTGCCCCGCGGGGCCCTTTTAAAGCCTCCACATTAAACCTAGGGGGTCAGGGAGGATCTACTATGCCCCCTTATGGTCATTTCCCCCTTTGTTTTGGCCTCCTCTTGTCTCTCGATCCTACCGAGAGACAAGATGGCGGCCGCTCCGGACTGTTTAGAATGTTGACACACAGCGGAGAGCCAATCAGCTTCGCTTCGCGAAGTTCCGTTACGCGTAAAGTCCGCGAACCGGAGCGCTGCCCAGAGCGCGCTTACAGATATATATCTTTTTTTAAACGTTAATTTCTCAAAATCCACTGAAGCACATATATTGAGACCTAGCAAAGGCACATCGGGCTACCAGTCCCTACAATTTTGCCAAGTTTAGTGGAAATCTATTCAGCCGTTTGGGCTAAAAGTGAGGAAACTCAATGTTAAAAACACGTTTTGGGACCCCCCTTTTTTCTCGGCCCCCCCTTGACGAACCCCCCCAAATTTCCAGGGGCTGCTCAGAAACAAAATGTTCCATTTTCCAGAAAATTTCAGCCAATTCCGTCCACAAACGCCAAAGTTATTAGACATAGAATTTTCAAAAATCCCATAGAGAAAAAATCCTAACTATATATACCTACTGGCGACCGCCAGTAGGTAATATATATAGATTTTTTCTCTATGGGATTTTTGAAAATTCTATGTCTAATAACTTTGGCGTTTGTGGACGGAATTGGCTGAAATTTTCTGGAAAATGGAACATTTTGTTTCTGAGCAGCCCCTGGAAATTTGGGGGGGTTCGTCAAGGGGGGGCCGAGAAAAAAGGGGGGTCCCAAAACGTGTTTTTAACATTGAGTTTTCCATAGGGCGGTTGGCCTCACTTTTAGCCCGAACGGCTGAATGGATTTGCATGAAACTTGGCAAAATTGTAGGGACTGGTAGCCCGATGTGCCTTTTGTAGGTCTCAATATATGTGCTCCAGTGGATTTTGAGAAATTAACGTTTAAAAAAAGATATATATCTGTAAGCGCGCTCTGGGCAGCGCTCCGGTCCGCGGACCTTAAGCGTACCGGAACTTCGCGTAGCGAAGCTGATTGGCTCTCCGGTGTCTGTCAACATTCTAAACAGTCCGGAGCGGCCGCCATCTTGTCTCTCGGTAGGATTGAGAGACAAGAGGAGGCCAAAACAAAGGGGGAAATAACCATAAGGGGGCATACTAGATCCTTCCTGACCCCCTAGGTTTAATGTGGAGGTTTTAAAAGGGCCCCGCGGGGCAAAAAAAACAAAAAAAATGTTGTTTTTTTTTTGCGTGGGTAGCGCCCGGTCCGCGAACCGGGAAGCGTTCTGGGCAGCGTACTGTAATGAAAAATGAATGATAGACTTTTCAAATACTGTATGTTAATTTATTGTTGGTTTTGTTGATTATTTTTTATTTTTATTTATTTTTTAAGCAATTATTTATTATTGTGATTGTGTTTCAAAATTTAATAACATTTCTAACATTTCACTGTCTGAAATGTCGTCATTTTCATTGAACATAGCCCTTAATCTATGAGGGTGTAAAATGTCCTCATTTTGAAGGAGGTCATCCACTGCTTGCACACATTGCAGTAGTTCTTGGTCCCAAGTTTCATCCATAAATTCTATATAATTTGGATCAATTAATTCTTGGCTGCTCTCTTGCAGGACAATTTGAAATGAAACTTTCTGTTCGCCTTCCATGTTGCCTGAAATTTGGATAAAAAAAATATATATTAGTAGAGATAGGGCACTGTTGGGATTAATTTTAGATAGGCATTTTTTAACAGAGAATTTATCTTTGGGCAGTGTATAGTATCAGAGTGGAAGTAGGAATATAAAAAAGTGTATGTGATTTAACGTAAGTAAATTCATAATTATAAAAGAGAAGCCTAACTCCATCCATAACTATAACAGAGAAGTCTATCTAAATCTATAACTACTACAGAGGGATAGTATATAACTATCAGAAAAAGTTTACCATATTAACTTATAGTGCACAATATAGTTCAGTTTTTAAAAAACCAACTTACCTTTAGAAAGAAGTTGAAGTGATTAGTGAAAATCCAATTGAAATGTACACCAGGAAGTAGTAGTCAAAATGGCTGTGTTTCATTCTCTTCTTTTATATATATTCAGGTACATAACCAATCAAATGTCAGGTAAAAAAAGTAGAAAATGAAAGTAACATTTTAATTGGTTGTCAATTCCAACACTTCAGATGTGTTTTGAGAAGTAATTTACCTCAGGGTATTTAGAGAGGTCTACAGGCTAAATGGCTAAATGGAATTCCAATCAAATTTGTGAAAATGGTAGGGATTGGTATGTAGTATGAGCTAATCTATATTTGGTGAAATTGTCTCCAGTGGCTTTTCTGTAAACTACTTTCCCACCTTTTTTGATGGTGCGCTTCCCAGGGAGCGACCCGGTACGCGAACCGTTGAGCGCCCCGGTTCGCGTACCTTAAGCGTTACGGGAGTCCACCATTTTGTGTTTCGGTCGAATTAAGATATAAAATGGAGGGCAAATAATGTTCAGAATGGGTAGAAGGGGGAACGGTAGACTTACCTTGACCCCCTAGGTTTTGTGAGGGTGGCTGAGGAGGCTTATATGTGCGGAAAAAAAACCATTTAAAAAAAAAAATTCGCGAGGTTAGCTCCCGGTTCGCGTACCGGGTAGCGCCCCAGGGAGCGTACTTTGTTGAAAATTAGTGAAAAATGTTACAGTAAAATAATGATTGTGAGTGATCAGATGTAGGGTAGCTCTGAGAAGAGCTTTTGGGTTTATGGTACATTTAGGTACTTATAAGTAGGTACCAATGCACAGTCTTAAATTCAGAGTGAAAATTCTGTTGCCCTCATCTGAGAAGTGAACTCCATCTCCTCTGTAGATATCTTGCATGTAGTAACTCAAGTTATTGTTGTACAGGGAGCCCATTCCATGGTCTCTCATGTAAGCTGAAACAGATTTGTTTACATGCTTCCTCGACTTCTCAATTTGTGGACAAAATTGGTTTGACCACCTCCATTTCTGTCTTTGGCATATATTTGAATATACCAAGGCAGTCTGAGGAAAAAGTGCCATTAATTGCTCAAAGGTGTCCTTTAAAAGCATTTCCAGACCTACCCCAGTCAAAGTGCCCAAATCATTACCTCCACAGTGCACAATTAACAGGTCAGGTTTGGGCAAATGCATAAAGGTTTTCACCAATGGTATCAATTGGTGACATTTTAATCCTCTGTGGCCAAACCACTTAATTTCCACATCTTGTAAATTGAGGTTAGGTAATTTTCTGTTCTCAGCATACCTGTGAGCCCAGTGGATATAACTATGTCCAACAATCCATACAGAAAACATGGTGAGAGAAGGTTCTCCTGCAGTCAGATGAAGTGTGGCAATGAAATGGCAGTTGAAAAAATGAGAGTTTAAAATGAAAAAAACTGTGGAGTTTCTGTGTTCATGAAGCAGTAACAGTGATTGGTGGATTTTGATTGCTGAAAACAGAAAGTTAGGGTGCACGGATGAGTTATTTGAAAGATGTATTTTGAATGGTCAATAAAAAATCATTAAATGAAAGAATGCACTGGATATGCAGGTGCACTGAGAGTTCAGAGTTCAATTGCAACAAAGTTGTGTGAACTTGCAAACACCAGAAGTCTTCCAAGAGGTGGTTGCCATGCAGAAAAGGCATGAAATGGCAGAGGGGGAAGGGTTTTCATTTGAAAAAAAGTGAGGGAAGAGTTTTGATTGGGTGACATGAGAGATATGTGTGAAGAATTACAGCATTTCTGTGCTTTTGATAGCTGCAGACTCTGGAGTGCATACCTTTTGCTCTGCTGAAGACAAATTGGTGTGTTTCTGAGACTGTTTTCAAACTCAAAGTATTTGCTAAGGTGAGAAAATATTTCTTTAATTTAGATAGAGAATAGTGTGCTTTAAGGAGAAAATTATGAATTATGTGGCGCAAATTGCTTGTAAATATGCTCCCACCTGTGCATGGAAAATTTAGATTTTGAATGTTTGTGTTACATAGCCATGTTAAAAGTGATACAAACATGCTGCAAAGGCAATCAAAAAACGCTTTTATGTGTCTTAAGGACATTTTAAGTAATTTTGCCATGTGCAGTGTTTTGAAATTATGATTTGAAAATCGTTTTTGGGGAAAAGGAATTGATTTAAATTTATGACAAGGACATAATGGTGTATGCTTCTTTATACGGCAATTGACTGTCCCTGATGTTATTTTTCCCATTTTAATGTAAGACCTTTCTCTGTGGCGCAAGTTGCTTGTAAATATGCTCCGACCTGTGCATGGGAAATTTAGATTTTAAATGTTTGTGTTACATAGCCATGTTAAAAGTGACCCAACCATGCTGGAAAGGCAATCAAAAAACGCTTTCATGTGTCTTAATGACATTTTAAGTCATTTTCCCATGTGCAGTGTTTTGAAATTATGATTTGAAAATCGTTTTTGGGGAAAAGGAATTGTTTTTAAATTCATGACAAGGACATAATGGTGTATGCTTCTTTATAAGGCAATTGACTGTCCCTGATGTTATTTTTCTCATTTTAGTGTAAGACCTTTCTCTGTGGCGCAAATTGCTTGTAAATATGCTCCCACATGTGCATGGAAAATTTAGATTTTGAATGTTTGTGTTACATAGCCATGTTAAAAGTGACCCAACCATGCAGGAAAGACAATCAAAAAACGCTTTTATGTGTCTTAAGGACATTTTAAGTAATTTTCCCATGTGTAGTGTTTTGAAATTATGATTTGAAAATCGTTTTTGAGGTAAAGGAATGTTGTTAAAATTTATGTGCGCCATATGCCCCCAAATTTCTTTTTCAGGGGTGCAGCAGGGTGTTATTGAGACACCCCTGCAGCTTTGGAAAAATTCCTAATTTGTGATGAGCAAATTGTTAATCGCAAATTGCACCTTCATTTATATGAGCCTCCTAGCCCATGGAAATGAATGGGTAATTTGCAATTAGCAATTTTCTCATCGCAAATTTGGAATGGTAAAGAATCGCTATTTATTCCTTAAAATTTGCTTTTTTGGAAATGCAAAATAGTTATATGATACATATGGCGGTTGATGTCTAACAAGATAAGAAGCTTAGGGATACATTTATGATGACTGGCGCAATGAAGTAGAAATCACTTACTTCATTGGTAGAGCTTTACATGTATTATCTCCTCTGTATTCTTCATCAAGCGTAACTTTAATCTGCAATCCTGAGTAGGCCTCACTTTAAACAAACCTCTGGATAGGCCACATCTTATTGTTATCCTGAATTAATCATTTAAAATGCTAGGGACAGATTTATGATAGGTGTATGCCTCTTTTGCGCCACTTAGAAAACATTGGCCATGGGGAAATGACTTAAAATGTCCTTAAGACACATGAATGTGTTTTTTTAAAACGTTTGCAATTTTTTTGGGTCACTTTTAACATGGCTATGTGACTCAAACAGTCAAAATCTAAATTCGCCATGCACAGGTGGGAGCATATTTACAAGGAATGTGCTCCATGGGGAAAGGTCTTATAATGTAATATGGGAAAAATGACATCAGAGACACTGAAATGCCTTATAGAGAAGCATACACCATTATGTCCTTGTCATAAATTTGCAAACCATTACTTTTCCCCAAAAACGATTTTCAAATCATAATTTGAAAACACTGCACATGTGGAAATGACTTAAAATGTCCTTAATTCAAAATTTGCGATTCCTTAAATGCAATGTATCAAACAAAAAATATGTAAAAAATGATATTAAGGATTTGGAAACTACCACCAACTTCTAGTTTGTGGTAAATTGCGAATTCTTTTCAAAAAGCATTTTTTTCCAAAAAACAAAAGGTCCCATATGACGCCCATACATGCCCTTAGGGCATGTAGGTGTGCCATATGCCCCCAAATTTATTTTTCAGGGGTGCAGCAGGGTGTTCTTGAGATACCCCTGCACGCTTGAAAAAATTCCTATTTTGTGATGAGCTAATTGCTAATCGCAAATTGCAACCTTCATTCCTATGAGCCTCCTAGCCCATGGAAATGAATGGGTAATTTGCAATTAGCAATTTGCTCATTGCAAATTAGGAATAGTAAAGAATTGCTATTTATTCCTTAAAATTTGCTATTTAGGAAATGCAAAATAGTTTGATGGTACATATGGTGGTTCATCTGTAACAAGATAAGAAGCTTAGGGATACATTTATGATGACTGGCGCAATAAAGTGCACATTACTTACTTCATTGGTAGGCCTTTACATGTATTATCTCCTCTGTATTCTTCATCAAGCGTAACTTTAATCTGCAATCCTGAGTAGGCCTCACCTTAAACAAACCTCTGGATAGGCCACACTTTATCGTCATCCTGGATTAATCATTTAAAATGCTAGGGACAGATTTATGATAGGTGTATGCCTCTTTTGTGCCACTGTGCGTCACTTTTATGATGCAGCGGTGGTGCAAAAGATTTGCTATGAGGCGACAACATTACAAATTGATGCATTTAGGCAGATATGTCATGGTGTAAAAAAAACGTTCCACATGAAACCGATGCAGCAGTGATGCAAAAGATGCACCATGTCGTAAGACAGGCCTCACTTGGGGCCATATGTATCAAGCTAATTAGCATTCGCAAAGATCAAAATTCTACGAATTTTGGCCTTTGCGAATGTTAATTAGACAAATGGTATGTATCAAACAAGTTTGATGCAAAATAAGGAGTAGCAAAATTTGCTATTCCTTATTTTGCAATTGCACTGAAGGATTTGCAAATTTTGTGACTACTTAAATGCAATGTATCAAACAAAAAATATGTAAAAAATGACATTAAGGATTTGGAAACTATTGTGGTAAATTGGTGGTAATTTGTGAATTCTTTTCAAAAAGCTTTTTTTTAAAAAAACAAAAGGTCCCATATGACGCCAACACATGCCCTTAGGGCATGTATGTGTGCCATATGCCCCCAAATTTCTTTTTCAGGGGTGCAGCAGGGTGTTCTTGAGACACCCCTGCACCCTTGGAAAAATTCCTAATTTGTGATGAGCAAATTGCTAATCGCAAATTAAACCTTCATTCCTATGAGCCTCCTAGCCCATGGAAATGAATGGGTAACTTGCAATTAACAATTTGCTCATCGCAAATTTGGAATGGTAAAGAATCGCTATTTATTCCTTAAAATTCGCTATTTAGGAAATGCAAAATATTTTGATGATGTAAATGTGTAAATGTAATGTAAATGTGTTGTATTTGTATAGCGTGAACAGTAACCCGGAGGCATCCCGGCGCTTGTACTCCTACCACAAGGGAACCCCTCCTGGCTTTTCCTTGTGAGGTGTCCAATCCTGGGCATCCCATGGTGAAACCAGGCATCCCTTGTGCATCGGGGGCCGTTGTGGAGACTAAGCAAGCTATTGCCCAGAGTTGCAGCGTGGGGCCCATGCTTAGATTCGGCACTGAGGCGAGAATATCCGGTCAGAGGAATTTAAGCCCGATCCCGCCGAGGCGGGAATCGAACCCTGGTCCCTGGCCAGCGTTCTGCATCAAGGTCTGCCGCTCTAACCATTGAGCCACACTTCTCCATGATACATATGGCAGTTCATCTCTAACAAGATAAGAAGCTTAGGGATAGATTTATGATGACTGGCGCATCACCAGGGATGTGCCAGTCATCTTGCGCCGCTGTTCCGCCACCCATGGTGTGCTGCATTTACAATGCGGAACAGCATGGGGCAAAAACGGCACAGATGCTTGACGCATCTGTGCCGTTAAGGTGGCGCATTGCTGGAGTTGTATCGCAAGTGCGATGCAGCTCCAGCAAGGCTCAGGGGTGCACCATCTCCACAATGTTGCGTCAAGACCTATGCCTGCTTCAAGCAGGCGCAGGGTTTTGACGCAGGTTTCTCCTATCTGATTGTAAATGTGGCACACCATGGGTGGCAGAGCAGTGGTGCACGTTAACTGGTGCATGCCTGGGGATGTGCCATTTAACATAAATCTGCCCCTTTACATTTAAGTATGTGCAGGGGACACAGAGTCGGTGAGGCTTATCCAAGGTTAAGAAGAGATGAGTCCTGTTCAGTGAAAGATTAGACATAGGCTTCACCTGCTCAGCATCGCTGGACATGGCTAAATAATAGCTGCAAAATGTTACTCTTGTTAAACAATTTTACTATTATAATCTGTGAGATTTGTCTCTTACTCTGCAACATCTCATTGTTGTTATCTTTCTTTAAAGATAAAGACAACCTCAACATGAGCGACAATCTACAATCAGTTGATTTCGACCTCATCATTGAACTTGTAATTGAAACATCAGTGGATGTTGATCCCTTGGATGATTTAAATCCTGAGGATGAAGAAGAGCGTGATGAGGATGCAGATTTGTCCGAATTATATGATATAGGATGGGAAGCTGACCTGCTTGAGCCTTTGGAAGTATAAACATTTATTTTTAAAATTTATAATTAATAAAAAGTAAAAAGGTAAACAGTTTAATTTAAAAATAAAGACACCTTCAAAAGCAGGTTATGTGTAGTGTCTTCAATAAAATATTAAAATATGCTCATAAAATTAGATCAGATTCACATATAAAATAGCATAGGTAACATAAATATAAATGTCATTTCTTTTCTGGTATTTCTGTATTGTAAATTTGCCAACGACTAAAAAATCTTCTAATTAAAATGTCAAGTAGTGTGTTAAGTTTTTGATCACTGTTACTGATTTACTGTTTGGTAATAATGGTTAATAACATTTTTTATTATATTTTTCCACAGATTCAACTGCAGATCATTTCAAGATTTCACCATGCCTACAATAGAAAGACAGATAAAGGCTGCAAAACGTCAAAGACAGCAGGTGAAAAAAAATACGCAGCAGTCCTCTAACAAAAAGATTTGTCAAGTCACGAAGAAAGCAGCGGGTAAGAGCACAAAAGAATTTATAAGAAATATGTGTAGTAAAAAAAATATTACTACAGAAAATGTTTCAGTCCATAAAACGAGAAGGAAATCAAATGGAAAGGAAAGGCCAATGAAAAATGTTACTGCTAGAGCAAGAGATAACTCTGTGCATGATAGTAGAAGGAAACAACAGTTTAGGGAGATTCGTAAACGAATGTTCCGGAACAGGATGATTGGCAATTTGTTAAAAAATATTAAGAAAGGTCAACAGAAACTGGTTTTTTATAAGACAAAAAAAAAAGTTGAGAAAGTTATTGATCAGGCATTTGAAATTAAACGTAAGTTATTTATTTTGATAATCAATAGAATTAGGAAGCTAAACAAGGCAATTTTTGATTTCAAAAGAAATAGTAGATGGAAGAGAATAGTTAATCGTAGTAATTTTTGTGAAGTTTTTTCTGGAGAATGGATGCATAGTTCAAGCTGTGAGGCATTTTTTAATGAGGAGAGTTATTTCCAGGATAATGATTTGGTGCATGCAGTTGACACCAGTGGTCGTGCTTATGAAGTGAAAGATGGTTGTCCAGTTGAAAAAGAAAAACTTGTGACAACAGAGGCAGAAGAGGTGTTAGGTAATGAGGTTTTAGGAAGACGTGCTAAGGGTCCTGTGTACACCTGGAAGTGTAGTAGTATTTGCAGTGTGCGACATGATTCCATCAATTTGCTTTGTGATTTTGTACGGTCATTTAATAAGAAAAGTTTGAAGCAGAAAATGATGTTGTTGCAAGAATTAGATCCTTGCAGAGTAAGAGAAGTGACAGGTTTGCATGGACATTCACTGGCTTGTCTTTCCAGGAGAGTATGCCAGAGTGTTTTTCATCATTTCAGGATGCTAGCAGTGCATCATAACAAAGTGAGGAAATTAGTTAGAATGTTGTATTATGCTAAGAGTCCAGCAATTATGCTTAAACAATTATGCGCTGCTCTTTTGCATGGTTCTGAAATAGATGTGAAGAATATATGTGAAGAAATTGAGTTTTGTTACTTTGGAAGTAAAGAGGAGAATGTTGAAATTGAGCAAGAAGAAGAGGGTCATGTGGAAGATAGTGTACAGGTTTCCAGTACAGATAATTTCCAGAGGGAAATTGCGACGTTTGAGGTGAAATCAAGTGAGAGGCCTAATTTCACTTGTGTGTGTTGTCGACGCACTTATTATAAGAATCAGACTAAGTTAGTGGATTTATATGCAAAAAGTGAAAGGGAAAATAATAGTGAATGGAAGGATTTTGCAACATACTTGATGGTAGAAAATTGTTTTGATTTGGGATTGGATCAACGTGTGTGTACTTATTGTTCTTGCAAATTAAATCAAAACCAGATGCCTGCTAGAGCAGTTCATAATAATCTGGAATTGGTTGAGATTCCTTCTGAATTGAAGGATTTAAATACTTATGAATCTATTTTGATTCAAAGTATCCATCCCTTTCAGGCTATTGTAAGAATGGAGCCAAAGACAGGGAAATTGCCTCCATCAGATTTACAGAGAGGATTAAAGGGAAGAGTTGTTTATTTGCCTCTAGATTTGAAGAAAAACATTAACACAATTGGAGTAGAAAAAGTGGAAGAGGAACCTCTGGTTATCTTAGTTAATGGGGTTCCGACAAAGAATAAGAAAATATGGCAAGATTTAGTAGATGTTAGGAAAGTTAAAAAGGCAACATTGTATTTGAAAAAAAATAATAAATACTATAAGAATGTATATGTTGCAGAAGAGGAAGTAAGTGAGGAAGAGGATAGCGATTTGTGTGCTGGTCAAATTGAGAAAGTAGAACCCTCTACTAGTGAAGAAATATATGAACATTATAGTGTTCATCCTTTGCATTCCAAGGAAGTCATGGGGAATGCTATTGAGTTGTTTCAAATGAAACAAGCCAAAGGGAGTCCCATTAGTGTTTGGGATGAAAGTTTGGAAGCTCGGTGTTTCCCACAGCTTTTTCCAACAGGTCAGGGAGGAAGATATGATGAGCGACCTCATCAAATTCCTGCTTCTGAATACCGGACTTTGCGATTGTATGCAGGAGATGCTAGGTTTCGACAATGCATTCCTTATTTGTTTCATCTCCTGTTTGAAAGCGATCTGTCTGGACTGTCATATGCAGTGAACCACATCTTGAAAAGTGGTATACACATGCAAAACATCTCGGCAAGTGACTTTATGGATAAAGTCAATGTCCAAGATAGTATTTTGGATTCTCACCTGATTAATCTCATGGCGTGTCAGCGTGGTACTAATGAGTACTGGTACCGTCGTCATGGTGATTTAAAATGTATGCTGAGGAACTTAGGTACTCCCACATGGTTCCTCACTCTGAGCTGTGCCGAGTATGGTTGGGAAGACTTACTTGTATTTCTACGAGAGGCAAATGCTATGATGTCTTTCATCATGAATAAGAAGAATCCACCTATTGGAGAGGTGTTGGATTTCTTCTGGAGAAAGGAGTACCAAGCAAGAGGTGCTCCTCATATACATATGTTGCTGTGGATCAAGGATGCACCTAAATTTGGAACGGATCCAGAAGACTCAGTGATGAGTTTCATCCAACAGTATTCTACGTGTGCTGTTCCAAACGCAAAGGAGAAGAAAAGCCTAAGAGAAAAAGTTCTGCGTTTCCAAAGCCATCGATGTGGAAAGTACTGCCGTCGTAAATTCCGAAACAAGGACAAGTTCTACACTAAATGTCGTTTCGGCTTTCCACGACCGGTGATTTATAAAGGAAGAGTAAACAGTTTGATGTCTTCGCTGCGACACAATGTCATGAAGAAATCACCTAAAAACACTTACAATTCGAAGAGGAACGAAGAGTCCAAGTACATCATCGACTACAACCCGGTGATTTTGTCCATGTGGAATGCTAACATGGATATACAGTTTGTGGCTGATAACTGTATGGCTGTGGCTCGGTATGTGACGTCTTACATCACCAAAAAAGAGAGGACAGAATTGAAGGATATGTGGGAGGACATTTCCCATGAAAAGAGCCTCAGCAAGAAGTTGTACAGTTTCAGTCTGAAGATGTTGTCGCATCGAGAAATCGGAGCGTACGAATGTTCTGACCGGTTGTCTTCAGCAAGTCTCTATGCCAAGTCCAGGAGTATCGTTTGGGCGAGTCTTGGTCTTGCTGCAACGCGTAATCGAGTTCTCAAACCTGTGCGGGAAATTGAGTATTTGGCGGAAAAGGAGCCAAACAGTACCGACATTTTGAAGACCAACATGTTGGATACATATTATCCAAATCGAAGCATTCACCTCGAGAATGTTTGTCTGTATGAGGTTCTTCAAAATTACATATTCAAGAGGAACATCAAAGAAGATACTGAGAAAGGAGTGTCTGCTGTAATAGGAAGTGAGGGATGTCTGGTCAAGCAAAGAAAATGCCACTTGGTAAACCATCGAAAATTGAGTGGCGAATCTCCTGAAAAAAAGGAGTTTTTCTATTTAGCACTTTTGCAACTTTTCAAGCCTTGGCGTGCAGAAGAGGAACTGCTTGGAGATTTCCTCTGTTACGAAGACTCTTTCAATGCTGCCAAGGAGACCATAGAATGTCCTGCTTTTCCCAAATATGTAGAAATGTTGAATGCGGAAATTGAGCAGGAAGCAACGATTGCAGCCGAGATTGCCAGAGACAGTTCTCAGGACAGTCAGAGTTCTGCTTCATTGAGTCAGGATCCACTAGGAGGACCTGTTATCGAAAATGAAGCTGCCACTGCTATGAATGAAGTGGAAAGAGCCATGGCACATGCTCAAGAGGATGCGGTTAACTTAGAAGAGTTGGAAAGACAACTCAACGTTGAGCAGAGGAAAATATATAACGAAGTTACCATGCAAATTGATCATGGATTAAGTCATGATAAGAAAGAGTGCTCATGTACATCGTTGAAGCCTGTCCGACTGTACGTGAGTGGAGAAGCGGGAACTGGAAAAAGTTTCCTCATTAAAGCAATTTCATGCTATTTGCAGGAAAGGACAGAGTCATCGCTGTCTTGTGTTGTCACTGCTCCAACTGGACTGGCAGCACATAATATTAAAGGGATTACTTTACATCGTTTACTGATGCTGCCAGTGGAGCATGACAACAAATTACAATATCACAAGCTATCTGGAGATGCTTGTTTTGAAGTTTCAAGAATCTTGAGAAAAATGAAACTTCTTATCATTGACGAAGTAAGCATGGTTTCCAATGTCATGCTTGCCTTTGTGCATTTGAGGATGCAAGAAGTTCTCAAAACAGAGTATGATGTGTTATTTGGTGGCAAACACATCATTGTTTTCGGAGATCTTCTGCAGCTGACACCAGTGAAAGGGCAACCTGTGTTCAAAATGCTCACGCATGGAGATACCAGGAAGTGCCTAGGCAGCATTGGCAACGTCAATATATGGTTAAACTTCAATTATGCTGAACTGCATGAAAATATGCATCAGGCGAAGGATGAAGTTTACAAGACTATTCTACAAGATGTTAGAATTGGAAAAGTGACCGAGCATGGGAAAGAAGCTTTACATGCACGATTACTGTCAAATTTATATCCAGAACAAGATGTTGTGCCTGAGAATATTTTTCAGAAAATTACTGAGAAGAAATCTGGAATATGTTTGATGCCAACTCTTGCAGAATGTGCCAAATTTAACAACAAAATGTTGCATTTAGAAAAGCAAGAGATTGTGAAACTGGAAGCTATTGACAGAGTAGAGCATATGGGATCAACAATTATTTTGTCTGAGAATCTGAAAACAAAATTGGATTCATTAGAGAAGAGTATATCTAAAACTGCAGGTTTTGAAAAGACTCTGAATGTGTGCTTGAACTGCCGTATAATTTTAAGAAGGAATTTACATGTTGAAAGAGGTCTGGTAAATGGATCAATGGGTAATGTTGTTGATTTTGTGAAATACAGAAATAGAGATGGAATTGAATTTTTAAAAATTAAATTTGATGGCATTGAGGAAGTACAGCTAATTGCTCGTTGTTCTGCTAGATTTTTGCTTGTAAAAGACTTATATGTTCGCCGTAAGCAGTTTCCTGTTTGCTTGGCATATGCGGTGACAATCCATAAATAGCAAGGTTTAAGTGTAGACAGTGCATTGGTGAATATTGGCAGTTCTGTGTTCAAGGAGGGTATGGCATATGTGGCATTGTCACGAGTTAGAACTTTATCGGGATTGTACTTGATTGAGTGTGATGTCACAAACATTTATGCAGATCTAGAATGTGTTATGGAATACAATAGGTTAAGAAGAGAATATGCGCCACATTTGCCTCAGTATCCTTTGTTTCAGAAACGTGTGGTAGGCCGGAAACGAAGAAATGTGACCAATACTGGGGAGGTTGTAGCAAAAAGACAAAAAGTCAATGAACCTAAAATTACAAGCAGAAACAAAAAGGATTCTGTTGAAGATGTTGTTGGTTTTCAATTTGAAAACAGTTCTGGTGTCAACTGCTATGCTAATGTAGTGGTTAATGTTTTGTTTTCTCTAGAAAATGTAAAAGAAGAGATTGTGGTCAATTCTGATCAAAGATTTTGCAGTTTGTTAAATTCTGTGTTAGAGAAATGTAGCACTGATAGAAGAAACATTGAAAGTGTGTCTGAAATTCGAAATCTGTTAGACAGATGTTCAGGCCAAACACAATTCTCTCAAAATATTCAGCAAGATTGTCAGGAGTTTTTAATGTACATGCTTGATGTATTACATGCTGAAGGTGTAGATGTAGATCAGCTGTTTGGGCTTTCTTATCAATGGCAGCATGACTGCGAGAACTGTATGGTATCAAGTACTACTAGTGTAGACTCAGAAAGATTTATATATTTAACTTTGCCAGACAGTAAATCAGTCTCCTTTAATAAGCTAGTAAAAGCAGCTGATCACAACATGGAGTGTAGCCAATGTAAATCTGAAATGATGTCCACATTATTTATACGAACATATGGCCAGTATGTCATTTTAATGTTCCAACGATGTAGGCCTGATGGAACAAAATTGACAACTTTAATTAAAAATGTTGTGGCTTCACAGTTGTCAATATCAGGAAGGACTTTTGTAACTGTAGCAATTATATATCATGATGGTCCTTCAATAACATCAGGACATTATACAGCTTATTTAAAGTGTAGAAATGGCTGGTCATTCTGCAATGATTCTGTTTTAATTTTCAAAAAAAAATTGCCGTATGACCTTAAAAACTCTTACCTGGTGTTTTTAAAACCAAAATTTTAGGGAAAGAATCTCGGGATGTGCTCTGAGGAATTTCAAGAAGTTCTAATGGCTCCTACACGATTTGGCCTTGAGGATAAGTGCAGTTCAGAGACATAACTTCTAACCATAAGACTGGACATCATGGAGAAATAAGTGCACTTTGAATGAGTTCAGAAAAACTATTTCTTTTTATAAGCTAATTGAAGCAGCCAATCAAAACATAGAGTAGAGGGAATGTAAGTCTGCAATGCTGTCTACTGTTTTACATTGCTTTGTGATTAAAAGTGATGTAGAGAATTAAATAATTGTAGTAGTCATAGAGGTAGTGTAAGTCTGCTTCATAGTAAGCAGTATCAGTGTCATAGGAAATGTAGAACATGACTGAGCAAGAAGGGGAAGATATTACTATTCCAGGATTGTGAAAATGATCTTCAACATTTTAATTCTGAAAGTTGCGGAAATTCCAAATGACGGGATTGGCTTACAAGAAATCCAAGAGTTATAAATGGCTCTGACCAGATTTGGCCTTGAGGAAACTTGTGGTAGAGAGCAAGAAGTCATTTATTGCATGTAACGTGTTTTTAAAAACGATGGAGATTTTCTTTCAGAAAGTGGCGGGCTGAAAGTAATAACAGCACAAAAGAGTGTAAGCTGTTCATAGGACATCCTTGGACGTCATGGAAAGTAAGTTAACTTTAAGGAGTTCTGAATTTTGATTTCTGATGGTGTATGGGTTTTTTAAACACAATCATTTTGATTGTGTTTTTTTTTCCCCGCTGTTACATGATGAATACCTTCAAGTCACTGTTTTTAGTGAAATTTGATACATTCTGAGAACAGCAAAAATAAACCATTTAACATGTATAATTAATTCTGTACTGTTTGCATTTATGATGTATATGTAGAACTGTGTAGGAGGCATGGAGAAGGTGAGGCTTCTGTAAGTGTCAAAGTTGTTGCATGCAGTGCTGCACTTCTGCGTATTCTTTCATATGCTAGACTACATCTGCACAATGAGATACCTAAGCAAAGGAAACACAAGTGATGTGATTGTGAAATGAGCAAAATAAATTGCACGTATTTCAATTACATCACCTGTGTTTCCTATCATTACGAATCACATTGTGCAGATCAAGTTTAGGTCTGTCCAGGGAAACATAGGAGGTTTGTACTTTGTTGAAGAGTGCAGTGGACATGACTCACTTCATTGGTAGACTTTCACAGATATTATCTCCTCTGTACACTTCAACAAGTGTAAATCTCATCTGCAACCCTGAGTAGGCCTCACCTCAAACAAACTTCTGGATAGTAGACATCTTATTGGCATCCTGAAGCAATTATTTAAAATTTTAGTGTCTTGCGACACTTTTCTGAAACAACAGCAATGCAAAATATGCACCATGTTTTAAGATAGGCCTCACTTCATCTGCATCAAGATACTGTTAGTTTAAAATGTATATCTTTAGGACTGTGTAGGGGGCCTGGAGAAGCAGAAGCTTCTGTAAGTGTCAAAGTTGTTGAAAAACTGTTTGTCCTTCAATCTTTGCCCTTGTCTTTTGTAATTTTTAAATACATGTTTTAATATTTTTCAAATGTTTGTTCTCTCTTTCACAGATTGAAAGTATAAAAACAAAAAGTGAGTAATTTAACGACAATTATAAGGTAAATATTTTGTACTCTTTTCGTTACATTTCTATCACATTGAACTACTATTAGTTCCACTGCTTCATTTCTTTAATCCTCAGTTTCCTACCTTTGCTACTTCCCTCATTCCTTTCTCTATTACCTACTTACTCAACTCCTTCCACTCTTTTTCTCAGTCCCTCTCTTCTCATAGTTCCTCACTCTTGTTCACTCACTCCGTCTCTATTACTCTTAGTGTCTTTGACTGATCACTGTATCACTATTTGTTCATAATGCTTTCTCTGTGTAGTTGAAGCACACTAAGGGGCATATTATGAACACAGCCAATAAAATTATTGCTGTTTTTATTGGCAGAAAACTGGTGCAAAAGTAGTTTTAGTGGCAGTTTTCTGCCGCAAAAGCAGCTTTAGCGACACATTTCTGCCAATAAAAGCTGCAAAACTTTTATTGCCTATGTTGATGATATGGCTCTATGTTACTTACATTTCTTTGCTGTTTCAATTAATCTTTTTCTGTTATTTTTTGTTTTCTGTTTTCTATTTTTTCTCTCTGTTATTCCCCATGTTTTAATCTTATTTTAAACATTCACTCACATTCTCCAAGAAACTCTTCTTTGTTAATGTTATACTCTCTTTTTTAGGTCGAGCGACCTATCTCAATGCGCATGTGCGCATTGAGAGCGGGAGCTCGATCTATTGCAGCTTAAACAGAGCTTACCGAGATCAGGCGATTCCCAGGAGATTTCTTCCAGTGCACGTGAAAGCGCGTGCACAATGCCACCAGCCGCTTGCCTCGCATTACCACATCAAAGGCAAGGCGGCCTCGTCTCAGGCCCCTGCTGCTTCACACCCTCATGCCGCTCTCCCCGCTCCGCCCCCTCCCCTGCCCGCCGTGTCGCATTTCTCCTCCGCCGGCCGTACTTTCACTTTGACGGCCGCAGGCCATCTCTCGTGTTTCTCCTTGTTATTGTTCGAGTGTTTCCCTGGCTCAGCATGGTGCCCGATTCATGGACATTTACAGACGCTCTGGTCTCTGTTATTGTATTTCCAGGACATGGTGCCATTCTGCCGCAGCAGCATTAGGGCTGTACATAAAATGCCATGCGATAATTCACTCTAGTTTTACTTAGGCTCTCACAATGTTTTTAAGTAACGTGACAGCTGCAACATATTTAAGTGCCCAGACAGCTACAACCACACTTGTGAACAGCATTTCTTACCCCGCTCGGTAGGCAGGGTCATGACTTCACTCAAATGGTGAACAATGGCATGGGAGTCAAGAACATCGCAGAGTAGGGTTATAAGCTGGCCGGTGCTTGTTCTACATTGGCATGCAGCTCTCCCTTTGAAGACTAGATTCCTGTTTGTATTCCCCAGTCTAATATAAACAAGCATTTTTTATACTGCAATCAAAATAAAATAAAGCGGAACAGGACCGTAAATTACGTGTGATGTACATTGCATACAAACTGAGGATTCACGTGTGTTTGTCTATACACTCCAGCACCCGCTTACACATACAGTGGTACCTACACAGCAGCACACACACACTAACAAACATAGATAGATACACAGCACAGCGTGGGACACGCACACAAACACAGTGGCTCACACACGCACACTCACAGTAGGCCACATACAGTAACTCGCTGTACACACACGCGCACACACACGCAGTACATCACGCTCCACATACACAGGCACTCAAGGTTAAATGCACACGCATAAAGTGGCACAGACACAGAGTGAGTCACACACAACTGCAAGGTCAGTAATTGTCAGGTACAAACCCACTCACAAACAGCGTGACTCACAAGCGCAGTAGTGCATACCCTCACACTGTTACATGCTTAAAGTGGCACACAGTCTAAGATGCAGTGACACATAGACTATTACTATGAAGCACACACACTTAGATAGACATACCTAGGCACGTGCACACGAGCACTCCTAATTTCAGATTTGGACGTAGCATTCGCTGCGTTTTGTAGTCTGAGAGGCATTTGAAACACACAACCACCTGCCTTTAGCTCATACACTCAGAAGGTGCCAGCACAGGGCTCCCTCCTATATCCGCCTTAATGCGCTCTTGTTCTGCCAATTAATTAGCCTCCGAGGGTGGGAGCGGTCGCTCTTGTGATCCCCCCGCCTGCCGGGAGGCTCGGGCACATTACAGACGGAATAGCAGTGGTCCCCACGCCACCAGCTGCCTAATAACTGAGCTGCCTGCAGCCCGGCAGAGCACAGCTGGGACCTGCCCCACCAGGCTCGGCACCAACAGCTCCCCTAATCAGCCGGGCCAGCCGGCCACTGCGAGCCGCTCTTTAGTGGGCAGATGGTGTGACTTTGGACACTTTTACCTGCGTTAAAGTATTGCATGCCAACCCTCGCCCCCCCCCTCACTCCCCTCAAACTATACACCCCTGCTTTCAAGTGGAGGCTGGAGGGCATCTTACTCATTCTAGAGACTAATTACAACTCTGATTTCTAGTGTTTATTTGGAAGGGGCACAGAAGTTGCAATTGTGTGTTGCATTATTTCTTATCAAGCACGTAGCAGCAAACACCTGGGTAGGTCAAATGCATGAGAGTATTTTTCTAGGGTTTATCCCAAGCTCAAGCATTTAAAAGTACTTTGAGATGTGATAAATGTCCAAGATCACACAGGGTGTGCCTGCAATGACACTGTAATTGTGCCCAGCTATCAGGTTTTACAATTTGCACTTCAGCCGCTGGATGGTAGGTAGGATTTGTAAAGTGTGCCCAGGATCACACAGTGTGGTCATGCAGCAGTTTAATTGTCTACTGGACCAATAAAACTAACATTGTCCAGTATACCAATCAAAATTGCTCTCCAAAGACACCAGGCAAAGCAGACGCTCCCTCAAACAGATCACCAAGCGCAATTTACCCTACTTACAGCCTAGCCTGTTCTCTGTCGAGACTTTAGCAATCTTTAGAGCACAAGATAAGATCTTTTCACATGGAAGAGTCAGACGTATTGCAACACTACTTAAGAAACAAGCATTGGCATAGACAATAGGTCTCGCCTTTGGGACCTTATACGTGTTTAGCCATGCAACAGTTGATGTTGCTGCACCAAGGATATTATGCTGCATAACTAAATACTTAGAAGGTCCCAAAGGCGAGACCTATTCGCTATGCCAATGCTTGTTTTTCTTTCACTTCGTTATCTATTTTGTTTTTCACAATTATACCCTCTTCTGTCTTTTCTTCGGTAAATAGATCTATTAAACAGTATCTCTTCTTTACTCCCTATAGCAGTCTTTCTTTTAACATCACTCTCTGTTTACTTTCCTTATACTTACACTTTTTAAAAAAAAAAAAAATTTTTTGGTTAGCTCCCGGTCCGCGTACCGGGAAGCTAACCCGGGAGCGAACCAAAAGAAATAGAGCTTGCCAGAGTGCTAAACATTGTAGCAATTTTTTTGAAAGGGAAGGTAGTTCTGAAAAGAACTTTTTTTTTTACATTTTTGTTGTTTTATATTTTTTTTTTATTTTTTTTTATTTTTTGTTTTTTTGTATTTTTTGAACGATTTTATATTTTTTTGGTTTTTTTGGGGGGGGAAACAACAAAAAACAGGCGTTGAAAAGGGCTCAACAGGAGCAAACAAAAAATTACTGGGGGCGGTTAGGGCAATCATGGTGTTCATATGCAAGGTTGAGTGCATTGATGCTCATGTTGCCACAAGCTAATAATGCACGACAGTGCATACATAAATGTATCATATGCCCAAAATTTTGTTGGATATTTGGCACAGTTTCCCGTGCCTCCTCTGGTGTTAAAGAAACCGGTATTGTTGGTCTGGCCACAGGAGTTGGTCTAGGATTGTCCAGCATATCCCTTAATTCCGCCCGGCTGTAATTTAGGGGATGTTTCCTCGTCATGTGCCTATGCATGGTGTGA
The DNA here is from genome assembly GCF_964261635.1 of Lissotriton helveticus. Lineage (NCBI taxonomy): Eukaryota > Metazoa > Chordata > Amphibia > Caudata > Salamandridae > Lissotriton > Lissotriton helveticus. The sequence goes on along the minus strand of NC_136063.1, from coordinate 1,961,049,190 downwards.
TTACCATAACTGTATTTTTTGTCCGTCCCTCTGGACAATTGTTCCTTGCATATGAGGCAGGTGACATACCTCGCGTTGACTTTTTTTTGTCCACGAGGCATCGAAAAAAACTGCCAGATGAAACTGGCTTTCTTTCTGGAAACCCGGGGCAACTCTTCCAGGAATTGTGGTTCTTCTCCCTCCTCATCCATTTCTTCATCTTCCTCCTTAGTGTTGGTAATCACCTGGGGAGGTGGTCCTCTCTTCCCATGAGGAGGTGGAGGTGGTGGTGGGGGTCCACCAGCTGAAGCAACCAATGAAGCCATTTTCACACAAGCAAAATAGGTCTTCCAACAAGCAAAATAGGTCTTCCTCTCACAATGATGAAAGTCAGAGTGAGGAAAGAAGGAGGGGTTTTCATCATTTGGAAAAAACAATACTTCTCAACCAATGAAAAGTGTTATTTTTAGGTCACCTGACCTAGCCTTCCATAATTATGAAACTAAAAGTGAAATGAACCAATGAAAAGTTTTATTAACAAGTCACATGACCTCTCACGCTCATGTTACGCGCTGCGGAACGCTCCCCGGTTAGCTTCCGGGTCGCTCCGCTTCGCGCCTCGGTCCGCGCCCCGGGACACTTCCGGGTGCGCTAACGCGATACGTCACAAGACGCATTTCGCGGCAACGCGATACGTCGCGCTTTCGCGCCGCGGATCGCTTCCGGGGAGCTGCGTTTCGCGCCTCGGTCCACGCCCCGGGGCACTTCCGGGTGCGCTAACGCAGTACGTCATAAGACGCATTACGTGGCAACGCGATACCGTCACTATGTTGATTTCTTACCGGTTCGCGGACCGGATCGCGGAATCAAATTGAGCTAACGGGAAGCTTCCCGGTTCGCGGACCGGGAGCGAAACAAAAAAAAATATTTAAAAAAAATTATTAATAAACATATAAAATATATTTTTGGATTTAAAGAAGAATACATTTTACAGCTATAGATATTAGCTTTTAAAAAACCATTGAAATTCACTGAAAAAACCATAGGTTATAGACCATATATAGTTAGGAATTAGCATTTACAAAACCTCACACAAAACCATTGAAATTCCATATATAGTTAGTTGTACTAACTATATATCGCGCACCCGCAATCCACTGCTGATCATGTCACATATTACATCATTCATGACATGGTCAGTGACATCACTGATGACATCACTGATGACATCTCAAATGACATCACTGATGACATCACTGATGACATCTCAATGACATGACTGATGACATCACTGATGACATCTCAAATGACATCACTGATGACATCTCAAATGTCTTACATATTGAAGAATGAGTGGATGTATAAGTGTCTGGATGAAGGATTTAGTAGGTGTGTGACTGACTGTATGAGTGAGTGATTAAATGTGTGTCACTGAGTGCATGGGTTAGTGAGTAAACTGTCTTAATTTGTGCATCATTATGTCTGTTGTTCTGTAAACTGCTGCATGTGTTGATCAGTAGCTATATGAGTAAGTATATGGGTTATTGATTGGTTGCCCAAGTATTTGTATGGGAGACTGAGTGTGTGTGTGGGTGGCTGGGAGGTGTATGACTCTGTGCATAGATGTGTAAGCAGTTGATTCACTAGATATATGGATTCAAAAGTGCATGTGGAAACAGGTGTATGGGCGGTTGACTGAGTGCATTGGTGAGTGAATGGATATCTGAGTGCTACATGTCAAAGTAAGAACATATGTAAAACACAGTACATGTGAGAGTTGACATATATAAATAACTGTGCATAAGAGCCCGTGAATGTGTGAGTGGCTGTATTGATCATTGTGAACTTGTATCAGGGATTGTAAAAGAGAGTAAATATGTGTTAGTATATGTTTGAATAAGTAAGGTATGTATAACTGTATAGTTGAGGAAATGGAGGTGTAATTGATTCTTTGCATGACTGAGTAGGTGTGTGAGTAACTCCATGGATGAGTGACAGTCTGTGAGTGTCTGTTTAATCTGAGTGTATCTAAGGTTATTTTAGAGTCTGAAGAAGTTCATCGTATTATCACATGAATGATGTCATCAGTGATGTCATCAGTAATGTCAAATGAGATGTCATCAGTGATGTCATCAGTCATGTCATTGAGATGTCATCAGTGATGTCATCAGTGATGTCATTTGAGATGTCATCAGTGATGTCATCAGTGATGTCACTGACCATGTCATGAATGATGTAATATGTGACATGATCAGCAGTGGATTGCGGGTGCGCGATATATAATTAGTACAACTAACTATATATGGAATATATAGATACATACATATACGTCTGCCAGTGGCGCGTCAGAGGCCCGGCTCCCTCACTGTGGCAGGAGACTCTGGCACCAGCTGTTCCAGCTTCACATAATTATCCAAGGTATTGGACCATCTCCTGCCCGCCAACGCTGCCGATAACGCCAGGGACCCTGCAAGCTGCAGCTCGTGACTTCATGAGGAGTCGTATTTGCACACCGGCATCGCGACTCATGGCCCGGCTGTACCATCGGTGATGCAGGTTGGGAGTAAGGGGACCCAGGGAGGCTGATCATCTTCACTACTGCCTGATTTTCACACAACGCGCCTTCCCTGCTAACTCTGCTCACTGCACCCACAGCCCCGAATATACTGCATTCTGGGAACTGGAGTTCTACTTGGGAGCAGTGGCAGCGCGGACATGTGACTAGGGGGATGAACTTCGAACCTCCTATCCCCGCGAACACAGGATACTTAAGGCGTGGGCGGATACACTAGCAGCAATACAGCGGCATCCGACGAAGGCTACAGACGCCGAAATGCATCATGCTTACGCTGTGATGAATTAAAGCTTTCCCTGCTGACCCCTGTTGTGGCCTCTCACCTTCTGTAACGGGAGTGGTGTTCTTTTGATACTACATATCTCACGCGTCTGCCAGTGGCGCGTCAGAGGCCCGGCTCCCTCACTGTGGCAGGAGACTCTGGCACCAGCTGTTCCAGCTTCACATAATTATCCAAGGTATTGGACCATCTCCTGCCCGCCAACGCTGCCGATAACGCCAGGGACCCTGCAAGCTGCAGCTCGTGACTTCATGAGGAGTCGTATTTGCACACCGGCATCGCGACTCATGGCCCGGCTGTACCATCGGTGATGCAGGTTGGGAGTAAGGGGACCCAGGGAGGCTGATCATCTTCACTACTGCCTGATTTTCACACAACGCGCCTTCCCTGCTAACTCTGCTCACTGCACCCACAGCCCCGAATATACTGCATTCTGGGAACTGGAGTTCTACTTGGGAGCAGTGGCAGCGCGGACATGTGACTAGGGGGATGAACTTCGAACCTCCTATCCCCGCGAACACAGGATACTTAAGGCGTGGGCGGATACACTAGCAGCAATACAGCGGCATCCGACGAAGGCTACAGACGCCGAAATGCATCATGCTTACGCTGTGATGAATTAAAGCTTTCCCTGCTGACCCCTGTTGTGGCCTCTCACCTTCTGTAACGGGAGTGGTGTTCTTTTGATACTACATATATATATATATATATATATTCACAGAAAAAACCATAGGTTATAGACCATATATAGTTAGGAATTAGCATTTACAAAACCTTGAAAATTCACTGAAAAAACCATAGGTTATAGACCATATATAGTTAGGAATTAGCATTTAGAAAACCTTATTTTACTCACACAAAACCATTGAAATTCCATATATAGTTAGTTGCACTAACTATATATCGCGCACCCGCAATCTACTGCTGATGATGTCACATATTACATCATTCATGACATGGTCAGTGACATCACTGATGACATCACTGATGACAACATCCAGTGATTATGTGTTTCTGTAAAGTTTAAATATGTTTTACATATTGAAGAATGAGTGGATGTATAAGTGTCTGAATGAAGGTTTTAGTAGGTGCGTGATTGACTGTATGAGTGAGTGATTAAATGCGTCTTACTGAATGCACGGGTTAGTGACTAAACTGTCTTAATTTGTGCATCATTATGTCTGTTGTGATGTAAACTGCTGCATGTGTTGATCATTAGCTATACGAGAGGCTATATGTGTTATTAATTGGTTGCCCAAGTATTTCTATGGGAGATTGAGTTTGTGTGGGGGTGGCTGGAAGGTGTGTGACTCTGTGCATAGATGTGTGAGCAGTTTATTCACTAGGTGTATGAGTTCAAGAGTGCATGTGGAAACAGCTACATGGGCAGTTGACTGTGTGCATGAGTGTATTGATGAGTGAATGGATATCTCAATGCTACATGTCATAGTAAGTACATATGTAAAACACAGTACATGTGAGAGTTGGCATATATAAATAACTGTGCATGAGAGCCACTGAGTGAGTGGTTGTATCGATCATTGTGAACTTGTATCAGGGATTGTATAAGAGAGTAAATATGTGTTAGTATATGTTTCAATAAGTAAGGTGTGTATAACTGTATAGTTGAAGAAATGGAGGTGAGATTGTTTCTTTGCATGACTGACTGGGTGTGTGAGTAACTCCATGGATGAGTGGCAGTGTGTGAGTGTCTGTATACACTGAGTGTATCTAAGGTTATATTAGAGTCTGAAGAAGTTTATCGTATTAGCACAAGAATGATGCCAAATGAGACGTCATCACTGATGTCATCAGTGATGTCATTTGAGATGTCATCAGTGATGTCATCAGTGATGTCACTGACCATGTCATGAATGATGTAATATGTGACATCATCAGCAGTGGATTGCGGGTGCGCGATATATAGTTAGTGCAACTAACTATATATGGAATTTCAATGGTTTTGTGTGAGTAAAATAAGGTTTTCTAAATGCTAATTCCTAACTATATATGGTCTATAACCTATGGTTTTTTCAGTGAATTTTCAAGGTTTTGTAAATGCTAATTCCTAACTATATATGGTCTATAACCTATGGTTTTTTCTGTGAATTTCATTGGTTTTTTAACAGCTAATATCTGTAGCTGTAAAATGTATTCTTCTTTAAATCCAAAAATATATTTTATATGTTTATGAATAATTTTGTTTTTAATATTTTTTTTTCTTCGTTCCCGCTTCGCGAATCGGGAAGCTTCCCGTTAGCTGACCTTGATGCCGCGAAATAGACCACGAGCCGGTAAACGTTTCTTTACCGCAAGTGCCGCGTTAGAAAACAACATCGTGACGCCTCCCGTCCGCATGACGTTTCACGTTGTCGCGTGATACGTCATATGACGTGCTACGTTAGCGAACTGGTACGCGAAGCGAGTCGCAAAGCGCAGGTTTCTGGAAGCAAACCGGGAGGCCCTGCAAAGCGCTTAACGTAAACACAGCAAGTCATGTGACTTGGTAATAACACTTTTCATTGGTTCATTTCACTTTTGGTTTCCTAATGATGTAAGACTAGGTCATATAATCTAAAATGAACACTTTTGATTGGTTGAGAACTCTTGTTTTTCCCAAATGATGAAAATCCCTCCTTCTTTCCTCACTCTGACTTTCATCATTGTGAGAGAAAGACCCTTTGTGATCACTGAGCAATGGCTTCTTTAGTAGCTTCAGCTGGTGCTTCCCCACCACCTCCACCACATCCAAGGAAGAGTGTACCACATGCTCAAGTTATAATTCAACAAGAAGAGGAAGAAGAGGAACAGGACGACGAGCACGAAGAGAGGCAGTTTTTGCCTGAGCAGCCCAGGACGTCTCACCGGAAAGAAAACTTCATTTGGCAATTTTTTAAAATTCCCAAAGGTCAGAAAAAAGTAAATGCAAGATACGTAACTTGCCTTATATGTCAAGATAGACTGTCCAGAGGAACCGAGAAAAAATACAGTTTCGGAAACTACACAATGCATCGCCATATGACTAGGTGGCATCCTAACAACTACAGTGCTGCACAGTTTCGGAACGACCTAGATAATCTCCCTATTATGGCCAGAAGATCTGTTGTACCGGAAGTAACGGGACCAGAGGGCAGGGAGATGGTGCCAAATATACAAATGAGATTTGGTGATGTAAAACACATCTGCGCATTTTGCGATGGATTCATTTCCTACGGAGAAAAAAGCATCACTCTGATCAACAGAGCTATTGACTATCATATGCAAGTTTGTCCGAAACGCCCAAAATAATAAATACTTCTTTTTTTTGTTTTGTTGCTCCTGTTGAGCCCTTTACAATGAATCGTTTTCATTGCCCCCTCCAAGAAAAACCCCAAAAAATATAAAACTGTTCCGAAAAATTCAAAAACAGTAAAAAAATGTTCAGAAAAAAAAAAAAAAAGTTCTTTTCAGAACTACCTCCCCGTTATTAAAAAATTGGTACAATATTTGGAATTGTGCCAACCTCTATTTCTCTTAGTTCGCTTCCTAGTTCGCTCGCTGGTACGCGAACCGGAAGCGAACCAAAAACAGTAAGTATAAGGGAAGGAAACAGACACTTATGTTAAAAGAAACACAGCTATAAGGGAGTAAACTAGAGATACCATTACCCGTAATCCACTGCTGATGATGTCACATATTACATCATTCATGACATGCTCAGTGACATCATCAGCAGAGGATTGCGGGTTTTTTGGCAACATGCCTTATCCACGGTTTAATAACGCTGCCTTTTGCTTTATATAAGTTTTCAAATTGTATGAAATATATACCAATAGGTCGTTATGAACCTTTAGGTAGTGCTTTTCTTCATGAGGTCTGGTCGCTTCCATACACATACAGATGTTTCAAAGATGATCAAGAAGTTTATCTGAATGGAGAGGAATGCACTGAGACGCCAGATCATTCACTAATGTGTAGGCACATACAGTTACACGGTTCATGCAACAAACACCGACCAAATATGGCTTGCGTGTTGCAAGGCACGCCAGTTCCTGCTATCATCCCCACGTTCAAGTTGTTGGAAAATGGTAGTTATTTGATGCTCAATAATGAAGATTGTTCTGAGTTAATTAAAAGTATTCCTTTTATCGTAACAGTAAGTGAACGGGTTATTTGCTGCAGAAATGTTCTATTTCCTCCCACACATGAACATAGGGAGTTTTCAATCTGGCCACAAATACCAACCTTGGGACACGTTTCAACGGCATGGCAAGAATAAGAGCTCTTTTGTCTCAGAGAGAGGTGGCCTTGAGTTCGGCCCGTGAAACTTTCGTACTTCACATAGCGAACACCCATACAGAGGTGCACACCCTTTTCAATTAAGATTTGCCTTTCAATTTCAGCAACATGTTTCCGACTATCTTTAACGCATCCTCCACAAAGTCCCTGGCACACTTTTTTAAAGTTGTTACCAGTGGTCTCGTGACTTCATTTGAGAAAATCTTTGGAGTCATCCCTGCTTCCTTTCATTGTATTTTCTGCACTCTGGTTCGTAGATTGGCATTTTTACTTGCATTACCAGCGGACGCTCTTGTGCTTTTTTACATTTTTAAATATGGATGTCCCTCCTATGCAACCTCCGACCATGCAGCTGCTGACACTGTTCCGCAATCGCATGCTAGAATATTATGGCACAATGCCGTTGGCGATATTAAGCACGGCATATGGATTATCTTTTCGGTTCTCCTACTTCACCTGTGTCCAGCCTGTATTTCACTGCCTGACCTGTGATTTCGATTGGGCCATTGATTTGTGTCTCTGCGGACCGGTTTCTCCTGACGTCGACTTTAATCAGCTGATGACTCCTATCATTACTCACGAGTTGGTTTGTCCTGGCGAAAGGATTATGGCTGTGGCATTGATGCATGGACTACTTGGTCCCTGGAATTTACTGGCGGCAGCACAGTCTTTCTTGGAACAGAGCTTTCTTGAAAACCCACCGAGCTGTCCTCTGATGGTGATAGAGGATCCGGTGCTGGGAGAGCACGTATGTTCTTTTCCGCTTTTAAATTGGATGGCTGAACTGTTTTCGGATGAAGACGGTGACTTCCTATTGGAGGCTGTTGCAGCTTATTTTGCATACACAGTTATGTCATAGACCTTTTTCATGTTTGATATGCTGAGTACTAGCATTTCATTGACAATTCATTGACTTATTTGTCAAGTTTTTATTATTTACCTTGCCTATTGGCTTAAGACTCGATAAAGTACTTGGCTGTTTTATTTTTCTTTAGCATTAAATTTTCCTAGTTTTTAATGCTTTACCTTGCGGACCGTCCACATATAAACTTGCAATCTGCTCTCATGAGATGGCACTTCTATTATCTTATTCAGTTCGTTTCCGGATCATGAGGAGGTGTCATCTAGGTCCTGGATATCTTTACACCGTGTTAAGTTAGCATGGGCTCATTACCGGTTTAAACGCCATTTTTCCTTTTTTGCAACTTCTGCACACGACACTTAGTTGTTGCTTTAGCTTTCCACCTAGTAGTTCATCGTGGTTTACATGAGAATAATATGTTATTGGTCTACTATCTGCTTTACTTGTTAAACTATATCTGTACAGCGAGTGCTAAAGTTTCAAGAACAACACGATACAGAATTGTTATGAGGTCTGATCTCCACGACTTCATACTCATAACATAAGTGCAACTTCTGCCAATTCTGGGCATGAGGCGGGTTTTATATTGCTTTGCCAAACACACATACACAACAGTTGATGCGGTTCACATGAAGAGAGAGCTGGTGTATGCTGATGTGATTCCTTCAAATCTAAGACACTAAAGTATGGGCACGCCCTAAACCAACACAAAGAGACCTTCTTAGCAAATAATATAATATGTGTATTAGGGAGGGTGAGATATAAGCAGCCGCGGGCCGTGGAGGGAGTTACGATGGGGCAGGGAGGCGGGGAGGGGGAGAAGCAGGGTGGAGCCCTCTCTACCTTGCCCCTCCCCCTCCCCGCCTCCCTGCCCCACCGTAACTCCCTCCACGGCCCGCGGCTGCTTATAAGTGTTGCTAACTCTTATTCATTTACAGCATGTTAACATACTGTCACCATTCGCTTTTTATGTACTAGTAACTATGCTGGTAATTTTGCTACTGATAATATGTGTACTTGTATTCTCCACCCTGCTTCTCCCCCTCCCCGCCTCCCTGCCTCACCGTAACTCCCTCCACGGCCCGCGGCTGCTTATAAGTGTTGCTAACTCTTATTCATTTACAGCATGTTAACATACTATCACCATTCACTTTTTATGTACTAGTAACTATGCTGGTAATTTTGCTACTGATAATATGTGTACTTTTATTATCTAAGGTACTACGCCTGAGAAGACGGCATTAGTAAATAAACATTTCAAATACACATCTGTTCTTCTTAACTCCATGTTCTGGTTTCTAAGAAATCTATAACGACCGACTGTTCATGAGTTCCACGTATCCTGAGGTACTATAAGTTCATATTCTGGATTGTCTAAACATTGAGAGTTTGTTATATCCAATGTGACACTGTACCTAGCTTGCTAAGGAGTTTTTGATTACTAACGTGAGTTTTGGGACACCCTAATTCGCCGAGGTTCCAATCCTCTGTCCACAGTTCTGTGTGAGAACAGAAACCCTGCGACAGGGGCACCCCCGACCCTTGCTGGAGCTTCATCACACTTGCGATACAACTCCAGCAATGCATTCGCCGAGGTTCCAATCCTCTGTCCACAGTTCTGTGTGAGAACAGAAACCCTGCGACAGGGGCACCCCCGACCCTTGCTGGAGCTTCATCACACTTGCGATACAACTCCAGCAATGCGCCACCTTTACGGCACAGATACATCACGCATCTGTGCTGTTTTTGCCCCATGATGCGCCGCATTGTAAATGCAGCACACCATAGGTGACGGAACAGCGGCACAAAATGACTAACACATCCCTGGTGATGCGCCAGTCATCATAAATGTATCCCTATGCTTCTTATCTTGTTAGAGATGAACCGCCATATGTATCATCAAAGTTATTTGCATTTCCTAAATAGCGAACTTTAAGGAATAAATAGCGATTCTTTACCATTCCTAGTTTGCGATGAGCTATTTGCTAATTAGCCGAATGTAGCCCAATGAAGCCCAATGTAGCCCAATGTAGCCCAAAGATGGCCGCCAGACACACAAAAAAACAAATGTAGCCCAAATATCAGCCAGATGTAGCCCAACTATAGCCCAGTGACAGAATGACCAATCAGCTTCGCAAACCTCCGTTACGCGAAGCGGAACGCTGTTACAGATATATATCTTTTTTTGAACGTTAATTTCTCAAAATCCACTGGAGCACATATATTGAGACCTAGCAAAGCCACATCGGGCTACCAGTCCCTAATATTTTGCCAAGTTTCGTGCAAATCCATTCAGCCGTTCAATTATTATTATTATTTTTTTTTTTTGCCCCGCGGGGCCCTTTTAAAACCTCCACATCAAACCTAGGGGGTCATCGAGGATCTACTATGCCCCCTTATAGTTATTTCCCCCTTTGTTTTGACCTCCTCTTGTCTCTCGATCCTACCGAGAGACAAGATGGCGGCCGCTACGGACTTTTTGGAATGTTGACAGACGCCGGAGAACCAATCAGCTTCGCTTCACAAAGCTTCGTTGCGCGAAAAGTACGCGTCCTGGGACGCTGCCAGGTCCGCTGTTACAGATATATATCTTTTTTTAAACGTTAATTTCTCAAAATCCACTGGAGCACATATATTGAGACCTACAAAAGGCACATCGGGCTACCAGTCCCTACAATTTTGCCAAGTTTCGTGCAAATCCATTCAGCCGTTCGGGCTAAAAGTGAGGCCAACCGCCCTATGGAAAACTCAATGTTAAAAACACGTTTTGGGACCCCCCTTTTTTCTCGGCCCCCCCTTGACGAACCCCCCCCAAATTTTCAAGGGCTGCTCAGAAACAAAATGTGCCATTTTCCTGAAAATTTCAGCCAATTCCGTCCACAAACGCCAAAGTTATTAGACATAGAATTTTCAAAAATCCCATAGAGAAAAAATCCTAACTATATATACCTACTGGCGGTCGCCAGTAGGTATATATAGTTAGGATTTTTTCTCTATGGGATTTTTGAAAATTCTATGTCTAATAACTTTGGCGTTTGTGGACGGAATTGGCTGAAATTTTCAGGAAAATGGCACATTTTGTTTCTGAGCAGCCCTTGAAAATTTGGGGGGGGGTTCGTCCAGTGGGGGCCGAGAAAAAAGGGGGGTCCCAAAACGTGTTTTTAACATTGAGTTTTCCATAGGGCAAAAAAAAATAATAATGTACAGGAATTTATATAGCGCAAATCACCGAGCGGTTTCTAAGCGCTTGCTTAGGGAACCCGTCCTGGTATTCCCCTGTGAGATAACCCCGGCAGGGTATCCGCAAGGTGAAAGCCAGGCATCCCGCCGCGAGGGGCCGTTGTGGAGATTAAGCAAGCTATTGCCCAGAGTCGCAGAGTGTGAACCCATGAATCGAGTAGGCACCGGAGCGAGAATTGTCGAGTCCATGGACATTTTAGGACTCAAGACCCCACCGAGCCGGGAATTGAACCCTGGTCCCGGGCTGACCTCTGATTCCAGGTCTGCCTCCTCTAACCAGTGAGCCACACCATATTTTTCAAAGTTAATTTTCGTAAAAACCACTGGAGCATATATCTTGAGACATAGCAAAGGCACATCGGGCTACCAGTCCCTACAATTTTGCCAAGTTTCGTGGAAATCCATTCAGCCGTTCGAGCTAAAAGTGAGTCCAACCGCCCTATGGAAATGAAGGAAATGAATGGGTAATTTGTAATTAGCAAATAGCTAATCGCAAACTAGGAATGGTAAAGAATCGCTATTTATTCCTTAAAGTTCGCTATTTAGGAAATGCAAAAAACTTTGATGATACATATGGCGGTTCATCTCTAACAAGATAAGAAGCATAGGGATACATTTATGATGACTGGCGCATCACCAGGGATGTGTTAGTCATTCTGTGCCGCTGTTCCGTCACCTATGGTGTGCTGCATTTACAATGCGGCGCATCATGGGGCAAAAACAGCACAGATGCGTGATGTATCTGTGCCGTAAAGGTGGCGCATTGCTGGAGTTGTATCGCAAGTGTGATGAAGCTCCAGCAAGGGTCGGGGGTGCCCCTGTCGCAGGGTTTCTGTTCTCACACAGAACTGTGGACAGAGGATTGGAACCTCGGCGAATTAGGGTGTCCCAAAACTCACGTTAGTAATCAAAAACTCCTTAGTAAGCTAGGTACAGTGTCACATTGGATATAACAAATATAACAAACTCTCAATGTTTAGACAATCCAGAATATGAACTTATAGTACCTCAGGATACGTGGAACTCATGAACAGTCGGTCGTTATATATTTCTTAGAAACCAGAACATGGAGTTAAGAAGAACACATGTGTATTTGAAATGTTTATTTACTAATGCCGTCTTCTCAGGCGTAGTATCTTAGATAATACAAGTACACATATTATCAGTAGCAAAATTACCAGCATAGTTACTAGTACATAAAAAGCGAATGGTGATAGTATGTTAACATGCTGTAAATGAATAAGAGTTAGCAACACTTATAAGCAGCCGCGGGCCGTGGAGGGAGTTACGGTGAGGCAGGGAGGCGGGGAGGGGGAGAAGCAGGGTGGAGAATACAAGTACACATATTATCAGTAGCAAAATTACCAGCATAGTTACTAGTACATAAAAAGCGAATGGTGACAGTATGTTAACATGCTGTAAATGAATAAGAGTTAGCAACACTTATAAGCAGCCGCGGGCCGTGGAGGGAGTTACGGTGGGGCAGGGAGGCGGGGAGGGGGAGGGGCAAGGTAGAGAGGGCTCCACCCTGCTTCTCCCCCTCCCCGCCTCCCTGCCTCACCGTAACTCCCTCCACGGCCCGCGGCTGCTTATATCTCACCCTCCCTAATACACATATTATATTATTTGCTAAGAAGGTCTCTTTGTGTTGGTTTAGGGCGTGCCCATACTTTAGTGTCTTAGATTTGAAGGAATCACATCAGCATACACCAGCTCTCTCTTCATGTGAACCGCATCAACTGTTGTGTATGTGTGTTCGGCAAAGCAATATAAAACCCGCCTCATGCCCAGAATTGGCAGAAGTTGCACTTATGTTATGAGTATGAAGTCGTGGAGATCAGACCTCATAACAATTCTGTATCGTGTTGTTCTTGAAACTTTAGCACTCGCTGTACAGATATAGTTTAACAAGCAAAGCAGATAGTAGAGCAATAACATATTATTCTCATGTAAACCACGATGAACTACTAGGTGGAAAGCTAAAGCAACAACTAAGTGTCGTGTGCAGAAGTTGCAAAAAAGGAAAAATGGCGTTTAAACCGGTAATGAGCCCATGCTAACTTAACACGGTGTAAAGATATCCAGGACCTAGATGACACCTCCCCATGATCCGGAAACGAACTGAATAAGATAATAGAAGTGCCATCTCATGAGAGCAGATTGCAAGTTTATATGTGGACGGTCCGCAAGGTAAAGCATTAAAAACTAGGAAAATTTAATGCTAAAGAAAAATAAAACAGCCAAGTACTTTATCGAGTCTTAAGCCAATAGGCAAGGTAAATAATAAAAACTTGACAAATAAGTCAATGAATTGTCAATGAAATGCTAGTACTCAGCATATCAAACATGAAAAAGGTCTATGACATAACTGTGTATGCAAAATAAGCTGCAACAGCCTCCAATAGGAAGTCACCGTCTTCATCCGAAAACAGTTCAGCCATCCAATTTAAAAGCGGAAAAGAACATACGTGCTCTCCCAGCACCGGATCCTCTATCACCATCAGAGGACAGCTCGGTGGGTTTTCAAGAAAGCTCTGTTCCAAGAAAGACTGTGCTGCCGCCAGTAAATTCCAGGGACCAAGTAGTCCATGCATCAATGCCACAGCCATAATCCTTTCGCCAGGACAAACCAACTCGTGAGTAATGATAGGAGTCATCAGCTGATTAAAGTCGACGTCAGGAGAAACCGGTCCGCAGAGACAAAAATCAATGGCCCAATCGAAATCACAGGTCAGGCAGTGAAATACAGGCTGGACACAGGTGAAGTAGGAGAATCGAAAAGATAATCCATATGCCGTGCTTAATATCGCCAACGGCATTGTGCCATAATATTCTAGCATGCGATTGCGGAACAGTGTCAGCAGCTGCAGGGTGGGAGGTTGCATAGGAGGGACATCCATATTTAAAAATGTAAAAAAAAGCACAAGAGCGTCCGCTGGTAATGCAAGTAAAAATGCCAATCCACGAACCAGAGTGGAGAAAATAGAATGAAAAGAAGCAGGGATGACTCCAAAGATTTTCTCAAATGAAGTCACGAGACCACTGGTAACAACTTTAAAAAAGTGCGCCAGGGCCTTTGTGGAGGATGCGTTAAAGATAGTCGGAACCATCTTGCTGAAATTGAAAGGCAAATCTGAATTGAAAAGGGTCTGCACCTCTGTACGGGTGTTCGCTATGTGAAGCACGAAAGTTTCACGGGCCGAACTCAAGGCCACCTCTCTCTGAGACAAAAGAGCTCTTATTCTTGCCATGCCGTTGAAATCTGTCCCAAGGTTGGTATTTGTGGCCAGATTGAAAACTCCCTATGTTCATGTGTGGGAGGAAATAGAACATTTCTGCAGCAAATAACCCGTTCACTTACTGTTACGATAAAAGGAATACTTTTAATTAACTCAGAACAATCTTCATTATTGAGCATCAAATAACTACCATTTTCCAACAACTTGAACGTGGGGATGATAGCAGGAACTGGCGTGCCTTGCAACACGCAAGCCATATTTGGTCGGTGTTTGTTGCATGAACCGTGTAACTGTATGTGCCTACACATTAGTGAATGATCTGGCGTCTCAGTGCATTCCTCTCCATTCAGATAAACTTCTTGATCATCTTTGAAACATCTGTATGTGTATGGAAGCGACCAGACCTCATGAAGAAAAGCACTACCTAAAGGTTCATAACGACCTATTGGTATATATTTCATACAATTTGAAAACTTATATAAAGCAAAAGGCAGGGTTATTAAACCGTGGATAAGGCACGTTGCCAAAAAACCCGCAATCCTCTGCTGATGATGTCACTGAGCATGTCATGAATGATGTAATATGTGACATCATCAGCAGTGGATTACGGGTAATAGTATCTCTAGTTTACTCCCCTATAGCTGTCTTTCTTTTAACATAAGTGTCTGTTTCCTTCCCTTATACTTACTGTTTTTGGTTCGCTTCCGGTTCGCGTACCGGCGAGCGAACTGGGAAGCGAACTAAGAGAAATAGAGGTTGGCACAGTTCCAAATATTGTACCAAATTTTTTAATAACGGGGAGGTAGTTCTGAAAAGAACTTTTTTTTTTATTGTTTTTGTTGTTTTATATTTTTTTTATTATTTTTCGGAACATTTTTTTACTTTTTTTGAATTTTTCTGAACAGTTTTATATTTTTTTGGGTTTTTCTTGGAGGGGGCAATGAAAACGATTCATTGTAAAGGGCTCAACAGGAGCAACAAAACAAAAAAAGAAGTATTTATTATTTTGGGCGTTTCGTACAAACTTGCATATGATAGTCAATAGCTCTGTTGATCAGAGTGATGCTTCTTTCTCCGTAGGAAATGAATCCATCGCAAAATACGCAGATGTGTTTTACTTCACCAAATTTCATTTGTATATTTGGCACCATCTCCCTGCCCTCTGGTCCCGTTACTTCCGGTACAACAGATCTTCTGGCCATAATAGGGAGATTATCTAGGTCGTTCCGAAACTGTGCAGCACTGTAGTTGTTAGGATGCCACCTAGTCATATGGCGATGCATTGTGTAGTTTCCGAAACTGTATTTTTTCTCGGTTCCTCTGGACAGTCTATCTTGACATATAAGGCAAGTTACGTATCTTGCATTTACTTTTTTCTGACCTTTGGGAATTTTAAAAAATTGCCAAATGAAGTTTTCTTTCCGGTGAGACGTCCTGGGCTGCTCAGGCAAAAACTGCCTCTCTTCGTGCTCGTCGTCCTGTTCCTCTTCTTCCTCTTCTTGTTGAATTATAACTTGAGCATGTGGTACACTCTTCCTTGGATGTGGTGGAGGTGGTGGGGAAGCACCAGCTGAAGCTACTAAAGAAGCCATTGCTCAGTGATCACAAAGGGTCTTTCTCTCACAATGATGAAAGTCAGAGTGAGGAAAGAAGGAGGGATTTTCATCATTTGGGAAAAACAAGAGTTCTCAACCAATCAAAAGTGTTCATTTTAGATTATATGACCTAGTCTTACATCATTAGGAAACCAAAAGTGAAATGAACCAATGAAAAGTGTTATTACCAAGTCACATGACTTGCTGTGTTTACGTTAAGCGCTTTGCAGGGCCTCCCGGTTTGCTTCCAGAAACCTGCGCTTTGCGACTCGCTTCGCGTACCAGTTCGCTAACGTAGCACGTCATATGACGTATCACGCGACAACGTGAAACGTCATGCGGACGGGAGGCGTCACGATGTTGTTTTCTAACGCGGCACTTGCGGTAAAGAAACGTTTACCGGCTCGCGGTCTATTTCGCGGCATCAAGGTCAGCTAACGGGAAGCTTCCCAAATCGCGAAGCGGGAACGAAGAAAAAAAAATATTTAAAAAAAAAATTATTCATAAACATATAAAATATATTTTTGGATTTAAAGAAGAATACATTTTACAGCTACAGATATTAGCTGTTAAAAAACCAATGAAATTCACAGAAAAAACCATAGGTTATAGACCATATATAGTTAGGAATTAGCATTTACAAAACCTTGAAAATTCACTGAAAAAACCATAGGTTATAGACCATATATAGTTAGGAATTAGCATTTAGAAAACCTTATTTTACTCACACAAAACCATTGAAATTCCATATATAGTTAGTTGCACTAACTATATATCGCGCACCCGCAATCCACTGCTGATGATGTCACATATTACATCATTCATGACATGGTCAGTGACATCACTGATGACATCACTGATGACATCTCAAATGACATCACTGATGACATCATCTAGTGTCTGTGTGTTTTTGTAAAGTTTAAATACGTTTTACATATTGAAGAATGAGTGGATGTATGGAAGACTGAGTGTGTGTGTGGCTGGCTGGGAGGTGTGTGACTCTGTGCATATCAATGTGTACTTGTATCAGTGATTGTATAAGAGAGTAAGTATGTGTTAGTATATGTGTGAAAAGTATGGTGTTCTGTGTTTAACTATAGATGAGGAAATCGAAGTGTGATTGATTCTTCACAGGACTGACTAGGTGTATGAGTGCATATGATAGTGTTCTAATAATAACTGACTGTATGTATGAGTAATTGTATGGGTGAATGAGTGAATGTGTGTGTAGACGTACGAATCAGTGAGTGCGTATGTAGTAACTGGTATTGGTGTGTCATGATGTCATCAGTGATGTCATTTGAGATGTCATCAGTGATGTCATTTCAGATGTCATTAGTGATGTCATCAGTGATGTCACTGAAGTATGGTGTTCTGTGTTTAACTGTATAGATGAAGAAATGGAAGTGTGATTGATTCTTTACAGGACTGACTTGGTGTGTGAGTAACTCCATGGATGAGTGGCAGTGTGTGACTGTCTGCATAGGTGTATGAGTGCATATGATAGTGTTGTAATAATGAGTGACTGTATGTATGAGTGATTGTATGGGTGAATGAGTGAATGTGTGTGTAGACGTAGGAATCAGTGAGTGCGTATGTAGTAACTGGTATTGGTGTGTCATGATGTCATCAGTGATGTCATTTGAGATGTCATCAGTGATGTCATCAGTGATGTCATTTGAGATGTCATCAGTGATGTCATCAGTGATGTCACTGACCATGTCATGAATGATGTAATATGTGACATCATCAGCAGTGGATTGCGGGTGCGCGATATATAGTTAGTGCAACTAACTATATATGGAATTTCAATGGTTTTGTGTGAGTAAAATAAGGTTTTCTAAATGCTAATTCCTAACTATATATGGTCTATAACCTATGGTTTTTTCAGTGAATTTTCAAGGTTTTGTAAATGCTAATTCCTAACTATATATGGTCTATAACCTATGGTTTTTTCTGTGAATATATATATATATATATATATATATATGACAACTGCATTCGTCCAACACGAACCGGCACTCCCCAGTAACTCAGGGCACCACCGATCTTGCAAAAACGAAAGCCGACCAAGCCATCAGGTGAAAAAGATGTGTTTATTCAAATAAAATGCATCGCCACCCGCATAACGTTTCGGCCTACCCAGAGGCCTTGGTCACATGACCCTGGGGATGGGGCAAATGATAGGTTCATCACAGATTCCTGGTAATAGACATAGAAAACATGAGCAATTCTTACAACTAATTTATCACTAATGTTTTTACCATTTTAAAATGCTCGTTTTGTAAAACCACCACAATATATCACCTGTGTGCAACCAGTAGACAGGATATTTCGAATGAAACAATTCCAGACAATATCTACAAACAAAATCGCATCACATCGAATGAATTTGCATGAGAGTGTGCATAAATAGGGAGAAAAAGAGAAAAAGAGAGAAATCAAGATTTATAGTTGATTCCCTCTCAAAGATATAATAATCTAAAGTCTATTTGTGGAATTGACACAATGTTCAATTATCCCAATTTTCTCACCATTCGTTGATTTTCACACCCATGTTGTGATGATTAAAGCATTAATATTACCCAAGTGGGTTGGTCTAGCATGTCATGTCAAATAATTTTGTCGACCTGATCATCTGTGGCATACAAATCTGAATAACAATCAAAATTTACACGAGTGTAAATGGATCAACCGCAAGCACCAAAAATAAAGTAAATAGTGTCGTGAGCAGTGTTGACAAATAATAATGGCTAAAGATTAAAAAATCCCTCCCTAGATGCATAATGGGAGTGTATTGGATTAGTGATTCAAAATTCAATTTCTAGAGGGGGCAACCTGTTTAAACAGTTCTGTTTCAGTTACATTTCAAAAAACAAGCCATCCCCAAGTTCTGGTGATGCTTGTGGTCCCAAGAATGTAGCTGGTATTGTAGATGTAAGAAGGAAAAACTGATTGAAACTACCTAGCACCTACAAGTGGGTATAAAAATCCACACTGGTGTTAAGACCACAAGGAGCCTTGGTATCGAGATCCAGGATGTACTGTGTTTCGAGAGCCCTCAAAATAGCTTCACGGTTTCCACCTCTACGTAGGGGTGGGACTGAGTCAATAGCAAAGTATTTCAGTAGGTGACTTTGTTTATTATGATGTTCCTTGAAATGCCGAGCCACCGGATAGGTGGAATCATCAGTGTTGATGGCCCTAATGTGCTGGAGTATCCTCTTGTGCACCTGCAACTTCGTGCTACCGACATATCGCAGGGCATAGGGACACTCCAGCACATACACTGTGAACTCAGTCTTACATGTCAATTGTTTAGTAATCAAACGTGGAACATCTGAAAACGGTGTTAAATATTTGGTCACATTAACACCATGTTTGCAGGCCTTGCAAACCGAACATTTTTTAAAACCATTGATGGCTTTATACCATGGTATCGAAGTGACCACCTCAGGACTGGATTTGACCAACGCGTCACCCAGTGAATAGGATTTTCTACAGGAAATGTCAGGTCTTCCTGGCATGAGATGACCAATCACTGGATCGGAACTATTCAGATTCCAGTTTTTTGTGACAATCTTCCTAAGAGCCTGAAACTGGCGATTGAAGGTTAGTACCAGTCTCACCGGTTGGTTAGCGTTGTCAATTTCCATATTGGATGTTTTCCTGGGTTGCAAAGCTTTCTCTCTTGACATGGCATTAACTTTGCTGATGGCTAAATCTATTAGACTCAGAGAGTAACCCCTAGCTAGAAAACGGGCCTTACTTTGTTGCTGCACCAATGTGCACTGTTCTTCCGTGCTACAAATACGTTGAATGCGCAGCATTTCCCCGTAGGGAATGCTGCACATTAAGTGTGCCGGATGGTTACTCTTGGCATGTAGCAACGTATTGCCCGAAGTTGGTTTTCGAAATAAGGTAGTATGTAATTTGTTGTTGGAAATTACAATTTTGACATCCAAGAAATCAATACAAGTTTGGCTCATGTTGTGGGTGAACCCCAAGTTGTAAACATTGTTGTTGAGTAGTGCAATAAAGTCGACTACTTCCTGTTTGGTGCCCCACCATATCAACAAAATATCATCAATGTAACGATACCAATGGGGCACGCATTCATCCATGATCAGTGAATGTGTGCCCATGAGGACCTGCCTCTCCCAGTAGCCCATGTGCAAACAGGCATAACTGGGAGAGAAGCAGGCCCCCATGGCAACACCCCTGATCTGCTGAAAGAATTGGTTGTTAAATGAAAAATAATTGTTACTCAAACAGAATGAAATCATAGCAATCAACATTTTGTTGAGTTCCACAAATTGCACAGATCTATTACCCAAAAACCATGGTACAGCTCTTAGTCCATCTAGATGTTTTATGCTGGTGTATAGAGATGATACGTCAAGCGTGATCAACCAATACTCAGACTTCCAATCCACAGTCTCAAGTTTTCTCAACAAGTCACTTGAATCTTGCACAAATGAAGGTAGGGCAGAAACAAAGTCTTGCAGAAAAAAATCAATGTACTTAGTGACATTCTCCAGGAGACCATCCCTGGCAGAAATTATGGGTCTTCCCGGGGGTTTGCTAGCATCTTTGTGCACCTTGGGGATTAGGTAGAATACCGGCATCACTGGAAAATCCTTTTTCAAAAACTTAAATTCATCTAAGCTTAGGAGGCCGGTACTTTTCCACCCCAACAACTGACTATTGAGATTGTTGTGTGCCAATTTAATCTCGGAAAGTTCACACCTTTTGTAGCAGGAAACATCATTCAGTTGTTTGTAAGCTTCCTCCAAGTACTACAATCGTGGCCAGAGAACAACATTGCCACCTTTGTCGGCCTGGCGCACTATGATAGAATTGTTGGCCTGGATTTTGTTGACCAAATTGTAATACTTAGTGTTATGCGTCTTTACTTGATGTTTGGATCGAAGAGTGGAAATATGCAAATGCTTGATCCCATCTATCGCCAGATCGTGAAATATATCTAGGTTATCATGAAGGGTTGATGGAGAGTAAGTGGACTTTGGTTTAAAGTTAGTTGGACATGGCGCATTGTAAACTACAGCCACATCTTGTGTCTCAGACAATGCCCCTTCAGCACCTAGTGAAGTTAGATCTTGGAGTAAATTGGCATCTTTAGCAATAGAGCCCAAAGTTGGGGGAGCTCCGCAAGTCACACCAGATTTTGTCGATTGATGATGCGTCAGAAAGTATTTTTTGAGCTTGAGTTTGCGGATATATTTGAAAAGCTCAATTCTGGTTCTTGAATAACTGAAATTATTCGCTGGACAATATGTCAAACCCAAAGAGAGAATTTTCCATGTCTGAAGGAGAAAGCACAGTGGGAGTTAAGTTGATAACTGCTGGACCCTCCACCATGCCTTGTTCCTCTGTCCCCATTACTTGGACTTGTTCCAGCATTTTTTTGGATAGAACTTTTTCTTTTTTGGTTGATCGCCCTCGTCCTGCTTTGCGACGCTGTTGTCGCTTGTGGTTCCGTTTCTGTTTGGCTGTTGTTTGGTCACCCGCGGGCGCAGTGTGGCCCGCCTGTCTTGCCTCAGGCAGTTTACCTCCTGGCCCAGAGAGAATTTTGTAAACCCCAACCTGGGGTCTCTTGAGGTGCTGTCTGTATCAGAACCACTTCCTGGGACGGAGCTAATGTCAGAGCCAGACGAGTATGCAGGTAGGGCCGAAGGACCAGCAATGGCTGCTGAGTTATTGCCAGAGTCGGGAGAGATATTGGCCGCTTTAATGGCGTCATATTTTTTGGAGAATGTAAACACGCGGCCTTGTTGGTAGTCCATTTTATCACGTAAGAATTTGTACGCCTTTCTTTTTTTAATTATCTCCTCCTCTTTATTTAGTCTGATGATCATTTCATCTCGTAGTTTGTTAGATTCAGGCTCTGACCCTTTTTCTAATTCCAAAATTTCAGCGTTGATCGTTTCCACCTGTTGTTGCACCTTTACACGATCACTTTCAGCATATTTGACCAAAATGGTCACTAACCTGCGGGTTGAATCCAGGTTACATTGGGCCCATTCGTCTAACATATCGGGGTCAGGTTGTTCAAAAGACGGAGCGAACATGATTCGTAAGCCGCGAGGAATACGATTGACCTCGAGGTATCTACTGAGAGAACAATGTTATATTCACTGAAAAAACCATAGGTTTGACACCAGTTATAGTTAGCTGGAAATTTGACTGACATAAAACCATTGAAATTCCCACGTTATAGTTAGTTGGACTCACTATAAATTGCGCGCCTGCAATGCACTGCTGATGACGTCACATATTACATCACTCATGACATGGTCAGTGACATCACTCATGACATCACTGATGACACCATCCAGTGAATGTGTGTCTTTCTGAAAAATAAATATGTTTTATATATGTATATGTAAAGGTCGATGGAAGAATAAATGTTTAAATAAGTGTCTTAATGGATGTTTTAAAAAAATAAATGATTGGTTAACTGGCTTATTAAGTGTATCTTGGTGAATACATATATTAGCGAGTATTGTTTAAATATTTAAATGTTTGTATGAGTGTTTCAATTTGTTTATAAGTGGCTGCATGGGTTGGTGAGTAGCTACATGTGTGTGTATATGGGTTATTAGATGTTTTTTTTAGTATCAGTATGAGTGTCTGTATGGTTTGGTGGGGGTGTTACTTAGCACATAGATGCATCAATGACTGACTCACTGTGTGTATGTGTTTTGAAGACAGCATATGTGCAGGACTGTATGGGTGGATGAGTGTGTATATGTGTGTGTTAGTGAGTGAATGACTGTCTCACTAGTGTCTTTATCAATAACTACATATGTTTTATTCTAGTATATGTGAGTATTGATGTATATAAGTGAGTATATGTGAGAGTGAGAGATTGAAAGAGTTCTTGTTTAAATAAGTATGTGTTTCTATAAGTGATTGTTTAAGAGAGTAAGTATGTGTAAGTTTCCTTAGAAGTAAGGTGGTAGTGTGTGTATAGCTGTATATGCAAATAAATGGATGTTCAATAGTTTATTTGCATGTGTGATTATGTGTGTGAGTAACTTTTGGATGACTGTCGGTGTGTAACAGGATGTATAGGTGTTTCACTACATATGATGAGTGAATATATGTATGAGTGACTATATAGAACTGTTGGTGAATGAGTGGATGTGTATATAGATGGTGGTATTACTGAATTGGTTGTTGTAACTGGTATGGGTATCTCTATTTTTTTGAAAATTTGAGTTTCTATTTTTGAATATGTGTTTCAAGGGTTACATTACACTGAAAGGAGGTCTGTCACTCTGTCACAAGGATGGTGTCATCAGTGATGTCATGAGTGATGTCACTGACCATGTCATGAGTGATGTAATATGTGACGTCATCAGCAGTGCATTGCAGGCGCGCAAGTTATAGTGAGTCCAACTAACTATAACGTGGGAATTTCAATGGTTTTATGTCAGTAACATTTGCAGCTAATTATAACTGGTGTCAAACCTATGGTTTTTTCAGTGAATTTAATAGGTTTTTTAAATGCTAATTCCTAACTATAACTGGTGTGAAACCTATGGTTTTTTCAGTGAATTTCATAGGTTTTTTAAATGCTAATTCCGAACTATATAAGGCCTGAAAGCTATGTTTTTTTCAGTGAATTTCAAAGTTTTTTTTAATGCTAATTCCTAACTATATAAGACCTGAAAGCCCACCAGGAATCTCCAGTATGCGCCAGGGGACTGCATTGCAGAGAGGTGTAAGGAAGCCACGCCCCTTTTTACACCTCTCTGCAACGCAGCCCCCGTGCATGTTTGAAGAGGGGGAACTAATTCCCCTTGCATACTGGGGGCCCCTGGGGCGAACTAGCCCACCTGGTACCTCCAGTAAGCGCCAGGGGGCTGCATTGCAGAGGTGTAATGAGGCTATGCCCCTTGTTACACCTCTCTGCAACGCAGCCCCCTGCCGCGTTTGCAGAGGGGGAACTAATTCCCCTTGCATACTGGGGGTCCCTGGGGGCCAACTAGCCCACCAGGAGCCTCCAGTATGCGCCAGGGGGCTGCATTGCAGAGAGGTGTAATGAGGCCACACCCTTTTTTACACCTCTCTGCAACGCAGCCCCCGTCCATATTTGAAGAGGGGGAACTAATTCCCCTTGCATACTAGGGATCCCTGGGGGCCAACTAGCCTACCTGGAACGTCCAGTATGCGCCAGGGGGCTGCATTGCACAGAGGTGTAATGAGGCTATGCCCCTTTTTACACCTCTCTGCAACGCAGGCCACTGGCGCGTTGGCAGAGGGGGGACTAATTCCTCTTGCATACTGGGGGTCCCTGTGTCATATCTGCCCAAACACCGATATTCCGAACGATTGAAAATGACTTTTCTTGAGAAACATTTGGATTTGGATTATCATGTCCTATACTTTGGAATTTTTGAAAGACTGACTTTGAGGATGCTATAAATTACTCAAGTCTGCCCGAATTGTGTGGGTAAAATTGATACCTAGTCACTTTGAATAAGAATGTACTTACGTCTCGTCTAACATTTGGAAGAAATATCTAGTTATATGACAACAGAATACCGACATAACTTGAAGGAAATAAGAACGCCCTGAAGAAGTTCTGTTGTACAGAACGAAACGTTTCGGCTGGCTGTGGTACATAAACTTAAGGAAAATAAAAGCATTTGAATATACACCAAGATTCAGCGCTTCAACAAGGACTCTAAGTGATATGATTTGATTGGACTTATTGTGCAAGTGTGCTGTACCAAACTTTGGAATATTCTCCACTACTCTCTACTACTTACTCTCTCCTACTCCACTACTCTCAAATACTCACTCTCTACTACTCATTCTCTACTACTCTACTACTCTCTACTACTCTCTCTCTACTACTCACTCCCTACTACTCACTATCTACTACTCTCTACTACTCACTCTCTACTACTCTCTCTCTACTACTCACTCTTTACTACTCACTCTCTACTACTCTCTACTGCTCACTCTCTACTTCTCACTCTCTACTACTCTCTACTACTCACTCTCTACTACTCTCTCTCTACTACTCACTCTCTACTACTCACTCTACTACTCACTCTCTACTACTCTCTACTACTCTCTCTCTACTAGTCTCTATTACTCACTCTACTACTCACTCTCTACTACTCTCTACTATTCTCTCTCTCACTCTCTACTACTCTCTACTACTCACTCTCTACTACTCACTCTCTACTACTCTCTACTACTCACTCTTTACTACTCTCTACTACTCACTCTCTACTGCTCTCTACTACTCACTCTACTACTTACTCTCTACTACTCTCTACTACTCACTCTCTACTACTCACTCTCTACTACTCTCTACTGCTCACTCTACTATTCACTCTACTACTCTCTACTACTCACTCTCTGCTACTCTCTCTACTGCTCTCTACTACTCTCTACTACTCACTCTCTACTCTCTGTTACTCAATCTCTACTCTCTACCTCTCTACCTCTCTCTACTTCTCTCTCTACTAGTCTCTACCTCTCTACCCCTACCTCTCTACCTCTACCTCTCTACCTCTACACCTCTACCTCTCTACCTCTCTCTACACGCACACATATACACATATATATGCATATATATGCATATGCATTTATATATATGTATGTGTATGTATATATATATATATATTCAACGCTGGATCCTGACCGCCAAACGTGACGGTGACAACAGACGCGGACCTCGTCTTCAATCAGAAAGTGTTTAGTTAAATCGTAAACACGAACAAAAGCCACATCACAGGAGTCAATGCCAGCAATCCATTTAATTGCAGTTCCAGTACAAGAGCGAGTGCCCTCCCTGACGCGTTTCGCTCCGCAAGCGGAGCTTGATCACATGATGCGTCAGGAGTAGGACGTGCATTAAATTGAAATTAAAAGCCCAAGCGCCTAAAGAAACAGGACGCAAGGGTTGCCCCAAAGCAAATAGGCATACAATTTGTAATTAAAGTAATCATATCACTCAAAATGTGTGTTTACATGAATGGAAACAGGGGAATAAAGAATAAGAGCATAGTGCTCATGTGTCATGTCACGAATTTGTATAAATCAGTATAACGCATAATCATACAGAATCAAAACCAATTATGCTTTCAACTCATGTACCTAAGGACTTAAACAATAAAGAAAAAAAGAGTGTAAACCACAACTGATACATCAAAAATGACAATAAATCAGTATGTTGGAACAATTAATTGCAAGTGCATTCAAAACATTCTATTTATCATCAGTCACAAAGGAGTTGATTATATTCTTGCTGAGTAAAATTTGCTGACAAACCCCTGTCACAAATACCACGTTAATTGAGTGATGGAAAAAAGTGCCTAAGTGCTAAAGTGCAAATGCTTAAAATCCATTGCATGATACAATGAAATACATGATATTGGCTGCGGAAGAACTAATATGAAAACTATAAATGTTAGCAAGCAAGATACAACAGACAGAATCGTTACAACGAATGGAAAAATGCCCCAAAAAATTGAACATTGCTTTTTCAATATACGGTCAGGTGAGAAGTATACAAATCATAGAAAATGGGTTAATTCATCAAAAGCATTTAGCCCATTAGGGGCCCGGGTATCCAACAACAGAATGAAAAATGCCTCTTTTTGACGAAGTAATTTCTCACGATCCCCACCTCTGCCTGGGTTAGATACGGAACACAACAAGGTATATTTCAAATCTTTCAATTTCTTGTCGTGGACCGCTTTGAAGTGGCGAGCCACCGGGTAATTCATATCTGAGTTAACAATAGCTCGGATGTGCTGCAGAATACGCTGGTGTGCAGGGAGTTTAGTACTCCCAATATATGACAAAGAACATGTGCAAGTTAGCTGGTATACTACATAATCACTGCGACATGTCAGATGTTCTCTTATTGGGATCAACCTGTCATTGAAAGCCGATGTATAATGGGTTCCATTCACCGCAAATGTGCAAGCACGGCACGAAGTGCATCTAAAAAAAACAGATTTATTCAACCAATTGGTTTTAGGGGGCAATTCCGGTTGGGTTCTGTCTAATGCATCTTTCATAGAAGGAGCCCTCCTAAAAGTTATTGCTGGTAATTTAGGTAGAAATGGAGCTAGGATAACATCAGTTAATACAATTGGCCACTCAGATCGGATGATGTTACTGATCTTGGATATCTGGGAACAAAAAGTGGTAATAAAACGAACAGAGCCCTGTTCAGTAGGATCTGAAATCTCCCTACTTTTAGGAATAAGAAGGTCCTCTCGTGAGCGAGCACGTACCTTACACAACGCCTGATCTAAAATGGCTCTGCTGTAACCCCGGCTAAGGAATCTAGTCCTAGATTCATTCAAACATTGCTCTAAACTGTCAGGGCTACTGCAAATTCGTTTGATTCTGATGAATTCACCCAAAGGTATGCTGTTGATGGTATGAAGTGGGTGAGCACTGCGGGCATGCAAGATGGAATTACCCGCAGTGCTTTTTCTATGGAGTTTAGTCTGTATGGTGTCCCGGTCAATGTAAAGCTGGACGTCCAAGAATTCAGCCAAATCAGATGTGATATTGGCCGTGAACTTGAGATTCCTGTCATTGACATTGATGTCACTTACAAATGACGCTGCCTGTTCCTTAGTGCCTCGCCATATGATGAAAATATCATCAATAAAGCGCCAGTAATGCACCAAGTGAGGAAGCCAGTGTGCGTGAGTGACCCCAAGAACATGCTCCTCCCACCAGCCAACGTGGAGACAAGAATAGCTGGGGGAGAAGCATGAACCCATGGCCACCCCACGTTCCTGATGATAGAATTCCTTACCAAATTGGAAATAGTTATTTAACAGGCATAGCCGTATCATTTCCACAAGCATGAGGTTATGATCTCTAAAACCTGCCTCCCGGCCATCCAAAAAATATTCAACTGCCTCAAGGCCCTGCTCGTGGTTGATGCTGGTGTAAAGTGCCTCAATATCCATCACCAGAAAACTAAAATCAGGACACCAAGTGATATGACTGACCTTAACCAAAAAATCTGTAGTGTCTTTCAAAAATGAGGGGAGAGAAAACATATGTGATTGAAGAAAAAAATCAACATATTTGGAGATGTTCTCATTCATACTACCCTGAGCTGAAATGATAGGACGGCCTGGGACAGGAACGGTGCATTTATGAATCTTGGGTAACAGATAAAACAAAGGAGTGATGGGATGTGAAACATTTAAAAACTTGGTTTCATCTTTGGTTAATAAGCCATTTCTGAACCAGAGATTGATGTTTTTTCTCGTGTTTTCATGACTTTTGAGCATCACAAATTTGGTGCACTTGGTATAACATAAAGGATCACCCAGTTGTCTATTTGCTTCAACGATATAATCTGTTTTAGCCCATAACACTGTGTTGCCTCCCTTGTCGGAACTCTTCACTATAACATGATCATTACCCTGAATTCTCTTTACAAGTTTGGTGTATTGTGTGTTATTAAAATCAACCTGTTTTTTCATTTTCAGCACCTTTCTGTTCAGGGACTTTAATTCTGTTATAATCCTGTCACTAAAGACATCTATAGCGTCTTTAGGCATCAAGGGTAGGAAAGTAGATTTGCCACGAAAGGTGGTAGGGGGAGAACAATTTACCTTAATGACTTGGCTTACTGTCAAATCAGTTTGTGTATTGTTTTCATGATCAAGAGACAATAATGACTGTAAACCCTGCAGATGTTTCACCTGAAGAGACTCGACATTGGATGTCGCCACATCAGAAACAGCACGTGGTATTGCATTATCAGGATGTAACAAAAAATATTTCTGCAATTTGATCTTCCTAATTAATTTAAAAACATCAATCCGTGCTTGGACATAAGAAAAGTCATTTGATGGACAATACGACAGTCCTAGAGAGAGGAGTTGTTCCTCCGCTTTGGACAATGTCAAATCAGTCAGGTTGATCACAGTGTTATCATGCTCGCAGGTTAGTTGTTCCAATTCTTGCGAGTTTTGCCTCGCCTGCCACCTCTTTTTGGCGCTACGTTTCCTGCAGCGTCGCTTTTGGCTGACACTTTGTCTGCTTGAGGAGGAATGTTCCGTGAGCGCAGAGAGTACCTCCGGTCCTTGCTGACAAAATTTAATTCGTCAACCATAGAGAATTTAGTTAAGTCAATTGAAGTTGCCTCAGATCGTGGTAAACTATCTTCAGAGCCACTAAAGGACGCTACTGATAAATTGTCCTGATTGGTTGAAGTAGGGCCTAAATTTGCCCCTGAATCAGCAGTGGTAGTTGTTTGCTGCAAAGTAGACATGGCTTTACGTTTGTAAGAATCGTATTTCCGTGAAAACGTAAAAATACGAACTGTCTCATAGTCCTCTTTGTCTCTGGCAAACTTGTTGATTTTGCGTTCTTGAATTGTTTGCCCCAGCTTAGCGAGCCTTTGATCGATTTCCTTCCGGGCATTCGCTATTAGATCAGTGTCGCCTGATGACTCCAAGAGCGCATTAGTTTTTTCAATTTCAATTAACAGTGATTCTCTATCAGAGTGGGCAAATTCGGTCAAAATTAATAACATGTTCCTTGATGACTGAAGACTATTCTCTGCCCATCTCTGAAGCATTTTAGGGTCCGGGTTTTCATAAGTGGGAACTATCATGACTCTTAATCCCCTGGGCACACGGTTCACTTCCAGGTATTTGTCCAATGATTTTTTCTCCCACCATTTAGAAAGTTCACTGCGAAGCAGTTTTTCCAAAGTCTTAAGTAGATCTTTAGTACTGTTGCTTGCATTTAAAGTACGACTTCCTTGGATATTTGCAGAATTTACAGTCGGTAAGTTTTCATACAGCGCTTCCGCCGCCATTTCCCTACTCCTGAGAGCGTCGGTGGATAGCATAGTTGCAATTTAGTATAGCGGCCCAATATGCCGCTGGACTGCACTTAATGGCTGTTGTGGCTGAATAATATATATATAGAGTTGTTTTTCGCTCTATATGTGAAAGCTTTGCCCAGAACCTGCCTTATTCAATTATAGTTGTGATAGAGCGCGCGAGGTCACCCAGCCAATGATTTTGCCGTTTCCGGCTTCAGGGCCCATATACTTTCAATTCACACTATTCATTGACCAGGCGACTTCACGGGCTGCTACCAATTGTGTGTGTTCCCTACTGTTATTACTCAGTGTACCCGACTTACCATCCCCCGACACGGGTACCTATGATTTCAATGGATCAGGGGCCTAGCTGTAAAAGGAAAGGCAGCAAAATGCAATTTCAAATGACATTCAATACTGTTAAAATGACCACGGACAACTGGAAGTTTTAAAATGTTTATCTAAAGTTCGTTTTCTGAAAGCATGAGATTTACAAGAATAAGGCAATCGATAATCACGATAATGAAAAGTACATAACTATAGAGAAATAAAGTCAAGGTAATCATTAAAATGCAATAATGAGATGCAAAGGAAATATACTATGCATTCAAGGCAGGAATTCTTTAGAAAATCTAAGTAAGGTCGTTCTAGACCATATCAGAAAATGACAAACTGCAATGCAAAATATGATCTCTAAAAGATAGGGTAACATGAGAACATATCAAGAAAAAATTATGCAAATGACTTTACGTTTCAATAGTTTGCGGCAAAAGCATGGAAAAATCAACATGTGCAAGATGTCTTTTATTAAAGCAAAAGACTGAAATATAGAAAGATGCAAGTTTTAAGGAACTTAGAGCAGTATTTACCTAGACTGGTGTGGAAACCAAACCCTGGCCACGGGTCAGTTAAGGACAGGAAACCCTCAAGGAAGGATACCCCTCAAAGGACAGCAGATGCAGAATGGACACCCCGGACAGGACAGGATACCCTCAGATTAGGAATCAGGACAGGACCTCAGGACAGGACAGCAAACCCTCAGGACAGGACCGCTCAGGACAGGACCACACCTGCAGTTTGGAAGCAACGCCTGCGTTCCACCCTCTCTGCAGCTATCGATCAAGACCCCGATTGGGTCAGCGAACTCCCAGCAAAGTGCTTCGCCAGCACTTTAAGGTTCAGTAAAACCTTAGTCTATGGTCAATTTCGGACAGAGTGCTCCGCAGCGCTCTGTATCTTCAGTCACCTATTGAGTACGATGGGTCAGTGACAGGTCAGCTAAACCAGACAAGTCGGACAAATTCCCTAGGTGAACCCAGGGTAGTTATACTCTTTGGGACGGTGTACCACCCCCCAATGTTGCAAAGTGTCAGAATCCCTCAATTTGGATTGGTCCTAAGGTAGGATTTGGGTAACACACCAATCAGAACATGCTATTTAGATGCTTAATTATCATATTTGGGTACCGCCTAGCAAGATTGGGGTTCCCATGAGAAACTGTGCAGAAATATGAGTGACAATATACATTGTTGCCGAGCTAGGACAATTGTCTCTGTTTTCCGGGTTTTTCAGGTCAGTTCTCAGGAGCATCTTGCCCATCACTGCCAGCTGGCTAAGTTCCATCAGCCAAAGTTGTCAGGTCCCTGGAAAAGTGA
Organism: Lissotriton helveticus; assembly: GCF_964261635.1. Lineage (NCBI taxonomy): Eukaryota > Metazoa > Chordata > Amphibia > Caudata > Salamandridae > Lissotriton > Lissotriton helveticus. The sequence continues at coordinate 1,961,017,623 of NC_136063.1, read as the reverse complement.
TCATGCGCAGAAGGGACCTCCCAGATGGCTCATCGGTACAAACAGACCCCCATTCCCCACGGTACATGAAAAGTAAGCGAAAACAAATTAATACATAGAAATAACGTTATGAAAACACATCATTTGGTTTTGAACTTTCAACTTATCACTACAAATTATACTTATGCAGTCTAAAGGTTAGCTACATAGAAACAGTGACAAGAGCAGTGGCACGAGCAGTACCACATTGGGCCAAGCTATGTATTACGCATGCGCATAATTTTCCCTCCAACTCTGCAGACGCGTCAGGACACGTGAGTGTGGCTGACGCATGCGCAGTAACTAAATACAAGCGGCGGCCATTTTACAGACACGGATTAAAGTAGTTAGGAATACACATAGGCAAGCTTCTTAACCCTTATCCAAACTTAATATAAACGTTAGTAAGACGTACACTTATTACCTTGTTACACATAGACGAGGTTCATGACTTCGGCAAGGTCGCAAAATATGCGAAGCTTTGCTTCATCAATCCCCTCTTTGATGATATTTACTATCATCACAAAATAAATGGAACCAGATGCCAACTTTTCTTTCACACTTTATACAGTTCTATTTCTTCTAGCAATCGCTCCAGCTTTTCTCGTTCATTTTTGGTAGGGTGAGAATTCTTCACCTTTTTATAGATCTGATTATTCATCTCTTCTAATTCGAGCTCATCCACACTCCGTTTCACTCCTCTTTTATTTACTTCTCTCGCATTCACCTCATATTTCTTTGTGTGTTTGCGGCATTTGCAACAGACAAATATGAAAAATAGGATGAGACCTATAATTCCAATTGGCATCAGTACTTTGAGCAATAAGCCTTTACCTATACTAGCGAACCAATGACCTACATTTGAGAGACCATCTACCAGTCTCTTCCAGGCACTATCAACCTTGAGTGGTCTGAGTTCCTTTGCCAAATTAGTAATGTTTCTTACATATCTTTTGAGCTGCACACTTTTGTCCGGAATATAAGTGCAACAATGTTGCGCCTTCAACATCCGGCAGACTCCGCCCTCTTTTGCTAATAAGGTGTCAAGAGCAAGTCTGTTCTGCAAAACCATTGATCTGATCGCAACCATTTCGGTATTGACCAGCAGAAATCCATGAGCTGTCTCAGTCGACAACACATCCACTATAGTGGACAATTTGCAAATTCTGTGAGTGTTCAGAACCACTCCCACTCCAGGTATCAGTGCACTGAAAATACTACCCATAATTTCACCTATACTTTCTCTTTTACTACGCACTAAGCCATTAGTATTTTCACTGCTTCCAGCAACTCCATTCACATGGTATATTTTCGGGAAGACAATGCCAAAATAGCAACTTCCATACCAGTGATCCGGCAATTTGAAATAAGCCTTGTCTCCACAAATATAATAAATTCCGGGAAACACAGGCTCTGACCCATTTTTGAAACCCCAACCTCCAATTACCTTGTAATTATGTTCGCATTCACTGGAACCAATGAAAATGTTATTATAATAGCTAGTCTTCTCGCGGTGAAGACATAGCTTGCCTTTCTTTTCAAAATCCAGCAACAGAGCAGGACCCGCCCCACCAGTTGAGGTGCCTTCCATGTTCTCTGCCCACTTTGGCTTTTTCTGACTTTCGTCATTAGCCTTCTTTTGTATTTTAATTCTCCTTTTCTCTGCCATGTTTAGGAACATCTTTTCCTGCTCATGCAAAGAACAAGTCAAGTTATCTCTGTGTGCGTCCGCTATGTCAATGTTACCTATAGTTAGGAAATAATCCCCCATGTATCGTATTGCGTCACTTTTGGTATGTACAGGATTCAAGTTCCCACGTATAGGAAGCTCAGAAAAGATCACGTCATTATTAGAGTAATAGTACTGTAACGGTCCTCTTTTGTAAAATAAACTAGCTAAAATGCTACAGGAAATTCCGTATGTCAGTGGCAAGTGATGGTATGTCACGCCTTCAGCTACAGAAGTAGGTAGCTTCATGCAGACATAGCAATCTTCAATTTCCATAGTCTCTACATAGTGTATTAACAAGTTTGCGAAAACATTTAAGCGTGTCCTGTTTTTGATTCTATGATAGTGTAGTTCTTCCTCATCTGATGCTTCTAAGTCTTGTTTTGTTTGTCTCAGTGCTCTCTCATGTCTAGCTACACTCTGTGTTGTTAGCTCCTCACTGTCAGTATTTACAATTTCAGTAGGGACAATATTAGTATCTTTGCTTACAGCAAAGGGAATGAAAATTGTTAGTCCTATCCAGAGTAATATCAGGACAACTATACTACAGACACATACCTTGCAGCAAGTTTTGCAACCGCTGCGACTAGGTCTACCATTCACGTTTGAATCAGACATTTTGGCTTCAGAAGAAGTTTGTCAACCCCTCTTTGTGTCTCTACACAAGTATCTTACTTTGTGCAAATTCACGGTGGCTCTTCTTCCTCTTCGTCAGAGTACTCAGGGACGGGCTCTCCGTCGCTTACGTCAGTGATATCAAGATCTTCAAGTTCTTCTAACACAAGTGTCCATTCAGGTGACTTGTACTTTTTGTTTTGTCTCTTTATCCGATCACTCCTTCTTTTGGAAGTGTCTTCTGGTTGTTCTGCTATACGAGCACTTCTCCTTTCTTCTGCACGTTTTTCTTCTACTGTTTTTATTCTCAATCTCAATTTCTTTATGTATTTAGGCTCAAGATGCTTTCTTTTCTTAAGTCTTTTGGTTGGTACTTGGACTTCGTTTTCTCCTCTTGCCCTCTTATTTTCATTAGCTTGTGGCAATTCTGCTTCAGTTTCTTCTTCTTCTATCTGACTAATTCCAGGGCTAGCATCTGTTTCTTCTGCCTGGGTACTAATCTGGCCCTGTTCAGGTATACTGTGTGTTTGCTCTTCAAGTGTCTCTGATTCTGTTTCCTGAACACGTTCTTCTAATTCTATCTGATCCTGTTCAAGCACTTCGATCTCTGGACTTTCTTCTGCTCGAACTATTACACTATGTCTAGTCTGTCCCTTCCCGATATCAGGTGTCAGTGGAGGAGTATCAATCACTTGTTCTGTATTCCTCTCTTGTTCAGGATCCTTCACTTGTTCAGTATCGGGCACTTGTTCAGTCTTATTCACTTGTTCTGTATCAATCACGTGCTCTGTCCCTGTCTGACCTTCTCCTTCCTCAGTTTTGATGTGAATCTCAACAGTCTGAGGTTCTTCGCCTGTGCCTTGCTTTTCCTCTCTAGTCCACTCTCTACCTTCCCAAAGTCGTTCACTTGTTCGGATGGGGTCTTCGGTGAGATCAATCAAGGGAATCCACTCTTCTGGCCATATGCTAGGCAGCTCGTCTTCAGCTACTTCTGGCTCAGCTTCTTGGACCCCTTCAGCAGGCTGGACTCTTGGTAGTTCGTCATCAACTATCCTTGGGCCAACGTTTGCTGATTCTGCAGCTTGACTGGTACTGGGCTGTATGTTGTCAGCTACTTCTGGTCTGGCTCCTGCAGAGTCCTCTGTTGGACGCCCTTCTGCTTCAGGCACTTCGTCTGGTGGTACCTTCTGGGTGTGGCTGGCGTGTATCCAACGCGGAACCCCTGCACACTTGACTGCTGTGGTAGTCACCAGAATCACCTGACGTTTTTCTCCCCACCTTGGCTCCAGGCAGCTCTTCCGAGTATGCTTCTTTATCTTCACCCAGTCCCCCGGGACCAGTTTGTGGAGAGGAGTCGTTGGATTGAGGATGGCGTCTTCTCCGATCTGACGAGAGATAGAACGCACTTGGTCACCCAATCTTTTGCAGTATTCAAGCACCAAATCATCAGTAATACTCAACAGTTTGCTTCCAGGCACCCATGCTTGTCTCATCACTCTTCCCATAATGATTTCATGGGGACTTAGGCCTGTTTTGCGATCAGGGATACTTCTGAGTCCCATCAGGACCAAGGGCAGGGCCTTCACCCAGGTCAGTTTAGTTGCATCACACAGTTTGGCTAGTCTGTTCTTGATAGTTCCATTTATTTGTTCCACTACTCCAGAAGCCTCTGGACGGTAGGCACAGTGAAGATTTTGGGAAATCCCAAAGGCCTTACAGAGTTCGTCGATCACTGCATTCTGAAAATGTGAGCCTTGGTCTGATTCAATAGTGACTGGAACCCCGAACCTAGGTATCAGTTCTTTTAATAAACACTTAGCTACTGTTTTTGCGTCATTTTGGGGAGTAGGGAAAGCTTCCACCCACTTGGAAAATAAACAGACCATGACAAGGACATATCTTTTCCCTTCACAACGGGGCATGGTGATGAAATCAACCTGTATTCTTACAAAGGGACCCCCAGACCTCCCAATTTTCCCCAGTTCCACCACAGTCCTCTTCCCTGGGTTCATCTTTTGACATGACAGGCACCTCTGGCAGAGGGATTCCGCTACTTTTCTGAACTTTTTACTGTACCAAGTCTGTTGGAACACTAGAATCATGGCATCCCTACCAATGTGTGACCCTTCATGTATCAACCTCGCCATTGTGCTAAGTAAGTGTCTAGGTAACACAGGCATACCAGTTGGACCTAAGATGACACCATCCACACGTCTTGGTCTACACCCATCGTCCTTCCACTTCTCTCTTTCTTGCCAAGGTGCCGCCTGCTGCCACTCTTTCACTTCATCCCAAGGGGGCACTTCCTCAAACACTTGAAGTTGGCAGCTGGTTCCTGGCCCCCCTCGTTTCGGATTTACGATATACCGATCTCTAGCGCACCATTGGGCCACTCGATCAGCATAATCGTTTCCCAGTGATACCTTGTCCATGCTCTTCTTATGAGCAGCACATTTTACCACTGCCAGCTCCTTTGGTAACTGGATTGCCTCTAAAAGGTCTTGAACAACTTTTCCATTTCGAATAGGGGTACCTGATGAAGTCAGGAACTCCCTCTGTAGCCACAACTGGCCAAAGTCATGCACAACCCCATAACAGTACTGACTGTCAGTATACACTGTTATGCGTATGTTCTTCCCAATTTGGCAAGCTTTTATCATAGCAATCAATTCGGCTACTTGTGCAGACTTGATGTGATATAGATAACCTGCTTCCTCAATTTTCTCTAGGGACACTACTGCATAGGCAGCACTCAGGCCTCCTTGTTCATGCCTTAGACATGAACCATCTACAAATAGTTCTTTGTCATGCTCAGGCAATGGCGTTTCTTTTATGTCTGGGCGTGGCTTGGTATTGAATTCTGTTAGATCAATACAATCATGTTCATCATCCACCCCCCCTTCCATATCCTTTGGGTCGGGGAGTAAGGTGGCTGGGTTTAGAATACTGCACCTGACAATGTTACATTTGCAGCACCCACAAGAATCCTCTCATATTTAGTCAGCCGACTAGGGGTGAGATACTGAGTTTTGGTTCTGGTCAACAAAATTACCACTCCATGCGGAACATACACAGTTAACGGATGTCCCATGACAATTGACTCACTCTGCTCTAAACTGGCACAGGTAGCAGCTACTGCTTTCAGACAACCTGGTAATCCAGCAGCCACTGGATCTAAGGTGGCAGAGAAATATGCCACAGGCCTTCTCGTTGTGCCATGTTCTTGAGTTAGGACTGATAATGCGCAATTATCGCGAGTGTCACAGAATAGGGCAAACTCTTTGGAATAGTCTGGCATCCCCAATGCAGGAGCAGTACACAGACAATCTCGTAGTTTGGTGAAGGCTGTTAAGCTTTCATCATCCCACTCTACAATTTCGGGTGTTCCTCTCTTAGTCATTTTTATCAAGGGCCTGGCTAGGACTGCAAATCCCAGAATCCACTGCCTGCAGTATCCTATCACACCCAGGAACATTCTTATTTCTTTTTGAGTACGGGGTAACTGCATCTTTTGAATTATCCTCACTCTCTCCGATGTCACTTTTCTGACACCTTTTTCTATCTGGTGCCCCAGATATTTCACCGATTTTGCACAAAACTGTAACTTGTCAGGGGACACTTTATGTCCTTTTTCACATAGGTGATTTAGTAGGGCAATGGTGTCAATCACACAATCCTTATGACTTTTAGACGCCACCAAGAGGTCGTCTATATATTGCACTAAGACAGAGTTCCCAGGTAAGACCAAAGTTTCCAAACATTTTTTCAAGATCTGATTAAAGATAGAGGGGCTCTCTGTATACCCTTGAGGGACCCTGTTCCAGCAATACACGTGACCTTCGAAGGCAAATGAGAAAAGAAATTTGCTATCTGGATGCAAAGGAATGGAAAAGAATGCATGACACAAGTCTATCACAGTGAACCACTCAGCATCCCAGGGAATCTGATACAGAATCACTGCTGGGTTTGGGACAATAGGGCAACAGGGGACTACTATTTTGTTGACTTTTCGTAGATCCTGTACTACTCTGTACTTGCCACTAGGCTTCTTAATGCCCATAATCGGAGAGTTACATGGGCTACTCATCACCTCCTGTATGATGTTTCCTTCTAACAATTTCTGTATTTCCACAGCAACACCAGCTTTCACTTCTGCATTCATCCTGTAGGGTTTAGTATTGGGGTATACTGCATTGTCCTTTATTGCTATCTGTATGGGGTCCACATTTTTCATTAACCCTACATCTTTCCCAGTAAAGTCCCATACCTCTGGCTTTACTGCTTCTTGGAGTTCTTTGGGCAAATCCTGCATGGTCATTCGTTTAATTTCCGAGTCAGGTCTGACTAACATTAATTTATAAATGCCGTCTTCATCTGGGGTCTGAATTTCCACACCCTTTGGTGTGCAAAAGATGGTACAGTTCATTTTGCACAGCAAATCACGTCCCAGTAAGTTTACCGGACTGGTGTCACAAACGACAAATCTATGCATTTCCCTAAAATTTCCAATTGAGATCTCCATGGGCTTGGTAACAGGAGTACTAATCAATTGATTAGATACACCCACTACTTGGATGGCTTCTCCCGAGAGGGGTAGGTTTGGAACGTCCACTGTTCTCACAGTAGAACGGGTAGCGCCAGTGTCCAACAGAAAGGTGACATCGTTTCCGTCAACCTTTCCTTCAATGTATGGTCCGGACTGGTCTACCGGCAAGGAGGCGCCAAGTACGCACTCCTCATCCTCCCCTCTCAGGCCCCGTCAGTACTGGTCATCACAAAGGAAGGTATCATTTAGAAGATACTGCGAAGTTGCTGCATTTCTGTTCTCATTGCTTTCCCAGACTTCTATCTCATCTCCCTCTGCCTGTTTTCCCCTGTATACTTGCTTTGGTGCTCGGGGCACCTGAACTGTTTTTACCTGTGGTTGAGTCTTTCTTGGTCTCTCTTTCTGCGTCTGTGGAGTTAAATCAGGAGTTTTGGGGTTATCTTCGGGCAAGTAAGGACACTCGTTACGCCAGTGTCCAATTTCGCCGCACTGATGGCAGGGAAATTTCTTCATAGCCTCCTCCCTGCTCATTTTGGGCCAGGGCTTGCCTCCTCCCCCTCCCCCAGGGCCTTCGTTCTTTGTATTTTTGACCATGTTACTCAACTGCTTTTCCTGCTGTTCTGCGAGCTTCACCTGAGCCCACATCACTTTTTCTTTGAGAGCCTTTTTCTTTTCTGCCATCTCGTCCTCGCAGTACTTTGCGTACCGCAGGACCTCGTCTACCTTTTTGGAGTGCCAACAGATTTTGTTATCTTTTATCCACTGACAAATTTCTGGTTTTAAACCGTTTACAAACCTGTAAATGAAGTGCGTCATGTCCTTCATCTCGATGTTATCTATACCACTGTATGTTTTAAACACCTGCAACAGCCTTTCATAATAGGAGTGCACTGTCTCCTCTCTTTCCTGCGTTGTTCTATCTATCCTGGTCCAATCAGTTTCCTTAGCTGGCACCTTTAGTTTCAAGTGCTGAATTACTTGTTCATACTTTCTCATGACTTCCTTTGAAGGTTCCCCTGTTTCTTTATCTCTTGTATACTCCTCACTAGGCCAGGCTATGGCTATTTTACACTCGGTCCATAGATCGACTGGGACCACAATGTCGAAAAACCCATCCAGGTCTTTCCACAGGCATTTCTGCACCTTTATGAACCTTTCCACTTGCCGGTACCATTCAACCGGCTTCTCGCGCAGTTTCGGGAAATCGTTAGTAAAGGACACAATTTCCTGTCTGGACCATGGAACGTGCACATACCTCCCACCTGGTACTTCCCGCATGGGGCATAATGTTTCGGGTTTGTCTACATCTCTCAGAGGGAACTCAGGGGTAGCTTGTCTTGATCGGGCCTCAACTTTCTTACGTGCCCACCTCGTTTTCCACCTTTCCACGTCTCCCCATTTTTGCAAAACTGCAAGCAACTCTTTAATCTGCAATTTCCTCCCTGACACATTCAAGTTCTCTAAATCCTTATCTGAGAACTCAGCTCGGTATGGTTTCTGCAAGGGCTTCGATCTCGATATATCTATCCCCATACTAGCTGCAGTGTCGGTCAGTTTTTCGTGGAGCACCCTGGTACTTCTGGTAAGGCTTTTACACATGAACAGCAATTCTTCTTCAGAATAGGTATTTAATCTGTCTAACCCCACATTTCCTGCCATCAATTCCTCTATTTCTACCCTCAGCTTGTAGAGGTCTAAAGGTTTCGTTTGCGGAGCCTGTTTTTCTAAATCACGACTCCAATTTTCAATCTCTTCTGGCATTACCAAGGAAACACTCCTAGTCCCTGTTGCTGATTCTAATTTAATTTCTTTGGCATCAAAAGGATTATGCCTCTTCTGCACTCCCTTTCCGGTCTGTTTGTTTGGTAGATCCAAGAACACCACTTCAGACTCGCACTCACTGGACTGATCGTCTATCAGTAGGGGTTCTTGCCTCGGCGGGGCCATTATCGGGTTCATAACCGGAGTGTTCAGACCTCCTTGACTATTCCCGTACAACGGAACCACTGGTCTGATTGTTACCGGAATAGTCAAAGCTTCAGGACTGGTATTTAACTGGGAGATCTTCTGAATTATTTCTGTCCTCTGTCTAGCTAGGGCCTCTTGCTCCCTTTCATCTAGTACTCTTCCTAATGTCCGCTCAGGTATTATCTGTGGGGTCAGGTGAGGGGTAAGACTCGGGGCAGTAGGATGCGTCTCACTTGGACCCCCACCATAATTTGGTTTCGGGAACAAAGTTCCTGTGCCAAATGACCTACGCTCTTCCCCATATGGAGGCTGCAAAAAGGGCACCCCTGAACCTACTGGCTTTTCTTCGTTCTCATAAAGAGGTCTGGGGTAAAATGTTCTTTCACGGGAATATTTTTCCTCTGAGCTCTCGGGCATTCTAGGATATATATTGCGTACCTCCGGGGGCTCGGGCTTCTCGAAATAGGGCAATACCTGGCCCCCTCCCCTCCTACATAGGGATCTGTCCTCCTCCTTAATAGTTGGACGCTGGGGATTCTCTCCTGCACTGGAAGGTCGGGCTCCCTCATTATAAGGGGGCGGACTTCTCGTAAAGATGTCATCTAACAATTCATCGTCTGACTCTCCAAGGGCTCCCCAATGCTTACAATTTTCTGTCTTTTTCCCTTCCCCCGAAGGGGTACATGCTGGCATCATGGGGAACAGACCCTCAACAATCATGCTCTGCCTCCACTGTTTCATCCTCTTATCCCTGGTCTCTTGTTTCAGCCTTGGATACCACTTGGTCAGACCTTTGTCCATTCGGGGTTTCTCTCTTTCAAAAGCCTCAATCTCCCATTCCTCTAATGCCTCATACTGCGTTAGTCTCGGTCTGGGATGTAATTCATTCATGCGGGTTCTCAAATTGAATAAAATCCTACCATTGAAGGTACCGTCTAACGGAAAGGCCAATACTCCGTCATCTTTTGTGTACTTCACCCAATTCTCCAACCACACACAGGTATTGTACCCTCGGTCAAACATCATGAATGAGGCAGGAGTATTCGGTGGCGGGACAATAACGCCTTCTCTAGATTTAATTGGTTTGTCCGTTTTGAAATAATTCTTTACCCTACTTACAAGGGACATCTTTCTCTTTCCTCCGTACATAATATCGTATCTATTGGCTTTCCACTGATCCCTTTCAAACCCTTGGTTTCTCGGATCGGGTCTAGTCTCTGGACAATACGAGTGCCACATACAATTTCTATGCTTAACTCTGTTTACAAAGTCACCTCCAATCAGAACGCGTCTTGCAATTCCGTGCGACCAATGAGGTGCACGCGTTCAAATAGTTTCGACCAATGGGTACGCGGCCCCTTCGTGAGACAGTTCCCACTCCTCGGCGCTTCACCCCTCCTTTACAATTCCAGCCCGCTACCCGCCCGCTGCTTCTACCAATCCCAGCGCGGCACGGAGTGACGTCAGAGGCGCTTCGCGACTGACTCCCTCCCTTCACAAGGTAACGGAAACTTTCTTTCCTTTTAAAGTGCTCAGTGCTTGGTTATTTTACAACAAATACACATTCGCCACAGTGCTCAAGTGTCTAGACAGGAAAGATTTCTTTTACTGCAAGTAAACTACTTCCATTTACTTTTCACGCGCTGCGGGCAGATCTCTTCCGCCTACCCTTCACTCTAGCATCGGTGAACCTGTTATTCCCCTAAACTCATCCACTTCTTTCCGGGATATATTCCGAGTTTAAGGTTTCCCAGCGGACCCCTCTGCTTTCACCCAAGCTCCGAGGAACCTGCTACTCTTCCGATGTGACCCTTACTAGGTTTACGCCACTATGGGAATTTTGCCAATGGACCTCGTTACTGACATTTATTCACACATGTATTCAGAAAAACCCTAGTTAGTGCTTCCCGGTTATCCTAACCTGCACCTAACTTTCCTTAAGCCTGTGACCTCAGGACAATGGATTCTATTCACCACTTGCCCTTTCAATTCCCCGGGGAGTTCGGACAACAAGAAACTAAACGGTTGACAAACGCATGGATTAATACATATAACAATATAAGAACAAGAATAATAATGAAAAAACAGTTCATTGATTTCAGCAGCGTATTCACAAGAGAGTGATCAGTCCCCTCGGAACAGCCGCTCTTATAGCAGCATCAATGTACTAGCAGCTTCCGACTCAACTAGTCTAACTAGTTCTACCTAACCTTTAGCTAGTCCCTAACCATCCTCTGCTCTACCAGAAAACTGATAGAGCGCGCGAGGTCACCCAGCCAATGATTTCGCTGTTTCCGGCTTCAGGGCCCATATACTTTCAATTCACACTATTCATTGACCAGGCGACTTCACGGGCTGCTACCAATTGTGTGTGTTCCCTACTGTTATTACTCAGTGTACCCGACTTACCATCCCCCGACACGGGTACCTATGATTTCAATGGATCAGGGGCCTAGCTGTAAAAGGAAAGGCAGCAAAATGCAATTTCAAATGACATTCAATACTGTTAAAATGACCACGGACAACTGGAAGTTTTAAAATGTTTATCTAAAGTTCGTTTTCTGAAAGCATGAGATTTACAAGAATAAGGCAATCGATAATCACGATAATGAAAAGTACATAACTATAGAGAAATAAAGTCAAGGTAATCATTAAAATGCAATAATGAGATGCAAAGGAAATATACTATGCATTCAAGGCAGGAATTCTTTAGAAAATCTAAGTAAGGTCGTTCTAGACCATATCAGAAAATGACAAACTGCAATGCAAAATATGATCTCTAAAAGATAGGGTAACATGAGAACATATCAAGAAAAAATTATGCAAATGACTTTACGTTTCAATAGTTTGCGGCAAAAGCATGGAAAAATCAACATGTGCAAGATGTCTTTTATTAAAGCAAAAGACTGAAATATAGAAAGGTGCAAGTTTTAAGGAACTTAGAGCAGTATTTACCTAGACTGGTGTGGAAACCAAACCCTGGCCACGGGTCAGTTAAGGACAGGAAACCCTCAAGGAAGGATACCCCTCAAAGGACAGCAGATGCAGAATGGACACCCCGGACAGGACAGGATACCCTCAGATTAGGAATCAGGACAGGACCTCAGGACAGGACAGCAAACCCTCAGGACAGGACCGCTCAGGACAGGACCACACCCGCAGTTTGGAAGCAACGCCTGCGTTCCACCCTCTCTGCAGCTATCGATCAAGACCCCGATTGGGTCAGCGAACTCCCAGCAAAGTGCTTCGCCAGCACTTTAAGGTTCAGTAAAACCTTAGTCTATGGTCAATTTCGGACAGAGTGCTCCGCAGCGCTCTGTATCTTCAGTCACCTATTGAGTACGATGGGTCAGTGACAGGTCAGCTAAACCAGACAAGTCGGACAAATTCCCTAGGTGAACCCAGGGTAGTTATACTCTTTGGGACGGTGTACCACCCCCCAATGTTGCAAAGTGTCAGAATCCCTCAATTTGGATTGGTCCTAAGGTAGGATTTGGGTAACACACCAATCAGAACATGCTATTTAGATGCTTCATTATCATATTTGGGTACCGCCTAGCAAGATTGGGGTTCCCATGAGAAACTGTGCAGAAATATGAGTGACAATATACATTGTTGCCGAGCTAGGACAATTGTCTCTGTTTTCCTGGGTTTTTCAGGTCAGTTCTCAGGAGCATCTTGCCCATCACTGCCAGCTGGCTAAGTTCCATCAGCCAAAGTTGTCAGGTCCCTGGAAAAGTGATCATGCGCAGAAGGGACCTCCCAGATGGCTCATCGGTACAAACAGACCCCCATTCCCCGCGGTACATGAAAAGTAAGCGAAAACAAATTAATACATAGAAATAACGTTATGAAAACACATCATTTGGTTTTGAACTTTCAACTTATCACTACAAATTATACTCATGCAGTCTAAAGGTTAGCTACATAGAAACAGTGACAAGAGCAGTGGCACGAGCAGTACCACATTGGGCCAAGCTATGTATTACGCATGCGCATAATTTTCCCTCCAACTCTGCAGACGCGTCAGGACACGTGAGTGTGGCTGACGCATGCGCAGTAACTAAATACAAGCGGCGGCCATTTTACAGACACGGATTAAAGGAGTTAGGAATACACATAGGCAAGCTTCTTGACCCTTATCCAAACTTAATATAAACGTTAGTAAGACGTACACTTATTACCTTGTTACACATAGACGAGGTTCATGACTTCGGCAAGGTCGCAAAATATGCGAAGCTTTCCTTCATCAGTTGCTGGTACGCGCAAACAATTCCTTACCGGAAAAATGGTCCGGAACGCCGAGTGAAGCCGAACGACTCCCTCAGCTCCGAGACACTCCGCCGGATCAGGAGCTGCACAGCGCCGGCCAGTCCAATAGTCAGATAAGCAGGTGGCACGGTAAAGGTACTTCTTCAAGTCCAATTACAAGAGCGCCGAGGCGTTCAAAGTTTGCCAAAAGTACCGTGCTTCAAACACTGGGCGGGTCCACGAAGCCGGAAGCAAACTAACTCCGGTGAAGAAATTCAACGCTGGATCCTGACCGCCAAACGTGACGGTGACAACAGGCGCGGACCTCGTCTTCAATCAGAAAGTGTTTAGTTAAATCGTAAACACGAACAAAAGCCACATCACAGGAGTCAATGCCAGCAATCCATTTAATTGCAGTTCAAGTACAAGAGCGAGTGCCCTCCCTGACGCGTTTCGCTCCGCAAGCGGAGCTTGATCACATGACGCGTCAGGAGTAGGACGTGCATTAAATTGAAATTAAAAGCCCAAGCGCCTCAAGAAACAGGACGCAAGGGTTGCCCCAAAGCAAATAGGCATACAATTTGTAATTAAAGTAATCATATCACTCAAAATGTGTGTTTACATGAATGTTTATATATATATATATACATACATATATAAACATATATAATCTGTATATCTATATACATACAAATATAAATGCATGCATACATATACATATATGAATACAGATGCATGTTATTTACATGAAAGTTTAAAAAACACTAATAAAAGCAAAGCTAAAAAGCCACCTCATTACAAACAGAATGGCTTTAACTTAAACGAGGGCGAGATCTATTGCATTTTCAATGCTTTGCTTCCATCAAGAAGGCATTCAGATGTGTCACACATTTGCCATAAATTCTGAATGTTAGCACTCTAGTTGCTCATTAGATCACTGTAGTAAAGCTACTGCTCACCAGGGAAGTCTGCTGCTGGTATTCAAAGTGCATGTTTCAGTCTGCATGTCAGAATTTCTTTAATGAAATAGAAGAGGATTTGAGAAGTGACTCAAAATGATCCCTAATTTTTCTTTCTGAAGCACTAATCATACTTTCTATGGCAAAATGAACCCCCTCATTTTGTTCCTTTTTAAATTAAATGTTTTCAGACTTACCACTTCATTCCAATCAAGATGGCTTCTGGTGTGCCATACTTTTGTCATAAGTAAGACTGTTAGCGCTCTAGTTGTTCTTTAGAACACTCTGGGACATTCTGTCATTGGGCTATACTTGGGCTACATCTGGGTGATATTTGGGCTACATTTAGGCTCTTTTGTCTCTGGTGGCCATCTTGGGAGACTGTATGTCAGAATTTTTTTATGAAATTGAAGAGGATTTGAGAAGTCACTCAAAATGTGCCCTAATTTTTCTTTCTGCAGCGCTAATCATACTTTCTATGGCAAAATATACCCCCTCATTTTGTTCCTTTTTAAATTAAATGTTTTAAGAGTTACCACTTTATTCCAATCAAGATGGCTCCAGGTGTGCCATACCTTTGTAATAAGTAGGACTGTTAGCGCTCTAGTTGTTCTTTAGAACACTCTGGGACATTCTGTCATTGGGCTATACTTGGGCTACATCTGGGTGATATTTGGGCTACACTTGGGCTCTTTTGTCTCTGGTGGCCATCTTGGGAGACTGCATGTCAGAATTTTTTCATGAAATAGAAGAGAATTTGAGAAGTCACTCAAAATGTGCCCTAATTTTTCTTTTTGCAGCACTAATAATACTTTCTATGGCATAATATACCCCCTCATTTTGTTCCTTTTTAAATTAAATGTTTTAAGAGTTACCACTTTATTCCCATCACGATGGCTTCAGGTGTGCTATACCTTTGTAATAAATAGGACTGTTAGCGCTCTAGTTGTTCTTTAGAACACTCTAGGAGGCTGCAGTAGAACACAAAGGAATCAACTGACAGTCTCTGTCCTTGTTGGATGTACATGTTTTACTGAGAATGTCATACTTCATTCTCACATGACTGAGAAAGATAATGTGAATTTACAGAAAACATGCTTTCAGTTTAGCTTATAGATCCTCTTCCAAACCACTGTGGGAAAATCATGAGATATTAGTTTTCTTTCAAACATGCTTCATGATATCACAGCAGTAGGCTTTTTCACATGGTAAAATCACCTTAGAACACACCACAATTCCTAAAATGAGTATGGTACCATCAACAAATGATTTATAATGTAACTAAAGTCCTAAAACCCTCTATTAACTACAATGCTTTTTAATGAGGTGCTATCATGTATATTGGTCCCAAGATGGCTGCCAACACTTCTTGGATGAAGTGCTGACAGCCAATCAGATCAGATGTGTGGTTATGCTCCGCCCAGATATATATATATATTTTTGAACATAAATTACTCAAAATCCACTGGAGCACATATCTTGAGACATAGCAAAGGCACATCGGGCTACCAGTCCCTACAATTTTGCCAAGTTTTGTGGAAATCCATTCAGCCGTTCGGGCTAAAAAGGAGTCCAACCGCCCTATGGAAATTAACATGGGGAAAACACATTTTGGGACCCCCCTTTTATCTCGGCCCCAGCTTGACGAATCCCCCCCAAACTTTCAGGGAAGGAGCAGAGCGGAGCGGGCCATCTTCTTTGAGAATGTTGCGGATTTCCTATGGAAATCAATCCTAACTATAACTACCTACTTGCGACCGCCAGTAGGTAATAGATATATATATATATTGTACTTCTTTGCCCCGAGGGGCGTTGTTTCCTCACGCACTCTCTGGCAAGCAATAAACGATGTCCAAACAATCTTTCAAATTTAATTTCGCTTGTTTATTAACAGCGACCAGCAGCAAAAACCCTACGCGTTTCGGTCTGTACACAGACCTTGCTCACGGGACTAGTGATAACAAACAAACCATTTTTTTAAAGGTGATTAAATAAAGTGCAAACAACCAGTGACATCATTTCCTGTTGCGGTGTCAGGGAGTTATGGGACATGTAGTACAAACATAATTATTTGTAAAAAAAAACTCCTCTCTTCATAATCCATCTCAGGTTTGCAATGAGAACACATAGAAAATACTTTTGATCGTTTTAGCGAACAGTTTTGGTTGCTGACCCCCATTTATGCCCTTTGGTGGGCCTATTCCTTAAGCCCTACCTGAGCATTTTATTTCAACCCTCTAGTGGGGAATTATTCTGATCAGAGATCTTATTCCAACGTTAATTACGCCCTTCTGTGGGCCTGTTCAGTAAATCAATTATACACATTTCATTTCCAGTTTTCTCAGCCACAAAAATACTCTTACTGCCCATCCCACTTCATCTTCCCTGAATTATTGTAGTTACTGTGTGAGGTCAAAGGAAAAGTAAAGAATTGTGTCTAAAAACATAATACCCAGGAAAAAAAGGAAGGAAGGGGAGGGGGGAAAAAAGGAAGGAGAAAAGGGAAGAAAGGGGGAAAGGGAGAGCAATTCCAGTATTTACACCCAAAATATGTGGAAGTTAAACGTGTCCCACGGGGCCTGCGTATCAACTATTTTTTTTTTTTATTTTGGGTTCAAACTGCTTTATTGATTCTTCCACACGGTACACAGCTATTCGCCTACAACCCTGGGGCCGGCAGCATGTTAAGTTAAAAGATAATGGAGTACGTACGTTTGACAGGAATATGTTTTACGTTTCATGTACCTGTGACAAATACATCTGACAAAGCATTACATTAGAACTCATTTTAGTTTTTTAAAGGAACCATACATAAAATTTCCTGTAACTATACAGTGATCACTGCATCACAACATTCTCCCTCCATTTGTTTTTATTTTTTGTTTTGTTATTCCCAGACATGGTGTATCCTTGTACAAACATATATGCCTAAACAGTTGTCAGCTTACTCTGTGGCTGTCAGTGGCCTCTCTTTTAGATATTCAACTAGGTACGTCCAGTAGTCTTTGGGTCTAGAACCCGCAGGCAGTTACTCCTCATAGGTGACTAGTGTGTCTCTACAGTATGTGAGGTCTTCGAACCACTTCCTCTGGGTGGGCCATCTTGTACTGTGCCAGTGGAACGAGATTCTGCGCTTAGCCATCAGCAGCGCTATTACACAGTACTTACGTTTTCTCGCTCGTATATTAGGGACAAGGCCTAGCAGGCATACTCTTATCGAACATTCGATGGGTGCGTCCAACATTACACTTAGTGCTTCCGTCACATTTCTCCAATAGTCAGCAATCTTGGGGCAATGCCAAGCTAAATGAATGAAATCAGCCCCTTCCATTCTACACCTTTTGCATCTAGAGTCTGCACTCAAACCATATCTATGTAACCTGTGTGGTGTGTAGTACATTTGATGCAGGTACTTATAGTGAATTATTCTTAAATTTCCATTCGGGTGAGCATATCAGTTAGCATACACGTCGCGGACCATTCTTCCGTGGATAGCGGTTCAAGCATAACATCGTTCCATTTATGTCTCATTTTGTCAGTGTTACCCGCAATATCCTCTTGGAACCTAGCATATAGCATAGAGACAATGTGTGCCGCTGTAGGTGCCGTTAATAGAAACTGCAGTGAGAGCAGTTGTTGAGGTTCCTCGGGGTACATCGTGTAGAGTTCTTTCATCGCCCTCTGTAACCGATAGTATGTGAAATTAAACAATAGTGTCGGGTTACTGATATAACTCAATGATTCCAACGTCTTAAATCTCCCCTCTTCATAGAGATCACCCATTGTATCTATTCCTGCTCGTTGCAGCAATCCCATTCCCACTGCCACCTGGGTGACCGAGAGCTCCGGGTGATGTGCCAATGGCATGGCATGTGCATATAATGGGAGTTTGCCCGCCTTTTTGCCCATCAAGTACCAGGCTGTGTTGGTGGGGTCTATAGTATTTATGTCCCGGGTATGCAATGGCGGACATTTGTGTGGTAATATGGCCGATAAGGGAATGGGGTAGGCATCTCCTGTCTCAACCGCAATATGCGACATGAACGGTATTTCATGATACCAGAAGTGTGCAAACTGCGCCTGCCCGCACAGATAATAAAGATAGAGATCCGGTACCCTGAAGCCTCCCTGTGCATAAGGCAACGTTAATGTTTGTAATTCCAACCTAGCTTGCTTGCCCGCCCAAATGAGGTTCAGGACCAATTTGTTTATATTCCGGAAGACTTCCGCAAGCGGTTTAATGGGAATGTTGTTGAATAAATAGAGGAATTTGGGTAGAAGCACCATTTTTACTATGGCAGTTCTATCCTCTAATGAAAGTGGCAACTTGTTCCATCTGTTAATTTTCTCTTCCAGCTCCGAAATGACCCTCCCATAATTTGTACGAATGACCAGTTCAGGTTCTCGGTGATACCAGATGCATAAATATCTCATGGGTTCATCCCGCCATTCCAGCGGGTACTCTAATGTGAATGGAGTAGTGCTGTCTGATAACGCCAGTATTTGAGACTTGGTCCAGTTAATTTGCAGACCAGACTGCTGGCCAAATTTAATGTATTCCCGCATTAAAGGGTTTAGGTTTTGGACAGGGTCTTTAACATATAGCACCATATCGTCCGCATTTAGGGATATGTGCAGAGGGCATGTTGGGAACTGGAGTGCCGAATAATGATGATGTTGTCTAATCTTGCATGCTAGTGGTTCCAGCACCAACGCGAATAGCAGTGGGGACAGGGGGCATCCCTGTCTTGTCCCTCTGCCTATCACTATTGGATCCGAGACATAGCCATTTACTTTTATGCGGGCTGAGAGTTCCGTGTACAGCATTGATATCCATTGTGTAAACATTATCGGAAAACCCATGCGTCTTAATACTGCATGCAAATACTCCCATTCAATCGTGTCGAAGGCCTTCGCGGCGTCTAACAGGATCGCTGCGGCTTTGGTCTCAGGTGATAAGTAATGGGATAGCGCAAAGAGCGTTCTTGTATTGTGCGTCGTGGACCTCTCAGGTATAAAACCTGACTGATCTGGTCTGACTAGTGACGGCATCAATGGCTTAAGTCGCGTGGCCAGCAAACTTGCAATAATCTTGGTGTCTACGTTAATAAGTGACAATGGCCTATATGAGTCGCAGGCTTCTGGATCTTTTCCCTGCTTCAGCAGTGCTATCAGCATCGCTTCGCGAAGAGACGCCGGGAGGATTTGCTTTTCATGCGCATCACCATACATTTCTACCAGGTGTGGGGCCAACAGATCTGCAAACGCCTTGTAAAATGCACCAGTGAAGCCATCCGGTCCTGGTGCTTTGCCGTTAAGGAGGGCCTTAATGATATCAGTCACTTCCTCAACCGTCACAGGGCTGGATAAGTATTCTCTATACCCATCTGATAACCATGCAATTTCCACATCAGCCATATAATCTTGCATGTTATCTGATGACACGTGTAGGCGTGATTCATACAGTTGGCCATAGGTTAGTCTGAATTCTTCCAATATCCCCCGCATGTCATATCTGTTAGTACCCCCTGAGTCTCGCACTGTGTGAATGCGTTGCGGGGCATGACCTGAACATATCTTTTGAGCTAGTGCCCTTCCAGGTCTACCTCCCTCTCCGTATGCTCTCGCCCTCCCCCGTTTCGAGACGTATGCAAGTTCAGCATAATCCTGATGTTCTGTCAGGATTGTTTTTATGTCCCCTAATATGGTCGCGTCCTGTGTGTGCTCATAGCGACGCTCCAATTCACTCAATTTAGACTCCCTAATACGTAATTGCTGTATAATGTCTTTCAGGATTCCCGCTGCGGTGCTAATGCACTTCCCCCTTATCATTGCTGTAAATGCTTCCCACAGTAAACCCTTGTCCTCAGTAGTTGGGGTGTTGAGTTCAAAATACTCCACTATATCTTTATGTATGGTGTCTGTGTATGCGGAGTCTAGAAGTGCCGAGGCATTGAATCTCCAGGTGAAGGGAGGTGGTATGTAATGGGGCAGTTGTAGTGAAAGCATCACCGGGCTGTGATCAGAGAGCGTGCGTGGGAGATGTTTAATAGAGGTCGTCCATAGGGATACCTCACTCGGCCCCAACCAGTAGTTGAGCCGTGACCAGCTATTATGTGCAGCAGAGAGGTGTGTGGCTTCTGTGTTGCACAGGTTTCGTGTCCTCCAAATGTCCCTTAGTTGTAACTCTGCTATAGCATCTTGTAGTTCTGTTCTTGCCCGTTTGTGTGGTTCTACAGTGTTAGGCGATCTGTCTAATCCATCTCGCAGGGCTATATTAAAGTCGCCCCCCCACACCATGTGTGTTACATTTAAATCAGAAATAGTGTGCCATAGTTTAGTGAAGAACCTAGGGTCATCCGTGTTTGGCCCATACGTGTTTATTAGAGCTACAGTTTGGTTCCGAAGAAGACCAAGCACTATGACATATCTACCTTCCGAATCTTTTATTACCTTCGATACCCTGAAATTAACACCCTTGCGAATGAGAATGATTACGCCGCGTGCATATGAGGAATAATTGGAGCTGTGCACCGCTTCTGCCCATCTGCTACCTATGGTTGTCGGTGCATTTGCCGCAATGTGCGTCTCCTGAAGAAATGCAACATCTATCCGGAGCCTAGTGAAATATGCAAATACTTGACGAATTTTCTTGGGGTTATTCATGCCCCTTACGGTCCAAGTGATAAGGTTCAGCCTGGCCTCTTATATTACTTCAGCATGGAACCCATTTGCATCTCATCCCCTCGGCGCTCTTTATCATAGGCATTTTGCGATTTGGCCACATATCAACAACAAGGAAATCCACCATGTCATACATACTATGTAATTCGGAGTTTGCAATGCTGCTCAGATACAGTGATTTGTAATGAACATCCCCAAATGCCCCACTCCTCCCCAACCCACTTCAGCAACCCAATCCTGCCAAAGCCATATCCCTGAACTAAATAAACTATAAAACCAACATGTGTTGGGGGACACCCATGTAGGGGGTCCACCAGGTGCGCACTTCTCCACCCATATTGTGGATGTGGACGGGTAGTCTGTCTCAGTTAACAAACGTGAACATAGTGCTACTAGTCTGCGTACTGTCAACACTTTCGCTATTGTGCACCATATGCCAAGGCCTCATAGCCTGTCATTTGAGCTAACCTTGCATGAACGCCTGAAGTACTGCTGTCCTCTTCAGTATATGCCAACTTGGTTTCACTAACAGGACACAGCACGGCCAACATGTGAACAAGGGCAGTATATAACGTGGCAAGACCACACTTTTGCATAGTAGCAGAGTGAAGTGTTTGTGAGTCTGGGCTTCATAGTCCGCCCTGTGCGCCAGTGCTACTGAGCCTTCTGATGCAACTATGAATCCCCATTACCTGCTACAAATAGAAGTACCTTCAACTCTTCCATCACTGATCAACAGGTCACGAAACCTTACAACCTTGCAGTGGTGTAGTCTTAACTGGCGATATCGTCAAGAAGCCACCCCTCCCTCACAGTCTATGGTGGAGTAGTTCTCGTATCAAGCACACCTTGTCCGCCACTTAGCCTACAACAGTTCATATAGAAGCAACATCTCTTTCTCATGTCTAATTCTAGTTAAGCGGCCTCAGGACAGTACATCTTGGCCCACCCAATGTGCAAATCATTCCACCTTTCAACAGCACAAATGTTCTACTACTTGTTGCTGTATGAGCGCTGTACCTCAGTGAAAAAAACTGCCATAGTTCAGCCTGCCCAAACGTAATCCCTGTGTACAGTATGCAATTAAGGCGTTATAAAACCCGAAACGAGGTCCATACGAAAGAGGATGACAAAGTCCATGCCCCCGCTGATTCAACACCTAAACACCATTACCTGAGCAGGGCCGCTCAACCCTCGTCGTCTGGCTGGTCTTCTCGTCCTGACGTTCGTCTCCGCCTGCTTAGCTTTTTGATATATTCGTGAGCTGCCTGTGGCGTGGAAAGAACAGTGGACCTCCCCGCATGAGTTACCTTGAGTTTTGCAGGGTAGAGCATGAAATATTCCACTCCCAGGTGCCTTAGCTTCTTTTTCGCCGACTGGTATTCTATGCGGGCCAATTGGACAGCCATTGTGTGATCCGGGTAGAAGTCAAGTTTGTTTCCCTGGTGAGTGATGTCTCCTTTTTGCCGTGCTCATCTGAGGACCGTATCTCTGTCTCTGTAGTTCAGCAGACGGGCTATGATGATGCGTGTGGGGGCCCCAGGTTTCGGGCGTGGCGCCAGGGAGCGATGAGCCCGTTCCACCAGGAACACCGACGAGAATTCCTCCACCCGAAAAGTTCTTTAAGGAGATTTTCCTCATATTGTTCCATCCTTCCTGTGTTTGTTGATTCCGGAAGACCTGCTATGCGAACATTGTTGCGGCGGGATCTCGCTTCCAAATCCTCCGTCTTATTACGTAGCGCTTCCAGCGTTTTCTCCATGGTGGCGCAGGTCTTAGTGTTGGTGCTTGATACATCCTCCACCGCCGATATCCTCGTCTCTGCTTCCACCAGCCTTTCCCCATGTTTGTCCATCTTGGCGGCCATGTGGTCAACTCTTTGCGTAACAGTATCCAACTTCCCGTTCATTTCTTGCAGGCTTCGCTGTATGGCACGTAGCACACCCTCCATACCGGCTCCCTCGTCGGTGTCATGGTCCCCCTCCGCCTCCGACCCGCCAACAGCCCCCTTGGTCTGTTTTATTGCTTCGAATTGTAGCTTTGTTTGCTGCTTCTCCGGCTTGCCCATCTTGCCTGCTGTATTGGGTAGGCCGCAGCCTCCGCGCGGGACACTGTGAACGGCGTTCACCCTTCTAGTCGTCGTGGTCATCCGGTGACAGCAGGGCTCTAAGAACGTGAAACGCGGTTATAGTGGTACCAATGGTAGGATCAATAGTAGGTTAGGCAATTCTTTACAGCATGACGGCCCTCGGAGATAGGACAGACAAAATAACTATAAGCGTTTATACAGCCTCGTCAGCAGTGTTGATAGCCATCTCCGGCAGCGCAGTCACACATCTCATCGCAAGTAGTGCGCTCTCGTACACCCCCTCTCGTGGGCATTACATCCATCGGGTGCATATCAGCATTCTGCAGGGCATGAGCAAGCAGGCAAACGTAGGCAGTATTTAATTATAGGCGGGGACGTCCTTTCCTTCTTTGTATATTCTATGCAGTGCCACCATACTTGTAGGCCTGGTCCCGTGTCACACTGCTCACGCCAAACCCTCTCACCCACCGCAGATTTGTGTTGGGCAGATCGCCGTGCAGCACGTCCTGTGTGCATATATGGAGTGGCTGCTGCTGTAAGGACATCAACCCGTCAAGAGTCAAGAGCCCTGTGTGGACCCGTGCCTTGCGAGCCTCCCGTCGCCGCCGTTCGTTTATGCGGAGTAATACACAGAGAACCAGATCTCCGTGCGCATATAGTTACAGGCAGCTTCAATCGGCACAGTTGGGGTCTAGGCGCTAGTGTGGTGCTTGTAAATTGTCAGGGGCCATCATACACAGCAAACTAAGTTAGCAAAACAGTGTTTTGGAGTCCATTATAGTTAGAGCGCGCGCTCAGGCATTCTGCGTTTCACCAGGGCCGCCATTTTGCCCCCTGTCAGCGCTCCGTGGAACGCACATCGCGAATTCCTCACAGTCCCCAGCGCACACTGTTGGGAGGCAATTGCCCAGTTCCGCAGGTCCTCCGATCACTTTAAAGTCCCGAGGGAGCATTTGAGGGCATATTCCGACGCCCTAGGAAGCTCGGTTTTTGCTCTCACCTCATTTCGCGGGCGCCGCCATTTTGAAGGTCCGGCCGCAGCTCACGCTGTTTTGCCTTGAAATTGCTGTTTTAGGCAGTTTCGGGCACTAGAAACATCCGCTGGTCAGTTCTCAAACATTCCGACGCCTCAATCAGCAAAGTCCGTGCATTTTATCTCCAGCGGCACTGCAGTATTTACAGCAACAGTCTCCCGTCTGGCGGAGCTGCCTCAGGAGCCAGCCATCCCGCAGTGCGCCCTCTAGCGCCCCCGGGCCTGCGTATCAACTTAATGCACAGTCACCATGTTACAAGTAATGATCTGCTAAGTGAGTGGGGTGAATACATCTTACAATCCTCATTGGGATAAAACTCAAAGAATTGGAGAAGGAACTGGCCGCTATGGAGATGAATTCGGAAATGAAAAATTCAAAGAAGAATTAGAACATTACATAGAAAAACATGAGGAGACTGTACGGATGAGAAAGCCGTCCAAATTTCAAAGAGATAAGGACGATTATCAGGAGAGTCACATATTCACATATGCAAGAAAGTTTGATAAATTCAAACAAAATGAAAGAACGGAATTTACAGCCGAAACTGGAAGCATGTCCTCCCTAACCTCACCAGACACTAGTATGAGTGAAGGAGAGGTTGAACACAGAGAAACCAGGTCTAAATGTTCTTTTTTAGACTAGATGAAACTCGCACTACAGCAGAAGAATTGGGAAAAGACAATGACGTCATCAACAATAAACAACAAAGGAATAGGAATGGGCCGTGGAAATGCCCGCCGAAACAGACAAGAAGGGGCAAACGAAAATGTGGATCAAAGTTTTGGTGCAACTTGTGTGGGAACAATGACGAGGAGTATGCGACAGAAATGGAATTAACAGATCAAGAGCTAAGATCAGCCTCCAAACGAGTGGGCTTTTCCTTACACTGAGGACGCCTATTACTAAACCCAGGTGAATCAGGGAGCCCAAAGAGGTGGGAATAGAGGGGGTCGCAATCAGGGCAGAAGAACCCCACAAAACTGGCCCTTCGACAACACCAGTAGTGAGGAAGACGACACCAGTGCCCAACCGTCCACTTCCAATCAAGGACGTGTCAGGTTTAACACCCAAGGGAGAAGTGACGAGGACCTAGGAGCATTATTCAGGTCTTTTTTAGGACAACAACAGGCAGATCAAGGGCGGGGGGGAGGTCAAGCACAGAGAGGCCGTGGACGAGGGAGGCAGAATCAAACATGGCAAACCTTCTCCCCACGAATCACCCGGAGCAGAGGATACAAACAACCCCAGTTCTAACTACATATGACAACAATATCGTGGTCAACTTATCGGACTACGTTCTTACACCCGAAGAGCACGAGGTGTTAAATAAAGGACTGGGTTTTGTGCCCACTCCGGCACATGATTGCTTTAAATGCCGGAGTGAAATATGGGAAGTGTTGAGAAAAATCAAATTGAAGAAATTCTTTGCTGACAAACCTCATGACCCTCCCTCACTGTTCACCACGAATTTACATCGTCCTTCCACCTTCTGCCCAGTAATGAGCACCATTGGCCCAGAGGTAGCTGTATTTGAAGAGAAGGTGTTGTCCGACATTGATCAATTGGAACAGTGCGAGAACAAACGGAAACACTCTAATATGAGTAAAACGGAATGGATGGCAGTAAAATCACTGGAGAACAACAGCTTGATAACCATTAAGCCAGCAGATAAAGGCGGGGCTGTGGTGGTACTTAACACGACGGACTATGAAACCGAGGTCTATCGCTTACTGGAAACACGAAAGAATTACCAACCACTCATGCGGGATCCAACAGCGGAACTCCTCGCGACAATTTTAGCACTAGCAACAGAGGCTAAAGAAAAAAAGTGGATAACGGCAAAGGAAATGGAATTTTTAATCAATTCCAAACCGAGAACTCCAGCATTTTACATTGTACCGAAAATCCACAAGGCTCAGTCCCCACCACCGGGTCGCCCTATAGTGTCCGGTATCCAGTCTGTACTGGAGCCCTTGTCCCAATTCGCGGATTTTTTCCTCAGAGAATGTGTCATCACTCAAGCCTCATACATACAGGATACAACAGATGTGTTGAATATACTGACAAACATGGAATATGACCCAGATCAACAATACTTAGTAACAATTGACATAGAATCATTGTATACAAGCATACCCCAGGAAGCCACGCTGGTGGTAGCAGCGCGGGCACTGGAGGCTAGAGAATGGTTCTATGATACACCGCCATCTTTTGTCCTACAATGCATTGAGCTAGCACTGACTAGGAATTTCTTCCAATACAAAGATCAGTTATATTTACAAACATCTGGAACATCGATGGGGGCTACTTTTGCCCCGAGTCTAGCATGCATATATGTAGGACAATTTGAGACTCATTATGTATACCATCAGTCTAATCCGTTTCAGGCTCATATCGGCCTGTGGAAACGATTTATCGATGATGTCCTGTGTGTGTGGACGGGACCTGAGGTCAAATTGCAGGAGTTTCTTACATGGTTGAACAATCTGGACCCCTGCCTAAAATTCACATGGCACTACAACAGGCAGACAGCGGTCTATCTTGACCTTGATATAATAGCCCGTGACAATCTTCTCACAACTCAAGTACACAAGAAACCAACTGACAAGAACTCACTGCTTCATTACAACTCTTACCACCCTCGTGCACTTCGCGACAACTTACCGGTTGGTCAGTTTCTTCGATACAGACAGAACTGCTCCACAACACAGAAGTATGTGGAAGAAGCATGTGAATTGAGGGATAAACTTGAGCAACGTGCCTATCCAAAGAGAGTTGTGAAATCTGCCTGGAAGCGGGCACTAAACACCCCTAGAGAAGCACTTCTTGAGAGAGCACCCAAGGAGAGAGGAGACTGTCTTCCAGTGGTCACCACCTTCGACCCGCTATCCTCTAAGATCCGAGGGATATTGAGAAAACATTGGCACTTGCTGAGCACGAGCAGCTTTAGCATGCCCCCGCCTAGATTTGCCTTTAGAAGGTCCCAAAATCTGAAGGACAGATTGGTACATTTGCGACCTAGACAAGAAGGTGTAGCACCAGAGACACTAACCGGACACCATCCGTGTGGATGCTGCTCAGTCTGTAGCTTCACGAGTAAGACTAAAAGTGTCCAATTGACGAGCGGAAAAACTTGGCATCTGAACAGCTTGACAAACTGCAACACGAGCAACGTCATATATCGGTTGACATGCCCATGTGGACTACACTACATTGGGCTAACATCCAGGAAGGCCAAAATCCGCATCCAGGAGCACCTTAGCACGATAAGGGCAGGACGACTAACAACAAAATTAGTACAACACTACAAAACGGCGCATCACCAGCCTAAAGAGCTACGCTGGGTGATCCTGGAGAAAATCAAGGGGGAACCCAGAACAATAGAAATGAGGATGGCGTCCAAAGAAGCCCGCTGGATTTACCAGGAGAAGGTGGACAAGACCGGTCTTAATGACCTTATTGAATGGCACAAATTATCGATAAGATAAGTGAACAGCGGGTGAGGGTCATCTGAGTCAAAGTGCACCCACGGGTATACTATAGCAATGAGAAATATATACACAATCAGTAAATGGTTGGATCGAGCACTTCGCTGCATGATACCTGTGCCTGAAGAATTTTTCTTCCATCTATAACATCCTGGTGTGTAGGGCCTCATATATGTAACAGTGACAGTGATTAAAATGCACAGCCACGTTGGTATTTTGCCCATTTGTTAACACTCATCCCTGTTAACACCCATCCCTGGTAATGACCAAATAATCACCGGACGCATACATAAACAGGCTCGTCCACGGTAAAACTAAGGGTACATCAAGTAATCAAGTGCGAGCATAAATATATATGAAAGCATCTCCGCAAAGAAATATTGAAAAACGAGGCAAAAGAGCGTTATGCTTAACATATAGCAACACCATAGACGATAGAAATACCCACTCCAAGATGGCCCCCATAGTTGGGGAAGGTCACGTGACACGTGACATCAGACGCTTATGTAGTGGATGGCGTCGAGGATACAGACAGTGATAGCGGGAACGGGAGCCCCTATTCAGAAAACATCGCCGATGAGAGAGGCGGTAAGGAGACAGCAATAATGGAGGGGGAGTCGATTGAGACTAGTTCCGCCAAGGTATGTGGTAGAGGGGCTGAGCACATGCGATCGCCAACCAGATTCTTTCTAAACCCCGTGTAGAGCGGTTTACGAACATAATCAGTCCCGCCGGCAGTGTTAAACGAAGGGACAGGGGTGTGACATAGCGCGGCACCCTAATGCCCAAAATGCCGTCAGTCCACCATGAAATTACAGATCTGGGACGCGATGGGAACAGGGCTAAAAGCGGACCCGACATAACCATCTAGAAACTATTATGGGTGACTGGGGACGGCCACTAATAGGCAATGAGTAATAATGAACTGTCTACATAATTGCAGGTCGACGTGAAGCGACCATCATAGGCAATTACAAAGTGAACCACATACGTGGAAGAGGGTACGAAGAACCCTAGGTATGCCAGTAGACACTGAAGTGAAGGTAATACCCCTGATATATTCATGAAGCAGTTGGATATAGATTTTATCTCTGATGAGATGGGCTTTATACTAATGGATGTCACTCAATGTTTTTTCTGTCTTTGTGTGTCTGTGTCACTGTGTCTACAGATATAACGGGTTGGCAGTGTCCACCCATGTGTGGTGATTGAATTACCCCCTGCCCTGAAGAAATTGCCGACCATTTCTGACAGGCAATGAAACATGTTGGCTTCTTATAATTCAAAACGAAGCACAACGGCAAGGTTTTGGTTTTAACAGGAGTAGACACCCGGCATGGAATAAAGTTGTTCAATCAGCCAGGGTTATCTAACTTCATTTTTAAGCTTGATCTCACTGAGTAGCAGTGTTGATACAATAGGGGGTAGATGCACAAGAGTGCTATAGGGATACACACCTATAGGTTGATTAGGATTTAATTTCATGTATCTTGTTTTCCATCTTCTGTTTTTTTGTTTTCTGGTGGGAAGGAGCCGATGATGAGAAAAGGAACAAACTGACGAGAACCAGTCAGCAGTTCCCAGGTGGTTGCTCCCGTGAGGTTCCTACCCACCACCCACACATTTTTCTTTGATCCTATCTGATTAGTTATTTTATGTGACCGGATGTATGTACTTTGTGCACGGGGTTGCTTGAGTCTGGGACTGTGGTTGACACTGTGGATGTAGATGCAGACACATAGAGAAGTGGCGAGGATGTTTTAATGATAGGCACACCTTGTTGTAACTTTTTCAAGTAGGTGTTAGGTTAAGTGTAGCCACACCAACGAGTCAACAAAGGATGTTGTAGAAAGCACAGCCTATAGAGTAAAGAACCAGGTTGGTGTGATTATAATGTTATGAGTGGAGGGTACCTGTGTTCGATTTCCCCTCTAAGCTCCTTTTGTGAGAGAAGCAACTTGTGTGGGAACAATGATGAGGAGTATGCGACAGAAATGGAATTAACAGATAAAGAGCTAAGATCAGCCTCCAAAAATGAAGGGCAAGAACTGGAAGTGATAAATGTATCATCGAGAATTTTAACAGAAATGGAACAGAGAATTCTTAAACGGGGCTTGAATTTCTGCCCCACAAACAGCATAGATCTAGCTGAAACTAGGATTGATCTCTACAAATACATACGAAAGATAACATTGGCTAAACTATTTGTGGAGAATACAAATATGACAAAACTTAAGAAAACCACCCCAGAACCAGTGATGGGATTACCAGCTAAAGATGCGGAACATTTTATCAATCTGATGGAATTAAATCTAGATCCTGAAAGTGAAAGAGGAGAAATAAGCTCCCACTGTGACCAACTTCGAGCAGGGAGCAGCCAAAAAAGGCCACAATCGAAATTCTACCCGCAATTGCCCCCCCTGGCAATAAGATTGACTTCTTTCAAGAATGTGTGATCAAGGATCTATACAATTTAAAAGTATCCAAGAAGACATACAACCTCTCATTGGAAGAACGGAAAGCTCTAACTGTTTTAAAAAAAGATGAAACTATTGAAATTAAGATGGCGGATAAGGGTGGAAATGTTATCATCCTGGAGAAAGAAGCATATATGTGTGAGGCATATTCACAACTCAGAAATAGAGAGTACCACGAAAAACTGAAATCGAACCCTACGGCAAAATGGAAGGAAGTATTGGATATGAAATTGAACAATTGGCTTAAACAAAATTTACTGGACGAAGATGAAGTTAAATATCTCACCACATCATATCCAAAAATGGCAACGATATACTTCCTGCCTAATGTCCATAAACACCCCACGAAGCCACCAGGGAGACCGATTATCTCGGCGAAAGGCGCCTTATTTGAACCAGTGGCCAACTACTTGGATGTATTTTTATTACCTTACGTCAAATGCTTAACATCTTACATCCAGGATACGGGCGATTTATTGAGGAGATTACAAGAAACCCTGTGGCAACCTTCATATAAGCTAATCACAGTGGATGTGGTGTCCTTATATTCAAATATCCGGAATGACATTGGGCTGAAATCATGCGAACATTTCCTAATGGATAGAAACATCCATTTTACCAACCACAATAATATGTTATTAGAAATTATTCAAATGTGTTTGGAACAAAATGTCTTCTTATTTGGCAAGGAGATCTTCCGCCAATCTAAAGGGACGGCCATGGGATTTTCCTTCAGTCCATCATACGTCTGTTTAACCATGGGATTATGGGAAAAAACCTGGGCATGGCGCAATGAAAACGATGTATTTATAAATAAGACCATAGCATGGCTCACATACATCGATGATTTGTTTTTGATATGGGACGGTACGGAGGAAGAATTTGCAGATTACTTTAAGATTCAAAATCATTCCAACTTTGGACTGAAATTCACTTACACCATTAGTGAAAAAAATGTGGTATTTTGGACACTGAAATTTTCATCTGGAAAAATGAGGTACATACTACTTTGCACCGCAAAAGCATAGCAACAAACGCTGTCTTACATGCCCAAAGCTTTCATCAGTCCAGTTTAATTGAAAACATCCCCTATGGGGAATTTCTCAGAATTAGGAGAATTTGCTCTAAGGAAGATGAATGGATAAAACATCAAAGACAAGCCAAAACAAGATTTGAAAAAATAAAGTACAATCCAAGATCAATCAAAATTGCCCTATATCTGTGTTGGATGTTAGTTGTTTTTCTATGTATTTAAATTGAGTTTGGTCCATGTTTGATATCTGGTTGCATATAAGGCTGTGATTTGTGGTGTTTTCTATCGGAAAGCTACCTGGTACTGATCTGACCATGTGAATGGATTAATCCTTTGAAAGGTAACTAGTTCTGGAATTGCAAAAATGACATCTAGGATGTGTCCAGCAATGCGTTTGGGTTTGTGAATGATCTAATGTAGGTATGGTGCATTTGGGCCAGTGACGAAAGTTCTTGGATGGGGTATATTGGGTCATCAAACCATATGTTTAGGTCACCAAGGATGCGTAGGTTGGAGTGTAGTGGCATAAGGTATGAATTGTGCCGAGAAAGGTGTCTGGGAATGTTGCATTGCTAGGTGGTGTCTGTAAAGAAGGAGGATGTTACAGGAGGAAGTTGGCTAAAGGTTATTTCTGGTGATGTGGGCCTCACATCCTTATATGTAATTGTTGCGAGCTTTAGTCTAATTTATTGCTTCCTTGAATATAACAGCTAGTCTGACTCCTCTTTTGGCTATGAAATTGTGTGTAAAAAGAACAATTGATGGACAGAATGCAGAATAATGTCATACATTCATCCCAGTACAGAGATCTGGGCCTAAATCTATTGTTTTTTTTTGCCATTCCAGTTTGGACCCAGCCATATGAAAATCAGTCCCGACCCCGCGCCCAATGGGAACAGTCCAGCCCGAACTGCCAGGCAAGGTCCTCCCTGGACTGGAAACATCGCATTCTAGGTCCAGTTTCAGGATTTCAGCACTCACCAGGCTGGATAGTTTGACTCCAGTGGCATGGAGAGCACGGGACCCACGTCTGGGCATACCCGTCCCACTCAGGGTGACAGATGCAAAAAGAACAATTGATGGACAGAATGAAGAACATTGTCAGACATTCACCCCAGTACAGAGATCTGGGCCTAAATCCATCATTTTTTTGCTCACCATGCAGTTCCAGGTTGGACCCAGCCATATGCCAATCAGTCTTGATCCTACGCCCAATGGGAACAGTCCATCCCGAACTGCGAAGCCAGGTCCTCCCTGGACTGAAAACAAGCATCCTAGGACCGGTTTTGGGCTTTCAGCCCTCCTCAGCCAGGATAGCTTGACTCCAGTGGCATGGAAATTTTGTGTGACAGTTTGATAGCATGGAGGAATGGCTTCATGCAACACTGGAGCCATGTCATCTCCCAACCGTGATTCAGTTATGAAGAGTAAGTCAGGTTGTGCGTCAGTGAGTAGGTCGTAGATGTGTTGTTTGTTTTTAGAGAGTTATCAAGCATTTATTAGTAGGCAGTCTAGAGATTGTGTTTGGTGGTGGTGTGACTTTGCTTTCTTGAAGAGTGAGTCATATTCTTAGAACTTGTAGCAAGTGTTTGTATTAACTGAATCAGGTTAGCAATAGTGTTGTTTGTCTATATTGAAATACTTGTCCAGCAGGCTCAGAAGGCGTTTTGTTGGGTCTTTGTGAAGGTGGTGGTGAGTTGGTGGGCTGGTTTGTTTTTGTAGACCAGTTTTGTGGTGTAATAGACAAGGAGATTTTAAGTTGTGAAGAGTGGCATGTTGTTTATATCATTTGTGTCAGTATAAGGTGGAAGGTATATGGGTTATGGGTAGGTTTTTTTATTGTCATGTTTAAAGATTCTAAATTGTGCAATGGATGAAAGGCAGGTGAATGAGTGTTGTTTTGGGGGGTTTGTGGTAGGTGTTGTGAAGATAGAACATTTGGGAGTAAAGTTGCTTTAAGATCTGTATTAATTGTGTAGTTATTGTGATAGGAGTGGGTGTTTGTTTCAATTTTGTGACAAAATGTAGCATGACGAAGTGTGTGTGTGTGTGTGATTTCCATGTGCTTGTGTGAATGTTATGTCTTGATTTTGTGGAGTAGTGAGATGAGATATTGATGTAGTGAATTTCTGTGAATGATTTGGATGTAAGGTACTGCTGATCAGTGGAAGGTGAACAGTAAAGGGGTTTGTGTATGTTAGAGGAGAGTTTATGTGGTGCGTGAGAGTAGATGGACATGGCTTGTGAGTGTTTGTATTAGATTTGATAGTAGGAAGTG
Organism: Lissotriton helveticus; assembly: GCF_964261635.1. Lineage (NCBI taxonomy): Eukaryota > Metazoa > Chordata > Amphibia > Caudata > Salamandridae > Lissotriton > Lissotriton helveticus. The sequence goes on along the minus strand of NC_136063.1, from coordinate 1,960,984,454 downwards.
GTAATATGTGTGATGGAGTGGTGTGCACGGATTGATTTTGTGTTTTTGGTAAAAAAAGGGTAAAGTGTTGGTGGATAATAATATGGTGTTGTATATGAACAGGAAGTGTGTGTATGAAGGGATTACGCTTATGTATATTGGTTTGTGTTGCATTGGTAATATGTGAATTTAATAGCGTTATAGGACAGAGTGGTGGTTTGTGTGAGAGAGAAGGTACCAGTGTATGGCAGTAGGAGTAGATGGGTGTATAGATTTGATTTGTTGGGTTTTAATAGTGGTTGTTGAGATACTGAAATGTGGACGGAATTCATTTTTTGTGAATGAGAAACGTGTTTACTGCTTTTTTGTTATTATGTTTGCAGATGTGGATGGCTTAAATTAGTTGTTAGTACAAGAAAAAAAAGCAGCATCCCTGGCCCTAGGCCCAACTCGAGCTGAACAAGCTGAAGCAGGAAACTGCCTTTGTCCTCTCTGCCCTTTACCTATATGGCCCCACTGAGACACCGTGAGGTTAAATAGCCCTGGTAATCAGGTTATTGTTAGCCAATGTGAACTCTAGCCTGTCAGAACCTTAGCCCTAAACCTTAGAGCCAATAGGCACACTGACCCTATTAACCAATCACAGCCCTAGCAACCAATCAAAACCCGAACCATAAGCTCTAAGTCCAATAGAAACCCGGGCACCCAGGGACCAATCAGAAACATAGCTCTATCAACCAATCAGAACCCTAACCCTAAGCCCTAAATCAAATCAGAACTGTACCTCTATCAGCAAATCAAAACCCTAAGCCCTATGTCCAAGAGAAACCCTAGCACCAGGAACCAATCAGATCCCTAGCTCTATCAGCCAAGCAGAACCCAAGTCCTAAGTCTAATAGAAACCCTAACCCTAGCAACCAATCGGAACCTGGATGCAACAACAAATAAGACTCCTCTTTAAGGAGCATTTAACCTTAAACTTGAGACCTGTTCAGGTGTGTGGGTAGTGGTCAGGCGTGCTCAGATGCCTCCTGTAGGCCAATCACTAAAGGACAAACTGGTGAGCTGGGGCAAGGAGATGCTCCTAAAGTCAGAATCTCCTTGGATACAGACAGGCTCAATACACACTTGGTAATTTTTGTTCAACCCTGCAGGTAAGGTCCAAATCTAAAACCATTAAAATACTGCTTTTTGCGTGCTTAAAAAACACTTTTTTCTAGCTACAAAGGAGTAATAAATACACTTTTATACACAATTTCAACCACAAAAACAGATTAAACAGTTTCATAGAAACACTCTGATTAGGTTTAGTGAGTATAACAAAATGCTTCCAGTTGTACCTGCAAGATATATTTGTATTCCTGTAATTTGCTTTTTATCCCCAGTAAGAATGACTGTTCTGTCACAAGTGATTCCTCTTCAAGTAGGACTTTCCAGAATACTGCCTGCTTCCAACATGATGCAAACCACCAAAGTAGGATTGTGAGTTAACGCGCTACCTCAGTGAAAGCAATACATTAATTACTGCTGTTTTATTTGTAGTGTTTACATCCCCGTTGTCCGTTTCCTCCGCCAGCCATTTGTCCCTACCCTCATTCTGTTTCCCCCACCCCTGTCCATTCTGAAGGCCACCGTCCCTGCTGTCCATTTTGTCCCACACACTCCTGCTCTCTATTTTGACCTCTACCCTTCCGCTGTCTGTTCCACCCACCCTCCTCCCTTGTGTTGCTTAATGCCCCACTTTGATTTTACACATATTCAATGCAGATAATATATGGATTATGTAAAACAAATGGAATACCCAGAAAGTGCTATAACTTTCAGAAAAGTTTACACTTTTATTTGTTGTAAGTTTCTATAGTGAAGTAAAATTCTTGCAGTCATGCAGTAAGTTACTTTTTACCCCTTGCACAATACGGGAGACAATATGACTCCTCATGGGTTCACAAAAGAAAATGGCATGCACAGCACAGGTTTCTCCAATGAGTACCTTGGGAGCTACTGGTAGCTCTCCACCTACCTGTTAGTGGCACTCCTGAGCACAGACCAATCTACTTAATTGGAAGCAAAATAGAAAAGTGTGTATTCAAGAAGAAAAAGCGTTTATTTGCAGAACTCATAAACTGAGGATTGGAGGAGAATGATTGAATTTCAAAAATATGTTCAAAGTTGATATTTGAACAATATATCACACAGCACTGGCAGACCTATTTTTTATTATTGTTAACATGGTGTTTGGTGCATAGCAACTATGGTGTTCTGTAGTTCCTACAAATCTATATAGGATCAGCATGTTTTAGACACCATAAACTAATGGATAGGTGTCCAGACACCCCCAAAGGATATGTTAGTCTGTAGAACAGCCAGTTCTCAGTACCACTCTGAGCCCCTCTTACGAAGGAGCGAATAGTTTCTGGCACTATCGAACATGACGACCCTGACCCCTCCTGGGCCATGGAAAAGGCAAAGTACTTTTCACTCAGTCACTCGTGCTCTACTTAGTCTCAGAGAGATATACAGAATAAACAGTAGGGTCGTTTTTAATAAGCATTTATGGAACCTGCGTCATTCTAGTATAAAATATGTGTGCTGCAACAACCTTTAGACAGAAATATATGTAAATGGTTATAAGCACTAACAGAGTAAAGAAAAGGTAGAATTCTACCATAGTGCTAAAACAATGACTATATGTAGGGTAAACAACCTTTACAACGCAACTTTTACAACGTAGTGCCTTTACAACACGGTATTTACAACACAAACCATTACAACGCATTGCGCTGTGGGGCGCTCTAGGATAGGGAATAGATTTAATTTACTATCCAACACCTTCCCTACTATCCACGGGGACTGGAGTTGGAATAGTAAATTAAACTATTCACTATCCAGCACCCCAAAGCACTATGCGTTGTAAAGGCATGCGTTGTAAAAACAGCGTTGTAAAGGCATGCGATGTAAAAGTATGCGTTGTAATGTCATACATCCATATGTAGGCTTATGGATACATGACAGTCATAATAAGTACTCCTATGATGCTAACCCTAACTAGATGTACCTAGCATGTATGCAGGTGTATAGCCAAGAATCCCCCTAGGATAGAGCCAACCCCATTAGTTGATGTGAGAGAACGAAGAATCCAGTCTTGGTCTCGAGTTGGACATCCCGCGAAGCATGTCAAACCACTGTGTGCTGGAGTGTCTGCGTGCAGGGACCTCAGCATCTTGCATCACCATGTCATCATGGAAGCTTTTTCTCCTCTGGTTTGCCCAGTGAAGAGGTGAGGTTTATATACCCAAAAGATACTCTCGGGGCTTTCCATAGATATGTCATTGTACTGTGGGCATGTCGGCCAAGGATGACAATAGTGATAACTTTATACAAAGTTATTATGCAGAAGATGGTAATTCTGCAGTGATACTAAGAATCCTCATGCATAATAAATTAGGCTAGTTTTCAGAGAAAACCACAAAACATTTATTCAGCACCTAACAAGGTAAAAGTTCAGTGCAAGAACCGTTATGTATAGCAAGGTAGGACAAATGTAGGTAAACGGTCATGCAACTACCTAGGCCTATATCGGGGTACATTGGGGCTCATAACATCCACTCCTCATCTGACTGGATGACAAATTAACAAATGCTAACATATGCCTGATTAGAATCACAAACGATTTTTTTAAAACATGGTATGTGTTAAAAACAATTTGAGAGTAAAAAGCTCTGTAAAACCGTCTAAAGTAGTCAATATGTTGTTAGACCAGTTGAGCACACCAAAAGCCATATTGCTCAGTGAGAGCAGGAGAGGCACATAAAGCTAAAAGTATGTTTTCGAATTCCAATTTAGGTTGTTTTGGAAAAAAGGCCAAATTGTTCCCATCACATGGAGAGCCAAACATTTATATGTCTTGTGGGAGACGCAACATCATTGCTGCTAGCTTTTGCAGAGAACGGTCCCTGTAATACCTCTTGGATCAAGTCAATAGAGCAAAGGTGATCTTCTCCAGTTCCCACAGCCATTGCTGAGGAAGAACTTGTAATCTGTGAGCCTGTGATAGAGCCGGTGTCCACGCCGACAGGAGCTGAAGCATCCAGTGGGGGCTCTAAGAAAAGAATGCTGGCATCAACATAGGAATACGCAGAGGACACTGCAATATGTAGGCCTTTAATAGATCCAGAAGTTCATCACCATGTGTTCACGGCATCATTGCACAAGGAGTGCTTTTTCCATCTCTTTGGAAACTAGGATGTCCATTGCGTAGCAGGAAAATTAAAACCAGGATACCCACTGCAATTAGTATGACCAACGGAAGCTCTCCAAAAGCGCTTCCTAATAGGGAGTGTATGCATGCTTGATTAACTCCGAAGATCACGTGAAAAGTACTTAATAGTCCAGAACTTATGCTCTTAAATAGGTGTACAACCCCACTTGTATCAGACATGTTAAAGATACGACGTATGATTTGTCTGAAATGGAGCAGGATGTTTGTTCAGAGTAAGGTCTGTACTTCAGCCGAAGACCTTGCAACCTGGTGATCAAAAGTCTCTTGGACTGAAGTTAAGGCCACATCCTTCTGTAAAAGTAAGGCTTTCAGTCTGCTCAGAGAATCAAACCATATAAGGGAAACATTCAATGAAGGCCATAGTGGTGCCTCCATGACTGTGTGGGTCAGTGGAAACAATACTTGCATACAACAAGTAACACTGGAACTTACTGTGACCAGATATGCAATGCCTGGCAACATTCCACAACAACCTTGATCATTCAATGTCAAATAACTCCCATTTGAGAGTAGTTTGAACACTGGATGATTCACAGCGGCTGGGGATCCTATCAAGTGCCAAGATCAATTTGCAACAGAAGCATTGCAAGCTCCGTGAAGAATAATATTCTGACAAATTAGAGACCGTCTTTATGAATTGTCACAGTCTGAACATCTGAGAAAGATTCCACTGTCATCATTCCTGCATCTAAATCTTTAACGTAATTCCTATGATTCATGGATGTTTTCACTACCCAATACTTCATACCTGCCTACTTGGTGGTACAGTAGCCAATATTGAAATTGGAATGTTGTCACTGTCAATGTTATATGGCCATGGATTAACCATTCTGTGGAAGGTGGTGGATACATGTGGAGAGGTGCACCACAAGACAAAAGACTGACCAAGTTTATTTACGTTTTGAATTCCTTTATTTTAACGACATCATAATCATGGGCTCCAGACAACGCGTTTCATTTAATGGAGATTGAACTTTATCAGGGCTGAAAGTGACAATATAAATACCATGATTATACACATACACTGAAGTGGACACAATGTTACAAGATGACATGAACCATATACATTGTGAGAGACAATAAAGAAACTGCATCATATTACCAGATTAACATCAGAGAGAACTAGCTGACAACAAGTGACAAAATGACAAAACTAACCCTGGTCACAAGTGACATGTAATAAAACAACATGTATTAAAAATCTCCGACCCACTAAAGTGCATTACACAAATATAAACAATACCAGTACATTGATGCACAAACGCATGAAACAATTTTATAAAGTAAAATATTAAAATTCAAAAGAGGCCTGATGAGTACCACGTAATTGCATATGACAGTTACGGGTGAATAAGGGGTAAATGTGTTGATACTTATAGTCATTAGTATATTGGAAGACTAGAGAGCTAGCTAGTCCGTAGGACCACAGTTCATGTTTAATGGGTGCACCAGGGTTTCATCCTTTGTGGTGCATTGCTTCTAAATTGAAATTAAATTTAGCCTAAAAAGTATACAGGCATACGACAACATGAGGACATCAAAAATGTCAGGTGGGTGCTCCACAGCACAAGCAAAACAATGTGAAACACAACTACCCCATTCACTGGTGATTTACACAAAGTCTGTAAAAACAATTGCATACCTTATTAATTATGTGGACAGTGGTAATCCAAAGTATGGATGTGGTACTTGATTCACAACTTTGTAGGCCAATGCAGACTGAGACAATATCCTAGTATTCCATGAGTAGGGATTAATATCAAGCAAAGTCCTTTTGATGTGTCATGCTTGGGCTCCCGGATAAGGGCCCGGCATTCGTACCTGAATGGTAAAAGAAAAAGGAAGGATTTTGAGAGTGTGTTGGGCCACATCCTGGTCCACGATCCAAGAATAAGGACTAAAAGAAGTAAAGGGAGGTTAAAGTAGGGCCTGTAACCTGTGTCTGAGATGACTATTATGCATAGTAAGGGATAATGAGACAATGCGTGAAACTAGCAACTAGCGAGCATGGTGCAAAAGGCCACAGATATATATGGGTTTAAAATGAACTTGACGGGCATGTTAAGAAAGTACACCGAAACCGAGGCCCGAGCTGTGGCTAGGGTACTAAACTGTAGAATGTCCAGGACGCATTCTCAAGGATGGAGTACCGTTCAAAATATGGACTGTGGAATCTGTCGTTTTAGAAATAGTAACAAATTCAAATCACAGTAGGCGAATTAGACCTGTACTATAGGAAATCAGAGGCATGTGGCCAGGTGGTTGACGTATGTATAGCAAGGCTCATGCAGCTTTGTCCTGTGGGTTCATAATGTGATATGAAGTGACAGTCATTTGGAATAAATGTGAAAGGGCAGACAAACATCTATCCCCCATTGTGTGTGAGCGTATAAATGTGTAGCATCTAAGTAGAAAGCGCAGCGGGGATGAAACTAATGGGCAAGGAAAACGTTAGAATAAAACAAGAAAAAAAAGACTGAAAACTAAAGTAGAGGCAGGAAAAAAAATGCTACGTGAACACATATTTTAATCAAGGAAAACAAGAGTTCGGAAGAAAGACCTGATGGAAGCACGAGGATGTAATAGAAGCTCGAGAATGTGTGGAGTTACAACATATAATATAAAAACACAACCACAGAGACTCATATTTTAGTCAAAGAAAAACAACAGATAAGGAGACCCAATGAAAGCACGGAAATGCAGGTAGTTATAACATAAAAACGGAACCACGACAAGGACCCTCCAGTTTCGTGTCAATATGATTTACCTTGAGTGAAAATCATCAGCATCTAATCACAGGACCAGATGGTAGATCAGAGTGCATGTCCCAAATGCATCTTATTTGTACTGATGAACGCGTCATTGATGCAAAAAAAGGGGGTGGGGGAAGAAAATAAACAAAACAGAAGAGGACTCTGGTAGCAGGGTGGCTTTCCTGTTCTGACTGCACTTCCTGCCTCCTTATTCCACTCTTGTAGGCTCTTTTTAGGTCTCACCTACAGACAGCTTCTAACTGCCTGCTTTAAAAGACTAATTGTGGAAAACGCAAATACTTACAGCAGACCAGGGCATTGCTTACAATTGGCTGACTTTTTTGTCACTCACTTTCTTGTTTCTTATTTGATGATTTTCCTTCATCTTCTTGTGTTTTTGCCAGGGCTTAAATTGAGCCGGTGGTTTCTGGTGTTTTGTACCGGCACTTAATTGCAGGGACCTACACTTATACCAGCTGCAACATGGTGGCGCTCTTTTTGTAATTTAAAGATGAGCAGAAAAACAGCTGTTTGTTCAATATAAATAAAAAACAACTAATACCTGCCACCTTAGCCATTCTTAAAGCTTTGCCAGCCAAGAACAGTCTGAACTGTCACACTTGTAGCAGTGTGATGGTTACTAGTTGTGTGAGTACAGTTGCCATGTGTGGTGCAAACTGCGGTGGCCTCCAGATGAGGGATGCAGGACAATTTTTTGTTGTTGAATTTTTAACAAATATACCACTGGTTTTTCCCTCCCTTAGAGTATAGCTTCTTTACTATCCCTTTACATGGATGTCTTTCTATTGCTCACATTCAGGGAACCACTTTTTTCTTTTGCTTTCAGTACTCAGTGGGAGCGCGTGTGTTTTCTCTCTTTCTCGCTTGTGTACTACCCCTCCCTCCAAATGCCAGCTCTCAATGTTGCTCAGATTCTCCTCCCAAGCTCGTCTGTTTTTACCTGCTCCCCTCACAGACATATATATATATATTTTTTCATTCACCACCTCCAAGGCCCTTAATTGATTCCACTGCCTCCTTCCATTCCCCCACCTCAACTCCTTTCATCTCCAATCACTGACCCCTTCTTTGCTCCTTTCCCCCTCACTGCTAGGCAATGTTTCCATTTCCCCAGCCTGCTCTACCTTTGCCTCCATACCCCTCTTGCAGACTGTTTTAGGCCCAGTAGCTGCACTATGCTACCAGGTTGCCTGAACTTAAACAGTCCTTTGCTGCATTTTATTATGTATTTTAAAATGTTGCCTCCAAAATAGGGGGTTTGCCATCTTGGAATGGGAAATTTAAAGGAAGTGTGGCTATGGTATGCACAAGCACAGCTGATAATGCATGCAGGCATTCCAGTCATTACTCTTTTTTAGGCAATGCTGCACAGCCTTGACAAAGGGCATTTCCCCCATCTTTTGTGGATGCTGAAAAACATCAACAAAAAGCATTGACAAATCCAATAGGTATGCATTGGCAGTCAAAAGGTGAGACCCTGTGGCATTCCAATGCTTGTTTGTTTATTACTTTCATTCATGTTGCACAACAGACGCCCTGCTGTACAACATGGGTAAAAAACACTGACAAAGCCAAATTTTAAAGTTGCTCCAAACAGGAGCCCCTAAAATATTTCTTGACCGCGGAACCCTAAATCCTTCAGATGACACTGGGTAACCCACGTTGTGGAATGATTGGAAGATTCTGATCATTTTTTTTATGTTACTCTATGCTAGTCTTTGAACAATTTCTAGTTCTATTTATAAGGTTATGGCCTTGTGACATTTCCTGGTTGAAGAATGACTTGGGAATAAAGACACTCTTAGAACAAGATGTTTTTCCCTCTTTGTAAACCGTTTGTAGAGGTGGCAATAACTAAATCTTTGGGAAAGGTAAGACACCATTACATGACCAGAGTGAATCACGTTATAACATCTCTTGGAGTGTAATAGTATACCTAGGATATCTAGTTACATATTTAACATACACGTGCATAGAGATGTCCTGTCTAAAATGTACTTGATGTTGCACAAACTTAGCTCAAACAAGCAGCAGAACACTTTCGTAGACAAGTGTGGTGGTAAGACAGTAGGATGTATACTGTTTTTTCCATGGGACATATATGTACGGAATTATACAGTTGCACATCACATTGCATTTATGTACAATTTAGGAACAGAAGGATAAAGTAATTTGCCCAAAATCTCATTGAAATATCCTTTTGTGCTTTAACTGGCGGTTTTGTAAACAGGTAGAAAATAGGATTTTTTTTCCGAAACAGGCTAAGGGTCTTATTTAGAAATTGTAGGACTGGCTACTCCATTAAAAAACATGGAGGATGTACTTTTTCGCCATATTGCAAGTGCATTATATTCAATGCTGTATAAACACGGGGGATGGAACATCAGCCACACTTTGACGGAATACCCTCTCCACCAAAGCTCTCAATAAGGTCCTAGTCTTATCTAGCTCCACTTACTTATTTGTTTTGGAAAAAGAATTAAAATTGTACCAAAATGTAATAAGATAAGTAATGTTTCTTTTAAATCAGTATGTAAGAAGTTTGCTTAGGAGCAGTCTGTACAAAGTTATGTTCCTTATATTGAAATTTCTTTCTGGCTCCCCTTCCTAACACATTCGGCACAAATTAATTCAATCATCCCGTCGCTGAGCTCCAGGATTGTTCAAAAAACGTGCTCTTTAGATCTGCTTTCAGTAAGACTTTCCTCCAATTTAAATTTTGCTCTTGGTTGGTTGGTTTTCCCCAGTTCTAAATGCGAACAGAAAGGATTTTTTTTCACTCCTTCAATTCGATGTGACAGGCTCCTGACACGAATAATAGAAGCATTCCTTTCACAGGCAAATCTACTTAATTTAGCATGTCTCTGCGCTCTCAATGGTGGGATGGCAAGCCTGGAAACTCCACGATGCCCTTACGCTTGATAGCAATATGTAAGAAGAATTTAAATCTTGAAAAGCATTTTTGTATCAAAATATTAGAATTTTACAGATGCATATTGGACTTCTAATTGAAGGGTGATTTTCCTGCGATTTAATTTAAGTCAGACAACACAAAACCCAACCTTAATACAAAGGACTAAACTTAATTATTAGCATAAAGTATTCAATGCAAAGGTGTACAATGAGGTAAAATTAAAGTAGAATGACCAACAAGTAAGAATCCTACTGGGGTGTGCTAGCTAGCAGAAGAATTCTCTTAAGGAATACTCTCTGTCTTAATTTTTGATTTGAGAGGAGAACTTAAGAAACATTATTAGTTAGAGCTTGGAGGATGCCAATAGTAGGACAAAAAGTGCCATTGCGCAGGCAGGGTCTATTTAGTAGTCGAGCTTTAAAGCGATGACTTATGGCTCTGCGCCCTAGCATCATAGCCTTTATCGCTGGGCAATCGGAACTTTACGATGCTACACCAGAGATCTGTACACTTGATGTTATAATCTTCTGCTAATACTGTGATTTATTGTAATACCTATGCTCTTGCATTTGGTCCGTTCGGCCTACTGAGCCAACAATGTACGGACTGCAGAACTTCGTAATATTACTCTGAGGCACCTTCTAATTGTTGTACTGAATAATGCACTGTGGTTTCGTATAAATGATAATAAAAACGTATTGAAACAAAAAGTGTCAGAATATCCTATCGCCCTATTTAAAGTGTACAGGGCCTCTATGCTCTCTAAGTAAGATGGCTGGAACACTTTACTGGATGCCCTGCACCCTCCAACATCTAAATAAAGCCTAAAGTGTTTTTTAAATATATTTTTTTTAAATACTACTGTTTAGATTTCTTAAGTGCTGTCAAAACACCTGTTCATTTGTACTGATCCCACAATTGTAAGAGCCTACTTGATATGTTATTTACGTCTTTGCCTTTCGTTTCCTTTGCTTCTCATTTGTTCCTTTTTTAATCACTCCGAAGCTCTTTCACTTGCTCCTCAAGATGTCAGTTATTACTGGGTCACGTCCATGGTGAAAGCTATCATTTGCCAATTTTTTCTAGGGAATTCAGTTGCTGTTGCACTAAAATTGGGTAACCAAGTTGCTCACTTTGTACAATTGATTCACCAAGAGAACCGAGTCAAGCAGTCAGGATTTACTCCAGGAGATTATTTAGAACTTGTACTATAAGTGACAAAGCTATTTCACTCAATCAAATAAAATTCCAGGCAGCGCTCTATCCTTAACAAATAACCGGTCTTTAATTACGTGTAGTAAATGTAAGGCAGTTATAAAAATTATGCATACAAAAAAAGAAATGTCCTAGCACTTTTGAGATCTAGATCCATCTCCAAGTATTTTTAAAGCTCATATGCAGTGTGGAGATATACAAATATGGCATGTGAACTTATGGCAAATAATAGTTTAATGGAAAGCGTACGGGGATCTTGGCAAGCTTCTTGAACTCTACAGCCCAAGCACACGAGCTGCCAGCAACAGGTCATAATGCCTGCCTACTGTCCTAGGTCCTCGGTGGCTCTTGTTGCAAGGTAGGACAACTCAATAGGTTAGAGCCAAGTGGTTTTGTTTCTTATGAAAACAGTACCAAAATAAAGAAAATAGTAAATATACCAGTGCATTTAGTACAAGTTACTGGAAGACCAACTGGTCACAAATCAAGACATAGGAAATAGTGAAGGAATAGAATACATACTTGGTAGTATGCCTCACAGGGTACAAAACCTTCACAGGCCACCCCTTGAAACTAGACAATCTTCCTAAGGAGTTTAAATTGGCAGGTTTATCCATGCTATTAGAAACGCCCACTATATACAGAATCACCAGCTTGGATCATGAAACTTTAAAATAGGGTTAGCATCCAACTGTGTTTTCAAATAGCAATACCTCCAGCACCTTAAGGGCTAGAGACAAAATTCGAACTGTTCCAGATCTGGATGACCAACGAAAACTATCAGGACATTATGGTCTGGGTGAGTCCATGTATGAACTAGGCCTGGGCTGAAATATAATACTGCTTGTGGAGTTGGTGGAATTCAGCAGCTCCGCCTTACATGTGCAACACGAACGGCCACATGCATCATCCCGGCTGTTTGCGAATTCCAAATTGCGAAAAATAGCGAATCGCAATTTGGAATTCGCAAAACGGGATGCATGAATTTTTTCTAATAATATTAGCGATTCGGTAAAATTCGCATTTTTTACCGATTCGCTAATATTATGCGTATTCTAATTTGCTAATTCGCATCTCCCATTGATTCCTATGGGCCAAAAGGCCCATAGGAATCAATGGGAATTGCGAATTTGCAAATTAGGATTCACATAATGTTGATGCATTCCATGGGTGCAGGGGGGGGTCCAAAGGACCCCCCCCTGCACCCCTGAAATGTATTTTTAAGTGGATGTTTCACACACACATGTCCTAAGGACATGTGTGTCTGTAACATGCAAGTTGAAAAAATTCATTTTTTTGCTTTTTGAACAATTTTCGCAAATTAACACGAGGGTCAACCTCGTGTTAATTTGCACTTCCAATTTTCAAATTCGCTATTTTAAAAAAAATTATGCATTGCATTTAAGGAATCGCACAAATGCGATTCCTTAAATGCATTTGCAATTTTTAGAAATGCTAAAAATAGCGAATTATGCACAAAAGTTTGATGCATCCCAAAAACGGATTTTGCATTCGCAAACGGCCGATTTTTCCGATTCGCACCGTTTGCGAATGCAAAAAACGTTGATGCATGTGGGGGATAGTTCCTACAAAATTCTGCCATCCGGTGCATCGCGAATTATATTTCCGTTGCTGCATGCAAGACTTGTTTTGGCATACGCTGGGGGGTGTGACAAGATGTGTCATCCGCTAGCGAATGCACACGAGATTTGCTGCCCGCTATTGAGGCTTCTGGTCATCATAGAGCTTTTCAGCACAGTTATTGTAAAACACAGGTGAGTGTGTGCGGATGCGACTGCTTCTCGACCAGATTCTCTACTTGAGAAGCAGCTAAATACACTTGATAACATGTTTTCAAATGAATAATAATATTCCACTCCAACCTACCGTACAAGTTGTTCTTTAGTGTGAAAATCATTTAGCTTTAGTTTTTTGTTCTTTTTCAACAAGAATAAAGTGCCCCAGAGACTCCTATTTCCTCTTCCTGTCCAACAGGCTTCTCCCAGTGCTTTGTACATCTCCTGATCACTTTTTATTTAGATTTTGAGGTAGGACCTGCTCTGAGTATCACCACCACTTCCGGCTTCCATATTTGTCACCCCCACTACGACCTACATCCACCACTAACTCATTCAAAGTATGTACTGCAATGTGGCATTCGTCGACACACGCTCCTAACTCCAATTCTTCGGGGATTGGCAGCGGCACCAGTGGTCCACAAATAAATTATCCTTTCCAGTTTGGTACTTCTGTATGACTAGCATGCAGGAAGGTAACATTGCAACCTGCTCCACTTACCACACAAGCGTTTATCGAGGTAAGCCCGATTCACACTATGCTACCAGAGGTCAAACAACCCATATAAAAAAAATCACGCAATATGGTGGGAGGCGCATCTTAAAATTATTGCTGCAGACGGTAGTGATGATGAGAGATGGGAATGAGCTCCGATCATGGTGGAAGGTGATGAGGAAGAAGAGGGTGACAGCCTTACACAAAGCTCCCCAGCAGTGTGCCAGTATCACCCGCCTGAGCAACCTTGAAATGGTACAAGAATCAGATGGAGACACCACAGCATAGAGTGACTGCCCCAGGAACCACACTGAGTTTACCACCTCTTTGGTCTCTCCGGAAATTGCCTGTGTCAGTGGCACTGGGAAACAAAATCTAGGCTACTATTACAGGCATATTTAGGCAGGAGGAGCCCTACAAATCCAACCAGCCAATGTCACATTTGCACAACAGGAAGCTGGCTAAAATGTTAGCGCTGGACCTCTTCCATTTATTTTTCTATTCTGAAGGAGTATGATTTTTAAAATTTGTGGCAGCCATTTGGCCAAAATAATAGGTTCCCTGCTGGACCATTTGTGCCAGAGTTGCTGTTCCAGCAATCCATTATGGTGTGCTGCAATTGGTTGAACAAGCTTGACAGCAGAGTGCTGTTCATACTATCAACCTGACAACAGACATGTGGACCAGTTGTCAACCTGATTCCAATATGGCTTAGGAAGATTGAGAGGTAGCAGCCATCACTTCATCTATTCAGGTCACAGAACCATGAAGTGAAATAAACTAGTTTAGTTTGTTACTAATATCTACAGAAGATTAGAATGTTTAGAATAGGTTGTTGTAGGCAATAGAGGCATAGATGTACCGCCCTTAGTTGTCAATATAGTTAAAGAGAGTAGTAGGACAGGGTGTGACTAACTGGTATACACTTTGATAAGTGGATTAAATAAATCAGGAGGTCACACTAAATGAAGCAGTGCAAAGTAAAACACAAAGAAATATTTCAGGCATAAACTATTACCTTTTAATTATTTTAATGATAAAAAGAATAGCCTATCCTCTCCACCCACAACAGGCCCACCCCTCTTCCCAAAGAAATCACCCCAACCAATATCCAAAGGAAAAAACTTAAGTCCAAAGTCCAACTTCCTGTTCCCTTTCCAATAACCTCCCTCTTCACCCACAACAAAAGTTCCTCCCACCAAAGCAAATAATAGGACAAGCATTGGCAAATGTAATAGGATTTGCCTATGTGATTAATAATAAAAGAAAATTGTAAGTTTTAGCTTGGTGAGAAGTTGAGCAATATAAATGAAAGGACCGTGAATGACAAATAGAGTAGTTACTTACTTATCCACTTTAAACACACGTTGGACACCACAGGAGATTAAAAATGCTATGTAAATGTAAAGACAATACTATATAGTAACACTAACATCACAAAATCACTAGGGCCAGAGCTTTTCACTGCAGGAAGAAACTAAAAACTCTGCAGACAAACAGGGTAGGAAGAAAATATACCTTCTCCGCAATCAAAATGTTTTGCAATACTTTTCGCTTACATACATTTTGATATCACAGTCACTATTCTCAAAACAGCAGTTATTTCAAGGGGGTATAGATAGATTAAAACTATTCTAAAACATTGCATTATTTTATAAATGCTGATACCTTAAATTGAAAATACTTCTTAGAAAGACATATACATATTAAAGATGTCATGTGCAATATTTTTCTGCATTGCTTAGGAGCTTCCAGGGGTTCATTGCAATGAAACAAAATGGCATTTATGTGCTAAGATACAAGACAAAATCATTATTTTCATATTTAACATTTTCAATGTGACTGTTTGTCTCTTTTCATTGATAACATTTTCAATACGATTTGATGTATATGTCCAATATTCATTCTTAATAAACTTAATTTCTTTTTTTCATTTTGCCTGGTATCTCTTTTGTCTGAATGAGCTAAAGTGTGAAAGATATTGATAATAACGGTACAGAATAGAATGCATAATTTGTTTTTGCTCATAAAGCATAATTCAGTACTCCAATTCTGTGCACTTCCAGGGGCGGGGGATTTCGAAGCAGGGAAAATTGGAGGGTGTTGGAGCCATGTTCAACATATGTAAATAGAAACATTAGAGTAATTTCCTCCCTGAGTTTTTTCTCTCCAGAACTGCATCAAGGAGAATACACAGTTACAATCCCGAATTACTGTGAATTGTAAAAAGGACCAGAGGTTAAAGACTAGTGCCCGGACCTCATACAGTGTCTGTGTAATTTAAATTTTCTTTGAATACTTACAGGACATTCCAGAGCCTGCTGTCTTCTGCCTGTGATGACTGCAGTTTACATCTGCTGTGAATGCCTCAGACAGCTTTGTCCTTCTGGGTGCTGTGACGTTTGCGCTCGGCTCGGAGTACACAGCCCCCAGGGACCTGACACCAGGGGACGTGTATGGGATTATGCCCTCCACAAGAGATGTCAACAGCAGGGCACATGAGAGTCCTAGTGGAAACAGCACATCAGACTCCCTCTGTGCAATCTGATGAGAAGGCACTCTGAATAAAGTTTAACGCTAACATAACAACAACCTATTTTTCCTTTCAACTCATTTTCTGGGGACCTTTCGTTTTAAACGATGATAAAATGCTCAATGATGATCATGTTTGTCTAAGAAACTATTTCTGTGTGTCACCCTTTGTGGCATTTACATTGGTCAAAGAAAGGAAGTTTGTTTGTTGGTGAAGTGAAATGACTTAGCGTACGCAGATTGTAGATAAAATGCAGGTTTAATTATCCATTCAACCCCTTAGGCAATCAAGGACCAACTCCTTCAGCAACCAAGTTATTCTCCTCTGCCACCTGGATTCTACATTCCAGAATCCAGTAAGCAAGGTTATGTAACATTTGCATTTAAAGGAATATGTATCATTAACAAGATATAACATATCTCCTTTCCTAAATAACTTAAAACAAGTTGTATTATTATAACATTAAGATTTGTTAATAAAAGAAAGTGTTAATAAGAAGATATAACATAATAAGTTGAATTTAATATAGAATACATGTCCGATAAAATATATAACATATTTTACAAAAAAAATGTTATGTGCATTTATAATCTTTCATCCATATGGGTTTGGATTTAGTACGAACACTCTTTTCCTTTACTTTTCCATTTGATGCCAACCCTGTAGAATTTGTAGATTTAGATTCTGCATCAACACATTTTTGATTTGCAAGAAGTTTACATTCTAAATCATTGCATTTCATTATACTCCTTGTATTCCATTTCTTACCGTCATCTAACATGACTACATTTCCAACTGCATAAACAATTTGTTTTGGTTTGGACCATTTGGAATAACCTGGTTTCTTGTTCCCCATTTGTTGTGTACGTACCCACTCACCACTTTTAAATGATTTTGATGACGCCTTAACTTTGAGATTATGATCATGAATATATATTTTTTTATATTTTTTAACTTTATTCAAAATTTCTTTGTTGTTTTTAACTGTTATGTCATCTTTCTTAGACATCCAAGTAGGCTTGACTTTGGAACCTGCCTCACGTTTTTTTTAACAGAAAAAAAGGAGATATCCCAGTGGCTGTATGTGGAGTATTCCTGTAAGACCATAACATGTTTTTGACAGCATCTTTGCAATTGTCACCATTGTTGTTTGCTAGTTGAATACATTCTTTTAAAACTCGGTTAAATCGTTCTACTAAACCATTTTCTCTTGGATTATAAACCGAGGTAGTGTTATGTTTAATATCAACCACTTTAAGATAATCGGCAAATTCACTTGCTATGAATTGTGGGCCATTATCTGAAAGAATTATACTAGGGTATCCTTCTCTACGAAAAATTTCCTCACAAAAATTAATTATGTTGGAAGCTTTAATGTCTTTTACAAAAGCAACTTCAGGCCATTTAGAATGGAAATCCATTACAACTATTGCATATTTGTCCTCAATTCCCTTCACATGAAAAGGACCGCAAATATCAATAGCAACCTTGTCCCATGGTTTATCAGGAAAAGAGGTTGCAGAAATGGTGGTTTCTTGTGATTTGTGAGATTTATCACTACACATACATGCTAAACAATTTCGAACACATCTTTCTATGTCTTTGTCCATGCCAATCCACCAAAAATCATTTCTTGCTCTCCTTTTCATGCTAGTCATGCCACTATGTCCTTCATGTAATACCATTAACATTTTTTCCTTAAGCGATGACGGTACTACTAACCTGTCACCTCTCCTAAGAATACCATCAACATATGATAGTTCTCCCCATACCATTTTATAGTCGGCTAAATCAGTCTTGTTCAAGGTAGATGGATTTATACCTTCATGCAACTTTTTGATCAGATGTTGTAAAATATCATCTATAGCTACAGCTTCAATCCATTCCTGTTCTTTCAATGCATTATTGCTTGACTCCTCTATGCTGGCTATTAACCACTCGTACTTTTCTTCATCTACATCAACCGTATCACAGTTTAATGGAAGGCGTGATAGACAGTCAGCATTTATGTTTTTATGACCAGGTACATATTTTATCTTGAAATTGTATTCTTGCAATCTGTATGACCATTTTGCTATTCTAGG
Organism: Lissotriton helveticus; assembly: GCF_964261635.1. Taxonomy (NCBI): domain Eukaryota; kingdom Metazoa; phylum Chordata; class Amphibia; order Caudata; family Salamandridae; genus Lissotriton; species Lissotriton helveticus. The sequence goes on along the minus strand of NC_136063.1, from coordinate 1,960,966,384 downwards.
TGTGGCTTTCGAAGCACCTTTTGTAGTAAATATGTCAATTAGTGGTCTGTGATCTGTCCATAGTTCAAATGCTGTTCCCCAAATAAATGTCTTGAAGTGATCCACTCCCCACCAACACGCTAAGGCTTCTTTTTCAATTACTGAATAGGATGGTTCAGCCCCTTTAAGCGTGCGAGAAGCAAAGGCAATGATTCTCTCAGCACCATCATTGTCTCTTTGCATAAGAACAGCACCTAAACCATAAGCACTTGAATCAACTACTATTATAGAGGTATGATTAGGATCATACGGTTTCAGAGCAACTGCCTTGGTGATGTCTTTTTTTATGTTGTCGAAAGCTTGTTGACATAAGGTGGACCAATTAAATGACACACCTTTCTTCATCAGCATTCTCAAATCATGTACCTTGTCAGCAAAGTTAGGAACAAACTTGGAATAATATTCCGCAAGTCCCAAGAAGGACCGTAATTGATCTTTATTCAGTGGATGTGGTGCTTTTTCTATAGCATCCAATAACTTCATTTTTGGTTTAACTCCTTCATTGGAAATAGTGTGACCTAGATAATCAATTTGTTTTACCCCAAACTTACATTTTTCACCACACACAGTTAAACCAGCATTTTGAAGTTTACTAAGAACATTATTCACGTTTTTATCATGAGAAGTTAAATCTTTACCCCAAATTAGAACGTCATCTTGAACATTCTTACATGTTTTTCATCTTTCAAGATATTGTTTATGACTCTTTGAAAAACTGAAGATGCAGATGCTAAACCAAATGGCATCCTCAGATATTGGAAAGCACCTTCGGGAGTGATGAAAGATGTTAAATGTCTGGATTCATTATGCAAGTTTATCTGATGATATGCATTTGACAAATCTATAGATGAAAAATACATAGCATCCTTAATACTAGATACCATTTCATTTATGTGTGGAAGGGGATGACGGTCAACCCATATGTTGTTGTTCAAGTCTCTCAGGTCCACACACATCCTAATTTTTCCATTGGGTTTTCGAGCCAAAACAATAGGACTAAGCCAATCAGAAGCCTCGATAGGTTCAATCACTTTAGCTTCACATAGTCTATTTAATTCTTCTTTCAATGGGCCTCGTAAATTAAAATGTACGTTTCTTACTTTATGTACAATAGGATTGTTGTCAGATTTGAGAATTATTTTGTGCTCAAATTTAACTAAACATCCAAGATCTTTGCTAAATAATTTGGGAAATACAGATTCCCATTTGTAGGACTGATTGTCATCAGTTAGCAAAACTTGATCAATATAATCTTTGGATAATAGTATTTGATCAGGATGATTGGGGTCTAATATCAAACCCATTTTCTTTGCATCCTTCCATCCTAAAAGAGCACGTCCTTGCTCAACTACATAAACGGGACTTAAACAAGATCTTCCTTTGAATGTTAACTGAGCATCAAAATATCCCAACATAGGTAGTTTTATACCACAATACCCTTTAGGACATATATTTGAGTAAATCAAAGTTGGTTTGCTCCCATTTTCCCACATGTACTTATCTATGATGGTATATGGTGAACATATACCACTTGTGGGACACCCCCGCGTCGCACGGCCACCAGCTGCTGCGTGTGTCTCCCTCTGCCTGCCCTCTGCCTCGCCGCCGGCCTCGCTGACGCCGTGGTCGCCCCCCTCTGGTTTACCAGTTGTTTTGCCTGATATTTGTGCTTGTTTATTTTTGCCGTCTGCTCGTTTATTTAGCTGTTTTTCTTTGTTTTGCCCATAATTTGTGCCTGCATTTCCTTCTGCCGTAACTCCGTTTTTCCTTCTGTTTCCTTCGTTTTGCCCTCCATTTGTGCCTGTTAATTTAATTTGCATCCTCTGTGCCGTGTCCAGTTTCCTTCCTGATTGCCCGCCTACCTCGCCGCCCTCCGCTCTCGCTTCCCGCCACCGCCATTGGCCCCGCCCCTTTTCTCTTCTGTTCCCTCCCCGCTCCCGCCTCCCAGCTGCTCCGCCCACCCGCGCACTTCGCCTTAAATGGCGACCGTGCGAACGCGCAGCGGGCGCGCCGATTGTGCGCCGAAGGCACGCCAAATGTAAGCCCGTCTGCGCCCGTCCGCGACCGGATCGCGACCAGCGCCAGGACCCCTGGCCCACGAAGACCCCGACCTACCCGCCTGACGTACTCCGCCGCAACCCTCATCGCACTCAACACCGGCCGACTTCCAGACTGCCACCAAGCCACTCCACGACGCACCCACGGACCTTTCAGCTGCCACGCCTGCAAGTTCACCTGCACCCGGACCTGCCCCGCACCAGCACCCGCCAAGTCGAACACCAGCAGCACCCACCTCAAGTGCATCCTGCTCAACACCCGCTCCGTCCACAGACACGCCATCGAACTCTGGAACCTCCTAGACACCACAGCCCCTGACGTTGCCTTCCTCACGGAGACCTGGATGAACGCCTCGTCAGCTCCTGACATCGCCATCGCCATCCCAGAGGGCTACAAGATCGTCCGGAGGGACCGAAACGCCAACCAGATGGGAGGAGGCATCGCCATCATCCACAGGAGCACCATCCGTCTTACGACCAGCATCGACAACACTCTGACCAGCGCCGAACACCTGCATTTCCAGATCCACACCAACCCGAACACCACCCTCAGAGGCACCCTGATCTACCGACCCCCTGGACCACGCACGCAATTCAGCGAGGACATCGCCGACTTCGTCAGCCCGCATGCCCTCCCCTCCGCCGACTACATCCTCCTCGGGGACCTCAACTTCCACCTGGAGAACAACAACGACCGCAACACCAGCACCCTGCTCGACAACCTCGCCAACCTGGGACTCAAGCAACTGGTGTCCACCCCCACCCACCTCGCCGGACACACACTCGACGCAGTCTTCTCTTCCAGCACAGACATCGACTTCAGCCACGCCACAGAGCTTCAATGGACGGACCACAGCTGCGTCCACTTCACCTTCAAGAGAACAACGACCCACCAACACCAGCAACAGGCCGCCCGCAGAAGCTGGAACAAGATCACAGCAGACCAGCTCGCCACCTCCCTGAGCCAGCACCCTCCTGCCAGCTCAGCGAACCCCAGCCAGGCCGCCGACAACCTCACGAAGTGGATCAGCAACTGCGCGGACGAACTCGCCCCACTGAGGACCCCGCCTAGCAGACCCGGCAGCAAGAAGGCCCCATGGTTCACCGACGAACTCAAGAGCTCCAAGAAGAACTGCCGAGCCCTCGAGAAAGTCTGGAGAAGGGAACCGACACCAGACAACAGGACCTCCTTCAAACTTGCCACCCGGAAACACCACCAACTGATCCGCGCCGCCAAGAAAACAGCATTCAAGGACCGGTTGGACAACAACGCACACAACTGCAAGGAACTCTTCAACATCGTGAAAGAGCTTTCCAACCCCAGCGCAGGAAACAACGACATCACCCCATCGCTAGACCTCTGCAACTCCCTCGCTTCATACTTCCACAACAAGATCGCGGACATACACAACAGCTTCAACAACCAACCAACGCACACCAGGACCGAACAACCACCCCCCACCACCACCCTCCACGCCTGGACCCCGATCAGCACCGAAGACACCATCCGCACGATGAACTCCATCCACTCCGGATCACCGACCGACCCCTGCCCTCACCACGTCTTCAACAAGGCCGACGCTGTCATCGCACCCCACCTGCGAGACATCATCAACACATCCTTCGACACCACCATCTTCCCGGAGAGCTGGAAGCACGCCGAACTCAGCGCTCTACTCAAGAAACCAACAGCGGACCCCACCGACCTCAAGAATTACCGCCCCATCTCGCTCCTCCCGTTTCCATCCAAAGTCATCGAGAAGACCGTCAACAAGCAGATGGCCGCCTTCCTCGAGACGAACGGATCCCTCGACCCCTCACAGTCCGGCTTCCGAGCCAATCACAGCACCGAGACCGCCCTCATCGCCGCCACCGATGACATCCGAACCCTGATGGACAATGGAGAAACAGCGGCCCTCATCCTCCTAGACCTCTCCGCGGCTTTCGACACGGTCTGCCACCGCACCCTAGTGCAGCGTCTCAACAACGCCGGAATCCAGGGGAAGGCACTGGAATGGATCATCTCCTTCCTCGACGGAAGAACACAGAGAGTCCGCCTACCACCGTACAAGTCAGAGGCCTCCGAAGTCATCTGCGGCGTCCCCCAAGGATCATCTCTGAGCCCCACCCTCTTCAACGTCTACATGAGCCCCCTCGCGGCCATCGTACGCAAACACAACCTCAGCATAATCTCCTACGCCGACGATACCCAGCTGATCCTCTCCCTGACGAACGACCCCGCCGCCGCCAGAGCCAACCTGCACGAAGGGATGAAAGAGGTAGCCGAGTGGATGACGACCAGCCGCCTGAAACTGAACTCAGACAAGACGGAGGTCCTCATCCTGGGCTCCTCGCCCTCCGCCTGGGACGACTCCTGGTGGCCCCCCGCCCTGGGCACCGCACCCAAACTGACAGACCATGCACGCAACCTGGGCTTCATCCTGGACTCCTCCCTCTCCATGACCAGGCAAGTCAACAACGTCTCCTCGGCGTGCTTCAACATCCTACGCATGCTACGGAAGATCTTCTGGTGGATCCCCACCGAGACCAGGAAGACCGTCACCCAGGCCCTCGTCACCAGCCGACTGGACTACGGCAACGCCCTCTACGCCGGGACCACCGCCAAGCTCCAGAAGAGACTCCAGCGGATCCAGAACGCCTCAGCCAGACTCATCCTCGACATCCCACGAACCAGCCACATCTCCGGACATCTGAGAGACCTTCACTGGCTCCCCGTCAACAAAAGAATCACCTTCCGCCTCCTCACCCACGCACACAAAGCCCTACACGACCAAGGCCCGAGCTACCTCAACAGCTGAGTCAACTTCTACGCTCCCAAACGCCACCTCCGATCAGCCAACCACGCCCTCGCCGCCGTCCCCCGCATCCGAAGAGCGACTACAGGAGGAAGGTCCTTCTCCTACCTGGCCGCCAAGACCTGGAACTCCCTCCCGACCGACCTGCGCCTGACCCAAGACCACCTCTCCTTCAGGAAGAAGCTGAAGACCTGGCTGTTCGAGCAGTAGCGGCACCCCCCCCGCCCCCCAGCGCCTTGAGACCCTACGGGTAGGTAGCGCGCTCTATAAGTGCCAATGATTGATTGATTGATTGATTGAGTCTGCCCATAGTGCCATGTCATCATTATTTATCCTCACAATGCACTTAGGTGGTTGATAATCTTCAGAAATTTCATAAATAGAATCATCATGTATGACCATCACTTCAATCTCTGTTTTATCATTTTCATTATCATCATCTTTGCTATCACTATGAGGTTCAATGAGATTAACTGAACGTTTCCAATTACTATTATCACCAGTTCGGCACCATTTGGCAAAATGACCTATCTTTTTGCATTTGCTACAAATGACTTTAACAGCAGGACATTTATTGAAATCAGCAGTGTGTTTCTGACTGCCACATCTGAAACAAATACGCTTGCTGAAACTACTTTTATTTTTTGAAAAATTAATTCTTACATCTTTGTTATCAGATCTAAAATCAGTCTTCTTTTTGCTATTGTTTATTACACTAACACTGCTGGATTCGTCACTATCTTTCTGTTGTGTGGAACTTAATTCTTTAACATAATGAGATGTGTTTTCCATTTTCCTAGCGGTGTCCAGAGTTTTTTGTAAAGAAGGATTTTTTAGCTCAAGTAAACGCTCTTGAATTTTTATGTTTCTGATTCTATTGATAAATTGATCTCGAATTATCTCTTCGTGTAGATCTTTAAACTTGCAGGTTATTGCCAAAGACCTCAAACAAGCTACATATTGTTGGACATTTTCTCCTTGTAATTGTGCTCTTGAGAAAAACTTATGTCTTTCCACCACTATGCTTGTTTTTTTCCATAATTTTCTTCCAAGGCTTTTAAAGCTTCAGAATAAACATCTATGGATGCATCGTTGGAACTGGTTTCACTAGTTTCACTACTTTCATCTATAGTGTCAACAACAGTAGACACCACACGATTTATTACTGGTAAGGTTTTTAGAACCTTCCTACCTTCTACTCCTAAATTGTGTTTTAGTAAAGCTAACTTTCTAGAAGGTAAAAATACATCTCCTCCAATAGCCTCTAAGTAGGTTTCAAACGATTCGGACCAATCCTCCCAATTCATGGAAGGAGAACCAGGATTTTGTAGGAATTTGGGAGGAGCTGTAACTGAAGAGTTAACATCCATAATGACTAAATTCACTTACATATAGGAGAAAACAATTATATTCAAAGATATGCATATATAAAAAAAAACTAAAATAAATAATGTAGTCACCAATGTCAGTTTGAATAAGATGTAGTAGTTCAAATTTGTTTCATATGTGCTTAATCCATGCATAAATATATATATATATGCTGAATTACGATGAAATTATAATATTCCATTTGATTCTGTTTTCATTAGTATTTAAGTTCACCTGTTGTAATGATTGATGTTATTATGCTTATCATAAAGTCTTCACTGTTGTGCTTCGGAAATTAGTTTTAGTATAATGCTTCGTTAAAATCCGAGTAAAACGATGTTTTCGTGTTGCTATTTGCCGATATACGCTATTTGTGTATTGTTGCCATGGCGATTGAAGATGGCCGCCATGCGTCGAGGACGTTACGTCGTGGAGATGCGCAGCGTTCAGGCGATTTAGCGTTGAGGCGTGATGATGCCAAAACAATGACACGTGAGACTGATTGCCGAGGTACGCGTGCAGCGTACTTGAAAGTCAATAAAGCACGCGAGTGAATATTTGTAAGTAAACGCTGCAACGATTATGTTATCTTGTATTAACGATCTCCAGTTTCTTTTCGTAAGGCAACAGTTCAATTCAATTCACGATTAATCCAACAGTGAGATAATAGCTTAATCCAGTTTACGATTAAAATGTAGAAAAGAACCACGTTTTAAGTTCACATTCAAGCGTTTGCTCGGTATGAAGGTTAAAAATGTTGTTGTTTAAACATGAAGACAGGTTAAACATTAAGTAGATTACAAATCGTGCAGAAATTGATTTTAGCTATAGATAGCTATATTTAAATGTACCTTGAAATTTGTAGTTATCAGCCTTAGGGGTTGAGAAATTTTTCAGGGAGTTGAAGATTATTTCATCAGTGATTCTTCACGAATTCCATTATTTCTCCTTAAATTCAGTATTGAGACTCTTTATATCGATCCCATCCTCGTGGCCACTGAAATGACTTAGCGTACGCAGATTGTAGATAAAATGCAGGTTTAATTATCCATTCAACCCCTTAGGCAATCAAGGACCAACTCCTTCAGCAACCAAGTTATTCTCCTCTGCCACCTGGATTCTACATTCCAGAATCCAGTAAGCAAGGTTATGTAACATTTGCATTTAAAGGAATATGTATCATTAACAAGATATAACATGAAAAACATTAGTTTGCCAGTCCACCCATCTAAGTACTCGCGTAAAAGGGACTTGCGTGCCACAGATTTTAATATACCTTCCCATAGTTTAACTTTTTTTAAAGATACATTCTGGTATCCCAAATGTAAATGTACAATGTCACCCATGTCGTTCCATAGAATGGACATGTGTGATCATCACAAATGTGGGCATATGTCTACTAAAATCTACAGCACAGCACAAATAGTGACAAATTATACAGCAGTGTAATGACTAAGAGTTAAGGGCTATGATGTCATTGGTGATGCTTGTGTAAAGAAGACATAAAGGGGATCTGGAAAGAAAGATGCATGGGAGAAAGAGGCAGATGTATGGGGCTCAGGTGAGAGGGCCACAGAGGCAGACAGACAACTCTGCTTGATTTGTTTTAAAAATGATGTTCTTCCTGGGCCACAAAGGAGTAATTAACAGGGCCTTAGAATACCATGCTCACAGTGCAATGATACACAAGAAGACTTAAAGGGGGGGGCTAATTCTGTCCCCGGGATCAGGAACACACACTTGAAATGCTTACATCCACGGGGAGATTGGTTTGTAAATGCAGACTCACACAGCATCCAGTTTACAAAGACTATGAACTGTGTTCACTGCCATGTAAAACAAGCACACTTGAAATGCATGCACATTAAATAAAATACGTTGGACAAAGAAAATGAGAAGTTTACTTAAAAGGTGTTGGAGAAAAAAAAACATGCGGCTCACAAGCACTCTTGAAATGCGTGCTGACACACAGACATTAAATAAAAGACAATGGACCAACAAAAAACTAGTTAGGAAGAGATAAATGGTAAATTCTGTGCAGGCAAACCTAATAAAAAAAGATCCACCCACCAAAGTAGTTTGAAAGGAGTACTTGGACTATGGGAAACTGATAAGAGAAAAACAAGAAAAGAACAGGAAATAGTATGCAACAACCAATGGAAATGGAGGAAAAGTAAATGGCAAGCACCTTTTAAGATATATTAAATATAATACATTTTGGACGCACAGCACGAGCACTGTGCAGGCAAAACCTAAAAGGGCATTAGAAGGCATTATCAATATGGTTGTGAAAGCGTGCCATTTCTCGGTGAAGCAGCGCCAGCTTGCAAAGGACACGGCATTGGAAGTGGTCTGGGTATAATGAGGGGGGGCAGCAGTGATTGATCAGGATCCTGGCTGCCGGTGGACTGCTGATGCCGTGGCCAGTAGAGGTGCTAGCCCCTGGCTGGAGGTACTGGGCTCCGGGGCAGTGGCAGATGCCTCCACCTCCTCCTCCTTCTTCTCCAAATCCAACAGCCGGTGATATTCAGCCTGGATGGCCTCCATCCATTACCACCACAGCCAGGCTGCTATCTCCTGCCGAGATGGTGAACATGCAGGAGTAGCTATTTCAAGAAACAAAAATGTAAATAATGCTAAGTGTTAACACTTGTTTATATAGTGGCACAGTAGCAGTACATTGCTGGTCCTCTAGGACCATTTGGATTTTTGATGTGATTAGTCAAGGGGCCAAGTTTTTCCAACACACGCATCCCATAAAAGCACTGACGGGCTGCAAGCAATTAAGACAGATTAAAACTAAGTGATTTTTTTCATTTAAAGGATTTCCTAGTAAAAAAACTAAACAGACACTCTGTGTGTAAAAAGAAAAATTTATTATCTCCCGCTAATGAGCAAGGCATTATGCAGCATGCTTAATATTATTCTTGTTGGGCAACATTAATGAAGGCATGCTAGCATTGGGTACTTTGCTAGTCTCTGCAGTGTGCAGATGGGGCAACTGCAATTGATCATTTATTATTTTACCTTAGTTCCAATGGCCCTGTTCTTCTCCGACTGCCTTCCAATTCTACCCTGACTCCAAAGAGGCTGATGAATAATAATAATTCTATGTCACACAAGCCATATATAAAACGTAGAAATCCAGTCTGCCGTAAGTAGACAGTGGGAAAAATGATGCACTGCAGTACAGGGAGAAAAACAAGATAAATATATATATTGGCACGTTCATCACAGAGTATCCCATCTGCCAAACTCTAAAGCAGGAACTTAGTCCCACTTTACTCCCTTGCCCATTATCACACATTATTTTCAACAAATAACTTTGATTGGCAGTAATGAAAGCTACTCTACAGCATGGTAAATTTGAGGGATTAGGCTAGGTAGAGGTTTTGCTATTGTATAATGGGGTGTCACTGATCATCATGTGCAAAACTTTACCTTAATCATTCACCGTGGTTGACAAATGACAAAAGTGAAACATTTGAACAGGCATTATGGAAGCCATGAAATAAATATACATAAATAAGTTGGCCACAAAAATGTGGCACATGCCAAGAATGGATTTTTCAATTTTTTGGGCAGGCTGGGACAGAACTTAGGGAAGAATAATGGAGTGAATACTAGTATGAAGTGACTGAGTGGGCACTGGGAAACACACCTTGTTTTCAGTTTGCAAAGGCATTGAAATCTTTGTAATGCCACATTACCTGAAGCAGACGAACATTGCACAGCCAACACTACAATGCTGAATTGAACCAAGCTGCAGTTAAATCACGGGAGATGAAAAGCCATGGGCAAGGAGGGGATGAATGATGACGTGTGGAATATCTTTCTCGCTTAACAAAATTCAGTATACTTAATTTGTTAATAGGCAAGCAATGTGATTTACCACCAACCCTCCTTGCCACCACTGGGACTCCCCCTCCAACAGCCTCCTTGGCCGTCTCTGGAGCACCTGCACTGCTCATGCTACCAGCCCAGTCACTGGTAATCTGTACGGCTAGAAAAAGAAATACACATTTGAGATGTCACATTTGTCTCCTAAGTATTTTTTTTTTAACAAAGTATAACCACAATACCTAACTACAATTCGGTTAGCAGTTACCTTCTACCATAGCTATCACTTTGGGAGGTTTGTTGGTTGACACCGTTAGAAAAGCCAGGTAGTCAAGTCAACCAAAAACTTTTTTTAATGGAGGGGCAGAGCTTTGAATGCTCTGAGTCATTGAAGTGCAATGAAAAGGTGGAATGGCCAATGAAGGACATATGGTCTTGGTTGGCAAAAGCAATGCAACCTCATACATTCCTGGCATGCTGAACTGTCATGGAAACTGCTGGTATACCGTATAAATGAATAATAATACAAGACTGGGGATCCATGACCATGGCCTCTCTAATGTTGTGACTGTTTGAGCATGAGCAAGAAAAAGAATGTCTTTTCTACAAACATGTGTAGTGAATAATAGCTTACTTGAGCCTGCAATCTTCACAGAACAGTATCACAAATCTGTTCTCTTAGTCTTACAGGACCACAACATAAATAAGAGAAAATAAGGGGAAATGGGAAGCTTACTAACAAAGAAGAAGAAAACTACAGTGTACAGACAGAAAGAGACAGGCTACTGAAAAATGAAATATATTTAAAAAACAGATAATCCAGGGATTTCATGAATTTACCAAACATTAGATAGAGTAGAAAAAGCAGAGCCAGTATAGAAAAATAAACAAGGGAAAACAATTCTAATAGTGGGGAGAAGCAAATGTTAGGGAAATTTTAATAATAATAGGATTTACTGGGGCCAGCCAAACGATTGGCCATGGTGCAGGCAGCCCCTTATCCCCCTTGTGATGCCCTCTTGCCTTTAGGTACTTATGGAGGAAATAAATAAGATACAAATCTGCCACTGAAAAATTCGGGTGGGCTGCACCCCTTGCTGCCTGTTGCTCAGACATGATGCTGTGGTGAAAAAAAGGTAGTAATAAAAAGAAAAGTAGAAAACAGCTAAATAGAAAGGAAGACCTAAAGGAAGTAGAGCACATGGAAAAAAGGAAAAACAAAAAAAGTACAAAAGTCTTAGAAAAAGCACAAAAAGAAGAAAAAACTTAAAATACACACAGAAAAACACACACAGATTTAAAAAAAAGGTAAATGATAAATTAATGGTGGATGAATGGGATAGGGAAGGATTGGAATATATTAAACGCAGATGGAAAATGAGGAAGCCCCGTGTGGGGCGAACCGTGTTGGCTCTTTTTGCTGGTTTTGAAACATCTTCTGGCATTTTGTGTGACGACAAGACAAGATTAAAAAGATTTGTCATTGAGAAATGAAGAAAGAATCTGTATTTGATTACTATATTGTGCATTTGTGCTTTAATTAATTGTGATGTTGCCTCTCTGTATCTAAAAATAAGGTTCAGCACCATGCATTGAATAGAAAGCTTGTGAAACAAAATGGCAGTGACCATGCAGACTGTGTGGTGCGGTTTGTGCTGATATTTCAGTGCATACCTCTCTCCTGGCCTGAAAAAGCAGCTTGAATGTCCATTCGTGGGGTTCTGTGAAATCTCGTCTGAGTTTTTGTGGAATTCTGCATGATTCTGCAAAGCAAAACTCGAGTTCCACCCAGGTCTTGTATGGACCACTACAGTCTCAGTCTCTCTATGGTCAGATATACTGGCAGGCTGGGGTGAAGAAGGCTGTCATCACTCACATTGCTGGAATGCAACTTTGCAAGCACTCAATCTCTCACAGCACAGATGAGATTGGTTCTGAACAGCTCCTTGGTGGCTCTCTCCATCAAGGGGTCTTCAGGCAGGTTTCAGGCAGCTATCTGTCACCGTATAACCCACTTTTTGGGAAAATAGGCACAGTTGTTTATGGTCGTGGGTAAATTTTACTATACATCTTAGAGACCAGATAGTTATGATTTGTTGGTTAACATTATAAAAACATGGATCATTTTCATTCAAACAGATAACTAGGTCTACTGGGACAAAAAGTAAAGCAGCTAAGGAAATGTCAAACGGGAAGAATGACACCCATCCAAAGTCATAATAGCACTTTTGTCACAACAACAGTACTTGCTGAGATCAGACAAACCAGGGCTACTCTTGCCCAGAAAGTGTCCTATTATATCAGACCTGAAAAACTTTGAAAAAGGTCATGTGTAACCATAGCAGCGAGATGAACAGCCACAGGAATTGTGATATTCACCCCTTAAGTCTAGCATCCACTTGAGGCGTTCATTTTTGGTCTGGATCATTATCATGTAGAGGTATTAGGCCCAGTTAAGAAATCGCCATTATAAATGCAGACGTTGTTAAGTTGCCTTCTTTCCCTAAACAAGATGACATTTGACACGCATTCATTTGTGGCACATATGGGATAACATTCTTCTAACTCAATTTGCTCACAACACCATTTTGTAGGCACTCTATCAGGATACCGTGCACATTCTTTAAGAGCGCTAAGTTCAGCACCCAAGATATTGTTATTTTTGGCCGCTCTGCAAGAGAACTATCATATAGAATAAACAATAGTGGCCTGAATGGGATTTCGACTTGGTAACATAGAGGATGTAATCATATATATGATACCAGGCCTTTGTTTATTCAGAGGAGCATTTCGCTGGCACTGACAAGTCAGTCCATGCCAGAATTCTAACTCAGCTGAATCCTGTCACCTCATGCAAAGGATGCTATCCTACTCTACACCAAGACAGGCAGCTTGTTGAACCTTACCCACAGTTAATGGTGAGTTACACCACCCGGACAAGGATTTGGCAGATCCAATCACCTTGGACACAATACTGTACAATGTGTTATGTAGGTGTACACTATATTACAGTAATTATATGCAAGCATATCGTTTTCTGTAATCTGCAAAATGGTTGAATTATTCATCTTTTTCAGCATTCTCATAATAATTATAAGATTATTCTGTTTCCTTATATTAACCATTTAAGCACATGTATTCTACTAAAAAATCACAATACTTCAAGAAATATTAAAAACACATTATGTATTTCTTGTGTATCTCCTTCGGCATGCATAACTAACTAATCAAATGGTTCTAGATCAGTTACCACAATTTCCTTGGGGGATCAGAGTTTTCGTGTTCCGAGGTTGCACACACATTTATTACCCTGTAGGGATAGGAGTGCATTTGGTGCACTGTGAACTACCAGGCCTATAGGCCACCATACCCTGAAGGGTGCTCAGAATCAGTCTTTCACCTGTCCAATTTTTATATTGTCTAACAAATGCACAGTTTTACTTAAGAAAGTACAAGCCGTACAACACCATAAAATCAACACCAAACAGGTTGGTCCTCATGGAGATTAAACCAAAAAATTGTGAAACATTCATTAGGTCGAGCTTAGAGCAGCGCATGCGCTGCTTGCTCGACTTTTAGTAAGGGGGTTTTCAAAGTGCTACCAGAGGCTTTTGCTGGCCTCAAGCTGGCGGTAACGTGTGTGTGCTCGCGCGCAGCCGCCATCTGTCTTTTCTCCATCACAGGTAATTAAGTGCATCGCGATCACTTTCACTTTCAGCAATTAGACTTTGGGATGAGCGCCCTTCTCACTTCCTGTTGAGGGGAAAGTCTCATTATTGTGCCTAGAATTTAATATTTATTGTGATATCTTTGCTTCCTTTCCACCATTTACCCTATAAAAAACATTATTTACCAGGGATTCCAGTGCTCCATTTCCAGTGGCTTGTCTCGACAGTCTCTAGGTTGTTTCATGTGCCTCCCACCGACATCCTGATGCAGCAATATTGTAGATGATTTACTATTGATGTTCAGGATTATGCCAATTGTAGTGAATCAGCCACTTTAGTGGTCGATGCTCTGTGATGACCCTCGATCACCACCATTGTGTACTGACTTTAGTGTGCTATGTTACTTTAGCCTTAATGTAGGATGGTCTTGCATTACAATAATCTTGCCAAAGAATAGAAGGTATGGGATATCAAGGTGCAGTGTTGTTGGTGATGGTGCACACAGGTGCTCCATAGTGGATACTGAGGGATTAAGTGCATAGTGTTATTTGAGTTAGGTGAATTATGACTTTAGACTATTGGCTTTGACGTGGTTTAATATCATTCTGCTTTCCAAGTAGTAGAGGCCTATGCTTGAGCAACTCCATATTCTAAACTGCAGCCATCTTCTGAGCCTCTGTAGGTGAGAGGTTATATTTGAGATTACATGTGTTGTTCACAAGCAGTGAACCAGAGCAGACTAGTTCTTATCAAGAGGAATGTGCCTTCTTCGCATTGGCGTCATAACAAAACGCTTGGCCAGCTGCTGTTGGGTGCCTGGTGTGGAAAGGTACAGGAATCTTGTGAGAAAGCTAGGCGGGTTCTTCCAGAAGCTTCGATAGAGGATAGAGGTCTATATTAGAGAAAGGGGGTCCGAGAGAGGGAGAGATGCTGAGAGGGATAGATGCTAAGATGCTGAGATGCTGAGATGCAGAGATGCTGGTCTGGTGGTTTGGTGGTCTGGTGATACATCACGGTGCAGACATGCAGTCGTGTTTGTGCAACAGAGAGTCCTGACCCAACCAGAGAGGGAAAGAGAGATGGACCCTTCTTCAGATGCAAGACTCCTAAGATGATGGTAAGGTGTTCCATGTATATCTAACTTTATCTAACTATGCTTTTATTTTCAGGTTCTATGTTTATGTATGTGTTGATGATTGCTACTAATGTTTACTGTGATGTTTAGTCATTTCTTTCTTTTGTCATCCTATTATAATGTAATAAAGAAACCCTAGAGCATATCATTTGTTTGTATTCCTTGTGAGGGAAGGTCGGGACCCTTTTTTACCAAGTACTTACAGAGGGATGGGCGATTCCCCTCTAATGGGTAATTGTTAATACGGGAGGGAACTCGTCTCCAATCAAGGATGTCTAAATTCTAATTATTCTATCAAATTCATTGCTAGGAGGAGCATGCGCTGTGTACCCTCTCGGAGGGGGAAGTGTTGTGAATTGCTGCGTACCCTCTCGGATGGGGAGGTGTTGTGACTTGTTGTTATTTGCGAGTTCCTCCGCAATGGTCTTATATGTTGTCAGTGTTTATTCCTTTCTTGGGTAAGTATTGTGAAATGTGGTGTCTTTGTGGATCCTGAGAAAGGATGTGGTAAGTAATGGCCTCGTGACTGACAGAAGCACCAAAACATACAGAGAAGTAGGTAATTACACCAATGTCTTCTATTGATGTAATCAGTATTCTTTTTTCATGTTATACATTGTTGTACCCATAGGACCCACGCCCAGTATTCATTTTCTCTCCACTGTTTGTCACATGGCCCTCTTCTGCTCGATGTTTTGATCAAGAACTTGTGACCCCTGAACCCCAGACTAACTTCTACTTTTACCCCACTTCTCACCTCGTTTATGAAATGGCTCGATTTCCCTGCACCTGTTGCCCGCTGTCACTGAGTCAGCACAATATTCGGTTTACCTCACTACCTTTCACCCCAAGGCTGCTCATGTATATATATGAGCGTTCTCTGCAAACAGTTTTAAAGTTCGCGTTGTAGTCTGACTACAACACTCCAATTTCTGAGGCTTTTACCAATCTCCTAGTTTTACAGCCACAAAAAACACTGGATTAGTCCAGTGAGGCTTTCTCGCTAGGAACCCTTGCTATTGTGCAGCCTTTAACTCCCTGATCTTAACTTATTTGATTTTCCTTTTCTTTGCAAGTGAGTCATTTATTTTCCACCACAATATTATCAGTTTGGTGGGACTATAGTGATGCTTCCTCTATGCTCCCTGTTTTGATATGGAGTACATTTCCCGGTCCGGTCATGCACAAACTCTCCTCTCCCATATGAAAGCTGGATCAGCTTTATCTGTGGTTCCATGTCAGTTCTGCAAGTAACTAGCACAAGCTCCCGCTGCCCTCTTTATTCGTCGTTGGCCTGCTTAATCGGAACCTCTCTAATGATGATTGTTCATGGTGTTCTGTTGTAAATACTGAACAAAATGTATTGGTTCAACTGCTGTGTGTGTGTGTAGATATATATATGTGTGTGTGTGTGTATATATATATGTGTGTGTGTGTATGTAATTGGTTTTTTGTGGGAGGACTTCTAAATATGTTATCACAGTCTCAGTTTTGCGCCTCAACTTTTATCTTTCATTGATTTGACCATTTTCCACAGGTTTTTTTACTTGCACCCCAGGTCTCCTTTAAGTTTCGTGCCATGTTAGATATATTTTTGTTTATCAGCTACTGTTGTTCTGTGTATATATGAAATGCAGACCCTTTTGTCCTACCTTTACTGCCACCACCATAACACATTGATGGCTTTTCAGCATTGTTTTAATTGAACATCTTGGCATACATGTTTGATCTTCTACATTGATTCATTAATGTTTCCAAACAATTCAGGCTTTCAGCCTAAAAAATCTTTTAGATAGTTACTCATGTTTGAAATGTAAGTTGTGTTGGAATGAAGCCTTTCATTATGCTACCCATTTTGTAAACTCTAAATCAAAGATTTACCCCTCAAGGTAAATGGCTAAAAACAACACCACCTTTTTTAATATGCAAGTCAATTCCCAGAGGAACATCAAGCATTAGGTTGTTTACAGAAATCTAGATGACTGTCCTTTGCCTGGATTTATTGTTGTATTCCATACATGTGCAGCTGTGACTGCAAGGTCTAATGCACACAAAATATCTAGCTGATGACAATCTGGAATTGACGGCAATATTTCTTCAAAAGATTTGTTTGACTATTTGAGAATAGCATTTACTCTTTAATATTCTGAAAGAAGGTCAGAATGAATGGCAATTTCAGCATAGTACATAGTGCTTTAAACTGTGCATTTGACAACGGGAAGCCGCTGGAGTGTGCGGGAATTGGTATAATGAAATTGTGGCCGCTGAAATCAGTTGGGCGTCGTCCTTCTTGAAATTGCTCAAGTTTTTGAGCTAGCTGGGCATGCCTGAATACTTCTAATTGTGGTAGACAAGTTTAGATGTATTCATAGTTGAAGTGTGCTTAGTAAGCAGGGCACTTTCAGGTAAAAATGCAAGTTTAATGCAGCATTATTCTGAGAATCAAATAAAAGCTGACTTAAAAGAAATATATGGGCTGCATTCTTTAATTTAGCAGTGGATGTTTGTCGTCTCCCCTTCCCCAAGTCATTTTCGGCCCTCGAGACCCCATCCCCCAAGGTCCAATTTATTCATAAGGGGAGGAGGGCCACATGGCCCACCTCCCCAGCTTGCTGTTGGCTCCAGGGACCCATCCTCTGGGGCCCACAATATAATATGAGGGGAGGCACCCTCCCTGAGCCTTTTAGTCTGCTCACTTGCTGTGTCCTGCAGAGCCCACCGCCCAGGAGACAGCAGTTTCCCTTCCTGCAGCAGCGCAGGCAGGTAAACTTGTATTTGCCATTCCTGGTGAGAGCATTTTTAAAACTCCTGCCAAACGGTCGTCTGCCGCTGCCACCCTCACTCTTCTCCTGCACCGCTTCCTTCACTCTACCACTGACTTTACTTTACCTTGGTCCGTTCACTCCGCCCCCTCACTAACACATCTGGTCTACTACACCCGTATTCCTGCTCCACCCGAACAACCCCTTCCACCCATACCTTCCCGCTCCTCAACCTGTGCCCTAGCCTCTACTCCGCCTCGCCTCCTGAATCACCTGTTCTCGCCCACCGACATTCTCCTCTACTCCTGCACACTCCATCCCTGCAACCGCACATCACAGCTCTCTACCGGTGCACATCCATACCCTCTCTCTTTATCTACATCACTATGCCCCACGTACACACACCCTCTGCTGTGCTCTCCCTCCGGTCACATGTTCTTCACATCATTACCTTTCTCCCCGGTGAGGACTCCCCTCCCCACACACACACGGGTGCCTCTCTGTCACCACCCCCAATCACAGTCACCACATAGCTGGCTCCCTTTCAATTTACTTTCACCTATATCGCCCTTTGTCCTGCCGTCTGTCCATCCGTCTTCCCAACCAACCATAAGGATACAGCTATCTATCCGTTCATCTGCCTGCCCGTCCATTTGCCCGTTTTCTCTTCCATCTGTACCTTCTTCTGTCCGTCCATTCATCTGCAACTCTCCACCCATCCTTTTGTCTGTACATCTATCCACCCATCTGCCTTTCTCTCTTTCAATTGATTCATCCACCTGTCCGTCCCTCCTACCATCCCCATCCATACATCTTTATTTTGCTCTGGCTAATCATGACTTTCATTTGGACGGTATATTCGAGGCTCACGTTTGTGTCTGTAAAATATGATTGTTCACTTTTACTCAAGGTGTATTCACATTTTATAAATACTTTTTTAATATAGCATAGCAAATAGCCACATGATTATTATGAATAAAAGTTACTGTTTTCAGCAATCCATCAAAGGGTGCGCACATCACTCTTCTATGAAACATGTTTACAAAATTGACTTTCCACATTGAAAGCAAACCTTGCTGGAGTGTTTGCTCAAGCTTGCATCCTAATATTTCATAGGGCTTACTGGTGATTACATTGTGCATAGGCTAGAATTTCACAGTTCTGCATGCTTGCATTGGCATGAGAAAAGAGGAGACATTATATGCAAGTTATAAAATGTCCATACATTAGTGGTTCTGCATTAAATATATATGGCGATGTGGCACTGCAGCTCTAGGGAATGAGAAATTAGCTGATAGGATCGCTGTTCTAAGATATAGGCTCATTTGTTTAATAACTTGAGTGTCCAGCCTCCTTAGTCTCACGATGGCTACTGATTAACAGATATTATTCACACGTACTTTTTTTTAAAGCAGTTAAAGCAGCTTTCTGTAATGCCTATTCACTTACTGGTTTTGATCTTGGTAGCATAGATAGTTTTATTTTATATGATTGTGGGTGACTATAATAACAAGCATTGGCATAGCCAATAGGTTTTGCCTTTAGGACCTTATAAGTGTTTAACCTTGCAACAGTTAATGTTGTTTCCCCAAGGATATTGTGCTGCATAACTAAATACTTATAAGGTCCCAAAAGTGATGCCAATGCTTGTTTTTTATTGCATCTGATTTCTGTCCTTTGGGCAACAGCCCATTTATCATGTGGGCCCTGGATGCACTCAACTAATGGTATTAAGCTTGTTTAATAGTGAATTTCTTGAATAAAGTATAATGGTTGGCCCATTTGCCCTGCAAAGCCCAAATGCAGATTTGCTGCCGAAACTGCCCAGCTGACACTTCTGATAATCAGTATGGTCTGATTTTTTGTTATATCCCTTAATCAGCAGTTCATAAATGGTAGAAGGCAGTCCATTACAATATGCATCATTGTGGCAGTCTTTTTTCTATGGCTGAGTACATACTCTACCATGTCCTAACCTTTCGTTGCCTGAATAGACCACCAGAAATTGGGTGAACATACAAAAGTTAAGAGAGGGTGACAGCAACTCATTTCGCTTGTACTCAAGGTTTCCCCTAAGCCATCTAGCATGCTGTTTTCATTTTATTATAACATTACACCATCTCTTGGGGTTTTGGGTGATAATAATAATAACAATAATAAAGACATTGGTAAAGCGTGCAGCTACCACAAATGGGGTGTCGCGGCGCTAATACATAAAGCACCCAAGATAGAGGAGAGCACATATCTAGTCATTACAACTGAAGAGCCAGGTCTTCAAGCCTTTCTGAATTCCTGTTCGGAATGCGTCATGGATAGGTGGGAAGGAAGGTTATTGCAGCACTTGGTGGTCCCCACCTCGAATGTCCTACCCCCCATTCTTGCCTTCGCAAAACAAGTGGTGGAGAGGTAATGTTTGCGGATAGACATTAGGGGTCTGTCCTGTTAGAAAAAAGATGCAACGCGGAAGCAAGATGGTGGCTGTGTGAGGAAGCTGCAGAGCAGCAGCATGGGCGAGGTGCAGTAATCCTCACCTACCCCCCGTAGAAGCAGCAGCTCACCTGGTTGACTCCCGGTGAAGGAGAGCTGATGCTGCTTGTTCCCTGGTGGTCCGGAGCGGTGAGCTTCGAGTGGAGGCATTCTGAGGTTACGGACGGGCTGCTGGTGCTCTGGGTCAGACGTCCGCGGCGTTGGGGGCGTGTCAGCTGCCGGCCGAGGCTGGCAGTGGGAGCCGTCGGAAGAGAAGCAGGAAGAGTTGCTCTGCCGATCAATTTTTTTCGGCGGAAGGAGTACCCTGCTGCTAACGTACTGACAATGGCCCCGAAAACGGCAGCAAATGCATCAGCTAAAGCTGCAGCTGCAGCAAAGAAGAAAATCCAGGCAGCCCAAGCAGCACAGGCGGCACAGGCAGCGCAGGCGGCCCCAGCTGTACCCCTCACTTTGGAGCAAGTACACCAAGGGACTGAAGAGACATCTTTGTCCATAGTGGATCCGAAACTTGGTGAATGTGATGAACATGGTGAAACACCAATGCCACCAAAGAGAGGTAAACAGGTGACACAGCACCCCCGGCAGTCCCCTTCTATCTCGGAGCTGTTGATTCGCGGGGGAAGGAGTCAGAAGAACACGGTCGTGGAGACGCCTCAACCCCCAGTCCAGGAGCCAATGACACAGGAGGCCAAGGAGATTAAAGGGCCTGCATCTATCCTCCTTTTAGATGAGGTAGAGGGGCAGGAAGATGCGATAATGTCAATTGCTGTGCGGGCAGAGGAGCAGGCTGAGGCAAGGGGGCAAGAGACAGCCTCAGGGACCCCGGTGGCTACAGGTACAGGTACTGATGAACAACCTGATGGGGCTGCATTTGTTAATGGGGGGATAACCGAAACTTTTTCATCTCCTGTAAACTCTGTCTGTTTGCCTGTGCTGCTGAATGATCAGCTGGAGGAGGCCACGGGGCAAGGTCTGGTGACTGAAGGGGGCACAGATAAAGGGAAGGAGAAAGAAATTACGTTATTGTGCCCACTAGCTCATCTCACTGTCACGGATGAAGGGGGTAAGGAGCAAGAGAAACAGAAAGATAGCAGTGAGTGCTTCTTCTCGGTGACAGAGGATGCAGAATGGTCCGATGAGGAGTGGAGCTCCCAGGAAGGGAGCAATCTGGATTCTGATAGTGACAGTGATTTAGAACGGGACCCCCCCCAGTACGGCCAAAAGACCTGGTGGTCAGGGAGAGGCCCGTGCACCTCAGATGCGGGATTTGACCTGGGACCACTCTTCAGCTACGCCCCTACAGGGAAACCCTAACGCCGAGGCCCCATCATCGTACCCTCCATTGTTGGATGTCATATATCAGACCATCCTTACGCATAGAGAAGAAGCTAGGCAGGACACTCGGAAGTCACAGGCAGCAATGCGTAAGATGCAGGCTGGTGTTAGAAAACTCTCTAAGGCATGCACTAATGTGGGGGACAGAGTCACTAATTTGGAGTAACGGATTGTGGCAACCGAAGCAGAAGCCGCAGCAGCATCTTCCAAGGTAGATCCCCAGTGTGCTCAGGTTGTCGACATGCAGTGGAAACTGGAGGACATGGAGAATCGGTTGAGGCGCAATAACCTCCGAGTCCTAGGAGTTCCGGAAGGGGCAGAGGGCTCAGATATTAGGGTCTTTATGATCGAACTGTTCAAAAAAGCATTCCCGGAACTATCTGAGTGGAACTGGGCTGCGGAAATGCAGAGAATTCATCGTACTCCATTTAGAGCTCGCCGGGGAGCTGGAAGCGGCGATAAACCTAGGGCAGTCTTGATATTTTTTGGTAACTTTGTCCTTCGGCAGATCATATCGGAAAAGGCTCTCCCCGAGGCAAAAAGATCCAGTGAGGGGGTTTCTTTCTTTGTGAGACCAGACATCTGTCACGCGACAGTGGAGAGGCGGTGGAGACTCCGCCAGCTGATTAAGCCCTTTCAGGACAAGCACATTCAGGTTTATTTAGTAAATCCAGCGCAGCTCAAGATACTGAAAGATGGGAAGACTATATATTTTTCGTCAGAAGTTAAGGCAAAGGAGTTTCTGGACTCTCTGTGATTCAAATAAGTCTGACTGGTGGAGTATTAAGTCTGGCAAGGGGCCTAACAATTAGAATTTGTTTGGTGTTTGATTTTCTGGCGGGGAGGGTAAGGGGGGGGCAAAAAAACAGAAAAAAATGAGAATTTGTGGTACACTGTTTTTTACAGCTCTGGTGTTCTTGGGAAATGGTAAACTTGTTTTGGAAAAAGCTTTTTTTATTATTATGATGTTCAGCTGACAGTAAGGTTTTTCTCTAGCAAAAAGCATGGCAAACCTTAATGTATATTCAATAAATATAGGGGGGTAAACGACTGGAGGAAGAGAGCAAAATTGGCACAGTTTGTGAAGACTGAATCTGTAGATATTTTGTGCCTTCAGGAAACCCATCTTCCATGGGCGAAGAGGCAGCTGCTGAGGGTTGGAGGGTTCAATATTTTGGCATGTTCCTCCCAAACGTCAACAGTAAGTGGGTTAGTGATTTTTGGGAAATCTTTTCTGAGGGAGGCAAAACGGGCTAAATCTGAAACACTTGGTAGATGGGCCCTGGTGGAATTGGAGTGTGGTCTTACTATCTGTGGCATATATGGCTCAAATCAGGACGACCCAGAGGTTTTCGAAATTCTGGAAGAGGAACTGTCATCATGGCCGATTCCCATACTGGTTTGTGGTGATTTTAATATTTCCACGGATCTTTCTGTGGGAAGTTCATATGCTGGCAGAAAACCAAGGGTATTCATGGCTCTCCGGTCTATGATGTTGTCGCATGGTTTAATTGATGTCTGGGGGCCAAAGGAGCCTAGAGATCCAGGCTATACATACTTCTCTTGTCCCCACCAGAGGTATAGTAAACTGGATTATTTCTTAATATCATCTACAGAAATTAGCAAGATCAGTATTAGGAAACTTCCCAAGGTCCTCTCGGATCATAACCCGTTGGCAATTATATACAATGGTATGGGACTAGTTAGGAATTGTAGGGCTTGGACATTCAATCGGAAGCTTCTGGCCGATGTACAGTTTGTTGAACATATGCAAAAATGGGCCCGCGAATTCTTTGATGCCAATCGTTATAGCGCATCAAGGAATTGTGTGTGGGATTCATTTAAAGCAGTATTGAGGGGGGAGGTTATCAGTTATTCTGCTCAGGTCAGGAAAAAAGAACAAGCCACCAGGGTCAAGCTTTTGGGAGATCTAGGTAAGGCAGAAGAACAACACTGCCAAGATATAACCCAAGGAAGGGAAGGTAGAGAGAGCCAAACCAACATCTGCCTAATTAAAGCATAACTACAAAAATATTTTGCAGAAAAGGCGGCAGCGGAATATTGGACATATAAGAGGAGGGTGTATGAGACTGGGGAGCAGGCTGGCAAGGAATTAGCGCTAAGGATTAGGCAAGATTATACCAAGAATATAATAACAAGCATCCGCGAGAATGGATGTGATGTGGTGGAACCCCAGGGCTTCCTCTCAGTTTTCGCGAATTTCTATGAAACCTTGTATAAGGAGGAAATGGGTGGGACGTGCCCAACTGGCAGGTATCCGGATAATGGGCCTAAATTGGGACCAACAGAAAAAGAAAAATTGGAGCTGGATATAACGGTGGATGAGATCCGCGAGGCGCTATCTGACCTGGCTGCTGGTAAGGCTGCTGGGCCAGATGGCATCCCTCTCGAGATGTATAAGTCTCTCTCGGGAGGGCTGGGTCCAATACTGGTGGATCTATTTAATGGCACTATAGGTACGGGTAAGATCCCGGAAACATGGAAAGATACCAACATCGTAGTCTTCCATAAAAAAGGAAAGTCGAAGGAAAACCCTGGGTCATATAGGCCCATTTCTTTGATTAATTCGGACAATAAGCTGTATGCCAAGATCCTGGCCATGCGGTTGGGGAGGGTTATTGGTGGGCTCGTCTCCCCCTGGCAGCATGGGTTTATCCCTGGTCGAGGAACGGCGGACCATGTTAGAAGAGCAATCTCGCTGTTTGAGGCCTATGCTGCTGGGGGAAGAGGAGTCGCCATGATCCTCCTCGACGCAGAAAAAGCGTTCGATCACGTCAGGTGGCTCTACCTATGGAATGTATTGATGGAGAGAGGGTTTGTCCCAAAAATTCAGACGGCCATAAAAGCCATTTACTGCGATCCAATGGCCCGAATTCAGCTGATGGGCCAGAGTTCGGACAGGATTAGGATAAGCAGGGGCACTAGCCAGCGTTGCCCCTTCTCACCTATCCTGTTTGCTCTGTATATCGACCCGCTGGTTAGGCAAATTCTCTAGAATGGGGGAATACAGCCGGCAGTAACTAATGGATTTGCTAGCAAAATATTGGCATATGCCGATGATCTGGCAGTAATTACACCAAAGCCAGTTGAGGCCCTGCAGATACTGGTAGAGGTCACTAGTGAGTTTGGTATGCACTCGGGGTACTGCCTGAATGAGTCAAAGACCCAGGTGATCTGTTCAAAGGAGATTGTTAAAATCGATCAAAGATATGTTGATTCTGCCACTTATCTTGGGGTAGTAATTAATGCTGAAACAGGTTCTATTACACAGGATAATTAATCCCCGCTCCTTAAAAAAATCGAATTGGATTTAAAGCGGATGGACTCATTGCACCTAACACTCATTGGGAGAGCCAACGTGTTAAAGATGACTATGCTACCTAAACTTCTCTTGGCAATTCCAAACATCAGATTCTACCACTGGGCTGGTTTGTTAACTCAGATGTCTATATTATTTGAGTCAGTATCCAGAGGGAGATATACATATGACCCTACCTCAGATCTATACGTCTTGCCATTCATTTATGAATTGCTGATGAGAAAGAAGGCCGTGGGGGTATTGTTGAGAAAAACCAGTCGCAGATTTTTTTAAAAATCCCGGTATAAGGCGGCGTTGAGCACCTGGGATTTGTGGAAAAATCTGCAGAAACTGTGTCATATCCCTAAGATAAATCTATATACCCCGCTGTGGAACTCAGGGTATACACCAAATTTGAGTGTGGATGGGGCTTGGAAATGCTGGGAGCAGCTGGGTATTCGGACTGTGGGTGACGTGATGTTGAATGGAAGCACTGTCAGCTTCAACTGGTTACAAGAGAAGTATGGTCTCCCCAGCGATCAAATCTTTAAGTATCTCCAAGTTTCACAAACACTTAAAACTGTTATTTCTGATATCTTGCCCAAGTCATATTGCCCCGTGCTGGGGTATTTGCTAAGAGGAGGAGATAGGATTAGCAGTATATATCAAGCCCTTATTGAAAAATCCCCTGATGATCTTGAGAAACATGAGGTCGCCTGGGCAGTTAGACTTCAAGATCCGGATATTGACCTTGATAAGGCCCTGAGTTTGGATAAGCAGGTACTTCGATCCTCAAATCTGAAGGTTCAGCATTTTAAACTTTTTAACCTGTACTACACACCATCTAATTTACATGATTGGGGCATGACGATTGACAGTAACTGCCCTAGGTGCCAGAAAGGTCCAGGAGATCTATTACATATGTTTTTTCACTGCGAGAAGCTTAGCTTGATTAAAATCGAGATAGAGAAATTTTTAGAGGGGCTGCTAGGCTTAAAGATCTGCCTATCCCCGACAATAATGATCCTTGGGAGTGATAGCAAAACGGCCCTTATGAATAAAGAAACAGAGGCTTTTATCTTTCTAGCTGTTGCCGTTTTACGTATCCTACTTTCAGCCGCTTGGAAGGATCCAAATGCCCCAACCTTCCAAATGTGGATGACCAGGCTTCTTGGTATTCATAACATCGAATCTACTCTATATTTTTATACGGGTAAGAAAAAGCGTGATTTTGGAAATAAGATATGGGACCCCTTTAAAAACTGGAGGGAGGGGTAGTTATAATTAACCGGTGATGAGTCTCTTATATGTATATTTATTCTTATATGTAACCACCTATCTATTATTATATTGAATGTCTGGTTTTATCTATGATGCTTTCATGCTTATTGAAAATTATTATGAGATAATGGATCTTTCCTCATCAAGCTGTATTTGTTTTGTACCAATGAATTTTCAATAAAAAATAAAAATAAAAAAAAGGGGTCTGTCCTGTTGATATGGGCGAAGTCTCTTCCTCAGGGAGTTAGGCCCTTTCCCTTGATACGCTCGGAAGGCAAACGTAAGGGCCTTAAACTCGATACGTTTGGCTATCGGCAGTCAATGGGGTTGTCTGAGGTGGGGCGAGATGCGTTGGCGGAGCGGGATCCTACAGACCAGTGTAGCTGCCGCATTCTGGATAATCTGGAGTCTATGGATCAAGCCAATTGGCATGCCCATGTACAGACCATTAGCGTAGTCGAGTTGGGAGGTGACTAAAGCAAAAGTCCGGGATTCATTGACAATCTCATCGTCAGGCACACACCCTCCCGTAACCTTCGCTCTGCCCACCAATTCCTCCTCCAGACACCCGCCTTCAATCGCAAACGCTCTGGTGGCTGCAGATTTGCTGTCCTTGCACCCCGCCTATGGAACACCTTTCCTCTTGAGATCAGGGCCTGCTCGGACCTCATGTCATTAAGGAAAGCTTTAAAAACATGGCTCTTTAGACAAGCTTTACACTAAATCCTCTCCATTCACGTCCCAGGTGTCGCTCTCTGTTTTTCTTAGCGCCAGGAAACCAATTGGTGGCAGTGCGCTCAATAAATATTTTTTAACATAACATAACATAACATAACATGGACCATGGTTTTGCGAGCTGACTCTGGCAAGAAGTCAATACATTTTCTGATGGTTTTAATTTTGCCAAAGCAGGCCGCAGAAACCAGTTGAACGTGGGTGGCAAGGGACTGGTCTTTGTCCCATCTGACTCCCAAGTTCTTGACAGAGTGCTTCAGAGTGGGAGCATCTCCCAATTCAGCTGGCTACCATAAGTTCGTCGCGGGGAACAGCTTAGTTTAAAAACAAAGACCTCCGTCTTGTCAGCATTTAGCTTTAAGAAGTTGCATTTCATTCAAGCAGACATGTATCTAAAGCACTCTTTTAATGGGTCAAAGGTGGATGCTGACACTCTGCTGAAGGCGAACAGCAGCTGAGTGTCATCCGCGAAGGATGTCACCTTGATCCCCAATTTGGCGATGAGCTCTGTCAGAGGTGTTAGGTAGACATTAAAAAGTAGAGGTTCAGGGCCGAACCCTGCGGTACCCTCCATTTTAATGGTTTATCCTGCGAGGTGAAAGGGTGAGTCGACTCCTGTTGTTCTCAGTCATGCAGGTAAGATGTAATCCAATTCAGCGCCTGTCTCCTGGATGGCAATACAATTAAGGCGATCTAATAAGATGGGATGGGACACTATGTCAAACGCTGCTGACAGATCTACATGCACCAGCATAGCCTTGGAGCCTCCATCCACCGCCCAGCGTATGGAGTCAGCCATCTCGATCAAGACGGATTCTGGGCAGGATCAGGACTGGGACTCATGGAATAGGCCATTGAACGCAATGAAAACTGTCAGTTTCTGGTGGGCTAATTTATCTAAAACTATAGCTGGGGCAGGGAGCAGAGAAACTGGCCTATAATTTCTGGTAAGATGTAATCCAATTCAGCGCCTGTCTCCTGGATGGCAATACAATTAAGGCCATCTAATAAGATGGGATGGGACACTATGTCAAATGCTGCTGACAGATCTACAAGCACCAGCATGGCCGTGGAGCCTCCATCCACCGCCCAGCGTATGGAGTCGGCCATCTCGATCAAGACGGATTCTGGGGGGAAGCAGGACTGGGACTCATGCAATAAGCCATTGAACTCAATGAAAACTGGCAATTTCTGGTGGGCTAATTTTTCTAAACCTTTATCTGGGGCAGTGAGCAGAGAAACTGGCCTATAATTACTGGTGACTTCAGGGTCAGTGTTAGCTTTCTTCAGTATAGGGGAAGACCGCCCTCACCCACTTACATGCTAAATTGCCCCTTACTCTCACCACTCGGCCGAAACTTGAGTCACTGGGGTTACTTTGTGTCAGGGAAACTTTTCCTGAGATAAATATTCTTCCGGCCCCAGTCTCTGCTGTTTCCCCGGCCAACCCCCCACCCCCAGATACTAACACCCTTTCTACTAAAGGGCCCTTATCTTCTAAACTTACTGTGAGCTATCTTAACACTCGCTCACTGGTAAGACATCAGTTGGAAATTTTTAATTACCCAGACTCCGTGAAACCTGACATATTGCTGTTGACCGAGACCTGGCTCAACGCGGAGTCTTCCCCAGATATTCTTGCCGCAATCCCCCCTGGCTATTATATTCTGCAAACAAATTGAGCTTCTGGTAGGCCAGGTGGTGGGGTAGCAGTTATTATTAAATTTTCCATCAGATTTTCTACTCTGACTACTGTCAGTATCCCTTTGGTTGATTACCTCGTGCTGAGATTGGAATCCCCAGCGATACCCCTCATTTGTGTTTTAGCATATCGCCCTCCTCAACCTATGCCCAACTTCCCGACGATGTTTGGCGACATGCTATCTCAATTAATTATTAATAATTCCAAAATCTTAGTTCTAGGAGATTTTAATTACTGGCCTCTTGACGAGAAGGAGAGTGCTTGCTCTGTTATGTTTTCGGATCTTCTATCTGGCATGAACTGTTGTCAACATATAAACGTAGCGACCCACATTAAAGGCCACGTTCTGGACCAGGTCTGGACGTCTAATGTGGATATTTCTGTTCCCCTCATCTCCCCTTGCCTATGGTCAGACCACTCCATAATTTCCTTTTCTCTCACGGCCACCTCCTATTCTATCAGGGCTTTGAAGGGTAACTTTCTGGCCCGGAACTGGAATAGGGTCGACCTTAGTGAATTTGTTAATCTACTTAGAACCTCTTCCCCCCCTGCTGATCTTATTTACACCCAAGCCTCTGCCCTCACGTGCTGGCTTGAATCAGCCAGCAATGCTGTTGCCCCGCTTAAACAGATCAAGCTTAAGCACCTTCACGACGCACAAAGGTGGTTCACTGAGGATCTTAAAGCCTTAAAGCTTGGACTCAGGCAGGCTGAGTGCCGTTGGCGGCGAGGCTATGCCGCGGATACGAGGTTGCGGTTTATGTCTCTGCTTAAAGAGTATAAAACAGCGGTCCTATCTGCTAAGACCTCCTACTTTTCTAAAAAGATTGTTGACTCGGCCACCAAAACTAAAGATATCTTCTCCATCGTGGAGGAGCTGTCGCACCCAGATAGGGTCACCATTAAACCTCTCCCCTCTCAAGTGCTCTGCGATTCCCTCAATCAGTTTTTTGTGGATAAAATTGCTAACATTAAAGATAGCATTTTACTTGCAGGCCCACCTCCCTTTCCTAGGCTTGATTTTTCCTCGTTCTCCCCCAACCCTCAGCAATTGACTCAGATCCCTCCAATTTCGGAGGTGGAGTTTTTAGCTCTTTTAAATAAGGTCGCTTGTGGGTCCCCCACTGATTGCTGTCCCCCTTTGATCCTCCGCAAGGCCTTTACAGCTTGTCCGCTCCCCCCTTTGGGAATCCTGAATATGTCTCTTTACTCTGGCCTGGTTCCCAGCTCTTTCAAAGTTGCCGAGGTTGTGCCCATCTTGAAAAAAACCACGGCGGACTCTACGGTCATGAGTAACTTCCGCCCCATCTCCCTTCTTCCCTACCTCAGTAAAGTTCTTGAGTCTCACATTACCAACACTTTAAGCACATTTATTGAACATTCCCAATATCTTGACTCCCAACAGGCCGGTTTTAGACCCGCCCACTCTACGGAGTCAGTCATACTTTCAGTTATGGAGGAACTGCAGAGAGGGGCGGACTCTAACATCAGCCAGGTTTTGGTGCTCCTGGATTTGTCGGCCGCCTTTGACACGGTCGACCATGATATTCTGGTTGATCGTGTCGGGGAGGTTGGCATTCGGGGTACCGCTCTGGACTGGGTTCGCTCCTTCCTGAGTAATCGCCACCAGGCAGTCCGGCTTTCTCAGTTCACTGCTGATAGGGTCGGATTAACATGCGGCGTCCCGCAGGGTTCCTCTTTATCCCCTCTTCTTTTTAATTTATACCTGACCCCCCTTATCCGGTCCTTGTGAGTTAGTCATGTCACCACGTTTAATTACGCGGATGACATCCAGCTGATTTTTAATATCGATGCCTTGGATGAGTCCATTTTTAATTTTCAGTCTACCCTCTGTTATATTAGTGACTGGATGGGGGTTAACCACCTCAGGCTCAACCCCGACAAGACAGAACTGGTCCTTGTCGGGGGAGCTGCCAACCCATGGAAATCCATCTTCTGGCCTGCGAGGTTGGGTCCTCCCCCTAGCCCAGTCGACTCAGCAAAAAGTCTGGGGGTTATTATCAGTAATGATCTTACGATAAAACCCCAGATCAATGCTGTAGTCTCGTCTAGCTTTTTCCAGCTGCGAAAAGTCCGTAAGATTGCCCGCTTTTTGACCACTGAGGCCCTTATTCTAGTCTTGCTAGCTTTAGTCATCTCGAGGATACACTACGCCAATTCCCTTTATGCAGGCATCCCGGCTTATCTATTGAAGAGGCTGCAACTCGTTCAGAACCAGGCCGCACGTCTCATTCACCATCAACCCAGGCACCAACACGTTAGTCCTTTGTTAAAATCCCTTCACTGGCTTCCCGTGTCCAACGCTGTAAATTCAAGTTAGGATATACTATTTTTAAGTCCCTCACCAGTGCGGGTCCGTCGTTTATCTCCTCACTACTACACCCTTATGTCCCTTCCCGTAATCTCCGCTCCTCCCACCTGGCCCTACTTAAGGTCCCGGTTTTTAAACGTAAGAAACACGGAGGACTGAGATTTTCATTTCTTGCCCCTTCCTTTTGGAATTCACTCCCCCTAGGCATAAGATCTGCCTTTCCCTATACCCGTTTTAGGTCCCTTCTTAAAACTCACTTGTTTTGTAATGCCTACCACTAATGCCTTTTTCGCCCTGCGGACTGTCTTCCCCCTTTTGCTCGAGCGCCAAGAAACTGCTAAGTGTTAGTTGCGCTTTAGAAATATTTTTTACAGTACATTACATTACAAATGTGTGCTTCCAGGCTGATGGAAAGATCCCCTGTCTGAGTGAGGAGTTCCAAATGGCATTTAGAGGGGTTTTGAGGCACTCAGCCAGGGCACAATATAGTTAAGCTGGCCATGGATCACCAGGGGACCCAGATTTACATTTCTGAAGCTCAGTCAAAGAAGTTTCCATGGGGATTGTAGCAAATTCTGAGAATACTGGCATAGGGGTATGCCCTGAGTTAGTAGCTATGGTCGCCTCAGGGGGACAGGGTGCTGTTGGGAAGGACGCATATATCAGGGCGATTTTCTCCTTAACAAAATCCGAGATTCTATTACATAGCTCCTGTGACGTTAGTATCGAGTGTGTGAGCGTTAAGGGACTCGTAAAGGACTTCACTATCTTAAAAACTCTTGACGAGTTCTTGGCGCTGGTAATGCAGTCGGCTAGGAAGTCTATCTTTTTGACAACGAGCAGTTACGATATGAAATAGAAAAAGGTTATTTTACTCCACACTCATCCCACAAAGCCTTCATATAGTTAGAGATGAAGCTGCTTCTTCAGTCAGTGTCAGGGTTCCTGTTATTCATTCGACATGAACACAGCTCCATCATCCACATTTGGGTCATAAGCACTTTGAATTGAAGATGTGAACAGCCAACCCCCAAGTGGAAATCAGAACGGAATAGTAGATAAAGCAGGCACTCCAGGAGGTGTTCTGCAATGTCTTTTATGTGAGTTGCACCTAGTTTGTACACTTGTATTGACAAAGACACTGGCAGATATATAGGGTGCACCTCACACTATATTATGGAGCATTTGTTTACCTGCCCTACCCTAAGTATTGTTTCAGTTACTATTTATACTGCTTGTGGAACTCTAAGGCGAACACCATAAACTAGAGGATGAGATAAAGAGTTAGCCCATTTCCCTTAACATCCTCCCAGCTACTTCTGTGTGTATTGTGTTCCAATACATATTTTTAACCATTATGCTTGGGAGTGGTGACTGTGGAGTAAATTACTCATATAAATCTTTTACCCACTGCTTGCAGGGCTAGGTAGTCTCTGGAATGTAGTAACTTGAATCCCAATGACATCCCACCAGCAGCTCTTGCCTGACACTGCTAGAGTGCTGTGGCTCAAATACATTTCTCTCGAACCTTCAAGATTGCGAGTGCTGGTCTCCAGAATAGAGATGAATAACAAACTACGGTGGTCCATAACTTTATGATACAAATCAACGCTGTTATTGGGCACACACATTTGAGCTGCTCCTAGTTCCATGTCTGCACCGTAATCTCTTGGATTCATGTTTGCGCCAATGGTACGCAAGTGTTTACTGAGATTCCCTGCAGGTAGACCACTGCTGCACTATAACCTCAGTGATATTCATTATATCTGTGAGTCCTCACCCGACACCTTTGTTATTTTTGACATCTCTTTCTAAATATAAAAATGTGGGCCTAGAGCAGGACGATCAATGTGATGTGCCTCCAAATCTCCTCACCAGCAGTGCCTTCTTCATCAGCACATGTACGGTGCACAAGTGTCAGCAACACTCACACCTTAAAGTTTAATTCATATTATTGCTGGTCAGTCTCAACCAGCTCTGCTACTTCCACATACTCTAACCTTTAAACTTCTTGATACTTTCTTTAATAAGTTACAGATATAATTTTTTTATTCTATCATTACCTACTTTTGGTGTTAGAGATCTATTTTTGTACTGACATGTAAGGTAAGACGCCTTAAACAACACATCCTTATTTATTTCATTTATATTTCTGTTGAAACACCAAGCAATGTGTCAGTCCTCCTGTTCCTTTCCACCTATATAATGGAAAATTGAGTTCAGGGCATTATGTATTTAGGATCTATGATGTATGCTCCATACATGAATGTCATTGTGGATGGTCGAGTATTGCATTAATTAGTTCATTCAGGAGCATTTATGTCCATGATTGCAGAAGAGCAAGTCAAGGTGCAGTGGTTCAACAAAGGTTTAGAACCTCCAGACAAGTCACCTGTATTATACGAGGGGCAAAATAATTGAAATATTAGTTCTTTTAGAAAAATAGCAATTTAAGGATAGACTCAATAATGCAAAGTTATTGATAGCAAAGAAAGATTTGATTAGAGGCAGGCGAGCCACCTAAAGCATGAGCCAGGCTTGGGCTAGATACCAGGCTCTGGCTCAGTTTGAGGTCCTCTTGGAAATTCATGCCCAAAATGAGCTGAGCTTTCATGTGACTTCTGTCTTCCACCCTCCATGTAACTTTGTGCACAACGTTTAAAACAAAGCTATACCATATAAGTTAAAAAGAAGGGACACATAGATAACCATTTAGTGGCTGATTTGAACAAAGTGAAACTAGAAAAACTGATATTAAACCTGGCCTGCAAGCTTAACAAAATTGTGTGGTCTTAGGCAAATAATTGGTTTTCCCATTCCCCCTTTTTCTTCATTACTGCTTGATGAAAATATAATGTGACTTATTAACGTCAAAGCTGTCATGTGTTAATGAAATTGGATTTATTTAGTTTGAAGAGACTCTATGATATATTATGTGATGTTTGCAGTATAATTTACATGGCAATCATTTCTTGATCTCTTCTTGTTCAAGGGCTCTTGGAGCTAATCCGGGCCCTTTGCTTTCCTCTGGCTCGGCTCTCTTTTTGTTGGCTCACCCACCTCTAGGTTTGAACATTCTGGATTGTATCCATAATGATTTTTCAACATGATAAATTAGCTGTCCATTTTGTGGTGTCATTTCATGATCTTAATCACAAGAACAGGTAAGCTTTAGACTTTGTTGGTTACTACAGTACGTGGTGGGAAGCATGATTCATTAATTAACCATAACAAAATCGGTTAATAACATTTTTAAGAAAGGTTTTATGAGAGTGGGGTTTTCTCAAATGAATAGTTTTGGACAATGGTGTCAAATTTATTTCCAACAAAATGATACAACGTATCCAAAAATGTAACATTAAACATCACAGCATAGCACTTATCACCCTCAAGCCAGATGTCATCTAGAACATATGATAAGGGTTTTATTGAATGCATCCAACTGGTCAAATTAAATAAGATGGATGTCAACAAGGCTGTTGATAGAATGTCATGGTGGTATCAGACCAGACTACCCTCAGTCACAGGTTGCACGCAGTTTGAAGTACCATCCTCAAAATTGTGACTGGCATGTATGAGAAATTAAGTAAAAAGATTCCCTTTGGACTCACCAATTTCAATTCACTACATCCAGTCACAAGACTGTCACTCTGAGGTGCTTTATATTTGGAACACCTCCATAGGGAATACACAGAAACAAAAATTAAAAAAATATACATTTAATAAAAATCAATATAAAAAAATCACAATTTCAAATCATTAACTTAGATACTCCATAAAAACATTTCACTAGACTGACTGTATTTATGAAGGACAAACAAATTCATCAATACAAATATCCTACATGAAACTATACATGATTATAGCAAAATCAAAATATAAGCATGGAAGGATCAAAGAGAAGGCATGTCAACTGTGCCTTTACAAGGTTAATTTGAAATAGTTGTAAACAAAGCAAGGGGCAGTAAAACCTGGCCTCTGTTTTTCTTGTCCCAATTTGAATTTAACAAAGACATTATGCGTCAACCTGTTTCGGTGGGACAAACTTGATAATGCCACCTTCTTCAGGACTTGAATAAATAATATTCCATCATTTAGTTCAATTCGTAAATCTGTGTAAAGTCAATACCTTGGTTTGACTCCCCCGCAGCGCTGTATAAAAAACTCCGTCCACCTCGTTTTCTACACCAGCGCATATACGCGGTGGACGGAATTTTCTATACTGCGCTGCGGGAGCTTTAGGAACCCAGGCTTTTCCTTTAATTAAGGGAGCACAAACAACAGCCTATATTCGAACAATTTAAGCGTGACTGACAGCTGCGACAGAGCCAGAGATATAAGATTATTGATCAATACCCAAGGATTACGGTATCAGAAAGTATTTTTATTTATCCTGAGACCAAAGGGGGTTTTAACATGAAGGTAACTGAATTCCTCCAAGCATAAAGCCGGCTTTGATGAACTAGATCTTCCCAAACTATGAAATGACAGGAGTCAAACCAAGATATTGGCTTTACACAGATTTACGTATTATAGAAGTCTGCATTTGTGTCATTGGCAGACTTTACATGACATTTACCTAGAAAGCTGCAACTGGTACAGCTATCCAGGAATAAAACAGATAAAGCTGTAGGACCATACAAACAAGGCATTGGTCAAACCTTCCTACACAAAAAGGCATATTCCTCACCAAAATGCAGCACACATAGAGGAAGTAACAAGGAGAAATAAAAATATTTGTCCTTGTTACGACTCTGCTGGGAAAGCGTATCTTTTTGGCACATTCTCAGGTTTACCAGTAAATCTGGGAATGTGTCTAAAGCCATGAGAGTTGTGTGGGAACACCCACACAATACCCATGGAATTCCTTCGCAGGGCAAAGTAAGGCCACACAATGGTTTGCACTGCGTTGCCTTACTCCAGAGTTATGGATCCACTCGGAGCCATGCAAACTGGTCTTTTGTGGCTTCATAAATCTGACCTAAGGTCTGCTTCGCTCTTGCACCATGTTGTGTGGTGAAAGAGCAATGCAAACCAGCTCACAAGTAGGCCCCATAGTACTTTAGTAGTACTACTGAAATACTACTAAACTTACCACAAAATGCAGTGGTTAAATAAGCCCCTGAGTGTTCTGCGCATCCCTCCGTAGCCTCAGGGGTCTGAGTCTGAACAAGGGTATGAAGGTTGCAATTCCTCTATGGGTGACTATTCAAAAGATGGTGCACAGCCACAAACTGTTTGGTTTATGGATACTCCATTCACTAAACATGTGTAGGCTGTTTCCAGCCCTAGAAACACTAACAAGGTACTCAAATTGAAAATGAAGTATTAGCTTTTCTAAGACCTTTGTGCACAATGGAATATAGAAACAAATAAAAACAAAATGTGCATTTTTTCACCACAGATCAGCAGTGATTTGTCCCTTATGTATTCAATCTGCAAGAGGATTCACTACACAAAGGAGAGGGATGACTTTTTGTGTAGATGTCTATGTATTCACAGTTGCATTTTTGTGACTCACCAAAATGCATATATCTCTACACATTGTAAAACAAAGACCACAACTGGTAGGTTGTTACATTTTGATGAATCAACTCTCACAGGATAGTCACAGCCATTATAAATATTTTTTTCACATTTTATTAGTCTATGTACTTTAAAGAAAATACTGTATTCATTCAATGTATCTGCAGCACTTTTTCACTTTATTACCACTTTAAATAGTAGATAGTAATATTAACCAATTTCTCACTAGGCAATTAACCAACCTCCAAATGATGGAAGACTGGGTCTATTTTGTAAGGATTTTAACAAGTGCCATTCATATCAGTATAGATTTTTAAGATTAACTCATTGAGACATCTACAGAACAGAAATTAAACTTGAATGATGCCAATTCAAATGATGCTGGAAGTGTGAAATATTGCTCCTTTTCTTACCTCTTGAGAGAAATTGAGTTGTTGGTTGAGGGGAGGTGAAACAGTCACAATCCTTGTCAGGGTGAACCACAAAAAAGACACTAAATTATTATTTGCTTAACCCTCTAATATCTTGGCACAAAAGCAGTGAATCTTAACTAAGAGACAATGTGTATGTGTTTATGCAGCACTTAAGCAGTAATAAAGTGTCTACACACCACTAAAATAAAGTCCACACCAATTTAGAAAACTAGAGTACATTTTAATACATTATTTGATGCCAACATGATAAAAATCCAATCTTTAGAACGAGAGTTATGAATTTCTAAAATTTAAAATAGTGCCTAAAATGACAGAGTGCCAACCGCAGACATCTAGGGCCATATGTAGGTAAATTGCATTTACCGAATCGTAAATACCGAATTTTACCGATTCGGTATTTACAATTCGGTAAATGCAATGTAGGTAATTATTCCTTAACAATTACCGAATCGGTAAGAATCGGTAATTACCGAATCGGTAATTACCGATTCGGTATTTGCCATTAATTCCTATGGGCCTTGAAGCCCATAGGATTCAATAGCAAATACCGAATCGGTAATTACCGATTCGGTAAAATTACCGATTTTACAAGGGGAACAGGGTGTCACTTTGACACCCTGTTGCACCCCTGTTTCTGGCTTTTATGCCATGTGACACACGGACATGCCCTTAGGGCATGTCTGTGTGCCACATGGCACATGTGTACATGCACAGATGTGCATGTACACAGGAATTCGTTATTTACCATGCCATAATATTTCATGGTGAATAACGAATTCCTAAGGGCCTGTGGCACTGTTTCCAGTGCCACCTACATCCCATATTACCGATTCTGCACATTTACCGAATCGGTAATTTACAGATTCGGTAAATTTACAGATTCGGTAAATATACAGAATCGGTAATATTTTGACCACCTACATCAGAAAATTAAAATACCGGTCGGTAACGGCCGAAATCGGCCGTTACCGACCGGTATTTGGACACCTACATATGGCCCTAAGTCTCATGAGACCAGGGCAAAGTCTAAAGTTATGGTGTGGTTCAGATACACCAAGTGGATAGGGCCCGGTCTCTGCTTGCTTTTGGATTTAGAAAACAAATGTACAAAAAAAATCTGAGAAGGTAAAGGTCAGCAGGGCAAGGCTGCCGGTGGTATCTGAGGAGAAGGCATCATTGTCAGAAACATCTGGAGGAAGTTGCTCTGAAAATTTTGACATTCTGACTTAGGGCCCGATTCTGATGTCATCCAAAAGGCCTCCCAATCGGAATTGTCTTTCCCAAATCCGATTCGTAGCCCCTGTTTACGGCCGAATCGTACACAGGTCCGAACAATGCGTAGATCACGTACACAACAACCAAATCGTGTCCGGGATCCAAACCTGTCGGTACGACTTGTTCGTAGCTGAATCGTGCCGTGCTATGGAGCCATATTCCAACCGAGCAAATACGATGCACGATTCGGAGAGGCACTTAGCTGCAGTCTCAGCTAGATGAAACAGCTGTCGGAAGCGTACTTCGGGGGGGCCGTAGCAGGCCTCCCTCACCTGGGCCCTTCCGCATCTGTCACAGGGGTG
This sequence comes from Lissotriton helveticus, assembly GCF_964261635.1. Taxonomy (NCBI): domain Eukaryota; kingdom Metazoa; phylum Chordata; class Amphibia; order Caudata; family Salamandridae; genus Lissotriton; species Lissotriton helveticus. The sequence continues at coordinate 1,960,927,971 of NC_136063.1, read as the reverse complement.
TGCTCATGGGTCCCCCGATCCAGGCATGCCACAGGGTGTACGCTTACCACCCACCCACCCCTTTTTTTCCATGGGAGCCTGTGTATGCGTCTGTACTCAGGCTCCCATAGAGTTCAATGGGAGTCCCAGCAAACCAAGTCCGTAATCATACGGTGCATTGTACTTGCTCATTCAGACACCCGGAGCACTTCTCACTTGAAAAGCCTTGTGGATCCGAATCATACGGAGGACTTTCTTAAGGGGGATCGGAATCAGGCCCTTAGTGGCTTTTATGATGTAGAAAATATCCAGTGGGACAAAGCTGCAGACTGTATTCTATGAGGGCTCTACTAGGCCGGATAGCCCTTCTCCGAGGAGCCGCTGAACTAGTTTTCCTGCTGTAGAGAAGAACGTAGCAGGAGCTGCCACAAAGTCAGGTCAACCTGCGATGCACCTTGGGCGGATTGGCGGGCAGGTAGATCCCAGTCTCCTCTCGTTTCTTAGAGTGCTTTGCCACTTTGAACACAACTTTATTAATATTGGCTCTGAGCACAAAATACACTTCTTTGGTGAACTATGTTATTATATGACTTCCATGGAGGTGTGTTATACTTTATTTCACAAGCATTTCTGGAAATTACTTTGTTGGGTGTACATATACCGTTGTATAGTTAATTCACTTTTTTCTCATTGAAATGTATTTGTTGTAGGTTTGCCCCTGAAGAAGGGACCCTGCCGTCCCAAAATGCATTGGGCACCAAAACTAACAATGGAAGAATAACTCTCTGTATATGAACGTTTCATGTAAAAATGTATTAAGTTTTGATTATGTCAATCATTTCGGCATTAACATATATGTATTTTCACAAAAATCATGTAATGTATGGTTTGTAGGCATATGCTTGTAATATGCTCTAGATCTCTGAAAGTCACTACATATAAACGCCTCAGTATAAACTCGTGCTAAGCTTTTCAATTATTTTTGCTTAATAATAGGGTTCAGGATTTGCGAACCTATTGAACAGTGCACGGTACCTGCAGGTTTTCCTGCAGTTTGTCATATTTTTACACTCAGCTTTCCGATGCGACAGCGGAACTAGTACTGGAGCACCAGTGGATTAGCTAAAGTTATATAAATTGCTACTACTGCGACTAACACAGGTGTGCACCTTCACTCACCCCCCTTTCTATATTCACAAAATTGTGACATTAATTCCAACTTTACCATTAAAGAGGGTTTTCAAATAATTCCTTAGACACCAAACATGACATTTCCTATTGCTTCCAAACAAACGTTCTCACTTATTAAACGTAATAAGGTAACCCTATGTTATCCTAAGGCAGGGGTAGAACTCAAACCAGTGAAAAACAAGTTTGTGAGTTTTCTAATACTAGGACATGTGAAGCTTAAACGTACATGTCCACCTTTTTTAATGCAATGCACCTTGCTCAACATTCCATATGGCAGGCTTAAGACATGTTTAAAAAAGCTACTAAAATATGTGGCAGAGTTAGTGCTGCATGCCCACTAGTGAAACCAAAGGAAATGATGGACGGAGCGTTGACAATACAAGCACTCACCCCCAGTCAACTGATCTGGGTTTAATCCATCACCATTCTTTAGCCCACTCTGCCACCCCAGTTCATCAGTCTGACCCTGTGCCTCATGGGAACACAACTTTATTAATATTGTCTCTGAGCACAAAATACACTTCTTTGGTGAACTATGTTATTATATGACTTCCATGGAGGTGTGTTATACTTTATTTCACAAGCATTTCTGGAAATTACTTTGTTGGGTGTACATATACCGTTGTATAGTCAATTCACTTTTTTCTCATTGAAATGTATGTGTTGTTGGTTTGCCCCTGAAGAAGGGACCCTGCCGTCCCGAAATGCATCGGGCACCAAAACTAACAATGGAAGAATAACTCTCTGTATATGAACGTTTAATGTGAAAATGTATTAAGTTTTGATTATGTCAATCATTTCGGCATTAACATATATGTATTTTCACAAAAATCATGTAATCTATGGTTTGTAGGCATATGCTTGTAATATGCTCTAGATCTCTGAAAGTCACTACATATAAACGCCTCAGTATAAACTTGTGCTAAGCTTTTCAATTATTTTTGCTTAATAATAGGGTTCAGGATTTGCGAACCTATTGAACAGTGCACGGTACCTGCAGGTTTTCCTGCAGTTTGTCATATTTTTACACTCAGCTTTCCGATGCGACAGCGGAACTAGTACCGAAGCACCAGTGGATTAGCTAAAGTTATAGAAATTGCTACTACTGCGACTAGCACAGGTGTGCACCTTCACTCACCCCCCTTTCTATATTCACAAAATTGTGACATGAATTCCAACTTTACCATTAAAGAGGGTTTTCAAATAATTCCTTAGACACCAAACATGACATTTCCTATTGCTTCCAAACAAACGTTCTCACTTATTAAACGTAATAAGGTAACCCTATGTTATCCTAAGATAGGGGTAGAACTCAAACTAGTGAATAACAAGTTTGTGAGTTTTCTAATACTAGGACATGTGAAGCTTAAACGTACATGTCCACCTTTTTCAATGCAATGCACCTTGCTCAACATTCCATATGGCAGGCTTAAGACAAGTTTAAAAAAGCTACTAAAATATGTGGCACAGTTAGTGATGCATGCCCACTAGTAGCATTTAATGTACAGGCCCTGGGTACATGCAGTACCACTGTTGTATGTATAAGTGAATTAAATATGCCAAAAAGGGGTAAGCCAATGTTAAAATGTTTTAGGGAGTGAGCACAAGCATCTTAGCACTGGTTAGCAATGGTAAAGTGCACAGAGTCCTAAGGCCAATAAAAGCGAATTCAGCAGAGCAGGAGGAGTGAAAGCAAAAGGTTTTGGGGATGACCCTGCAAAGAGTGCCAAGTACAACACCACTATTTGAAAAGGCAGCAGTAGAAACAGAGGCATGATAGGGAAAATAATTCCAAACTAAAAATATTTTTTCTCAAAGGTATACCACTGAAAAGAGAGTGTAAATTATGCGTGGCATAAATAAAAAACACTATTTTATAAGGATCCTTGCATCCTCACTCTTTGCCCGCAATTTTACAGCTATAATGGCATTTTTATTCCCCAATTCGGTGACTAAATATTCAGAATCCAGATATTGGGAATTGTTTTGTCAGCTAACCCCAATATGATTTATTTTTGTGGTGACTCTGTTAAAGGAGCTGGTACATAAGGACTTGTACTATTTCCATTCTCAATACACCTCTGCTGCTCTGTGCATAATTCAGCATGTGGGAATCTCACTGAAGAGCAAAGAAAATGAATTCAACTCTGCAGCTGCAACGTTTTCTGCATAATTATCAATTTACCATGTATGCCACATAATCCAGCAACTGCTGGGCAATTTTCAGATTCTAACCAAAATGTGGTGACACTTTGCAAATGGGAACTGGTCAACTTGCAGTCCCTGATTTGTATATTCGGATAATAAACGAGTACTATTCCTACACACAGTGTTATTGTGTGCTAAAATGACAAAACAGTGAAATGACGCTGTCACAGAATTATGAGGCATAATTTACCTTTTCTTTCTACATAATTTAGTCAATCCTACTGCATTATTAGGTCCTTCGTTGCCGCATAATTTCAGTGACCCTGATTATGACTCACTGCTGCACTGTTAACTGTTGTGCTTTCAGTGCTGCTGTCATTGAGCATATGTTTCCATATGTTTTTTCGGTCATTGGTCGTTTGCCTAAACTAGATACGTTGCCAAACTAAAGATGTCAGTATGAAGAGAGAGTTCGAACACCTTGGCTTCATTGTGAAAAACAATTGTCCTTATTAATCTGTTGACTACAATTAGCCTTCTTTCTAAAGAGTCCTTGTTTACACATTGCTTTACCGGAGTCCTTGAAGTAATTGTTGGTATACACTTTCCAAAAGACAAGACATTATTGCAGCTCGTCGAGGCTCTGCTTGCTTTTGTAGTCGGAATCCGTGTTCAGGTTGTTTGCTAAGTACTTGCTCATTGTCAGAGCTTTCAGCGAGGGAGGCCCCTGTGAATGGGCCAGTTCAAGAAGCTCTGTCCTGCTGGGCTGCCTGTGAAACAAGCCCTTCAGACTCCACCATGTGAACCTTTCACGGGGAACAATCTCCTTTAGACTCCCCTATTCAGAGATAGTATCCGTGTAACTGGGGCTCCGGCACGAGGTGGCATCAGAGGCCGCCTCATCTGGCCAGGGTCACGGCCACCAAGACAGCGTTTGTCCCTTTGTGGACACATGGGACGGCACAATATTTCCCATAATTGAATACAATTCAGCTAATTGGCACAACCTCAGAAGGCATAAAAACAAGCGCCACGTTGGATAACAACTGCACCATATAAATATCTATTGTAGACAATCGTGAAATTACCGAATTCTCGGGTTCTGATTCAAAGGTTGCCATTTTTAAATGAATATTTGAAATACTGGCACTTTTCAAATGCGCACACTTAATGCTGAAGTAATCAATTTAGCTGGCCAATAATAATAGGTCTTAACGCTGCAATTTACAGGTGTAAATTGCGCCACGAAAGGGTTAAACTTTCGCCTGACTGAAAGATACCTCTCTGGTAGTTCGAAAACTGTAATATTGAAACACATATAACTTACATCTAGCAATATAAATGAACATTAGCGTTAGGATTTTACAGTTGAAACAAAAGTGCACACTTTTGACTCCCTTTGTGAACATTTATTGGCATTCCAACACATCTCACCATTTACTGTTAGATTTCGGAAAATGTTCACATACCACCATTTGTAGTTAGTATGTACAGCTGAATACATTCCTTGAAGAGAGTGTGTTTCATTTGTCAAGATATTCCACCAGTTAAAACTTGCGTGGACAGAATAAAACAGGTAAATATGGTACTCATCTGGCCAGAGACCACTAAATTGTCTCGCCAGCCATACTCGAGTCACAAAATTAATAATAAAAATATATATCTGTAGGAGTATTTGATCAGCCGTCCTCAGTGGTCTGTTAAACTGTCATGCACAGTTTACTTCCACCCACCACAATTTAGAGCAGTAAGTCAATGGGTCAGCCCACTTCATCCATGTGCTCAATGTGAATGATAGCATTCTGTTTGTGGACTTCCACCTAAAATGTATTCCACTTCAGAGCCATGGCTGGTAGTCCAATCCTTGTTTTCATTTCTGCTCACTTACATGGTTGTCTATTGAATTTTACAATGAGTCATTTATTTTGGGAAACATATACAGCATGTTTAAACTGTGGCATTTTACATTTTATTAGTGTGGGTCGGCTACAGGGTCCAAGTTAGTCCCAATGAAATAGTACCCTCTCAGTCCAGCGCAAAGAGTTCTGTTCACAATGGAGGGTGCCCACAAGGAGCAGGGAAGGGTCACGAATGGTCGTCGATGTAGTGCAAAGAGCAGGCCTGGCGTCGCGGTGGGAGTAGCTGTAGTGTGACTATTCGATCTTTTGTTCATAGTAATTTCCTTATAAAGTATGGGTCAACAACATTATTTATTGCTGTTGTTCTTTAGGTACCCCTGTTTTGATTTCTTCTGGTGACATTGTATCCTATTTGGGCGAGGTCAAAAGTGTAATAAAAAGTTTCAAAAAAAGTGTTTTTCTAGCTAATATAAAAATAAAGAGTAATATGCATTGATTGTAAATGGGAAACAACCTTTACAATGCAACTTTTACAACGCACTACCATTACAACACAGTCATTACAACGCAACATCGCTTAAAACACATGCCATTACAACGCAACCATTACCACGCATGACATTACAATGAACACAATTACAACTCATTACAACGCAGTCATTACAACGCATACCATTACAATGCATAATTTTTACCTCTACACTATCCAACACTTACCCTACTGTTGCACCCCCTGGAGTTAGAATAGCAATTTTTACCCCTACACTATCAAACACTTACCCTACTGTTGCACCCCCTGGAGTTAGAATGGTAATTTTTACCCCTACACTATCCAATACTTACCATACATGTAATGTAATGGTATGCGTTGTAATGGTAGTATACGTTGTAATGGAATGCGTTTTAAAGGTAGTTTTCAGAAAACTCGTTGTAATGGCATGCATTGTAATGGCATGCGTTGTAAGGATGTTATGTTGTAAAAAATGCGTTGTAAAGGTATGCGTTGTAAAAGTATGTGTTGTAACGTCATACACCCATTGTTAACAGACAGAAATTATTAGGAATGAAAAATAAAATGTTTTTTTTAAAGGACATGTATATGTGCATTTGAATGTCATAATTATGTCAATTTAGACTTGCATGTTTAACCCATACTAGATTGAATCTTTGGGAAAGTGATATAGGTCATAGGGGAGTTTTTCTTGTTCCAACATTTTGTCTTTGCAAATGGTTGGGACAGTGTTTCACAGTGGCATTCTCCGCAAGTTGTCGATGCTGTAGCATAAAGAGTCAGGTTGATGGAACTTCGTGTTGGCAGACTGTGCGAGGGACAAGGTTTTGGAGTCAATGGGCCTTTTTGTTGTTGAAAAGAGACCAAAAACTTTAATTCAGCCTTCGTGAGACCACACTTGGGGTCCAAGGCCTGAGGGGCACCATTTGGGGGTCAAGGGGTTGCTCCAGCTAGGGTGCTGGTTCAGGTGGTTAGGAGCCTGTTATGTTCCTGTGGCTCTGAACAGGAGGCCAGCAGACTAGTGCTTGGACTTACTCTGGAAGTCCTGGGTTCAGGTGCAGGTCCAAATACCTCTGTCTCAGGCAGCAGGGCAGCAGAGAAGCAGGTCAACAATCCGGAAAGCAGCAGTCTAAACAAGGTAGTAATCCAGCAAGGCAGCAGTCCAGCAAAGTGACAGTCCTTTCAGTAGCATAGTATTCCTTCTCCCTGATAGTTTCCACATGTCCAGAAGTGTACTGAAGAGTTGGTTTCTGAGGGAAAATATGTATATCAGGTGCCTCCTTTGAAGTAGGAGAAGCTTCTAGAGCTTTCCTTTGAAGTGAACAGGTTTCCTGCCTTCCTTGCCCTGGTTCCAGACTGACTACAGGGGGTATGCAGACCTTTGTGTTGAGACAGGACACGGACTATTCAAGTGTATGTAGGGCTGTGCCCAGCACAACTATCCCATCCTGTCAGTGATGGCACATCCAGGCACACCTAACTTCTCTATTGTATGTGGCAGACTAAGAGAAATATACAAACCCTAATTGTCAGCTACATCCATTCTTATGACCCGAGAGAGAGGCTGCAGGCACTAATTGGCTCAGGCAGGAAAATGCCATATTTATTATTGTAATCCTAGGAACAACGGCCCCTTAAAAAAGTAATGAAAAGTCATTAATGATTCAGTAACAGTACCATGAATGGATTCATTGATCACAATTTTTGAATTTTTATTACAACAATTAGATTTGGCCCAAAAAATAGGAATCACCCCCACCGGAGTTTTTTCAGTAACCAAAGAGCAAAAAAAGTCAGGTGTTACAAACTGACAACACGAGACATATGAACATATGCAGGCAAGAAGGCAGTGACTAACAGTAGTTTGTAACCCTTAGGTTACTTATAAAAAATTAAACACTGTGGTTCCCAGAACAGAAACAATACAAAGCATAGTGTAATGGGGTAGAGTGTGGCACGATGACATTTCGATCCCGTGAGAATATCGGATCATCGTCAGGACTGAGGATCAGTTGCCTGGCATGATACCAATTGGTATATTACAAGAAGCACCTGACAAAAAAGCGCTGAAACGGGCTCAGACCCAATATAATGAGATGATTGCTAGGGCCAAAGCAGAGTGTTATGCTGAAGCCATTCATCAAGCCCCTAATAGCACCAAAGCCCTCTTTAAGATCGTTAGGGAGATTTCTAGGCCAGCCTCTGCAAGCAATAAGGTAGTGGCATCACAGGAACTCTGTGGTGAAATAGCTTCCTTTTTCAGGGATAAAATAACCAACATTGTCGGTAAACTTCAATCTGATGCCCCAGAGGACTTGGCCTTGACGCCTGACATCCTCTCCCAGAGTACCAACTCACTGGACATCTTTCATGCCCCTTCAGAGGATTTATTTAACCAGCTCGCTCTAAGTGTTGCGTCAGGCTCCCCATTAGACCCGCTTCCCCATAAGATCTGGAAGGCCCTGGGTAAAGAAACTTTCCACGGGCTTTGGAAGATCTGCTGTCAGTCACTGGAGGAAGGGGTGGTTCCTGAGATCTGGAAACAAGCAGTCGTAACACCCTTGCTGAAAAAAACATCCCTAGACCCCACTGATCCACCACACTTCAGACCCATCTCACTATTGCCCTTTCCGGTTAAAATCCTGGAGAAGATTGTCAGCAAAAGGTTGTCAAGTCATCCCGAGGACAACTTCTTGCTGGATGGGGATCAATTTGGCTTCGGCCCGAGGCATGGGACAGACACGGCGCTGGTCAGGGCAACGGATAACCTACGAATGCGGGGCAACGGATAACCTACGAATGCGGGCTGACCATGGTAATTCCTCGGTCCTTGTATTACTGGACATGTCAGCCGCATATGATACGGTGAGCCGGGCCATGCTGGTTGAGAGACTGGAAAGCGTGGGGATCAAAGGTCGAGCCTTGCAGTGGTTACGATCATACCTGTCAGGAAGACAACAAGCTGTATCTTTAATACCATTTATCTCTGACATGTCCCCAGTACACCATGGGGAGCACAGGGCTCGGCAATAAGCCCAATGTTGTTCAACATCTATTTACGCCCTCTCTTTCCCCTTATTAAGTCCTTTGGGGTAGACCTGGTCAACTATGCAGACGACACTCAACTGATATTCTCCTTGGAGGGGAAGCAAGCGGTGTCCATGGACACCTTTCAGGAGTGTATGTCTCAAACTGCAAGTTGGCTCAGGAGAAACTCCTTACAGCTGAACGGAGGAAAGACTGAGGTGGTGTACTATCCAGCTACCAGAGTGTCCCGACCTCTGCCGATAGATTTTAAACTGACTCCAGAGAATGAAACTCTGGTTCCGGTTAAAGTAGTACGCAATCTGGGAGTTATGGTTGATGAAAACCTCCAGATGGATATACAAGCCGACAAAACTGCCAGTGTATGCCTTTCTCTGCTACGTGTACTGCGCAGGATTCTCCCTCTACTCCCTGAAGACTCTTGACCGCTCGTAGTGAGAAGTGTAATACTGAGCAGGTTAGATTATTGTAATTCCCTATATCTGGGAGCACCATTATACATTGTGCAGAGATTACAGAGGGAGCAGGCAGTGGCAGCAAAATTGACGCTAAACAGACAACGTGGGTCATCCACGGCATAAGCGTTAAAAGATCTCCATTTGCTGCCCATCAAGGAGAGAATTTATTTTAAATATCTCTGTATCGTGTATAGGGCAACACATGTGCAGGGTCCTATCCCTGTGCAAAAAATGTTCACTTGGTATAATCCAAGTAGGCAGCTCCGATCGTCAAACACCAGTCTGGTCACAACTACCAGATTTAAAAAGTCCCGGAAGGGGGGTAGAGCATTCGGAATATTGGCCTCACATCTATGGAATGGGCTGCCCCTGCACCTTAGGTAAGAAAATTCACTGACAGGGTTCAGGAAGAACCTGAAAACCTGGTTCTTTCCTAGGAACACCAATTAGCTCTACGGATAATGACACTTGAGTCTGCTGTTTTTGATATTATTCCAACCAAGCGCCAGGATACCCGTAGGGTGGCAGTTTTGCGCTATATAAGTTCCTTTTCCATTTGATTCCATTTTAAAAACAATCTGTAATTTAACAAGCAACAGGCCTTAAACAATTAGTGCTTGTTCAGGAATGTCATACAAAAAAATGAGTAAACCACCTAATTGGGTAGCACACTAATGCATCCGTGTATTGTTGGCGTACTTCGAAATAATCCAATTGTAAACCCTTGTAGCAATGGAGTCAATATCTAAGATAAAAGGCACAAGTATAACCTCTAGCCCGATGTAAGAGACTTGTTTAAGAATAACTAAAAAAACAGTACAGGGGTTGCCTCTGCTTAAGATCAGGTGTTTCACGTAATATATCAAATTGTATCATACCAGGCAACTGATCCTCAGTCCTGATGATGAAACCATATTCTCATAGGATCATAACGCCTTCGACACACACTCTGACCCTTAAACTGTGTTTTGTACTCTTTCTGTTTTGGGTGCGGCAGTGTTTCGTTTATTTTATAATAAGTTACCTAAGGGTTTTATACTATTGTTGGTTATGTTATGTTACGTTATGGGGCACTTTTATAGCGCATTATCACCAAGCGGTCTCTAAGCGCTGTCGGAGAGGAGGCCATAAAGAAAGAAAAAAAAACAACCATGAAGGGTGCTTTAAGGGGAACTCCAGGCTTCCAGGAAGAGGACAGTTTTTAGCCTCCTCCTAAATGTAAGGAGGTTGGTTTCTTTACGCAAACTTTCCGGAAGCCTGTTCCAAACTGGTGGTATTGCGGTTGAAAAAGCTCTTCCCCCCATCGATGACCGCTTGAAACGCGGGCATACCAGATGACACGCTTCTGTTGACCGGAGCCTCCTGCTAGGTACATATTTGGTCAGCTTGTCCTTAATATAGCTCGGGCTGAGCCATAGATGGCTTTGTGAACATTACAGAGGCCTTTAAATGTGGATCTCTGTAGTATAGGAAGCCAGTGTGGGTCCTGCAACAGAGGAGTAGCGCGGGTCCGCATGGGTTTTTTGAAAATTAGTCTGGCTGCGTCGTTCATGACGACTTGTAGCCTGGCCAAGGATTTTGTTGGTAGCCCATAATATAGGGAATTGCCGTAATCCAGGCGAGCCAGGATTAAGGCTGAGACCACAAGCCTGATAGTAGAGAAAGACAGCAACGGGGACAATTTCCGCAATTGATGCAGTGATCCCACGCAGGTTCCCACCACTGCTGAGACCTGTATAGACATCGACAACATAGCGTCAATTTTGATGCCGAGACTTTTTACTGTTGACGCTGGTTCTGGGAGCTGCCCAGGTTCAATAGGCCAGAACAGCTCATTCCAGGGGTTTGCCGCTGTGGTAACGGCCACCACCTCCGTTTTATCTGTATTTAATTTTAATGAGTTTGCCGACATCCAATTTATGGTAAATTTCAAGGCATCTTGCATTTTTGCCTGTGAAGTTGGCGACTGGTCAATTTGGATGAGAATTTGGGTATCATCTGCATAGTTATATGCTCTACATTCCAACTGGTTTAAGGCGGCGACCAAAGGCTGTAAATAGATATTAAAAAGCAGGGGTGACAGTGCTGAGCCCTGCGGCACTCCACATGTCAAATTCGCTGGGAGGGATACCAGGTCTGTTAATTGGACTCTTTGGGAGCGATCCCTATGGAAGGAAGCAAGCCAAGCCCTGACTATGCCCTGGATCCCAAAGTCAGGAATCCGTGACAAAAGTTGACCATGATTAACCATGTCAAAGGCCTCGGATAAATCAAGCAGAACCAGAGCACACGGCGTTTTCCTATCCACTCTTGTTCTCATCTCATCCAGCACGGAAAGCATAACCAATTCCATGCTGTGATGAGGTCTGAAACCCTCCTGGTTGAATTTGAGGAGATGATTAGCCTCCAGGTGAGGGGCAAGGGACTGCAGCACATGCTGTTCCAATATCTTTGCTAAAAATGGCAGCTGCGAGATCGGTCTGAAATTCTTCAGATCCTTCTCGTCCGCACCTGACTTTTTTTAGCAACGGAATCACTCAAGCCTCTTTGAAATTACTGGGGACCTGTCCAGTTTCCAACATGTAGTTAAGGAGAGAGAGTACCCTGTCCTTAATCCCTGGTAATGCCATTTTAAAGATCTTGGGGGGACAAGGTTCAGCCGGTGAGCTTGATTTCACCCTCCCGACTAACCCAGTCAGTTGTTACTGTATAAGAGTGGGGAAGGAGGACAGAATATCTCCCACCACTGGTGGGGGGAAATTTGGCTGAATTGTACAGGGAGTGTGCTGGATTGCCGCCATCAAGTCACTAATCTTTCCCATAAAGAACGCTTGGAATTTTTGGCAGTCTACTTGTGTGAAAGCCGGTTTTTCCACCCTTTCTTTCCTGAGTTCATTTAAGATCCTGAAGATCTCTTTCTGGGGGTTAGCAGCCTCAGTGATCATAGCCTCATAAAATTCAGCTTTACGAGCTAAAATAGCTTTTTTATAGGCAGCGAACTTTGCGGTGTAAGCTACATGTGTGGTGGAGTCATAGGATTTTTGCCATGCTCTTTCGTACTGGCCAAGAGGTTGTTTTTGTTGTCGAAGTGTATCATTAAACCAAGGGGTCGCCTTGTTCTTGTTGGCCATTCTGACCCTACGAGCAGGTGCTACATTCTCCACTGCTTCCTTAAGAGTTAGCATTAAGGCAGCACTTTCCGTGTCCAGAATACTATTCATGGGTAGAGCGTAGTTGGAACCAGATAAGATAGCCGCCAGGTCATTGCCGTTAACCTTGTTCCAACTGCGCCGCATACTCCATTTCGATGGCACGTTAGATATCTGTTGGGTGAAAGAAAACTGGCCTTGCAGCAGAAAATTATCCGGCCAGGAGCATGGAGAGATGGCCAGGGGGCCAGACAGCGATGGGGATGTCCAGATCAGGTCTAAGGTATGCCCTTTCTCGTGGGTGGGATCATCCACCATTTGGCTCAGCCCCATCGCAGTAAGGGCCTCCTCAAGTTGTTGCGCCTGACCTTCCCTTGGGACTACTTCCCAATGGAAATTAAAATCTCCGAGCACCAACATTTCCTTGTACTGGGAGCGTAAGTCCTGGACCAGCTCCAGGAATGGTTCCGTAAACCCAGAGGGCGTGCGCGGGGGGCGATACGCTATCAAAATTACCAGGCAGTCCCGAGAGGAGCAAAGTTTAACACCCTGCACCTCCATCCCCTCAGTATGTTCCGCTCATACGGTTTCAATTTTCAGTGCTTGATTAAACAGAAATGCAACCCCCCCACCCCTAGTGTTACTTGTTCTGTTCTGGACTGAGGATCAGTTGCCTGGCATGATACCAATTGGAATATTACATGAAGCACCTGTTTTTAAAAACAATCTGTAATTTAACAAGCAACAGGCCTTACACAATTAGTGCTTGTTCAGGAATGTCATACAAAAAAATGAATAAACCACCTAATTTGGTAGCACACTAATGCATCCGTGTTCTGTTCTGTTCTATTCTGTTCTGTTTAAATAGATGGCAGAAAAATCGGGAGGCAACGCTGCCACCAAGTCCGGCATGGAGTGCTCATCCAGCCAGGTTTCTGCAAGACACAACAGATCTAGACTGTCCTTTTGTAGGAGTGAAAAGACCTCCAGGCTATGTTTATTCAATGAGCGGGTGTTAAGCAGCGCAAACCTACAGCTCAGAGGGTGGGTCTGCTTCTCCGGCTTCCCAGTTTTTGGCTTCACAGACACTTCCCTTATGTCGGGGCTGAATTGTGGATTCAGCAACCCTTCTCACCTAAGTTTCATGATGATGTGATGCTGTAAGGAAAGACCTTCTTTGTTCACGGAGAGCAGCGCCTTCTTTGAAAAACAGATGAGGGATCCAGGGGTCCTGGTCCATGGGCCCGGCCAGGCGCGGATGGGTGCAGACAGGCTTACCTTTGGCGCGCCTTCGACGCGCCTGCAGCACGCTTGCTCCATCCGGTGCTAAGTAGCCCGTGGCTCCTCCCCACCCACCACACGGCCCTGCTGTGCAGCAGCCGCAACCACTAGACCGCCGACTGCCGCTAATGCAGTGGGCGGGAACAGATTAAGTGAAGTGTCAATGGGGGCGGTGGCAGGAAACACAGTATCGGACACCGAGGAGAACAATTATCAGAAGTCACTGTCTTCTTGCCTTTGTAGGTTTTTAACGCCTGTTTTTTTTGCTTTTTGGTTTCTGAAATTACTCTAGTGGGGGTAATTCCTATTTTGTGGCCATATTTACTTGTTGTAATAAAAATTCAAAACTTCTGATAATTGAATCCGTTTATGGAACTGATTTCTGTATCCATAATGACTCTTTTCATTGCTATGTTAAGGGACAGATATTCCTAGAATTACTCAAACACGCCCTTGGTCCCTTATGATTCTAGGGTCTCCCTTGTGTATGCATACCATATTTATGAACATGGCATTTTCAAAACTGTAATTTGAAATCTGACTTTACCATAGGAGATTTTTCATTACAATTCAAAAGATACCAAACACAAACTGTTTATCTATTCCAATTTGGAAGTTACAGCTAATTAAATGTATTAAAGTAACTCTGATGTTATCCTATGGGAGAAGTAGGCCTTTCAGTATTGAAAAAAAAACACATTTTTACTACCAGGACATGTAAAACTGAAAAGAACACGTCCAGTTTTTTAAATACACAGCACCCTGCCCACTTGGCTGTTTGAGGCCTACCCTAAATGTGACTTGTATGTACTAAAATGAAGCATTTGAACCTGGTTTATTTTGCCACACAGGCTGCAATGGCAGGCCCAACACATGTTTTAAAGGACTACTTCAGTGGGTGGCACAATCAGTGATCCAGGCCCACTTGTGGCATTCAATTTTCAAGCCCAGGGAACAAGTATTACCATTTTATTAGGGATTTATAAGTAAATTAAATATGCCATTTGGGTATAAGCCAATATTACCATGTTGTATGGAGTGAGCACATGCACATGAGCACCGGTTAGCAGTGGTACAGTGCACAGAGTCCTAAGGCCAGCAAGAAGGAGTTTGGCAAAAATGGAGGAGAAAGGCAACATTTTTGGGGGGAAATCACCCCATGGCTTACATATCTAACACCAAAAAAACCGCAGACTGTGATAACAGTTCAACTCAATGCAGCAAGGGGACTCTATATGCAGCAGTTATTTTGAGTGGCAGCCAACGGGTATCTTGTGCAAAGGCCTGTGGTACTTACTGAAGTCCTGCCTCTCACCAAACAAATACATAAATTGATACCCAGCATCTTGTTGTGTCATTGCCAATCTTTTCACACATCCCCATTATTGGGTTTGCCCAGACTGGACTTCCAGTCACCACTGTAGGCTCTTTCTGCAGGCCCCCTCCAACCAACAGAGACTCCAGTACCAGATCCAAAGCCAAAAGACATCACTGCACCGAAGCCCCACAGCTTGAGGAGAAACTGACCAGAGGTGCCCCAATGGGCCCGGGCATTTCAAGAGTCGAATCCCCCTGTGGGGTCCACCGGACTGGTCCTCCAGTCCCTGCTTCCGGCCTATTTGCAACCAGACCATTCTCCATTACAGTGAATGACACACTCAAAGCTGTGACACACCTCTTTATCCACATGCCCCAGAGCCTCCCGATGTGAACTGTTGCTGTGGCCTTGGAGCATGGCCCATAGTCACCTTAAGTTCTGAAGAGCAATCCCATAGGTAGTTGTTAAGTGCCCGAATACAGTACATGTTCTTCCCCCATAGGGTAATATTAACACTGCCAAATATTGTACTCCATCCATTTTTGAACACTGTAAAAATGTGTAACACGAAAAGCTACTTTCCTGATTCCGATGATCTTGTAATCTAAATTCATATAAAAGTATGTGGGGCATATTATCAAACAGGGCGTTAAAATGATCGCTGAATAAGCGGCAGAAAACTGCCGCTAAAGGTAATGGGCTTGATAATATGCCCTGGAGAATTCCAATAGAAGCCCATGTTCACACCGGAACGTGGGATTTTATTGGAATTTACAAGGCCATATTATCAAGCCGATTATTTCCGCTTTAGCTGCAGTTTTCTGCCACTAAAACAGTGATAAATTTTAACGCCCTGCTTGATAAAATGCCCCTGTGTTCTTTTCATAAATTAGTGTCAGATTTCTTTATTGAGTTTGTGCCTCATTTACTGTCCTTGTGTGAACAATAAATACTTAGCACTATCCTCTGATATGCTTAACTGCTCGCCACACTGCCACAAAAGAGAGCATTTGGGGTGTCATTTGTTCCTCTGTAATTCCCTTGGGGTTTGCTTTGACTCTTTACATGGTGTACCTCTTTTTGGTCCACTATTTAAACAGCCAGCTTCCTAAAAGTTTCCGTTTAAATGGCACAATTATTAGTAATTTAGAGAATTTCAGTGTTTGAATTCATCAGTAAATCAGTACAATCAGTGGATGTAACTATTCTTGCAAACCATCCAAATTAGGTTACTTCAGTCTTGCCTTGAGCTGAAAATATATAAAGCAAGCAACTATTAAATAAATTAATCACATATCAGAAACCAATAACTTGAGTTCAATAATGAACATAAATCTCTAAACCCACAATGTGCCCAACAACACATTCTCCCCACTCCACTCTACAGGTAGATACCATGATCACAGATTCAAAACCTCATGATCACCCCTAGACATCTACAACAACACAAATGTTTCCCTTTAAAACAGAAGTACCTAACGTTTCTATATCATTTAAGAACAATATTGATTGACATATGCCCAGATTTCTTGTACCAGGCATTAATGCTTAGGTCAATCCAGAATGTGGCATGGCAAATCATCCTGTTTAGGAATGGCACAAAAGCTATTAAAAAGATTACAAATGGTACAAAGTTCAGCTGCTAGGCTGATCTCAGGTGTCCCCAGAAGCAATCTCATCAGTCCCACTCAATGCTTTGTTAACTCACTAATTCATTCTTGAAAATTGTCCAATGTCTTGACAACTGTTCGTTAAACCATCCACCAGAGCAGTCTGTACTTCATTTCATAAAAAATGAAAGTACAACCCTACCAACTAAATTCTTCTTACACAAATCTGCTAGAGATTCCCAAAACTAGAACTTCAATTTATGGCAATAAAGTGTTGACTGTCGCAGCAGCCACAGCCTGGTTCAAAATATCTTTTGTACTCTACCAAGAACCTATTGTTTGTAAACCTTTTCACAGCTATCTGCAGTCTCAAGCTCCCAGTATAAATATTGCATTACAGAAATAATGCAACATAACAAATAACATAACAATATAGAACTAATATTTGAATAACATATGTTGACCTCATAAACCACGAGACCGAAGAACAAGTGGTTTTTAAATTTCCTCAGAGCTCCCATATGTGAATGTAAGGAAAATAGCCCACAGCTGACCTGAATCAACAGAGAAACTTACAACCAATCTCCCTGCTCTCCTATCTAGCCAAAGTGATTGAGAAGGCCATCAACAAGCAATACTCAGCCCATCTTGCACTTCACCATCTTCTAGATAAAAGGGAGTCAGGATAAAGAAAGAACCATAGCATCAAATATGCACTCATTGCTGCCACCACCGATATTTGAACCATCCTTGACTGAGGAGAACAAGAAGCCCTCATCCTGCTCGAACGCTCCACCGCTTTTGACACTGTCTCCCACAACACCCTCATCAGGAGACTCCACAAGATTGCCATACATGGATTTACTTACAAATGGATCTCTTTCATCCTCTTGGGAAGAACACAAAGGATCAGGCTGCCACCTTTCACATCAGAGACCGAGAATCTGAGATGTAGAGCCCCACAGGGATTGTCCCTCAGCCTAACCTTTTCGAACATTTACATGGCACCGCTGACTAACATCATCAATCATAAGACATCACCATCATCTCCTACTCTGATGACACCCAACTCATCCTCTCCCTGACGTGCAAGACAACCATCACCAGAACCAACTTAACCAACTGCACGACCATGGTAGCAGACTGAATGTGTATCAACTGCCTGATGCTCAACTCCAAAAAGATGGAAATACTGATCTTCAGCAACAAAACCTACCCGTGGGACACCACCTGCTGGCCATCGAAGCTAGGATCTACACCCACACCCACACACCACACAAAATGTGTAGGACTCAACCTAGACTACAAGCTTAACATGATGTCTAAAGTCAATCCAGTGAGCACCTCTTGCTTCTACATCCTACATATGCTGCGATAGGTCTTTAAATGGTTGCCTCAGAACACCAGACAGACTGTCATGCAAGCACACATAACCAGCAGGCCAGACTATGGCAACACTCTCTGCACAGGAATCTCCAAGAAATTGCTTCACAGACTCCAGATTATCCTGAACGTCACTGCAGACAACCCAATCTAAGATGGACCAGATCTCAGCCTATGATCTGGTCTGATCATAAGGCAGTACTTTTTAAATACTACTGCCTCATAAAAAAATGCTCAGAAGTCCCCGGGGAACCTTTTGTTACTCGCCCACGGAATGAAATAGAGGCTTAATCATTAAATCCTCTTCTTTTAGAAACGTTACCACATTTACCTACTGATTCTGATCAAGCTGCAGCTAAACATCATTCTTAGCTCGATTCACCTATGATGCAACTAGCTCTTCCTAAACATTGCCAACGCTCTAGGAGCTCACCTTCAGAACCGTGTTTTAATGACACGTTTAGAGCTCAGAAACAACTATGCCGTAAATTAGAGAGGAAATGGGGACTTGAGGATAACCCAATCAACTATATTGAATATAAATTATATCTTCAATCATATCGGAAACTCATCTTTAGGGAAAAGGCTTATTATTTTTGCGAGAAAGTCATAGCAGCTGACAGATGTCCTAAAGCCCTGTTTACTATGGTAAATAATCTGGCAAAGCTGCCAGCTGCACCAGACATTAACACCAATCAGTAGTTATGCAACTCCTTAGCAGAATTCTTTCAGCACAAGGTGAAGTCTGTTTTTAACATTTTTGTGCTTCAGGACAATTGCCTAGCTCAGACCACTGCCCAACTCAATAGGATCCATTCTACAATGCATCACAAGTCACAAGGTTCTCTAGAGTCAGCTACCTCAACTCTTTCTTCTTTCACTGCCAAGACAATTGAACATACTTAAAGATTGGTGTAATTAAGTCTGGCTCTCCTTCAGATCCCTGTCCACCAAAAATGATGCATATTTCTGGAAATCATAGCTATTCCCCTCACAGTGATTATTAACACCATGTTCACAACAGGACACTTTCCAATGGAGTGGAAGAAAGACTCCAAACTTCCCTTATTAAGAAGATCAAATCTGGTTGCTAAGGAAACTCTCAATGATAGACCTATATCAAGACTACCTTTCCCTGCAAAAGTGATTGAGAAAGCTATTAACATCAAACTCTCTTTTTTTTATCACTGATAACGCTATTCTGGTTTCCTCCCAATTTGGATTTTGTGCTTATCAGAGCACAGAGTTGGCCCTCATTATAGCTACGGAGGAGCAGACTTTAAAGAGTGGGGGAGCGCTGCTCTGATCCTTTTGGACTTATCAGCAGCTTTTGATACTGTCAATCATGAGCTCCTGCGGGTCCGTCTAGCTTCGATTGGAATCAGGGATAAGGCGCTCTCCCTGCTGGGCTTCTTCCTGTCCGAATGGTCTCAGGAAGTTGCGTTAGGGAACTATATTTCACCTTCCTTTTTGCTGCTGTGTGGAGTTCCTCAGGGATTTTCCCTCAGCCCAATGCTTTTCAATCTTAAATTACCCCCCTTGCCAGACTAGTAAAAGGTTATGGATTTGCCCTTGTATCTTATGCAGATGATACACAGATTATCGTTTCGGTGAGCAGTTCATCTAGCCTGACAGCCATTAGTTTTCATGACTGTATGAGCCATATAGCCCCATCATGACTTTGCCCTGAAAACTACAACTCCCTGTGGCATAGCGCGCCAGAAGGGACTACAAAAGGAGGGATATTCTATCCCTCGCGAGACTCCATTGCTACCAGAGTTGTTTTGCTTGGTGAAACGCTAATTCTGTGCCGAAGTCTAGATTAGTTAATGTGAGCACCTTGGCCGAGCCGGGTGATAGCTAGCTAGTATTTTAAAATTTGTTTATTTTATTCTGTGTTACTCTGCGGCGATTTTTAAAAAGTGTACTGAGCCCCTGACACTTACACCTACCGCATTGCCTTCGCGCTCCCCTCCGTGCCTCACAGACGACTAGGTGCTGTGGCTGGAGACGCACTTGCAGCCCCCCTCATGACTTTGCCCTGAAAACTACAACTCCCTGTGGCATAGCGCGCCAGAAGGGACTACAAAAGGAGATGGCCGGCGCTTCGCGCAGCGAACGCGAACAGCGGACGTGCCCTCGTCGTGCCGGAGTCGCGCCTGAGTCTAGCCCGTCTGCGCTCGTCCGTGCCGAGACGGGCTAGGGTCCAGCCAGGACACCCAGGTGACATATTTACCCAAACAGGATATCTTAGCGCTCAATAATCATGCATATACTAGATGCACTCACTCTCTTAATGTAGATAAATGGGTGGGTCCTATCTGCTGTCATGTATGTAAGCATATAATATAACCTTACCACATTACCACTGAGGAAGAAAGCCCTAATAATCTAAGATGTGGCTTAATTAACGCACGATCAATGTGCAAAAATTCTTCACACATACTTGACCTCATCACGGAAAATGATCTGGACTGCCTTTTCATTACTGAAACCTGGCTCCGTGAGTGGTCAAACCCTGACATAGTTCACGCCCTTCCCTCGGGTTTCTCTATATGCAGGCAAGATCGCATAGAACAGAGGGGGGGCGGCCTATCTATTATCTACAGGGATTCTATAAAATGTGTTATGAAAGAACCGCCTGATATAAGAGGCGCTGAGAGCCTAAGTTTCGGCATACAAGTGCTGGACACCTTTACTTTTGCAGGGATACTGGTGTACCGCCCTCCTGGACATCCCACCCAGTTTCTTGAAAACGTGGGGGAGGTGCTAGGCGACCTGACTCTCAGATACGCTAATTTCACCCTGCTGGGAGATTTTAATCTCCACCTTGACGATTCCACTGACTGCTATGCTTCGTGCTTTAAAGAAACGTTACAGGTTATAGGGCTAAAACCTCAAATGCTCGCTGCTACACATAATGCAGGGCACACTCTTGATTGCATATGTTCGAATTTAACTGAGATACTAGTTAAACCCCCGAAGCCCCAAATCTGGACGGACCATCATTTTATTGAATTTTCTATCCCCTTGAAGGGAAATAGAACAAACACAAAGGTGGCGGTAAAGAAAGGGATAAATCTCCCCTGCTGGGGAAAAATCTTGGAACATCCTGACCTTGACATTTGGACCAAAGAGAGCAAACCCACCTTATCAGGGGATACTCTGGAAGACAATCAGAAGTTTGAGGGATGGATTGCCAATATTGGCAATAAGATCAGGAACCCAGGTACTAAAGGCACTATGAATAAAAAGAGACTGTCTGCCCCTTGGTTCTCCGACAGACTTAAAGTGCATCTAGTCGGTGTTAGACACTTGGAACGTAAATGGCGTCAGACATATGAGAGTGGAGCGAAAGAGGACTATAAGAACGCCAGGAGACTTTATCATGCAATGATTAAAAACGCAAAGAAAACCTACTTTACCTGCTGCATCGAAGCGTCAAAAAATAAATATAAGGACATTTTTAAAATAGTCAACAGTTTATCACGAGAAATACCACCGTCCCAGACCCTGTGCAATGACATCGCCAACTACTTTGCCCTAAAAATTGACACCCTGACTAAAGATTTCCCTCAACCAGACTTAAAAGACTCTGAGGCCAATTCCGGCACAAATTCAGTCCATCCAAGGTGGACAACTTTCAGCCATATTAGTTTGGAAGAATCTCATCAGAGGATACTGGCCACAAAATCTGGTTCCCCGTTTGATCCCTGCCCCCCCACGCTTCTGAGAACCATAATACAGGAGGTCAACCCCTGCATTAACTCCATCATTAATGCGTCCGTGCAATCAGGGGATATTCCTCCGCAATGGAAGTTGGCCGCTGTCAGGCCGCTACAGAAGAAATCAATACCTGACCCCTCGACATTATCCAACTTGCGCCCCATTTCCCTCCTCCCCGTAGTCTGTAAAATCACTGAATCCCTT
The DNA here is from genome assembly GCF_964261635.1 of Lissotriton helveticus. Lineage (NCBI taxonomy): Eukaryota > Metazoa > Chordata > Amphibia > Caudata > Salamandridae > Lissotriton > Lissotriton helveticus. The sequence goes on along the minus strand of NC_136063.1, from coordinate 1,960,906,109 downwards.
GTAAATAAACAACTGATGGCACACATGGAAAGTAATAATATATTACATCCGAGTCAAGCTGGTTTCAGGGCTCACCATTCTACCGAATCAGCTTTACTATCATCAGCTGAAACCATTCGTGCTGCCTTGGATCAGGGCAAAATGGCTGTCCTGATCCTATTAGACCTATCTGCAGCCTTCGACACGGTGTCCCATGCTATCCTTTTACATCGCCTGACTAATGCTGGCATAGCAGGAACCGTGTTCGAACGGCTTAAGAACTATCTGGAGCAGAGGTGGCAGGTTGTCATGCTAGGCAATTTTCATTCTGAGGAAAAGTTCTTGACCTCCGGGGTGCCACAGGGCTCAAGCTTCAGCCCAACCCTATTCAACCTTTATATGGTACCCCTGTTGGAACTTATTTCCACATTTAACATCAGTACAATTGCCTATGCTGATGACACCCAACTGGTGCTGACCCTCGATAAGAACCAAACTAATGCCGAACAAACGCTGAAAGAGTGTCCATCAGCAACATTTGAGTGGATGACTCAAAATCACTTAAAATGTAATTCAGCAAAAACGGAGATCGTCCCTTTTGGCCTCAATAACAGTTTCTCACCACAGGACTGGTGGCCGGAAATGGTGGAAGCCCCTCCCAAGACAATTAATGCTGTTCGTAACTTGGGTATCAAGTTCGACAACACTTTGTCTTTCAATCTACAAGCCAAAGAAGTTGCAGGGGCTTGTTTTAGAACTATTAAAAGCCTTAGGAAATTCTTCGATTTTCTCCCTTTGAGCGCCAGGCGGACAGTGGCTGTAGCGCTCATAACTTCCAGACTGGACTATTGTAACAGTCTGTATGCAGGGCTGAATAAATCAGCCCTGCACAGACTGCAAATGGTCCAGCATGCAGCCGCCAGGCTTGTCCTGAAACTGCCCAGAAAGTCCTCGGCATCGGCAGCACTGGATGCACTGCATTGGCTTCCGGTGCATAAGCGCATTCTTTTTAAGGTACTTACCATCACTTACAGAGCCTACCACCAACAAGGCCCGTTGTACCTGAGGAAGTATTTTAAACCATACCAGCCGAAACGAACCCTTAGGTCATCCACAACTAATCTGCTTCACGTCCCCAGATTTAGGCTAACGACCAAGGGAGGGAAATCCCTTGCAGTCATCGGGTCGAAAGCCTGGAATCACCTTCCCTTGTCCCTGCGTCAAAGTACAACTGAACTCAGTTTTAGGAAAGCCTTAAAAACCTGGATCTACCCTCTGTCAGAATCAGGTTATAAAGCGTTGCTATGACCCTCTCCGTGTTTGATTTTTCACCATCATAATCTCTCAGCATATATTTGACAACTAGGAGTTGAAGCGCCAAGATACTCCTTGGAGTGGTAGTGCGCTATACAAGAACCCAATCACATCACATCACATCACATATTGGATGACAGACAATTGTCTGAAATATAATTCATCCAAGACTGAGGTTTTGGAGTTGGGGAACAATCCCTCATTCTGGACAGATAGCTGGTGACCAGTCTAACTTGGTCCTTTACCAAAACCAGTGCTCAAAGTCAAAAATGTGGGAGTTATCTTTGACACTAAGTTGTCTTTTGAAGCGCAAACCAATTCGGTCTCCTCAGCTTGCTTTTTTATCCTAAAACGTTTGAGGAAAATTCTTCCAGCAATACCTATAAATCTGAGGAAAACTGTGGTATCGGTGCTGATATCCTCAAGATTGGACTATTGTAATGCCCTTTTTACCAGTGCCCCAAAGCGCAGCATTCAAAAACTACAGACTGCTCAGAATCCATCAGCAAGAGTACTCCCAGGTATCTCAAAATGTGACTTTGCCTCCACAGCTTTACTCCATCTTTACTAGTTGCCGGTAGCCAAGCAGATCCAGTTTAAATCACTCTGCATTGCCTTTAAATCCTTTAACAACCTAGGGCAATGCAACTGGCAAACATTTTTAAGCCATATATTCCTGCAAGATCCCTTAGATCTGCTGAACATGGAAACATAATTGTTCCTAGAGTTAGCAGGGCTAGGTGGGGTGCCATGAGTTTCACTGCTACAACAACTAAACTGTGGAGCTCTTTGCCAACCCCACTTAAAAAAGAGATTAGTCTGTAAAAATGTTTTAAGGGCTTAAAAACGTGGCTATTTACGGCATAATTCTCATGCTTAGTCCATCCTGTTCTGTATGCATTAAGGGCAGCACTTAGACACCCCATGGTATTTGTTGTGCTTTATAAATTTCTTCTCATCATCATCATCATCATCATCATTCTCATCCTGTGCCTCTATCAATATCTTTAATCTACATATACTTACCTCCTTTATGTATCTATATACTTTCAATGTACTTATGGATCTATATATTTATCACTTTCTTCTAATTTAGCATTTCCAATGCACTGCCCTATTTCTCAGCCTATACTTCTCTCAATAAATCTTCTAGCCCAACCTTCTGACTCATCTCAAACTTCTTTCCACTACTCTTTCCAATGCACTACCCTATCTCTCATCCTATACATCTATCAATATATCCTTTACATCCACTCTCTCATTTATCCTAAACCCCATACCACTACTATGATCCCCAAAAAACCTTTCTAGACTCTCTCCTACTCTACCCCTCCTTGCATCCTCTGACATCTCTTTTACTATACCGATCCCCTGAAACAAACCATTCTAAACACGTCCCTCTGACTCCTCCCCTCCAAAACTCTTTTTTACTCATCCAAAAGCCTCCTTCTACTGTTAAGACCTAAAAAAAATCCTTCACTCTTTTATCCCTCAACTATCCTTTTCAATCACAATTAACAGACTAACATATTCACTTCTCAAATTCCATATTCAAATATACTAATTCACCACTAATCCTTTATGGGTTCCAGAGTAGCATGCTACTTGTCGATAAAGCGTCTCAACACCCAATTAGGGTTACAAGCGCTATATAAATGCGAACCTTTTCCCTTTTCCCTTTTCTAACCTTCCCCAACCCTTCTCAATGCAAATAACATATCCACCACTAAAATTACTTTCATGTTTCAGCATACTAATTCAACACTATTCCTTATGGGTTCAAGAGTAGCGTGCTACTTGCGCTTCAAAACCCCATCAGGGGTAGCAAGCGCTTTATAAATACAAACCTCTTTCCCTCTTCTATCCCACCACCTACCCTTCTCTACCCAAATAACTGAATAACATATCCACTACTCAATTACTTTGTATTTTAATATACTCATTTTCAAAACTAATCCTTTATGGATTCCGGAGTGGCGTGCTACTCGCCACTCCTTCAGGGGTAATAAGTGCTATATGAATGCAAACCTTTCTTACCCTTTTATCCCTCCGCTATCCTTCTCATTCCAAACTGACTAATATCCATCACTGAAATTACTTTCATATTTCACCATATAAATTCACCACTAATCCTTTATGGGCTTCCTGCATAGCTTGCTTCAACACCCCATCAGGGGTGACAAGCGCTATATAAATACAAACCTTTTTTCCACCTCTATCCTTCTGCTATCATTCCAAATCCAAATAACTGACTAACTGTAGTAATAAGGCTCTACACAGTAATGAAGAAGGATAAGCTTTATTAGCTATAAATCCTACAGTGCACCCAGCTGGGCGGCATAACAATCTGAACGTTCTAAAGCTGCCTCCAGGCTGACAGCTAGGGAGAAACCAAGTAGAAGGAATTGGGGGGGGGGAAATACAGCAGGGAGGAAGAGTCCATTATAAAGTTACAACACATCTTTTTCCCTAAGGGAACAAAGGAAAGGGAGAGGAAGGGGGAAAAAACAAGTGCAAATTAAGAACATATGACCAGGTGACTGGACTCTACAGAAAGTGTAGTTTCTAGGTGAGGCGAATAAGAGTGACCTTTACTCCCAGAAGAGTTACCTCATACTATACTGTCGGTGCCAGGAAGGGATGGTCCTTTTTCTAAAACTTTCCCTGCGGTGCCCCAACTCCTCTGCACTGACACCTGAAACTGCCCTATCTTCCCTTGACAAATTTCTCTCGCTGGTAACTGGTACCACCCTGTCCTGACTCCACACTCTACCATCTTGCATAACCACTACATTGCTCTTTACCTCCTTTATCCTCCCTGGGGGGTAGAACCTGTCCTCACTCTTCCCCGATCTGTCTGGCTTCCTGATGTATACCATCTGTCCACTACTCAGGTTCTTTTCTCTAACTCCCCATTTTTTGTCATACCACTCTTTATACTTGTCTTGCTTGTCCTCAATTCTTCTCATCACCTCTCCAGCATCTATTTCTAGATGACCTCCTCTACCCATCCACTGTGGGGACAGTTTTGATCCCGCTTTTCTCCCTCTCATTAGTTCGAAAGGTGAATGTCCAGTTGTTGAGTTAGGGGTGGTATGATATGCCCACAAAGTTTCCAGAATAGCTTCTTCCATATTTTTCCCTGAATTTCCTGCCAACCTGATACACTCCTTAAGTAATCTATTTGCCCTTTCCACTTTGCCATTAGCCTTTGGGCAGTACAACGGCGTGCAGATGTGTGAAATAGAACAGTCTTTTAAGAATTCCGTAATTTCCTCTGAAGTCAGCTGAACCCCGTTGTCTGTTATTATCGTCGCGGGGATACCCTCTCTTGTGAACACCTCTTTCAAGAAGTCTATCAAAGACCTGGTGTTAATGTTTACCACAAATTTGTGAGTGATCCAGTTGGTAAAGTAGTCTATAAGCACTAATAGATACATGTCCTGTGAGCCTCTTCCATGAATGGGTCCCGTGATATCAAATCCCAGCTTTTTCCATGGAGCATCGGGTACCTTAACTGGAATTAACGGAGAGTGCTTGGTAATTTTGGACTTATCACTGATGCTACACGCATAACAGTCGCGAACTTTCTCCTCCATTTCTCGGTCCATCTCCGGGAACCAATAGTCTGCTCTTAATCTATTCTTGCACAAGCTTCTGCCAAGATGGCCTTCATGGGCTAAGTTGATGACTTGCTGCCTCACTCCCTCTGGTGGTACAAGTTTTCCCGACTTCATTACGAAGTTAACATTAATTGAGAGATCCTCTCTTACATTCCAAAACGGTTGGATTTCACTCTCCAACTCCTTGCACTTCTTTGGCCACCCCTTGACAATGTACTCCTTAACCTTCTTCAAAATCTCATCTTTCTCCATGTGCTCTTCCCACTCTTCTTTCATCACAGCAGTTACCCCTATTTCCAAAATAGTCTCTTGCATTTTTTCCTCAACAGTTTCATCCGGAACCGGAGCTCTAGAGAGGAAGTCCGCCATTCTGTTTAGTTGTCCAGGAATGTACACTGCTCGAAAATTATACCCCTGTAGGCCCAAAACCCACTTGGCTATGCGTGGAGTCATTTCCTCCATATTCTTCTTACTGAATATAGGAACCAAGGGCTTGTGGTCCGTGTGCACCTCAAATGGTACTCCCCACACATAGAACTTGAAATGCTTGATGGCCCAGTATACTGCCAGGGCCTCTTTCTCCACTGTAGAATAGTTTGCTTCTGGGGAAGTAAGAGTTCTCGACGCGAAAGCAATCACCTTAAGTTGTTTTTCCACTCTCTGAGATAGTGTTGCTCCTATTCCTTTGTTGCTCGCATCTGTGGTTATTACTATTTCTTTTCCTTGATCAAATTTCCCTATAAAGGGTGCCTGAACTATGGCATTCTTTATGTCTCTGAACGACTCTTCCTGCCTTTCACCCCATTCAAACTTGCTGTCTTTCTTCACCAATTCTCTCATTGCATGTGTTCTGATGGCAAAGTCCTTGATGAACTTAGCCATGTATTCTGCCAGACCAAGAAATGACAACAATTCCTCTTTGTTGGATGGCGTAGGTGCATCTCTGACTGCATTAACCAGATCGCATTTTGGTTTAATACCTTCTTCGGAGATAGTATGGCCCAAATAATCCACGGAGCTCACACCTAATTTGCATTTGCTCAGCCTGGTGGTGAATCCTACCTCCTTCAGCTTCTTTAAGACCCCTCTCAAGTTTTCGCTGTGTTCCTCCTCACTGGAGCCATAGGTGAGGATGTCATCTTGGAAACACATGGTTTTCCTGCATTCCCTTAGGATGTGCTGAATCACCCGTTGGAAAGCCGCTGCAGCCGAAGCCAAACCAAATGGCATCCTTAAAAACTTGAAATTTCCGAATGGAGTCGTAAACGCTGTCAGAGACTGTGAATCTGGATGCAGCTCTATCTGATAATAGGCCGAAGACAAATCCAGCACACTAAAATACCTCGCCCCCTGTATGGTAGTCAACATCTCTCCAATTCTCGGGAGGGGGTACCGATCCACCAAGATGTTTGCATTCAAGTCTCTCAGGTCCACACACAACCTGATGTTCTTTCCTCCATCCTTGGTCGTGATCACGACAGGAGCCAACCATGAAGATGTCTCTATTTCTTTGATCACTCCTTGGCTAATCAGTTTGTCCAACTCGATTTTCAGTGGTTCTTTCATGCGTAGAGGTATGGAACGTGGTTTGTGTATCACTGGCCTTGCCCCCTCCTTAAGCGTAATCCTGTGCATATAATTCTTTAGCACACCCAGCTTTTCGCTAAACACCTCCTTGAACTCCTGGATGACATCTTCTGCTACACAGGAGGGTTCTACCAAGAGCACCTGTTCTTTGTTGTTGGGATCCAATTTGATGCCTAGTTCCTTCTGATGTTTCCAACCCAACAGATTAGAACCTCTCTTGACCACATAAACTGTCCCTACTGTGTGCCTATGTTTGAAAGTTATTCGCATTTTCGTCATCCCTTCTAGCGGTATGCGCTCCTTGTAGTATCCTACTGGGTTTATATCAGCTCTCTCTAAAATTACTCCCCGTCCCGCAAACTTCTCCTCAAACTCCCTCTTGTCTATGAGAGTGTAGCGAGAGCAAGAATCAGCATAAGCATCAAAACTTTTACCATCCAAGGCAATCTCACATTTAGGGTATTCATTACATTCACTTTCCTCCTTATCCCCCACCTGGAAAATATACGTTTTCTCTTTAACATCCTCAATTTCTACATTTTCCACCATATGTACTTTCTGATTAATATTTTTACACACTTTAGAAAAATGTCCTCTCTTGTTGCATTTCCTACACAGAGTATCCCTGGCAGGACACTTCCAATTGTTTGCCAGATGATTTGGGCTACCACATTTGAAACAAAACAAACCTTGTGGGTTACTGCATTGACTGACCTTAGCTTTCTCTCCTACCTTGCAAATGGTCTCCCCCTCTTGTGCCCCTTTACTCTCATTCTTTTCTCTTAAAGCTCCTTCATGTATTTTCATTTCTTTCATACACAAAGCTGTATGCTCCAACCCTTTAGCTATGCTCAAAGCCTCTTCCAGAACAGGATTTCTCGCAAGGAGCTCATCCTGAATCCTTGAATCATTAGTGCACCTCACAATTTGGTCCCTTATCATCGAGTCAGTTAAAGCCCCAAATTCACATGTAGCAGCTAAACCTTTAAGAACTGCAACGTAATTGGTGACTTTTTCATCTTTCTTCTGACCCCTTTTATAGAACTTATGCCTCTCTAACACTACATTGATCTTCATTTTAAAGTGTTCTTCCAATTTTATCAAGGTATAGTCATATACATTCACCCCTTCAACCTCTTCTTGTTCATCATCTACAAGTCTTCCTGTTATATCTTCAAACACTTTTCTTCCATGTATGCCCAAATTATGTAACAAAATGTGTTGTTTCCTAACATTGTTATAATTTGCCCCCCCTATCGCTATGAGATAGGACTTGAAAATTCCCTCCCATCTCTTCCAAGGTATCTCCGGCTCCCCCAGCTCATTTAGGAAAGGTGGAGGCTGGCTCATACCTGCACCTGCCATGGCCATACAGTTGAAGGCACAATACACTTGCTTTAGAATAAATTTAACACAGTTGTAGATCATGTAAATATATACCTTACTGAAAGGGTTAATAAAGGCACTCTTACATGGGCATAAACCTAGAAAAGAATGATAACATTACCTATTTTCCACCTTAAAATATTACTCAACCCAGTACTTCTTATTTGTTCCCCTTACACCTGTCTCCATAAAAATCCTCCGAGTCCCCTTTCTGTTTCCTCGTTAAACACTGTCACTTGATATGGGCGGGAACTTCCTGTGGTGAGCGCCGTCTCCTTCTCCCAGCCTTCTCCCAGCCTCGCCGTGAAGTACTCGCTCTGACGCTGTACAACACCCAGAGCGCCGCTTTTCTTCGCCAAACCGCCCTTGGAAAACAGAGCAGGGTCAAATTGTTTGATAAGATCGGTGCTCTGTGCGCCGCTTTCACCCGCCAAGAAGCTGAGAGAAACTAAACAAATGCGGAAAATACGTCCCCTTCAGGAAACAGGAAACGGAGACTGTCCGACGTGAGCTCCTCTCTCTTCACCGATCCTCTCACCGCGGCGTTTCATCTCAACATGTAGAGTCCGTCTCACCATGAAACGCTAGACGGAACTCGGCGGGGGCCAGAAGATGTAGGAAACGTCCCGCTGGCTGTTACTTAAAGCTGCTAAGAAAAGATTGCGCTTGACTCAGACGCCCCTCAGCATACCGCCTCTCACCTCATGAAAGTCTTGTGACTCAAAGACGAACCTTCAACTCAGTGGGTCCGTAACTCCTCAGCCCTCTCATCCGCCAACACCAGCTTACAACTTGGAATACCACAGTACTTGAAGATGAATAGGAAGCGCTGTACTCCGACAAAGTTTTACTGACAGCGTGGTGTTACAGAACGAAAATCAGCGGCGGCAATGCCAGGCAGAGTCTCACAAATCAGGTAGGGGAAATTCCTTACGATCTTCCGTCCACAGCAAAATATACTCCAGGGGGGTGCACCACGCTGACCCTGGCTCAGCTCCTTGTCCTCGTCGCCAAAAAGTGTAGTAATAAGGCTCTACACAGTAATGAAGAAGGATAAGCTTTATTAGCTATAAATCCTACAGTGCACCCAGCTGGGCGGCATAACAATCTGAACATTCTAAAGCTGCCTCCAGGCTGACAGCTAGGGAGAAACCAAGTAGAAGGAATTGGGGGGGGGGGAAATACAGCAGGGAGGAAGAGTCCAATATAAAGTTACAACACTAACCTATCCACCACTTAAAATGTACTTGCATGTTTCACTATACTAATTCAACACTAATCCTCTGCGGGTCCCGGAGTAGCGTGTTACTTGCCGAAAAAAGTGCTTTGACGCCTTGTCAGGGGTAGTAAGTGCTATATAAATGCAATTACAATACAATACAATCATCATACTGGACCTCCCACACTGGACCCACATAACACCACACCTCAGGAAGCTTCAATGGCTCCCCATTCACAAGTGCAGCCAATTCAAACTTCTTACGCACACAAATAAAGCCCTGCACAAAACAGAACTAGAATACCAGAACAGCCACATACACTTTCACCAACCCACCAGACACCTACACTCTGCCTCTCTTACACACCCTCCCGGCATCAGCAAAAGCAAAACAAGAGGTCACTTATTCTCCTACATCGTGCCCATGGAATGACCTCCCTCAAAACATCATAGCTTCTTCCTCACTTCTTGAGTTCCACAGAAGCTGAAAACCTGGCTTTTTGTATAAGCAACTAGGGAAATACACACCTGCCCAAACAATCATGTGATTGTAGTGTCTAGGAAATATTAAGGATTAATCAAATTTGTAATATAATTTGCAGATTTCACATACAATGGCTTTTCTAAATCAAATGGATGAATATAGTAGTGCCAGAGAATGTGCTGCATTTATATTTTTTGCTGCATATTTTAGGCATTCTTGCTGCATAATTTGGTACTACACACCAAATAATCCTTTTAGCACTTTTGGGAAAGTGCCTCTATTTTCGTGATCATCACGATTTTTTGTGGACTGGCATAGTAAGCTAAATGTCAACTGTGGACTACTGTACCTATTGTGCCATTCAGTAGACTGACAAGGAAAACATGGTTTCATGCCTACATGTATAGTCTGACTCCTGAAGCGTTTACACCTGCAGACAAACCAGTAAAAATTACCATATTGACAGGACGCATGCCCTACTTTAAAGTAATACGTCAGTCACCTTCAGTGGTCTTTGTAGCCCCCAAGGTAAGGGTGCCTGGTATTTAATACCTGCATGCATATGCAGTGACTAGCCCTCAAAAGCTATTTTCACTGTTTGGGCTGTGGCTGGTTCTAAGAAGAAAAAGGTAAAGTACTAGTGATGTGTTAACTCCTCACCTTTCATTTGGAATAAGCTACAGATATGGTTTGAACACTGTTAATAATATGTATTAAAAGTACATTTCAAATGTGAAGTTTGATTTTTTTTATCAATATACAGGAGAAGTAACTTTTAAAAAGGTATACTTTCCCTACCTGAAATCCATGCAGGCTAATTAGGATTAGCCTGCTTACCTCTTACCTTTTCCTCACTTCTGCATAAAATTTCCTCTGGCTCCCCTCGTGATTGCTGCCCTCCCTCGGTCCTTCGAGCAGCCTTCACTTCCTGCCCTGAACTCCCCCTGGCCCTCATAAACAACTCTCTGGCTACAGGGGAAGTTCCTTGTTCTTTCAAACAGGCCGAGGTGGTAGCCATTCTAAAAAAACCCTCGGCAGATCCTTCCATTTTGAGTAACTACCGCCCTATATCCCTCCTTCCCTTCCTCAGTAAAGTCTTGGAATCGCACGTTACTCAAACGCTCAGTTCCTTTATTGAGGACTCATGCGTTTTAGACTCTAAGCAGGCAGGGTTTAGACCTGCGCACTCCACGGAGGCTGTCATTCTCTCCGTGATGGACGAACTGCGCAGAGGGGCTGATGTTAACACTCGACAAGCCCTTGTCCTTTTGGGTTTATCGGCCGCCTTCGACACGGTCGACCATGGTATCCTGGTCGACCGTGTCGGAGAGGCCGGTATCCATGGGACCGCCCTGGACTGGGTTCAGTCCTTCCTGACGGAACGACAACAAGCTGTCAGGCTGTCCCAGTTTTTTGCCACCCAGGTTGAGCTGACCTGTGGTGTCCCCCAGGGTTCCTCATTATCCCCTCTCCTTTTTAATTTGTACTTAGCCCCGTTACTTCGTGCCCTTCGCGGGTTGAGCGTTACCGCGTTCAACTACGAGGACGATATTCAGTTGATCTTTAATATCGACTCCTCCGAGGACTCTATCTCCACCTTTCAAAATACACTCTGCTTCATCAGTAACTGGATGAGCTCAAACCATCTGAAGCTTAACCCCGACAAGACTGAACTGATTCTTGTCGGGGGAGCTTCCAACCCTTGGCAGCCTTCCATCTGGCCTGCAAGTCTTGGAAGCCCTCCCTCTCCAGTTAACTCTGCTAAAAGTCTGGGCGTCATTATCAGTAATGACCTCTCTATGACCCCCCAGATCAGCGCAGTGGTGTCCGCCAGCCATTTCCAACTCAGGAAACTCCGAAAAATCTCCCGCCTACTCACTACCGAAGCGCTCACGTTAGCGCTCCTGGCGTTAGTGATCAGCCGACTCGATTACGCTAACGCATTGTATGTTGGCATTCCTGAGTACCAACTGAAAAGACTCCAGCTGATCCAAAATCAAGCTGCTCGCTTGATTTACCACCAGCCGAAAGATCAGCACGTTCGTCCACTTCTAAAGAGTCTTCATTGGCTGCCGGTATCCGCCCCCTGCAAATTTAAGCTAGGTTGTATTATTTTCAAGTCCCTCTCCGGTCAGGGTCCCTCCTTTATTTCTTCCCTCCTCCATCTTTATACTCCGTCCCGCAATCTACGCTCATCCCAAATGGCCCTTTTATCCGTCCCCAGGTTCAAGAGGAAAAAATACGGGGGCCTTAGGTTTTCTCTTCTGGCCCCATCCCTCTGGAACTCCCTCCCACTTTCTCTCAGACTTGCACCTTCATATTCTGGTTTCAGATCACTCCTCAAAACTTTCCTCTTCACCACCTCATACCTTTAGATTCCGCCTCACTCCCTTTTCACCGTTCTCCAGCACAGCGCCAAGAAACCTAATGGTGTTAGCCACGCTTTACAAATTAATTTCACATAACATAACATAACATAACCTCTGGTCTGTCACTTTAACTCAAGCAGGACAGTTTAGAAGTGTCTAGGAACTTCACTAGCTTAAAAGGAACCAGGGGAGAATGTACTTTTATAGTTTAGTGATAAAGGACGCCTGAAGAAGAGCGGTCTTTTGATTCCAACACACCCTTTGGTCTCCTGGCTTTAGGCTTGGTGAAGGAGAGTGCTGGCACCAGAACCAGTTTGGATTATTTAAGTGGGAGCCTAATGTGCATTACCCTAAACACACTCTTTGGTGTGGTTCACGTCTCTCTAAGGGCAAAAAGATTTTGATGTGTAGGATTTTCACTGAGAATGGCCCACTCTCTGATAGTTTGGAGGGTTGTAAACTGAATGCACTTCAAAAATGAGAAGGTTTGCCCTTGGAAACTTTTTGATCATCAGTCAGGGAGTGTTCATGAGTCACCTACTGAATAGTGAAATTAACAAAAGTAGGCCCTCACCCCTAGATCGTCAGAAAACTTGCTGGGCCCTCTGGATAAGAGAAGAGGAATGGACCTGATGTATGTACTATGTTCTGGAGACCACAAGGGCTTCTCCCATGTGTACCCATGGCTAAGAAGAGTACTCCCAGAGTCAGCTGGCTGACCTGCGTAATGGCTACAGTAACACAACAAGCTGCAAGAGCCCGGATGACTTGTTACAAATGGACCTCAATTGCGCCTTGCTGGTGGTCTTGGTTGGAGTGTGTCCTGACCTCTGAGTGCTGTCCCAAAGTCTGGCGAGCTTTAACAGTGGCTAATAGTAACCTCCAAGGAAAGTCTAAAAAGTTTGGATTATTAAAAACATTGGACTTCCATGGCCACAGGAACTTCTGCGAGGTCTTGCTTTGGATACAGCTTTAAGCTTCTCCTGCTTAAACATTTTGTCTGAAGCTAGATATGTATACTTTTTGAAGGTGCTAGTAGTATCCACTCTGCAAAGAAACATTGACGGATACGAAATTGAGGCCTTTTACTCCTGATGTCCCAGGGCTTGACTTACAATGGATCTTGTACAACAGGGCTAAGTACCCCATCAGCACTTAACTCTCAGTAGTAGCTATGGTCGAGTAGTCAAGGCTTCTGTGGGGACGGTAGATACAGAGAGGTGAACACAGGCTCACATCTCAAAGTACGTTCAATAGCAGCTATAAATGATTGTCCAGACAAATGGCTGCTTTTATGAAAAAAAAGGAGTATTTCTTTATGAACAGAAAGTTAAATACAACATACACAAACAACACACACAGCCCCTGAGGTCATGGCTCTAGTGTTTAATAGGCAGGTCCCTAAGTCCTACATCCTTTTCGATAACTATAGTGGCTGTTTCCCTTTGTAGAGGGCTTTCCTGAGAGCAATGTTGAGTTGAAGGTGTTAGATGTCAAGATCTTTATAGGCATGGATGTTAAATTTCATCCACTTGGAGCTTTCCTGACTTCATTGATGACTGCACTGGGGTCCTGTTTCTTAGCAACCAACTGTCATCTAGGCCCACTTCAGATCCCACTTACACCTTGACCCACTGATGACTCGTCAATGACAACTTTTTCTAAGTCAGAAGGTAAACTTTTCACCAGGGCGAATCAGGTACCTATATCCAACCGGTGACCCATCGCAGTCAGCCTTAACTTTTGACTATGACTCGGTCTACCACGACCCTTTGGCACTTTTGCACTTTTTACCACTACTTTTATTTGAAATTTTAAAAATTAATATCTCTGGTTCCCCTTATTTGATTTTTCTCAGTTTGGTTTTATTTTGTTCATTAATTTATGTTCTATTTTTATAAATTGGAGTGGGACTTATATTGTGTTTTTCAATTTTTATTGTTTTGGGTACTTCTAAATACTTTATAAATTTTCCTAAATTAAGCCTGAATGCTCTGCACCGTAGCTATCAGTATGACGCATGAGTGTTCATGTCATCGTGCATGCCTGTGCCAATGAAATGACACAGCTAAGTCATTATGCATTTTTCAATTTTTTTCGTTTGGCTGATGCGGCACAGCCTTGGCAATCAGCAGTGGCAAATCCAGCAGATTGAAAAGGTGAGACCAATTAGCTTTCCCACAGTTTGTTGTTTGGTGTTGTTTTGTTTGTTCCTTGTATGGCATGATAATACTTGAGCTTCTCTTTACTGCCACTTGTACAGTAACAGTAGTTTATGAATGGATTACATTGGTTGGTAGTTACAAAATACACTGTTAGATCAGCAGTAAATGAAAGTGCCATAAAAACAGTTCAGGGCATCACTTAGTGATTTAAATGAAAATCACTCAACCTTGCTTCTGTAAATTTTTATGATTGTGTCACTTTTGAATACTCCCTCATTCCTAGATTGACTCTTAGTACCCTATACAAGCGATCAACAGGATCCCACCAAATATACTCTGGTAAACACATTTCCATAATTCAATGAGAAATTAACTTAATCTCCTTTGTAATTGCAAGGGAAATTGTTCCCATTGCTCCATTTGAATCAAAAGGTTTTGCTGTTTATTTACACTTATGTTGTTAGAGAACTTTAGTATTCAAGCTCAAAGCAATCTTTTCAAGATGACAATCTGTAACCGTCAGTTTGCCTTGTGTTTCAGGCTTAGGCCGCACGTCAGCTAGCCGTCTCTCAGGCTTACAAATGAATGGGGTGACTAGCAGCGGTCCTGCCTACACAGCATGGCCGAACAATGCTGGCTTTGGGTGACCTAGCCACAAGAAAATGATTGAAATTGCCTGAACGCTGTTATGGTCCCTATCGTGCGATTTGGATATGATTGTAAAATGAGCATTAAGCAAATGTAGGCTCCACGGTTGTGACTGCTTCTACTTATCAACACCTCATGCTACTATACACCAGATAGGGGCTTTTAAGCTTTCAAAGATTTTAATGAAAGTTGATTTTACGATAATGTGCACAGCTGTGCAATGGACACAGTATTGCACCTCATACTGCCATGTTTCTTGCTAAAGAGCATCAATAACTTTAAAGGTAGCATCTTACATTTATTTTGTGCAGTCAACTTGAAAAGTAAGGAGGAAAACTTTCTAAACTGGGTGTCAATCAGACAGCCTCTTTAATTAGCTACATATTATATTATAAACGAATTTTATCAGCAGGTAAAAGAAAATGGTGTTATTCTATGGCTATGGTCTTGCAATTAATTATGCCTCACTAATCTTTTAGCACCTTTTTTCTAAATGAAAAAACTATTTTTTGCCGAAGTGAAAAACTTTGAAGTGTAAGAGTCTCACACATGCTCTGTGACTAGACGACTCATCAAACCCTTTTTCCTTCTCCGCAATGAAACCTTTCTCATTTACATGCAGGGTGGAGGGGATTCATTGAAGTTCCCTAATTCGTACTTAAATGCAATATGACAAATACAGGTCGAAAAGCAAAATCATATAGCATACAGTGATGGATGCATTGATGCGAGAATGTTCCTGTTCTAAGAACTTTGAAGTATATAATCACATGACCTTAACGCAGCACTTTCTGCCACAGTGTTGCAGTTTTAAGACTATGGCACAACTTTGGTGCTCATTGTACTGATGTCAGAAAGTTGAAAAGCCATGTTGACTCTATAGAGATGTAAACATTTAATGTGTTGGCACCACACAGACACATGGGTACACGTGCATGAAGTGCTTATCCCACTACGCTTTCTGGCACTGCATATGGAGCAGGCGTTGTCTTTAATGACTGTATAAACACAAATCACCTTAACTTAAATTGTAGTCAGACAACACATACATTGTTTTCACGCAGGGCCTTTTTCACGCAGTCTCCAGGAATAATTGTGTAACTTTTAAATTGTAATGCTCATAATGTGGTGTGTATTGTGCAAAGGTAACGGGCTTAGCTTCCACATGACCACCACTAGGTTCCAGGAGGCTTGGCATAAATTGCGGTATCTATTTTTCATTTTCATGCGTTTTTAAAGCATGAAATGTTTGACACTTTGACTTTCCAACTGATTTCCCCCCGACTAACTTTTTATTTTTTACTGTTGTCGGAAAGCACTAACTAAAAGCGACTTCTGACACGTTTGTAAGCGGTCGTTAAAACTCTATCACAACTATAAAGAGAATTGCCAAGGAAACGGAAAGAGAATAGGGTTATTTATGCCGCAAATAAATGCCAAAAGGTGCGTCTTTTGAAACAAAACACCACGTAAAGGTTATAACATTTCATGACATATTGACTGACTACTCTGCTATTGCAGTACGCCGTGCCTATTTACAAAGTAAACTCCGTTTTTCAAAGTCTCCCTTGTTATAAATCTGTTTCCACGGGTTGGCACCAGAACCAGCAAGAGTGCACGTTTGAAAGTACCCCTCAAAACATGTTGCCCCTTTTCATGATTATCTTCAATTGGCACCGGAGCGTGCCGCACGCAGGCAGCAATGCGGCTGACAATGGCGGTGGTTATTAACTTGAAACAATCTCTTTCTTCAGCTCAAACCTCTCCGTGGCCGGTTTTATTTTTGCCCGATCGCGACAATCACAGCGCTTAGAACGGGGCCCGTGGTCACGGAGACCAGTGAACGCCGGGACAAAAGCCAGAGTAAACACTCACACCCTGAAATGAAAGAAGCTAAAAGATAAGCGCGAAAGACCTTATTTTTGGAGAATACAAGAAGATTTAGTGGCTTTCCACTTAATTCAAGTGAAAAGGACCACACTACCTTGCATATTGCAGCGATAATGTAATGGGGGGAGGAAACAAAGCCTTCTTTGTGAGGGTGACACCTCGCATAGGCACGCTGAAGAAACTTTTCCCCTCGGTATCTGGTAACACATTCTAATTAATGCTGCGCATTCCTTTACTCGAATCATTTAATGCGTAACAAGGGGCGGGAACGGCCCCGCTGAATACTGCTGATTGCCCTGTTAGAGTTATGGGAGTGAAAGCCCGGGCCTCCTGACGTACTGCCTATTAACGCCAAGCTTTGAAAGAGAAGCGCACCCTACAAAAGCCGTCAATCCTGCTTGCCCTTAAAGCCCGGGTTCACATGGATTCGAGTGACAGCCCGCCTCCCCCTGCGCACAATACATCAATCTGTCTCCCCCACAAGCACCCACGGCCTATTGTGCGAGCCGCAGGTGCCTGTTATGGCACCCATGGCTGCCTCCCACTGCTCCGCCCCTGAGAAACAGGAACTGCAGACAATAGGGCACTGTGGGAAGATGGCGGTGGGTGTTTTGAGGGCCAGGGGCCAGATGGTTAAGGGTGGTGAGCGAAGGTAGTTTCATGCCAAATCGGCCAGATTTTGAGCTACTGGGCTTTAATTCCTTTCACTTTCTGAGACGACGTTAATGGGAGAAAATAGCAAGGAAAACGAACTCTCTTCTTCTCTTACAGTTTGCTTGAAAGTCAGTCTTTCTTCGTGGATACTACTACCAAAACCGCTTTCAAAGTTTCAGGGAAGCGAATGTTGCTAGTTTACTCTGCAATCAAGCTATTCTTCATGGTCATAAAATAATGTTAAACTTTATAAATACTTTTTTGGCTCTTTGAAAAAGGGAATTTGAAATGCAAAAACATGCTTATAAGCACTAGCATCACTTCCCTCCTATAGCTAACGACTCTGGTTCAAAATGGGGCCAAAGTTAGCCATACAACTCTGGGATGCTCCTTGTTTTTTCGTTGTTTTTTTTTTTGGGGGGGGGGCTGTGGGGAGGGGCACGCGTGGACAAAATATGAACAGTTTAGATGCCGATATAAAATGCCCGACATATATGGATCGACGGAAAACAATAACAGAGCAAAATATGTTAAAAGCTGTCAAAAAGTAGTGATTCCCTCAAAATGTAGAATAGGTGGCAAGACCAAATTATATTGTCCTGCAATTATAATATAATTACCAGACAGAAACATTCAATATTTTGAGAGATACCCAAGTACGCGGTTTCAATGTTCGGTTCTCTGGAGTGACCTCCTCGGCGAATGGACATCCTCCATAGGTAGGCTTTATATACCAAGATACTCTGGAAAGAAAATAGGTGCAATCTCAAATTGTAATGTGAAATTACCTAACCCGCAAGCTATCGTTTTGGAAGACTGGCAGTAAAATAAAAACAATACTCAGATCGACAATGCTATAACTTTTCTAAGCGTAAACCTTCTTTTCAATGGCACTAAAGCCAGTTTAAAACTGATTACCTAACAGATATTGGACCAAGAATGTATTGTGCATGTCCTTATACAATACATATTGCACTTTAAAAGGCCTCTTTTAAATAGTCTTAGGTAAACTACAGGATTATGCAATTGCAAATTATTAAAACATCACCCACAGTTGTATTAAGGATAATGGCAATCATTAACACTTTGTGGAGCAAAGTTTTTGCCAAAGTTGCTGTTCAAGAGTGACAGATCTTTGAGTAAACATTGCACACAGTGATACCTCTTCTCTATTTGTACCCCGATTTATGGTCACCTTTTGAACCAATTATAAGGACCACAGTGTAGACATCACGTTTTACTAAAAGACGCATTGCCTAACGTTTTGCCCACATGTTAAAGTTCTAAGATGCAGTTTATGATGTTTTCATATTTTGAAATGCTGTCCATTTTGTGTAGAAAACACAATATCTCTACAAGTTTTTAAAGAAAAATTCTATTATTCTGCTCTATTTTCTGCAGCATATAAGGACATTACTTTTTATTATTTGTTCAGTACATCTTAAGCTTTGAGCGGGGCAGTAACATATTATCTACAATTTATCATATCAGCCTGAAGCAACATTTTGTTCAAGTTGTAACATTTTATCATTTCACAAAGCAATCTTGTAGAGGTGTGTGATGTTGCAAATGTTTTTATTCTCACAGTCTTTGAGAACTTATAAGATAAATGTTATTATTTTACAAATTTACAGAGTATAACGCTTTTCCAACATTTGCTTGAAAATCTGGAATTATGTGAGAATTTGTGTCACAAAATGAACATTACAGAGGAAAAAAACCTGTCTACAGTCTTCATCTTGACAGGATTTCATGGACAAAAGCAAACTTAAACAAGGAAACTTCACAGACTTAACATCTTGTCAAAATATTACATTTTGAAAACTTTTGCTGGGGTAAAAATATCTTCACACATCCCAAGTAATTTCCACAAACAAATAAAATGCATGTCCCATATGACTCTGAAAGTTGAAATTTTTTCAGATGGCAATTTTATGAAATTGTTACCCATTGACATTTTCCTCTTTTGCAAGATTTGAGTGCTCAGAACAACTTAGGGAGTTCGCCGACATCCACAACAGCTTCGGCGCCCCACCCACGCACCCAACCGTCGAACCAATGCCCCCCACCGCCACCCTTCGCACCTGGACCACGGTGACCACCGAAGACACAGCCTGCACGATGAACACCATCCACTCCGGATCACCGACCGACCCCTGCCCACACCACGTCTTCAACAAGGCCGACTCCACCATCGCACCCCAACTCCGGGACATCATCAACGCCTCCTTCAACACCGCCACCTTCCCGGAGAGCTGGAAGCACGCCGAGATCAGCGCCCTCCTGAAGAAACCTACAGCGGACCCCACCGATCTCAAAAACTTCCGCCCCATCTCGCTCCTCCCTTTTCCTGCTAAAGTCATCGAGAAGATCGTCAACAGACAGCTGACCGCCTTCCTCGAGACGAACGGATCCCTCGACCCCTCGCAGTCCGGCTTCAGAGCCAACCACAGCACCGAGACCGCCCTCATCGCAGCCACCGACGACATCCGGACCCTGCTCGACAAGGGGGAAACAGTGGCCCTCATCCTCCTGGACCTCTCCGCTGCGTTCGACGCGGTCTGCCACCGCACCCTAGTCCAGCGCCTCAGCAACATCGGTATCCAAGAGAAGGCACTGGAGTGGATCATCTCGTTCCTCGCCGGAAGAACACAAAGAGTCCGCCTCCCCCCGTTTCGCTCCGAGGCCACCGAAGTCATCTGCGGCGTCCCACAAGGATCTTCACTCAGCCCCACCCTCTTCAACATCTACATGAAACCTCTCGCAGCCATCGCACGCCAGCACAACCTCAACATCATCTCTTACGCCGACGACACCCAGCTGATCCTCTCCCTCACCAGAGACCCCGACACCGCCAGAACCTGCCTACACGAAGGGATGAAAGACGTCGCCGAGTGGATGAAGGACAGCCACCTGAAACTGAACTCGGACAAGACGGAAGTCCTCATCCTGGGATCTTCGCCCTCCGCCTGGGACGACTCCTGGTGGCCCCCAGCCCTCGGCACCGCACCCAAGCCAACCGACCATGCACGCAACCTGGGCTTCATCCTGGACCCCTCCCTCTCGATGACCAGACAAGTCAACGCCGTCTCCTCATCATGCTTCAACACCCTGCGTATGCTTCGCAAGATCTTCCGCTGGATCCCGACCGAGACCAGGAAGACTGTCACCCAGGCACTCATCACCAGCCGACTGGACTACGGAAACGCCCTCTATGCCGGAACCACAGCCAAGCTAAAGAAAAGACTCCAGCGCATCCAGAACGCCTCCGCCCGACTCATCCTGGATGTCCCCCGACGCAGCCACATCTCCAGCCACCTGAGGAACCTGCACTGGCTCCCCGTCGACAAGAGGGTCAAGTTCCGGCTCCTCACCCACGCACACAAGTCTCTCCACGACCTGGGCCCCAAGTACCTCAACGACCGCCTGACCTTCTACACGCCCACCCGCCAGCTACGGTCCACCAGCCTCACCCTCGCAGCCGTACCACGCATCCGAAGAGCCACCGCCGGAGGAAGATCCTTCTCTTACCTGGCTGCCAAGACTTGGAACTCCCTCCCCATCCACCTTCGGCTGACCCAGGACCATCTCGCCTTCAGGAAACAACTCAAGACCTGGCTGTTCGAGCAGTAGCATACCCCTCCCCCCAAGCGCCTTGAGACCCTCCCGGGTGAGTAGTGCGCTATACAAATGGCATGATTGATTGATTGATTGATTAGGATGTAGGGCATATCGCAACCACCCGCATGGCGGTGGCAATCCGTCCTACTTGCTTCCATGCCTGCCACCCATTTACACCCCGCCATATTAGTATGGCGGGGGTACTGAGGCTGACGGGAAGACCGTCCGCTGCTTTTCTGCCTGGTCGACAAGTTGACCGGGCGGAAAAGGGTTTAATATTGTGGCGGTGTCTGCTAAACACCGCCGTCCAAATTAGTATGGGTGCGGAAACATGCCTTTCCCCACGGAAATGCAAAAAAAACTATTGAAGGACGGAATGTTGCACAATGGCAAAACATTCACCCCCAGTCACTGATCTGGGTTTAATCTATCGTTATTTTGTTCACCACACCACCCCAGTTCAGACATGGCCATATGCAAATCAGTCTTGACTCTGTGCCTCATGGGAACAGTCCATGCAAAATTTTCCAAACTAATACGCCAGTGACTTCCGCTGCTGTGTTGATAGTTTTGGGTTGATTTGTCAAGCGGGGGACTGATTAAAAGGGGGGGTCTCAAAACGTGTTTTCTCCATGTTATTTTCCATAGGAAACTTTAGACATGGCTACAGCCCAAACTGCTGAATGGAATTACACCAAATTTGGCAAACCGGTAGCTCTTGGTTCAGAAAGCACTCTTTTCGCTAAATGGTGTAAATCCGTTTAGTAGTTCCTGAGAAATGTAAGCATTTCTCAGATATCCAAATAGGGACGCGGCGGATCCGCAAACCCTTCCGATCTCTTGCCTGCAATCTGATTGACTGTCAACACTTCAAACCAGAAAGTGTTGGCAGCCATCTTGTGACTCGGTTTCTCTGAGTCCCACCGAAAAAGTTTTTAAAATGTGAAAAAAAAGAAAAGGGGGCAGGGTAGAAACACCCTTACTTCTTAGGCCAACTCAGGGGGTCCCACAAGGCCCCCAGGGGGCCATAAAAAGCATTACAAATAAAATAAATTGGCGGGATTCATGTTGGATCCGCTAATTTGGCCCCCCAAAAAAATTAAGCAAGTGCTCCTGTGTTTCGTTTCCTTTAAGCCCCCGGGGGGCTGGGTCCTTGGAGCAATGAAAAAATTAGATGGGGGCGGGCCCACATGTGACCCCACAGTCCTGGGGTCTGCCACCTCTCTGGGGCTTATACATTCAATGCAGGGTAACCATGAGGGCCCCGCGGCCCCAAAAAACAATGCGTCCACGCATCTTATTGGACTGCCACCTCTCCAGGGCTATCTAGATAATTAGGAGTGGGCAGCTCCTGTCCCCCCACACAGTCCTGGGACTGCCAACTTCCCGGGGCTATGCTTAGAATAATGTTTGGGGGGCAGCCTTCTCCAACCACATTCCAATTCATTTAAAAAATACTTACGCCAGGAAATGGGCTGTTGCCCATGCTCCTGCATTATACAAAAATCATGTAGGATGGGATGAGGATTCTCCCCACGATAAAATTCAGTTAGAAAATCAACCAACTGCACGACGGAAAGCAAGAAGCTAAAAGACGGGCCAGGGAGATATTAGATTAACTTGAATACCAGGGGGGATTGAAACATGCATCTCATCAGTGAACAATGCTTTGTTTCCTGTCTCCAAACCAGACAATACATATTGTCTAGTTTTGGATTGCAGACATTTAAACTCTTGTTGCAAAACATTTGCAGTGCAAAATGCACCAAGTACGGCATTAATGAAAAACGTGCGTAAAAAATATAAAACATCATTAGATATTTCTAACGGCTTCTTCTGTCAAAACATTGCACCAGAAAGTAGGTATTTGACCGCTTTCTCAATAATGGGGACACAGCTTCACTTCTGTCATCTCCCTCAGGGATTCAAGAATAGTCCTGGGTTATTCTCAGCAAGAGTAACAGACTTACTACAAATGAATGATGACGAAGCATTGTCATATGTAGATGACATCTATCTGACAGACAATGATTTGGATAGGCATTTGAACAGGGTGAACAGCATTATACTTGAATTCACCTCAGAAGGGTACAAATTCAATTTCAAGAAATCAAGAATTGCCCATCTCAACATTCTTTTTCGAGAATATGAATTATCAAATCAATGCAAATGCCTGGCAGACACCTTTTTAGAAAAGTGTGCGCTGCTCCAACCTCCAAAAACCTGAAAAACTTACAGTCGATTCTAGGTTTCCTAAATTTCGGAAGAACGTACATTCTAAATTAAGCAGAAAGGGTTAAACCTCTCTATGAATTAATCAAACCTGATTTTAAAACAGTAAAGTAGACATAAAAACACACTGAAATTTTGCATTCATTGCAAATAGATATGTTAGCAACAAAACATTTGCAAACACGCCTAAACATACACAACTTAGTGATCCGGATCATTCCAGGACAATACGATTCACGTAATTAACTTTTAACGAAGGTGAAAAAATATAAATATCTTACAAATCACACTTGTACACACAAGCAGATATGAAATTCACTTCTACAGAAAAATTCTGACAGTTGTTCAAACTGCGGTAGCAAAAGAGAGTGCCCTCGCACAGGGTAAGCGCATTATGGTTGTTACACCTGTACCTGCCTTAGAGGCAGTGACAAAAGCGAGCATTCCAAATGCTAAATCTTTACATCCGAGATGGATACAATGGGTAAATTCTCTTGCTGCAACAGACGTGGAATACATTTTTTATCCTTATTTCAAAACACAAGCATTTCTACAATATGAACAAGAATGTCCTCTGCCTACTGAAATTCTGCCAGTATGAATGTATAATTTATACTGACGGATCAGCACAACCCGCTACGGTAGGGAAACAAGCCTATAGTGCGGCGTGCGTGATCGTTAAAGGTCATTAGCACAATGGCAAATTCCGACCAATGGTCACTAAAACACAATCTCTAGGAGATTGTACAGCTCACAAGCTGAACTACAAGCATTGAAGATGGCACTAGAGAATACGGACCGCGAATTCCCCACACTCATAGTGTGCGATTCGTTATATTGTGTTCAATCTTACAATGAATACTTGCAGAACTGGCTTCAAAACGGTTATATCGACGCAAAAGGTGGCACAATCAAGTATAAAATGCTTTAGGAACAAGTAGTTCAGTTACGACAAGGACTATAAAACACTCACAAGATACATATACTGAGTCATCAACGTGATGGCGTTCACGTTAAAGGGAATTCGTTGGCTGATGAAGCCACGAAGGCAGCTGTGCAAACGGCTTCCGTAGCTGCGATCACTCGATCAAAAATGAAAATAGACAGCAAAATAATGCTAGCTGTCAATGGTTCAAGCAAAGACAGTGGAAAAACATTAACTAAAGTGTTTCCACTCAAATACTCGTACGTAACTGATGCAAACAATTTGCTCGAATCCCTGGAATGGGGGATAGAGTAATTCCAAACATGGAACATAGATTAGGACTAGTTTTAGCAGCACATGAAGGGCTTGCTTCTGCACATGCAGGTGTTTCCGCCACAGTATCATTATTAAAACAGAGATACTGGTTGCTGCGTATTAGGAAACAACCCAGAAATTATGTTTTGGAATGTGAAATATGCCAAGATGAAAGTCTCTACAGTGAAGCGTCCTGGCAGCCCCCCCTGTTAATTTCAGATAAACAATTAGCTTGCATTTACCTGGACCACTGCGGTCCCTTACAAGGGGATGGTAACTATAAATATATCATGGTCGCAGTGGATTTGTGTTCAAGATTCATTTGGATATGGCCTCAGCGCTCGGCTGACGCTCGAACTGTAATAAAAGGTTTGCGAGTCTTTATCGGCACATACGCAGTCGGCAAGCTACATTCTGACCAGGATCCTGCGTTTAATTCTCGAGCTTACAATGAGGCCATGGCCAATATGGGCGTTGCATTGCAGTACTCTAGTCCATTCTATCCTGTGGGAAATTCGGTAGAGGAGAGAAAAAACCGAGACATAAAGCAGTCTATAATAGCTAGAGTATTAGGTTCAGGTGACGGGTGGGTCAAACATCTAATATGTGTCCAACATAGTCTTAACAACTTACCAAGAAGTTCTCTAGGGGGTATCACTCCACATGAGGTCCTTTTTGGAACTAGAATGCTGGTTGCGGACCTTGATTGTCAGACATCAGTGGTGGACCAGAAAGATTTTGATATCAAAGATCATTTGGATGTTTTACAGGACTTAAAAGAAATAAGAACAAAACAAAGTAAGGTGATCCTGAAACCCACAACCACTAAGGAAAAACCGACTGTCCCAGCAAGGCCTGTCTGTTTCCCAAAGCTTGGTGATCTAGTCAGAGAGAAAATCGTGGACAAAAAGGAATTTGGGCCTTCTTACAGACAACCGGTACCTGTCCTTGCAATCCACGGATGAAGAACAGCAATACTGCCGCCCCTTGCTGGTAAAAAGGAGAACAGGTTAGTGTCTATCGACCTGGTCAAACCACATTTTGTGGCCGATATTAAGCAGTGGGCCAAGTGGACTCAGCCAATGTAGCAAATGCCCTGCTCTAGCTACTATCCAAGAGGTTCAATCTGAGAGACTCATCACCTTTGAAGAATCTGCAGTGCGAAATTAAGGACTAACAGCTAGATTCATGAAGCCAAATTGCGCTCGCAATAGCAGCGAATTTGACGGGAAGGAATTCAAGAAACCCAAACAACCAAAATTGCGAATTCGCAAATAAAAATTAGCGAAATCGCTATTAAATTTGCAGAATCCTGGAGGATGGGCATTTGCGATTCGGAAATAGCGAGAAGCCATGGATTCTGCGAATCCAATTGCGAAGTCGCAAAAAAGTTGCAATTGCCATTCATGAAAAATCGCTAAAAGCGAAAAACGAGAAAATCGCTATTTGCGACGCGCAAATTAAGAAAAACTCAAATCAGGTGGTAACCAGTACTGAAAAAATATATTTTTCAAAAAACAGTCAGGTCACTCCCAACAGGTGCAGGGCTGACCAAACACATTTAAGGACATGCAGCTGGAGCCTGGGGATTCCCACAATGCCTGGACTTTACATGCTGGTGAGGCGGCGTAGGCTGCAGCGAGCTGCACGCAACAGACGGAGGATACAGTAGCGGATATTCCGCCAGCGGGTCAGCCTTCTGGGCCAAACCAGGGAGCAAATCTATGCCAAGTACCGCCTGAGTGGGGCTATGATAATCAAGCTCATCCGGGACCTAGACCCCCTGATGCAGCACCCTACAAGGAGTACCAATGCCGTGCCCACACATGTGCAGGTATTGTGCTGCCTGCACCTCCTGGCCTCCGGAAGCTTCCAGGGGATGGTCGCAGTTGCAGGGGGGGTATCCCAGCCCACCATGGCCCGCTGCCTAAGGAGTTTCCTGGAGGCAATGCTGACCCGGCTACACCACTATATATCATTCCCCACCAGCCAACAGGACCTCAATGATACAAAGCTGCAATTTTACAATGTAGCTCAATTCCCACACGTCGTTGGATGTATTGACTGTACGCACGTCCATATTTGCCTACCTGCTGAGACGGAGTACATGTACCGCAACCGGAAAAGCTACCACTCCCTCAACATCCAGATGGTGTGCAATGCCAAAACAATAATCACGGACATTGTGGCACAGTACCCGGGGAGCACACATGACTCCTTCATCTTCAGGCACAGCGGCATCCACACACGACTGGCCAGGGGAGACTTTGGCGAAGGACACCTACTAGGTAAGTACACATGCCCCAAATGTGTACATTGTGATCATGTAGCTGTGCAGAACAGGCACTCACCCTCTGCTTCTTACATACAGGTGACAGCGGCTATGCTCTCCGTGAGTACCTCCTCACCCCATACCTCAACCCTGCAACACCACAGCAACGGCGATTTAATGCATCACACATTCGCACAAGGAACTGTATTGAGAGGACATTTGGCCTGTTGAAAAGCAGGTTCCGCATACTGCACAAGACAGGTGGGGCCATGAAATACGATCCTAAGGTCTGCTGCCGCATCGTGGCTGTGTGTGCGATCCTTCACAACATTGCTACCAAGCCAGGATCCCTGTTGACATCTCTGGCAGTGAGTCGGAAGGGGACAACCACCCACCTGCTCATATGCATCACGTACGTGGGGAAAATCCAGCAGAGGGACACAGGCGCCATAACGAAATCTGCATGAACCATTTCTAATGCACCCACTCCCCATACCCATTACTTGACTCATGCAGGAGGACATTAAGAATGACATGAGTCAGATTAAGGTAGTCAAACCAATTATATTTGTTAAAGGACAATAAACTTGGCATTCAGCTAACTTGTACATCACTGACATATTGCGTCATATGCCTGTCCTTCAGGAGGGCATGCTTGTACCAGCAGCATGGCCCCTCAAGTCAATGTCAACGTTCAATGCTGCCTCCGGGCAGATGCTCCCAGCCTCCTTTCCCCATCGTCCTCCTGATTAGGACGTGAGGCAGCAGAGGGCCTGCTGCTGCGGCGGGGTGCTACCACCGGAGGGATGGACTGGCTGCTATGGCTGGATGTAGCCTTACTTGTGTCATCCCCCCACCCCCCCGGCCATGGTTGGCAGCCTGCATGGCCTGGACTGCAGTAGCCACATGCTCTAGAGCTGTCACGACGTCCTGGCAGCACTGGACCATTTGGACCTGCATTGCCAAGGAGCGTCGCGAGAGCTGCGAGGTAGCGTTGCCGATTATGTAGTTCGAGCGCGTGTACGCCGACAGGCGGGTCAGCAGTTGGCGGTGTCTGCGGCGATTGAGTTCCCGCTGCCTGTTAATGGCCTGTGTGTTGGCCTCCATGGCAGCTGTCATACGCTCAGACATCAATGCAACATTTCGGGCAGTCTTGCCAGTTGCAGGTGGATGGCCCCAAGATGACGTGCCTGTGTCTGATGCACATGCAGCATCCTACGCTCGATGGATAGCCCACCTGCTTGCAGATTTAGCCCCCTACCAGCACGGGAAATGTTGGAGCGCTGACCCCTCACCAGTCCGCTGGACTGGCTCCTCACATCCGCAGGGCGGGGGGTTGGTTGGCGAACTGGAGCTGGTGTAGCTTGTCCCACTGGGGACTGTGTGACAGGCAGTGCTACTGCAGCGTGTGCTGGCACAGGGGTGGCACTGGCCACAGGGGCAGGTGGTGTGATGAGCGCTGGTGCGGGAGCTTGCACAGATGGTCCGGGCTTTGGGAAGAGATTCGCGTCTCCCTCTGTGTCCTCCGTGATGTCCATTACCAGGCCATCGCTGTCAGTGCTTGGGACTTTTCTGCCACCTGTGATGTAAAGTGGACGTTGATAAGTGACATGTTTCTTACCCATTTAGACTTCCTAAATGCATGCAGACTACCATTCCCTGACTGGCTGCAGGATTGACTCTCACTAAACATGTGTGGCTTAATGGGGCAAGATGGTAAATGTGGTCAGACTACAGGTCCCACAATGCATTAGGGCTTTAGTGGTGTGCTTTGTTTGCATGACTGGGCTTTGATATGGGAGGCTCTGGAGTATTGGACATTTTGTCCGCCTCGGCCACCCTCCTCGAATCTTTTCCAAACAGGCGATTGTAGTCCTTGCAGACTCCTTCTATCAGGAACTCTAGCTCCTGCTCCGAAAATTTGATCTTTCTTTTGCGCCCACTAGCAGATCCAGCTGCAGCTTCTTCAGTCATGCTTGCCACTGGGGTGTATCCTGCACAACTCCTGTAGGCACACTGGAGGGGACATCTGAATGTGATGCTCCCTGTACAGGCTCTCACTGCTGAATGAGGGTGGAACCTGCCTACTTCCTGGTTGTGATGTCATCACTGGGCTCAAGATGCGACTTCCCGTTTTTGCGATCTCGCACTTAGCGAGATCGCAATTTGCGATCTTGCTATTTGCGAAATCGCAATTTCTAAACGGATTTCGGACGGTTACGCGAATATTTAGCGGTTTTCGGCAATTGGCGATTGCGAGTCGCTTTTTTTCACGCAATTTTGCATGAATGCCAATCTGCGATTTCTTAATTGCGATTCGCTTTTTCTCGCAATTAAGAAATCGCAGATTGGGACATTGATGAATATAGCTGTAAGCAACAAAGCTATGGAAATTGTACCTATTGAGACCCAAATAACAGTTTGTCAAGATACAACTGTCTACAATGTAGTAGCATCTGACTACACAAATGTAACACGTGATCAAGTGGTTCCAGCAATTTCAACGAATCCTGATGCAATCTCAACAATTGACAGAACGGCCTCTGGCTATTTCATTAATCTTGATACGTTTTCTGAGGATCCGGCGAACCTGAAACAACACCAGTAAAAAGAACTTTGAAAGAACAAACAGCAGACCTTTTTCATCACCTGGAAAAGACTTATCTGCTTTCACCATGGATTGAACTTTGGATTGTGTTGGGTGTACTTTTTCTTCTACTTTGGTTGAATCTGGTAATAACTTTGGGAATGCTGATAAATGAAAGATATGTCAAAATGGATACAGCAAGTAATAACATCAACTTACTCCTCAAGCCACACAAATCGTCCCATCGTGAACAGAGAGACTTTTCATCAGTGAACATCACAGTCGTTCCTATACCTGGTGGTATAGCTTGGGACAAAACGGATTATGACATTTTTGGCCTGTCGGAGCTGTTAAAGATTCCACACTTATTCAAGATTTCATTAAGTGACTTTCAGCCTGATTCATCAAGCTAAATTGCACTTGCAAAGGGCAAGATGCTCACAATCTTGCCTTTTGCGAGTGCAATTTTTGCATTTGGGATTCATCATCCCAAATGCAAAATTCGCTATTAAAGAATTCGCACATTTGTGAAGAATTGCATTTAAGGAATCTCTATTTGAGATTCCTTAAATGCAATTCATGAATATTTTAAAATTGCGAAATTGCAATTTTGGGCCGCTATTTACCGAGAGGTCAGACCTCATGGTAAATAGCAAAAACTTAGAAAAATGCATTTAAATGCATTTTTCTAAGTTGCATGTTACACACACACATGTCCTTTGGACACGTGTGTGCGCAACACCAATGTAGATTACATTTCAGGGGTGCTACAGGGTGTTCTTTGGACACCCCTGCACCCTTGAAATCGCATCCTTATTTGCGATTAGCTAATTGCTAATTGCAAATAAGGAATAACTCCCCATGCATTCCTATGGGCCTATAGGCCCATAGGAATGCATAGGGAGTTATTCCTTATTTGCGATTAGCAATTTGCTAATCGCAAATAAGGAACATGTAGGAATCGCAATATTTTTTTGCAATTCCTACATGAATCCCGTTTTGCAAGTCCTTAATAGCGATTCCTTACGAATCGCTATTAGGGGCTCGCAAAACGGGAGAATGATGAATCAGGCTGTTTGTTTCATCTAGTACCTTTTCTGATGATTGGGCCTTCAAGACTGTTAATAATATGATGTCAGACCTAGAAATGTCTGCAGTGTTCACTAATCATGAATATTGGGCTCTTCAGACTATGAACAAATGTATTGTTATGATCACTATGGTCATCATTTCTTGTACAAATCTGCAAATCCTAGAAATGTATTAATGTATAACCAATGGAAACATTGTCCAATGCCGCCAAAGGGTAGCTCAAAAACATTTACTATGAAATTTCCGTACTTTTCAGGGTTCAATGTATCCAAGGCTGAATAATTTTACTTCGAAAATGTAAACAAAACCGGCATGAAAAGTACGTTGACCAATACTAAACAGATTTATTCTGCAGCCTTTTATGCCCAAATGTATAAACTAGGTTTCGACTTTTGGAAAGACAACACTGAGATGAAAACTGTCTGGGGCACAAAAGATTGGCAGGTCCAGGGTGTAGAAGCAATGTTTAGAGCCTGTATCATCCCTGAGCAAATTATGTTTTTGAATGACACTGTCCAACAGACGTCTTGCCTTAGGTTAGCCAAGATCAAAGACATAAACAAACCATCCATACCTACACCTACACCTGATAACAGTAACACTTCAGAGGGGGAGGTCAACGTGCATACTATTATTTTGCATCACAACAGAACAGATTGGAATAAACTGTTGATCTGGCCCACAGACACAAACAACTGCCAAAATAGATTCATGAGCAAAACACAGGGTTTCACATTCAATAGGCCAGACCCAAGATATGTTCAAAGAGAGCATCCTGGAATAGTAACAACATACAGTGTAGGGAAGCTCTGCCTTGATTGGCTATATAGATCTACACTTAAGGATATAAAGCAACACTTATCTTTACTTAAAGATGGTGCTGTTCTTAGGGAATTCTTGCTAGGACCAAGAACACCGCGTCATATGCCGGTATCTATGCTGTTTAGAATGAAGCTTAGAAGATTACGCTAGCAGAGACTGCAGAAAGAATACGAGAAATTGATCATATTAATTTAGAGAAAACTAATGTTAATGACTCTGCCGTCCAGGATATCTTCATTGGATAGCGTAGTGTCTTCTGCCATAGACACCATGGAACAGGACTTGGTCATGTTGCAACATGGCCAGTCGCAACTACATTCTATCATGCTATAGGCTGGACGTTGCAAAACCTTCATTCAGGCTATGTGCCTTGGCTTTTAATCAATACTACGCCACTGTTTTCAGAATTCAATCTCACTGATAAACAGATCAAATTGTCACAAAGGGGAGCAGACTATAAGGGGCAGAGCATTGACAAACTGAAAAGATTGCCATTTACAGTTGAGGTACTGGGTTTTTAAGAACCGGCGCAGAACCGGTAACCCAGCGGTGCCAGGGAATCAACACCCAGAGACCTCGGGTTCTTCCTGATCCAGACCTACAGAAACTCAGAGTCTTCTAGGTGAAGTCAAAGATTAGTTTATTGGCTGCAACCAAGGTAACAAGTGTCCTAGAAGTACGATACGGGTATATTCTCAGGAGACTGCACACTTTTACAAAGTCAGGCTTCTCTTCTTATACACATATTTGGGCTCCAGGCAAAACATTCCTGGTTGTAAAGTAAATCGTTAACATACTTTTAGTACAAAGAGAAAGCAGAGTCATGATGACATGTCCATATTTCACTTCGTGCTGCCTACAACAAATCATTTGGCAAGGCCCAACATTTCATCAGATATCACTGGACCCCTAATAAAAACGGGCACCTCCCCACCATAAAGTAAGTGAAGCAAAAGAGTGGAGATAGATGTGAGCGAGATATGGCAGGTGTGCGCGCTGAAATGGTTTTATGGTTTGTTGAGCCTAGATGCTATCTTGCTCGGCCACTGGGAGGGAACTGACCTAACGAGTTCGGCCTGGGGCAATGGTTCCAGCTTGTACAGGTCATGGCAAAGTCGATTAAGGAGTATGTGTCGTTGTGGAATCGAATTCAGCTGGATTAAGGCCTATGTAAA
This sequence comes from Lissotriton helveticus, assembly GCF_964261635.1. Taxonomy (NCBI): domain Eukaryota; kingdom Metazoa; phylum Chordata; class Amphibia; order Caudata; family Salamandridae; genus Lissotriton; species Lissotriton helveticus. The sequence continues at coordinate 1,960,873,750 of NC_136063.1, read as the reverse complement.
GGGCAACATATAAATGGGAGCCAAGGGTTCAGAATGTAAATGACGATTTCGATGTGCCAGATTTTCAGAACCTCAATCCCTCCTTTTGCCCTTACATAGGCAATTAATCTATCCTCATGTTAGTCTGAGTCCAGATCTATATTCCTAAAGTCATTGAGATGTTGCTGTAACATCATTCTAGTACTTAGTTCATCTCTTGACACAGGCTTCCTTACACATGATGTAACACAGAGGCCACATATTGCAGGAGCACACTGTATGCACAGACAGAACAGGAAAAGAATGGCTAAGACCATCCCAATGACCATCAGAATTTTCCATCCCCAGGGAGATATCAGTTCCCAGAACCATCCCATTAACGACCAATCTCCTTTATCCACATGAATAGATTCGGAAATCTTATGCAGTTTGGAGATGGCCCTGTACCCGGTTGGAGCGTTATCTGGGATGAAAATGCAACAACTAGATTGGATCAATTTGCATACCCCACCTCGGTCTGCAAGTATAACATCCAAAGCGACCCGGTTCTGAAGGGTCATAAGTCGATCCGACTGGAGCTCAGCAGTCAAGTTACTAAGGGCACCAGCAGTTTCAGTCACGGTGGACTCAACTACCCTTGTTAATTGCCTTATGTTTCTGCTGTTAGCCATGGATCCCCAGAACGGCAGAAAACCATTTGCAAAGTCCCCAAATTCTTGACCTGCAGTGTCTTCTTTACTCAAAACACCTCTAACTACCCTTGTCCAGTGGTAATCCGCCGCTGCTGTGTAGGTGGGAGGCAACAGGAATGAAACAAAACATGAGCCCGAGAAGTCAGGGGGCAACCATGTGTAGGCTCTATCATGGCAGATGAAATAAGTACCCTTAGCAGCTAAAAACGCAGGGGAAGTCTGAGATCCAAAAACATACGTTTCTGTACAGATACTCTTCCCTAGCTGAGCTCTGGGATTCTTGCCAATACCTTGCAGACACAGGTGACCCTGATGGGGTACGATCCAGATAGGGGAGGATCTTTTGGCTTGCTGTTTCTCACTTAAAGTAGTGCCATATCCGGTCACGTTCCAACCTACATATGCAAGTATCTCATCATCCGGAGTATCTTCATAAGAAGTTACTTCCTTGATCATGTCAACTATACCTTTGACTAGGGCGCTAGTCTTGAGGTTGTCTTTTACAGAACGTAGGGGTTGGATTTCTCGTGCATATATGAACATTGTCCTATATGCCCATACTGAACCATTGTGACTAAATGGCAGGACCAAATAGGGGATACCTTTATCCGTTGTGTGAGGCATAAGGCCGCACACCCAATAGTTAGTTGTGTTCATTACAAGTTGGTGTTGGTGTAATAACTGAACAAAGGAGTCATTAATGAACTCTAATCTCCTATTTGATTCGTGGTCAGGCAGAGGGTGGAAAGAATGAGAGGAAACAGTAGGAGGAGGTATGGGTGATGCAGTGGGCGCAAATGTTACATGGAAAGAGAATAAAACATAACTCATCAAAAAGATCATTACGCTGGATAGCATAAAAATACACAATATTATAAAACTTTTCTTTGTCATCGTGTTACACAGTCTCTGCTTAAAGTTCATTTGTTTGGCAGGTCTCTCCACATCAGGAAACTCCATCCTCTCTAAAGTGCTGCCCGCGGTGGGAGGTTGATTCTGCTAAAGGATGCTTCCATCAGTCTAGGGCAACTCCCTTGGACTGACCAGAACTACCGACCTAACGTCGTCAGCTGCACCCAAAAGACTTTTAATCAACCGCGGCCCTAGCAGCGGAACCCGGATGGCGGTTCGAAAAACAAAAATAAGCAAGTTACCTAGATGGGAGATCTGCACTTTCAAAAATAGTACTTGGGAGGAAAAAAAGGATAGTTTTATTTGTCCATAGGTCTTGGTCTCAAATCATAAAAAGGAATCACTTTTATAAGTCTGTTTTTCTCGGTCGCAAATTGTAGCGTCTTTTTCCTGGTACTGTCTGGTCCTGAAACAGCAGTTCAGGCTCCAAAGAGTTCAATTGTTCTGGTGGTGGCACAGTCTCTTGAAAAATATTCTCGCTTTCACATTCAGGGTTAGTCTCTTTTACACGGTCATCGCTGACAGGTATGACACGTGGCACAGTTGCAAGGTCTGAGTCAGTGACGCCTTTCTGGACCCACTGGTCATGTGGCGGAGGTGAAGGGATCCTTTTGCAGTGGACCCCGTGGATCCAGTTGGCCTTCCCCTCCACTCGAACAGCTGACCTCGTGGAAAGAAGGACGAGGTGTGGCCCGGTCCACCTGGGCTGGTCGTTCTTTGTCCTTTGAAAGTTCTTCACGAGAATCCAGGATCCAGGAACAATGGAGTGACCTGGAGTCTCAGAGACCGGAGGCAGGGTGTTGTGGACCTGTTGATGCAAAACACGCAATTTAGCCGTCAATTCATACAAGTAATCAAGCAAAATAGGGTGTTGCAGCTCGCTGAACTTCGTGGGCCTAGGCACTCCCCATATGTTGGCTGGCCGGCCAAAGACAATTTCGTATGGGCTGAGTTTCACTCGCGAATGCACAGTCATTCTGGTGGATAGGAGTACTAAGGGTAGAGCGTCAGGCCATTTAAGACCTGTGCTCGCTTGGATTTTGGTCAATTTAAGTTTCAAAGTGCCATTGTAACATTCTACTAATCCAGCTGATTGGGGGTGATTTGCAGCGTGGAACTTCTGCCTTATGCCTAGCCCTTCACACACTCTTTTCATCACGCGACCCACAAATTCACTTCCGTTGTCAGACCAGACCATTCTAGGCATTCCAAACCTGGGGAAGTACTCTTTTACAAGGGCTTTTGCTGTGGACAAGGTAGTATTGTCTTTTAGGGGATAGGCTTCTACCCATCTTGAGAAGGCACAAACAACAACGAGCACGTATTTTAAGTTGTTGCACCTCTCCATGTGTATGAAATCTAGCTGCAAAACCTCGAACGGATACGTAGGAGGTGCAAAATGACCAGCTGGAGTTGGGGTTCCCCTACCAGGATTGTGCTTCAGACATACCATGCAATTCTTGACAACATTCTCTGCACACTTGGGAATCCCTGAATTCTTCCACACTGGGGCCAACAACTCACAAATCCCTTTCACGCTGATATGAGCCATTCCATGAGCCATTGTAACCACTGCAAGCACATATGCATCGGGTAACAACCATCTCTGATGCTCTGCCAATTCAACCCAACAACCATTTGCATCCATTCTCCCTGTACTCTCTCTCCACGTGCTCAACTCTTTCTCTGTGGCCTCAGCTTGGATGGACTTCACACTCTCTATCGTAGCCTCACATATTCCAACCTCACCAGTCCATCTTTCAGGGCCTGCAACATACATTCGGCTCGTCACATTCTTTGCCGTTTCTTTAGCGATCTCATCAGCAAACGCGTTTCCACGACCAACATCATCAGTCACCTTCTTGTGAGCACTACATTTCACAATCGCCATTTGCAGAGGCAAGGTCAGTGATTCAAGAAGCTCATTCACCAACTGACCATGCTGAATCTTAGCTCCATGCGAAGTCAGGAATCCACGTTCTCTCCACAATCGTCCAAAGCTGTGAGCCACTCCAAACGCATACTGACTATCAGTGTAGACAGTAACTCTCATTCCTTTAGACAATACACATGCTCTCGTCAGTGCGACTAATTCTGCGGCTTGAGCTGAACCATGTGGTATTCGTGCAGTTTCAACAACTGTGTACAAAGTCGTGACAGCATATGCTGCAGTCACGTTACCATTTGGAAGCTTAAAGCATGAACCATCCACCCATAATGTACCATCACATTCAGCAAGAGGAGTGTCAAATAAATCCACTCTCCCTTTTGTCTCTTCCTCTGTTGTGAGGAAACAATCGTGCTGTTCTAAAGCATCTGATTCCTCTGCAATTGGTAACAACGTGGCTAGATTTAAGGTACTGCATCGTTTTATGTGCACATGGCTCGCTAGCAGCGTTAATTCGTAACTGGACAGTCGAGCACTAGTTAAGTGCTGTGTCTTGGTCCTATTTAACAATGTGTCTACTGCATGCGGGACCATCACGATTAGTGTATTATTCATTACTAGACCAGCAGACTGTCGAATAGAAACAGCTGCTGCTGCTGTGGCCCTTAAACAACTTGGCAATGCTTGTGCTACCGGATCCAAAGTTGACGAAAAGTCCGAATAACTGAGTCAACACAGACAATCCACAGCCTTCCTTCTCGTGGACATACAATGTGAAAGGCTTACTGTAGTTGGGGGTACCTAACACAGGAGCCGAACATAATGCTGTGCGTAATTCAAGAAAACTTTTCTGACACTCTTCAGACCAAGGAATGGGATTGGGTGTATTTTTACACGTTAATGCCACCAAGGGTTTGATCAATAACGAAAAATTTGGAATCCACTGTCTACAGTACGATGTAATGCCCAAGAAAGCACGCACTTCTCTCTGTGTTCTTGGCACACTCAATTTCGCTATTGCCTGAATTCTTTCTGGGGTCAGTTTCCTTCCCTCCTTCGATAAGAGGTGACCTAAGTAGGTCACTTCTTGTCGGCAATATTGAAGCTTGGAAAGTGACACCTTGTGATGCAGATCACACAGATGACGCAATAATGTCAATGTGGCCTTTTTACAAATTTTCTCCGTGTCTGCAGCAATGAGCAAATCGTCCACATACTGTACAAGAGTAGCACCTTTTGGTAAAACAATCGTGTCAATCGTTTTCTCCGTGTCTGCAGCAATGAGCAAATCGTCCACATACTGTTCAAGAGTAGCACCTTTTGGTAAAACAATCGTGTCAAGCTGTGTTTTCAGAGCTTGACTGTATATTGAGGGGCTTTCACAGTAGCCTTGAGGAGTGCGTTTAAAGCGGAAGCTTCGACCTCCTAATCTGAAGGAAAAGATATCCCTGCTCTCCTCAGCAATTGGGATGCTGAAGAAAGCATTCTTTAGGTCAATCACCGAAAACCATGAAGCAGAAGCTGGAATCATAGTCAATAATGTGGTAATGTCGGGGACAACTGGGAATTGTGGCACAACTATCTTATTTACTTCTCGAAGATCAATCACGAATCTGTACACGGGTGGCTGAGAAGGGTCAGTTCGTTTTAAAACAGGCAGAACAGGACTATTGCAAACGTTGCCTCGTGTTTCCTCAATCACATCCTTTTCAATCAATTCGTAAACAATCGCTAGCAAAGCTTTTTCACCCTCATTAGATATTTTGTATTGGGGAATTCGTGACATTTTGATATTGGACTTCAATGTTACAACATATGGTGGAATTTCCAAAAGACCTACATCGTTAGGACCAGTGGCCCAAAGAATATCCGGGAGAAGTGACAATTCTGCTGGAAGTGCATCTCTCGACAAATACATGGGAGAAACCACTTTCTTACCTAAAGTAAGTTGTACTCCTGAAGGAGAACAGTACAAAGTCGCATACAATCTTTTTAGCAAATCTAATCCTAGCAAATTTTCACCACAACCTGTTGTCAGAATAAGGGGTGTTCGAATTCACAAGGACCAACAGAAAGAGATAAAGGGTCAGAAATCGGATTTCTAACTGGGGCGCCAGAAAAACCTACAGAAACGTTCATTTCGCCAGACAAAGGTGCGCCAGGGAGTTTGGAGTGCATAATAGAACTCTTTGTAGCACCAGTATCCAACAGAAAAGGTTCTGACACACCTGATGTAATCACCTCATCGTAAGGTCCACTCTGATCTACTGGAACTGAAACAACTCCCTCTCTTTGTCTATGGCTGTCCTAGCAATCATTATTCTCCCACTGCTCATCTTCTGTGTAATAATCATCAACGTAGTATTGAGCTGTCCTGTCAGATACGTTATTTTGCTGATCAAACCTGTTCATAGAGTTTTGTGGTGGAAGGGGATGTGTGTCCTGAGGGGCGTTTCCACGCCCTCTACCTCTAGGTGCTTGCTTACTGCCACGACCTCTAACACCAGGAACTCCATTTGCACGTTGTAATAGAATAGGACAATTATACTTGTAATGACCCTCTTGTTTGCAATATAAACACTGGTTGGGGCCTACAGATACACGGGGTTGAGTATACTTGAATCTTTGCGAGTTTCTCTGATACTGTTGAGGCTGCTGAAAAGTATTTTGGTAGTGATTCTGACCATTATTATTTTGATTACCACCACCACGTGGCGGATAGGCTTGCTGTAGCAAAACCTTCGTTTTTAGTTCTCTAGTTTCCTTTTCCACTCTATCTTTCTCATCTTTGTCTCTATTCTCGTAATATTGTGCAGTAGCCAATATCTGGGCTGAAGATGAGACTGCCCAAGAACTTTCTGAATCTTTTAATTTTTTACACAATTCTGGAAGCAGATTGTGCACGAATTTATCGACAAACAATCTCTGACCACCTTCTGTGGTCATATCATGACCGCTGTGGTCAACAAATGTTTCTTCAAACCTGGTGAAGAAATCTGAAACAGTTTCTTCTTTCTTCTGCTTGCATGCAGACAACTTATCCCAATTTACGCGTATTGCAGGCATTATCGTTTTCATGTAATCTACTATTTTACCAGGGAGTTCTGCTATCAAAGGCTCAGGCTTGGCACCACCAACTTGTCGGGCATCTGCAGCAGTGATATTAGCCCATGTGTCACCTAATTCCTGGTCATGATCTATATGACGAATTTTACCCCATAAAGGCTGTGGAACAACATTCCCAAATAACATATCGATGTCGGCTAAATTTATTATACATGACCCAGCAGTTTGCGACAACTCTTTATAGTACCCTGCAGGATTTTTACGCGGATCTGGTAATGTTTGTTTGAGTGCTAAAACTTCAGCTCGCTTCCATGGGACATGTACCCATACACGCTGAAAGTGTGGCAGAATAGGTGGGACAGCAGTCGTGTCACCCTCTCTCCATTGTGGGGGAACTTCTCTCATAGGGTATTGTCGCGCCTTTTTCCTACTGGATGTATTAGATTCAGATGGTGACCCAGAACTGCTTCCCTTACTCCGATATGATAACAACATTTCAACTGCTTTTTCCACATCTGGACCTACAATCATACCCTCTCCGAACCTAAACCGTACACGACACATCTCTCGTGGGATGCATTCCTGATCATTGTCTTCTAAATCCTCGCAAAGAAAAACACACATCTGTTCGAAAACATATCTCTGTGTCGCTGCTTCCCATTGATGGAAGACTTCCATGACAGACTGTACATCATATTTTACGGTGTCCCTGACCCATTTTCGCGCTAAACTATTCAGTGAATCTCTCTCTTGATAATCAGGTAGTTGACTTCGCAACTGCCTTCTTCCCATGTTAGGGGTCGTGGTAGGCGACCCGAAAAGAGGTAAAAGAAGGTTAGTAACAGTGCTGGCCATTTTCTGCCGAATGGAAGGTGAAACTGAAGGACAAACAGATGGAGAAACGGGGTGTGATAAGGCAGGGGTAGAGATAGCAGAAGAGGTATCAGTGGAAATAGAGGGGGCACTAGGCAAAATCGTAGAGGGAGCATTAGGAGACGTAAAAAGTACAGTAGGCAAAATCGTAGAAAACACAGGTGAAACAGAAGTGGTCGGTGGGCCTGAAGGAGGCTGCACCGAAGAAGTAGGAGCCAGCTGAATAACAGCTGGTGGGTGCTGTGGAGGAGCAGGAGGCGTAGTTTGCGCAACTAAAGGTTGAGGGGGTGCTGTGGCATTTTGCCCATAGGGGGTGGTGAATTTAGTAAATGCGACATTAATGGGTCTTTTTCACGCTCTTTTGCTGCCTCTTGCTGAAGAGACGGCAAAACTGGATAACACTTATCTATTGCCAGTTTACGTTGCCTGTGCAACTGCTCATTCATCTGCTCTTCTTCATTATCTTTAAACTGCACAGCAGCTTGCATTACTGAAAGTCCCCCTTCTCTCTTATTTTTCTTAGCTAATTTAATCTCTTTTTGTTTGGCTTCTTTACGCCATAAGCGGAAAGAGTCAAACATCGCCGGCCGGGCTTTCTTTTTAAATAGTTTAACTTCGAGGTTGTCTAAAATTTCAGAATCAAAGCTACCATATTGGGGCCATTTTAAAACACCATCTTTCCTGGTGTATTTAATCCATACTTCGTTGTAGGTAATGGGGCCTACCCCATGTTTTACATATAGCTCGTAAGTCGGAGTTCCAACTGGAGGAACCGGACACGAGTCCTCCAATCGGGAGTCCCTATTATTACCACCAAGACAAAACAAATTCCCAAGTCTAAGACTAGGCATCTTTGCTCTCTAGTCTAGTTCCAAACTTCAAAGGATTATCGATTTACGATATTTCTCGTGAATACACAAGTCCTTCGGTTTTGGTGCTTGCAAGTACCAATACAAAACTTTGTATCCCAAAAGATACCCAAAACTAAGTCCAGCTAAAGACTGGGAGACGCTCCACTTATACTTAACTGAAATATCGATGACGTCACCAGAAGACTCGTCTCAGTGTTTCGCTCTACCAAACGTCAAGGGTCCAAATCAGGGCGATAGCCAGGGCAGCAGTCCTTGTAGCCGTCGGGAAGCGGGGAACCTCGCAGCAAAGACCTTCAGACCACGTCGACATGCAGGGGTCGATGAGGTGGTTGGCCGTCCTCCGGAATTTCCACACGAAGCTCCTCACGATCTTCTGGCTGACTGGTACCACTGGAATCGCCCTACGTTGGGCGCCAACTGAGGTACTGGGTTTTTAAGAACCGGCGCAGAACCGGTAACCCAGCAGTGCCAGGGAATCAACACCCAGAGACCTCGGGTTCTTCCTGATCCAGACCTACAGAAACTCAGAGTCTTCTAGGTGAAGTCAAAGATTAGTTTATTGGCTGCAACCAAGGTAACAAGTGTCCTAGAAGTACGATACGGGTATATTCTCAGGAGACTGCACACTTTTACAAAGTCAGGCTTCTCTTCTTATACACAATTTTGGGCTCCAGGCAAAACATTCCTGGTTGTAAAGTAAATCGTTAACATACTTTTAGTACAAAGAGAAAGCAGAGTCATGATGACATGTCCATATTTCACTTCGTGCTGCCTACAACAAATCATTTGGCAAGGCCCAACATTTCATCAGATATCACTGGACCCCTAATAAAAACGGGCACCTCCCCACCATAAAGTAAGTGAAGCAAAAGAGTGGAGATAGATGTGAGCAAGATATGGCAGGTGTGCGCGCTGAAATGGTTTTATGGTTTGTTGAGCCTAGATGCTATCTTGCTCGGCCACTGGGAGGGAACTGACCTAACGAGTTCGGCCTGGGGCAATGGTTCCAACTTGTACAGGTCATAGAAAAGTCGATTAAGGAGTATGTGTCGTTGTGGAATCGAATTCAGCTGGATTAAGGCCTATGTAAAGGGCAACATATAAATGGGAGCCAAGGGTCAGAATGTAAATGACGATTTCGATGTGCCAGATTTTCAGAACCTCACAGTAGCAGAAAAAACAGCTATTGAATGGATAATACCTGGAACAATCACTCTGCCTGTTACAATTTTCCATTTTCAATATTGCCTAAAACATATACCAGCAGGCACATATGAAAGGTTGGGTAAAGAATACATCAAGACATCCTTGGAATTACCGTACACACATAAATGTTGGAGTGGGGGACGTGTAGTGTTTCTTAGCGGGAAAAACTGTGAAAACGCACTAAGCGGTTCTCTCCTTTGTCAGGGTATAAACTTACACTGGGCCTGTGATAGTTCCTCTAACAATTTACACTGCCACCTGCAAGGTTCAACAGCTGCAGTGATTGATCCAATTTTTGGACACCTTTCAAATGGAAGTTACCTCATGTTGAACGATCACAGATGCTGTGGCATGCTGCCATGAATACCATATGTAGTAACTGTGTCAGCCAGGGTCACTGACTGTATGCAAGTATTGTTTCCTAAAACCAAGACAGACAGGGAGACGCCTTCATGGCCTTCACTGAACATCTCTTCTATGCAAATTGATACTTTAAGCAGAATGAAAGCCATTCTTTTGCAAAAAACTGCGCACTGACCTCGGCCAAAGAGAACTACAAGTCCAAAGGACTTCTGCCGAGATACATGCCTTCTTAATTACAAACTGCCCTATACATTTCTCAGAAATGTTAAGTTGTATCTTGAACATGACTGATACGAGCGGTATTGTACATGTATTTAAGACCGTATTTTTTGGACTGTTAGCACCTTTTGAAGCAGTCCTAGGAATATTTCCAAACTTCATGCACTCTGTGGTTGGCGGACTGTCCCTCATTTTGGGACTCGCTGCAGGGATACTATTTATGCTCCTACTGCTGCGATTTGGCAGGCCAATTCACCAGCGACACCCAGTTCTCCATGGAGACAACTCTACTGGCGATGAAGTGTTGTGAGCTCATTGTCCAAAATTTGTGACTACCTCGTCTGCGAGAATTAAATACCAGATGGTTTCTGTCATTCAGACCAATCTGGCAAGATTGCATCTTACCTGTTCTACGCTGCCTGCTATGCGGAGAAAAATGCATGTTAGACACATGTATCACACTCCCATCTGTTATGCCAACGATGTTGATACTTTGCTTGAATCAGTAACGGCCCATGCACTGTGTTGTCCCCTCGGCTACCGATTCTGATGACGGCATTCATTGAGATCTCCCAGACGCAAAATGCTGATGCTGTGGTACAAGAGGCAACAGGCGCGCAGGTACCATCCATTCTGAACATTGCTAATGCGACCAATGCTGACGGCGATGCTTCACATCTATGTGCGGTTAATCTTTTAAACGAGGTAATCCAACTTTCACCAACAACGGTAGACAACTTTTTTACTGATTTAGAAGATTTCATGTTTTCTCCAAACCCTAACACCTACTTTTGATTTTGGCACACAGTGCTCTGAGAGTCTTTGAATTCGACCTTCATTTTTTCAAAACAAAGTTCTAAATTTGGGACTCTTTTTTTCTATGATTGATTTTTTCTTCCAAATTTATATTTTTCTTTTTTTGGCACAAGTAATCTGCTTATAGTAGAACTATTCATAGAGAACAAGAATTCTTTGAAAAAACAAAAAACTTCCAGAGACAAAATTTGACCTTCTCCACATACAAACAGTTTTTATGTAATCTGACATGAAATGGTATCAGCACCTTTTTTTCTGTATTGACGAGCCATTTCATAAATGTATATTTCCTTGACTCATTCAGATAGCATTTTCAAATATCAACTATATGGTTAGAATTAAACATTGCTTTGAATGCGTACAGCACCAATGCTCTTTTGTGTACAACTAGTTCCAATGCATTTTTATGTGTTTTGGGTGGGTTTTAAACACTTGTTGTGTAGATATATTTTAGATATGTTTCAACATGTTTAGGACTTAGTATTTAGTAGAAGTCGTATATAAGAAAGTGGAGTGGGTGTTGTGTACGATTTTAGATTCTGATTGAATTTCCCGATTCATGCCCTTATATAGGTACAATTCGTGCTGCCCTTATATACGCATAGAAATCCAATCCTTATTTAGGCATAGCCCATGCTACCCAAATACAGGTATGGCTACTTCCATCCGCTCATCTACGTCACAATGATTTCTTGGAAAACCAGACGCGTAAGCCGTTAGGGACTTCCCCTTGCTTGAATATTGATTTCTCCAAGAACTCAGTTATTATACATGAACATCTATTCCTTAGGGGTTCATTCATGATGTTTATATGCCCGACTTTACATCAAAGCTGGCTTTCCTAAACACCTTCAAGGTATAAATATACCTTCACTTGCTATGGCAAAGCACGGTGTGGTTCGGTGCAGTTCGACTACCTACTTGCTGGACGCAGCTCGCTACAGCAAGTGCTGAAGGAAGCCAACTCTCCAGCTAATGCACTGATCAGAAGCTGTCATCTTCTGCCGAGAATCCAGCTCCAGTATTTCTGACTCCCCTTGCGGGGTGTTGGGAAATCGAGTATGTGAAAGAGATACCAACCTCTCTCATTCTAAGGGATGGAGCTGATTAGAATCTAGAGAAACCTTTGGCAACTCTTGGCAAAACAAAACCAATGCTAACAACCACACTTACTTCTTCCCTCGTACTAGACCTAAGTTAGGTACATTGGGGTAGGCGTATTTAGGAAGCACCAGTTGAGTATTTTAGCCTGTGTTATTTATGTATGTATTTTTATATGTCATAGCACCAGACAATGCCAGTACAGTATTATTTTATACTACTGTTTACACTGCACGCATTATACTTTGCATTCTGTCTAGCGATTGTAGCAGTTCACCTCTCTTGCATGAGAAAGAAGACTGTTCAATAAACCCCCTTTATTAAAAAGGCCTGTCTCTCTATTTTCTCTGCAACTCTGTAGAAACAAAGCATGCACGATTGACTGAATAAAATAGTTATCTATTGTTTCCACGACTCTAAAGATACATTTTATTCTTGGGAAACAAAGTTGTTATGTTTATGCGGTTGTCAGAAACAAATCCCTTCTTGTGTATTCGAGAAAGTTTCTAGTGACCTCTGAGCTAGCTGGCACTCACAATTAAATTTAGTATACTCTGTAGAGACATACTGACCTCAGTCCCATGTCATATCTATAAGGTATATAATTCCAATGCGAAGAGCCTATTGGGAATATAGGAACTATATGCTATGCTATAAAGCTATGCTTTGTTTTTTCGTTGGTGATTCTACATCTGAAGATTTTTCTTGGCAGCTGGGACCCCCTGAACACCTTCAATCACTTGTAGGTCTTCTTCTGGTTTTGGTGATGCCATTTTATTTTTGTAAAACAACTGCCACAAAAGCTAAAAATAATACAATGTAGAAAATCAATTTATTACAGCTAGTATAATAAAGTAACCAGCACCTGAAAAGTTCAAGAAGTGAGAAATGCGGGTGTACTTCCTTTCATAAAGGGTTAAGTGTGTAAACCAATCAATGTATTTTCTGGTAGTCATGTACTATTCACAAGTACCGCCGTCATCATGACTTCCAATGGCACCACGAAAACAGAAAGTTATTTTTGGGGACTGTTCTTCTTGACAAATACAAAGAATAAATAAACTAAAACGAATATGTTATGAAACAGGTACACTTAATATTATGTAAATATATCTATATATGTGTTCTACACTTCACCGAAAACACGCGGTATTCACTGCCACCGATGTCCACGCGACCTCCTGTGTTATCTCGAAGAAGTAAAATACATTCTAGATATACTTTTTTCAACACATATATACAAAGGGGAAACCCAAATCATTATCTTACTTCAGCCATGCAATATGCGTTATATTGGACAGACGACACAGCAAGTGAAAACCCGGATTTCACAGCATAGAAGCCGAATACGTTGCAAGGTAACGAGTGCGCCGCTTGTGGAACACTACTTGGAACTTGGCCACTCGGAGGATGATCTGAAATGGCAAGTGATTGACAAATTGACCATGAACGCAAGTGGAGGCAACCAACATGCCATCCTAAACCGGCTGGAATGCAAATGGATTTTTCTATGTAAGACCATTGAAAGAGGACTCAACACTCTGGATGAGTGGAATGTATGCATCTGAGCATCAGTGGAAACCCGTAACGAACTCTGAACCACAGTGCTAGTACATAAGGACCATATGATACTTGTGAATATGACACCTATACTAGCAAATGTCTTCCTGTATATATGTATATATTTATATGTCTGTATCTGTACATCCTGCATTGTCCCTCTTTCACTTAGAAAGTGCAATCCCAGACAACCTATTTAGGTGTATATGCTCAAGCCCTAATGGCTAGTTCCAAGCTCAGCAATAGAAACCTTACGAAACTATTAATTTTATACTTGCAGTTACTTCTTTCTTACTGCAGGAGGCATAATATCAATATGAGTTGTCCCCCTTACTATAAGGTTTCACTAGCCCCATACGCCAATAACTAGATCGCATCATTGCATACAACAATTTTGGTATAATGGCAAGTTAATTCGGGTGCAAAAAATAGAACCAATTAGGTTTTTCTTTTTCTTTGAAATTAAAATCTTTAGACGAACTACACCCTTCTGATGTTAAAGCGCGGGTGTGTAGATATCATGCCCGCGTTATGCCACGTTTTGCACAAGTAAATATGAACATTTAACTGAATCACTTTTTTATTATGCCGCCCGTCCTGAAAGCAACTTTAGGTGAAGGATTCCACTACCGTAATAATTGCGGGCTTTGTGTAGTTGTATTTACGAACTACACAACGCCAAAATTGACTGCGCATGCGTGTCCTAATATAATCTGCGTGCATGCGCATAGTGTAACCAGGAAGTAGGATATCTCAGCGTCGCGAACTGCAGATGCGAGACGCCGTTGGACTGAGACCCCCAAGTGCTGCCCCCGTCGAGGGAGATTAGGTAAGCGTTACGGTCTTTGTTGGGCAATACGTGAGAGTGGCCTTTGACTACAGTGAGCAGTAAGATAGATGCAGAGCTTCTCTAAAAATACATCTTTGTGTCTTTTTAGTGCCCGGAGGACTATGGCTCCGTTGCGGCTTTAATTTTCACTTGAAAAAACAAGGTAACATCCCGCTAATAATTACAATCAGTGCAATTCTAGAAGCCTTGACGACATAATGCTACTTGGAAGGGTTGCTGGTTTTAAATGTCCCCCCTATTTTTCTAATCTCTAGTTACAACTGAGAAATCGAGCTGCTCCCTTATAAATACAGTGAAAAACAGGGCAGTCTTCAATTTATTTGCGCCAAGTAGGTTTATGCAAGTGTTTATTTTTCCACTAAAAAAATGTTTACATTAAATAATTGACGGTTGAATTTACTTTGGGAATTCTCTATATTTACAGAATTCCGACAGTTAATGTAAATATTCATGAAGATCCATGTGTAACATGATTACAAGTCAGGAATAAACTCTGAATAAGTGACATGCTTTGCTCTTCCCCCTGATTTGATTAAACAGGAATTATCTAAAAATGTTGCGCCATTATAAATTCCCTGGCGTTTACATGAAAATAAATTGTTTACCCAAGCGCGTAATACACGGGTGGTTTCAAAACCTTGGAATTAACGTATACTACTGTGCATGCATTATTTCCATGCCACTGGGAGCACAAAAAACCACGTAGCTATACTGCGATATGTAGGGACCCTTTTTAATATTACTATTTACCTTGTTACAGTTTCAGGAAGCTCTTCTCCGTCCTGATGATGATCTAGATTAATATAGATCGAAACGTCGTCAACAAATACAAGAAAATTCCCCTGTTTTATTGTATATATTTTTGTGGATCTATGTTGTTGTTTTGTGATGTCTTGTTTCACTTTTGGTCACTTATGTCACTTTCTGCACACTGTCACCTATGAGAGCACCTGAAACTTTTTCTATGAAAAACTAAAATTATAAATAAATGAACATTGTATAAAATCCCTATGCAATTAGCTCCTTAGCGTGAATTTACTAAACGCTCTCACCCCCTCCCTTTTTTTGATGGGATCTTGTTAGACAACTGTCGAACCATTGTTTGCTTATATATAAACCTCAGCCATATTCATTAAAATTATTCTGTCTGGACTTCCATCTCCTGTTTTAATCCTTGCACGGTCCATTGACCCTCACTCCACTTATCTACACCTACAGGCCCCTCACACCCACGGCACCAAACGGCATGGAATAAAAGATCTCCTCCAAAGAGCCTCCTATAGGAAGCCCATCAGGTATTGCAGCGAAAACCTTACAAGGAGCAAGCCCTATGATGAACAGGCCCTGTTCTAGAGGTTGGGCCGGGGGGGCTAGACCCACCCAAACATGAGCCTGGCCCACCCAAACATGAGCCTTATCTCTGGCAGTGACGGCACGAAGGCCAGTAGAAAATGGCCACTTTCATTAAAAACATTCCTCCAAACGTTGTTTTCCTTCCTGTTCTGAGAGTTGAGTGATTGGTCCTGGACTCTCTCCCATAGGCACCCCCAATCACGCATTTCTTTTTAGAAAGGTGGACTGTGTCCCCACCCACTTGTGTAGGTACAATAGGAGACACATCCTTTCTTTGGCACAGGGGAAACTTATCCTTCCAGCTGCGTGGATATTTCTTTTTCTATTCCACAATGGAGAAAAAAAAGTTTGATTATCCTAATTCACCTTTCCTGGCCCCTGCAGCTACTTATCAGACCGGGCTGTGAAGAGGAACCGAGCAGGTAGGAGAATATGTGGCTATTTGTTCTTCTTTTTAAAACCAGGGAAGACCTAGCAAGACACATACTTCATGTATGCTTCATTTACAATAAAAAATGTACAGATAACTCTGGTGATTTATAATCCTGCTTGAGAGCAATCCTTTGTCTGTTGGTAGTTTTTAAATGTGGATAAACTGTATTTTCTGTGGATAGCTCAGTGGGTTACTGCCTTTGTCACAGAGATTTGTGTGTTACGGGCAGTTCAGAAGTTACAGTCCTATCATAGGACAGTGACCTATGAACTGTCATCAAAGAGCTGCATGCAAACTTGAATAGTATAGTTAGAACATAGATTTTTTTGTGTGTTATCATTTAGAACTTCCCCAGTCTTTCATTATTCTAATGTTGCTAAAAAGAGTTTGTTTGGGCAGATGTACATTTTTGCCAGTAAAGCCAACCCCTAACTACTGGAGTACTCTTTAAATCCTGAGTTTGTGTTTCTCCAGACCAAACCCTCTCAAAATATACTGCCCATCAGTATGGATGACATGGAATTCTTAAACCTTGTATCCTCATTGGTTTATGTGACATTCCCTGTAGACTGGTTTACATACTTGCATGATCGATTGTCTCTGTATAATGTGTGCGTGATGTAAAGTACTGTGACACCCTACAATGATATGAGTAGCACTACACAACAAATGAAATGCATACGAGAGAGTGGCTACGGAGAGATGAGGGGTGCTGGTGGAGGTGGTAGTGAGGGAGTCTGAGAAGGTGGTCACCGGGGGGCTATTGAGAGATGAGGGGTGCTAGTGGAGGGTGGCAGTGAGCGAATCTGAGGAGGAGTTCAGTAGGGGAAGGGCTATGGAGAGATGAGAGGTACTGGAGGAGGGTGGTAGTGAGGGGGGTCCAAGAACGAGGTCAATAGGGGTGGCTACAGAGAGATGAGGGGTGCTGGTGGAGGGTGGCAGTGAGGGAATCCGAGGAGGAGGTCAATGGGGGGATACTGAGAGATAAGGGGTGCTGGTGGAGGGTGTCAGTGAGGGTGTCTGAGGAGGAGGACATGAGGGAGTGGGGCTAAGGAGAGATGAGGGGCACTGGAGGAGGGTGGCAGTGAACACATTCAAGAAGGTTAGTGGGGGAGAGTCTACTGAGAGATGAGGAGCACTGGTGAAAGGTGGTAGTGAGAGAATCTGAGGAGGAGATTAAAAGGGGGAGGGGCTATGGAGTGATGAGGAGGACTGGTGGAGGGTGGTAGTGAGGGAATCTGGGTAGGAGGTCAATGTGGGGGCTATAGAGAGATGAGGGGTGCTGGTGGGGGGTGACAGTGAGGGAATCCAAGGAGGAGGTCAATGGGAGGCTACATAGAGATGAGGGGTGCTGGTGGAGGGTGGTAGTGAGGGAGTCAAATAAGGAGGTCAATAAATGGGGCTACAGAGAGATGATGGGCGATTCTAGAGGATGGCAGTGAGGAAATCTGAGGAGGAGGTCAATAGGGGCTGCAAAGAGAGGAGAGGTGCTGGTGGAGGGTGGCAGTGAGGTAATCTGAGGAGGAGGTCAATGGTGGGCTACGGAGAGATGAGGGGTGCTGGTGGAGGGTGGCAGTGAGGGGATCTGAGGAGGAGTTCAATAGGGAGAGTGGCTATGGAGAGATGAGAGGCACTGTAGGAGGGTGGTAGTGAGGGGATCAAGAAGAAGGTCAATAGGGGGCTCCAGAGAGATGAGGGGTGCTGGTGGAGGATGGCAGTGAGGGGATCCGAGGAGGAGGTCAATGGGAGGCTACGGAGGGATAAGGGGTGCTGGTGGAGGGTGGCAATGAGGGATTCCGAGCAGGAGGTCATTAAGAGGAGGCTATGGAGAGAAAAGGAGCACTGGTGGAAGATGGCAGTGAGAGAGTCTGAGGAGGAGGTCAATAGGGGGCTACGGAGAGATGAGAGGTGCTGTTGGAGGGTGGTAGTCAGGGAATCTGAGGAGTAGGTCAATGGGGGCTATGGAGAGATGAGGGGTACTGGTAGAGGGTCGTAGTGAGTGAGTCAAAGAAGAAGGTCAATAAGGGGGCTACAGAGAGATGAGGGGTGCTGGTGGAGGGTAGCAGTGAGGGAGTCTGAGGAGGAGGTCAGCGGGGAGCTACAAAGAGATGAGGAGTGCTGGTGGAGGGTGGCAGTGAGAGAATTAGAGGAAGAGGTCAAAAGAGGGGGTCTACAGAGAGATGAGGGGTGCTGGTGGAGGCTGGCAGTGAGGGAGTCTGAGAAGGAGGACAAAAGGGGGCTACGGAGAGATGAGGAGCACTGGTGGAAGCTGGCAGTGGGGGAATCAAAGGAGGAGGTCAAGGGGGGCTACGGAGAGATAAAGGGTGCTGGTGGAATGTGGTAGTGGGGGAATCCAAGGAGGAGGTCATGAGAGAGACCCTGAAAAATGTCACGGTCCCGATACTCCCACCTCAGAAACCTCCTCTTCCCATCAAAAGGACATGACATGGAAAAAAAAGCTTTTTGAGAGTGATAACATTTAGAAAGAGATTTGGAAGGAAAATAATGTGTTTTATGGGGCCCTTGTAAGACTAAGGAGAGATAAAAGAGGGCCCTGAAGAAGACCTGGCTAGACATATAAGTGACAAATCGGGCCCGCAGTGGCCCACAGGAATGCATCCTCGGCCCACCCAAATAAAAATTCCTGGAGCCGGGCCTCATGGTGAAGCTTGACACCCAGCCGGCTGGGCAGTGTGAGGGCCCTAATTCCAAAAGGAGGAATCCCCCTTTCCTCCTGCCATTAAGTGAGGACTGAGGACATTCCCTCACTTAGCTGACCTTGCTGCTCCCCTTGCCCTATCATTATTACTATAACTGCAGCGTATGCTGTAAAACTCTGGCTGAACTCCACTGGCTCCCTCTTCAGCAGAGAGTACAATTCAAGTCCCTCTGCCTTGTTTTCAAAGCTCTCCATGGGCTAGGACCCCTAGGAATGCAATCAAAATTCGTTTGGTACTCTCCGACTAGATTACTTCGTTCTTCATCAGCCAGATTGGTAGAGTACCCAGGTTTATAAAAGCTAGGTCAGGGGGAAGATCCTCTGGGGTGGCAGCGGCGAAACTGTGGAACAGCCTCCCTTGGGAGATTAGGAAAATTAGGGAGCTTCTCCCTTTCAGAAAATGTGTGAAAACCTGGTTGTTTCCTAAGCCCTAGTCTCTTGTGCTCGTCCGACACATATTCTCACCTCTTATGTAGCCACCAGCGCCAGGATGCTTGCAAGGTGACAGTGCGCTTTATAAGTTGAATACATAAAATTAATAAACTATTGATGATAAAACCATGCATGGCAGGGGTGCGAGTAAAATAAAATAATAAAATATAAATAGGATATAAGGGGTCAGGATAGAGGTATCCTGACCCCATTGGACTGCAAGTGGTGTCTGTGAGAGACCCCTCTTGGGCAAGATGTTGTCCAAAAATGAATGTTTGAGTGCAAGGGTTGTGCTGAGCACTGCAGTGCTCAGCACAACCCTCCCTGTGAATCTGCAACAGATCTGTTGATCCAGAACTCAATGAAATAACACATTCACCCACTGAGATACCCATATAATCACTTACACGTCCTCTCAAACACCCATACAGTCACTGATACATCCACTCACAGTCCCAGGGAACCACTTACACACCTACTCACATGCCCACAGCCACATACCCACCCATACAGCCACTTACGCACCCACTCACAGACTTATACAACCACTAACACAGCCATTCACAAATTTGTACAGATAAACCACTAACACAGCCACTTACATACTTATACTGCCACTGATGTACCACTCAGAGACTCACACATCCACTTGCACACCCAGTCATACACCCACCCATCACACATGTCCACTTATTCACCCACACAACCACTCACACCCCCACACAGACACTCACACACTCTCTCACATACCTATAGAGGCACTGATACTTCGACTCTGAGACCCAGAGAACCACTCACACACCCACTACAGAGCCACCCAGGTACTCACACACTAATTCACTCAGTCACATATCCACTTTCACACACACAACCACTCATATCCCATATAACCATTCACAAAACCACTCACACACCCACTGTATTAAATGTGTTGTTGTTTTGAATTGAATTTGTGCTTTTGTTTAGAAACAATTCTGTTCAGGATCTGCCTGTAGCTTAGCCGCCAGTCCCCTTATTAGGCCAAAGATCTATGGCAGATCCATGAATCCAAGTGAGAAATCAGGAAAGATTTGGGGAAAACAAAACCGTGTTTGGGGGAATGGCTTGGCTCTGAAAAGGGCCTTGTGTTTATGGTGTGTAGATGATAACTGCACATAGAATAGGATGCAGTATTTTAAGTTGTTGAGGAGAACCCTGTTTACATGTGTCTATGAAATGGACTCCGTATTTTAGATATATTACGGTATATAGAGCCCATGTTGTGGTCTCAGACAGTTGCAGAAACAGCATTATTGACATGTGTCCCGGTTCTTTCTACCTGCATACAA
Source organism: Lissotriton helveticus (assembly GCF_964261635.1). Lineage (NCBI taxonomy): Eukaryota > Metazoa > Chordata > Amphibia > Caudata > Salamandridae > Lissotriton > Lissotriton helveticus. The sequence continues at coordinate 1,960,853,088 of NC_136063.1, read as the reverse complement.
AAGTCAGTTGACCACTGCCACTTTTGTCTTTGCCAAATGTTGTAGAACACCGAGGCAGTATTTGGGAAAAGTGTAATTAATTTACCAAAGGTATTGTTCAGTAGGATTTCCAGTCCTACCCCAGTAATTGTGCCTAGGTCATTGCCCCCACATTGCACAATCATGATGTCTGGACGTTGGCACTCTGCAGTGTTTTCAACTAAAAGCAGCAATTAAGGCCAATTTAACCATCTCTGGGCAACCCAAGTAATGACATTAGATAAACCTAGGTCCCTATCAATGCCTCTCTTTCTAGCACTCTCTCTGGCCAAAAACACAAAACTGTGGCCCGCAGTCCAGTCACTGACCATTTTGAAGGCAAGCCGGAGTAGCACACAGGAAAAAGCTACAGCAGAATGAGGCAGTTTTGAAGGCAGCTAAAATGGAGGACAGTATGTAAAAACTAAAAGAACATATTTGATTGGATGGCGGAGATCAACAGGGAACTAAAATTAGGGAAACATTTAGCTACCTCTGTGATTGGCTTTGGAAAAAAAAAGTTTTGTCGGTTGGGATATGTTTGGAATTGCTAACAGTCAACCACACCTGCTACTGTTAATGTGAAGCTGGTATGCTGTTTAGAGAAAGTCTTGTGAACTTTTCACCTACTGGTAGGTAGTCTATTGAAAAATTGGTTACTATGGAAACACAGGTAAAAGAGTGTTGGGAAGGAACACAACAGAGTGCAGTGTGAATTTGAAAAGCAGACTGGTGTACAGAAGTTGCTCATTATGGTGTGTATGTCTTGTAATTGACAATATTTTATAAAATGAAACATACATGAAAAGCTTTAACAGCAGATTGTTGAATGCTTTTAAGGGCTTTTGTGTGGATCTGTGGATCCACTCTGGATTTTCTTGGGCGGACACCCTGAGTGCCCCGGTGGATCTAAGAGAAGCCTACCAAATTTGGCTTCTTTATAGAAAATATCGAAAGGGTTAAAAAATAGTGACCATTTAGAAGTGGTATCACACAAATTAAAGATGATACGAAGTCTGTGATTTTCTAAGTTCAGGAGTATGAGTAAGAGCAGATGGGGAAGGGTAGCCATTTTAGGTAATTTTCTACTGAGAGTGGACGGGGATCGCCATAGTTCTGACTTGAGATTAACAGTGGAAAACAGATGTTAACAGATGTTACAATGAAAGCTGGACAACAGTAAAACCATTTACAGGTATGTTAATTAAGTTATACTATAGAGAAGTATAAGAAAAACTTTGTGTGCATATAAGCTAAAAGAAAATGTGTAGGTTTAAGACACTGCAGTAAAAGGCAAAATAGAAAGGAGGTTAGATGAGAACAATAACTAAAAATATAGTTAGTGCCAAAGAAGGAAGAGGGACTGCTATATGGAAAATATTATTTTATAAAACCAGTATGAATGAATGTGTTAGAAATTAGATGTGGGTGCTTGCTCATAGTATGTAATTTAATAATATGTCATTTGCACCCACTCACACAGTCAGGCAGGCACTTAGCCACTTACACACCTAATTACACTCCCACAAAAGCATTTATGTACCCACCAATCATATAGCTAGACAGTGACTGAAACACTCAGTCACACATTCATAAAACTATTCACACATCCATGTATTTTCTTATACACCTACTTACATAGTCCTTCACACACTCATACATACACTGTGACACCCAGTCACACACCTATACAGCCATGTATGTACCCAGGGCTCAGACACTCAATTACATACACACACTTACACACCCATACACCAAGTTATTTACTCAGTCAACCACCCATACAACTGCTCATAGGCCCATTTCCAAAACCACACAGCCACTCACACACCCAGTCAGACAGCAACAGAGTCACATGCACATACATTCATACACCCACATAGAACTCATGTATCAGCAACTAATAGAAACACTTGCACACACAGTTACACACCCCAACACCCACAAACACAGCCTATTACCAATCAATATGGCCACTTAGATACCGTTTTGGTCTTCCATATAGTCACTAATTCACCCATTTACAGTTACACACCAACACAGCTACTTATATACCTAGTGACACATCTATAGAGGCCCTGATACACTCACTCACATATCCATTCAACCACTCAACCACTCACATACTCATTCACCCACCCATACAGCCACTCATATACCCATTTATACAACCACAACCATACTCAGACGCGTACACACTGACAAAACCCTGTATGTAGCTGCTCACTGTATAATAGTAATCTATTAGGATGCAATCTTAACTTAAATGTATTCTACATTTGCTTTTCAGATATCTACTTGTGTTCAAAGAGTAATGGAAGATAGAAGGATGAGGTGAAACAAAAATTAAGAACTATGGGCCAGATGTAGGTAATTCTATTTTACCGACTCATAAATACCGAATTTTACCGATTCGGTATTTTTGAATCGGTAAAATAGAAGGTGGAAGATGTAGGTAAAATCGGTATTTGAAATACCGATTCTGTAAAAATCGATATTTACCGATTCTGTAATTACAGAATCGGTATTTACCATTGATTCCTATGGGCTTTAAGCCCATAGGAATCAATGGGAAATACCGATTCTGTAATTACAGAATCGGTAAATACCGAATCCTGCAAGGTTGCAGGGGGTGTCACTTTGACACCCTCTAGCACCCCAAATACAGGCATGTGTGCCATGTGGCACACAGACATGCCCTAAGGGCACGTCTGTCTGTCACATGGCATAGGTGTGCATGCACACATGTGCATGCACACCTGGATTCGGTATTTTACCACCCAATTGGATTGGGTGGTAAAATACCGAATCTGTAAGGCCTTTGGGACTCAGAAGAGTCCCACCTACATCTGGCAGTTTCAGAATCGGTAAAAATACCGATTCTGTATTTTACCGATTCGGTAAATTTACCGAATCAGTAAAATTGGCCCCCTACATCACAAATACCCATTTACCGGTCGGTAACGGCTGAAATCGGCCGTTACCGGTCGGTAAATGGCCTCCTACATCTGGCCCTAAGCTTCTTGACAACATCAATAAACTGGGGAACGGATGACATAATTTGTTCAATTAGCATATGGCTTTTGGCACAATAAGTGACTATATCCTGCAGTTTTTGTGAATCAGTGGGGGTGGTAAGTATCTTGTCAGGTGCTAAGGGTCCCACAGATGGTCAAACCGCTGATGATATTGCAATATCTTCTCTCTTTCATATCATTCTCTGATACATCCTTGTATGTATGGTTTCAGGTGTTTTAAACAGAAGCTGTGCCATGTGAACACTTTTTCACAGTACCTCTTGACAGTTTTTTGCTGTGTAGATTGCATTGGGCAAATTATGCACAAACTTTCCTTTCTCCTGAAGAGACAGAGCGAAATTTACAAACATTGGAGGAATTCTTTGGAAGTGATAAGTCTTCTTCTTCATCATCCTGCCTGTTCTCCCCTACCTTTTGCAGAAGATATTTTATCTTTGAAACTCTTCTTTTGAAGAAAAGGGTATTACGTGACGGAGCAGTGCTTCTAAAACTGTCTCCATAGAGATGTGAAACTGAATAACTGGTTTAGGGTATGGTGTCAATGTGGATGGGTGGACACATTCGTGGTGGCATCTGCAGACCCATAAAATGAATGGAAAACAGGTAAAGGCTTTGAGCCCAATTATGAGTTTAGGTTGTGCGAGGGCTGGTGGTAGTCAACTGCCATGCCCCTTCTCCACTGAGACATGCCCGACTTCCGGATTACAAGTTATTTTTAGTATGGTGGGTGGGTGGTATGGCATTCCCAGGGCAGTGCCTCTTTCAAAGGCTGTGGTGCCTTTGAAAAAGGCATCGCAATGGAACCTTCTCACAAAGTTCCTGCATGGCATAGACTAAAATGTCTATGCCATGCAGGAACCCTTGCCTATGTATACAGGGGGGGCACATATTATGCCCCTTGTGTGCATGGACAAGTGGAGGAGGCACTAGAGGCCCCAGAGGCCCCCCTTTTGTTTCCTCTCCACCCTGGTGTTTATAGAGGAGGAACCTCCATGACACCGCCAGCAGAGATAAAACTGGTAATATGCTTGGTGAGACAGCATATTGCAGCTTCCTGACTGCTACGCAATCTCCAGGGAATGGCAGTTCCCTGGTGGCAGCGGCGGTTCAAGGGCGGTCCAACCACCCAACTCATAATGGGCAGTCGGACTGACGGTGCAGCAGTAGCTGGATTGACACTGCTGTGCCAACACGATTCTGACAGTCCAAGAACTGCCAGACTCATGGTGGCAAAGCAGTGGCAAAACACGCCCTTTGTGTTTTGTATTTGTAAAATGTGTAATATGTTATGTTATGTTAATTTGTTCGTTTGAAAATCTATAATAATAAATATGTAAAGAAAATGTATCTATAAACTTGTAAACATATATATTACACAATTGAACTTATAGTTGAAATTGTAGGGCAATATATATTAAAGAAATCCCAGTGAAATTCACAAAAATAAAAGGTTCCAGGGACATTCTAGTTCGGAAATAGCATTAAAAATCCATAAAAATTCATAGAAAAAACAAAAGATTACATGTACTTAATAGTTAGGAAATAGAATTTTAAAAAACCTTAAACATTGACTTACAAAAACAAAGGTTACGGGTACATTATAGTTATTTTAGATTTTACAGACCCAAAACTATTGATGTTCAGCAGTTATAGTTACCTAAGCTACCAGTAATGTACACCCACAACGCACTGCTTATGACCTCAAATATTACATCACTCATGACATGATCAGTGACATAAATGATGACATCAGTGATAACATCTCAAATTATATCACTGATGCCGTCACTGATGATATGATCCAGCTAAGTAAACTTCAATATACTTCATAAAATGCCATTTCAATTTTTGAAAAGTAAGAAGAAGACACAGATGAGAGACGTACAGCACAGCGCTCACTGTAATCTTATCAGCTACTACACTCACTTATCATGTAAAAGACAGATCTCAGCTGATAGTCCTGTGTTTTCTAAACCACAATGTAAACATTCATGACCAAAGTAAACCGTGTATCTGTATAGGCTAGTCTATTGCAAAGTACAACAACATAATTTGTGAACCTGAAAAGAGGTTTTAGTGCAAATGTCAGATTTACACAACCCACTACAACATGCAACCACAATCAGTATGGAGTTTCTAGTGTATGGCCACTGGGTCATAAATCACTAGAAAAAATGATTCTTTATCCTGGAGAAAGGTGTGACCAGAGAGATGAGTATGTTGTAAGTGTCTACTGCACATAACCATCACACTAGAGGAAGGGTCTTAGTGAACATATTAATTTATTGTAATCTGCTACTGCAGTCATTCATCACAAGGAAGGCAGATTTAAGCAAACTGGTAAGTATCTCATAAAACAGAATTATACTCAGCAATCACTGTGGAGTGAAGTCTGAATGAGCAGTTTTGACTATCGCTAAGCACAACCATAATCATGTTGTGTAGTTTTCACTAATCAGTAGGACCTACAAGTTTGTGGGTGACATACATTTAGGATTGTGTCAGACTAATTCCATGCAGCACCGCAGGAAATGCTGTCCCTTATACCAGCTAGCTAACAATGCCACCATAAGCCAGCCCCCCCTGCCCTAAACAGGGAGCGAACAGTTCTGGCAGCTACTGAACATGTCAACTCTGTTCTCTCAGGAACAATGGTGACAGACCTAGACCTTTTCTCTCACACACTCATGAATTACAGCTTTATGTAGAAAATGTGGTCTGTAATGTTGGAAACAAACAATCTCATCAAAATTAGCTGTACCATCATATAACTCATCAGAAGAAAATACAGTTGAATGTTCTAGATCTTCTAACATTTCATATACTGTATCAATCTCCCAATCATCAGAAATAGTACTGGAGGTGATAATGCCAATCAGTTGGACCAGACCCATCAAATGATACCTTATCCTGTACAATCCCATCCAGAACTGAAACAACTGAAATGTCCACCAGGAATAAGTCTCTTTGCTCACAGTGTGATGATGATTGTGGTTACAGAATCAGGTTAACAATGTGTGCTGCAGAGCATTCTGGGACAAAATGTCCATTGTGGAGCAGAAAGAACACAGTCGAAAAACCAATCCAGATAAGCAGAAAAAGTAGTGCAATTGTAATCAAGAGGTGTAACCATGGAGAGATAAAGTATGTTATTTTCAGCCAAAGATAGAAGATGCGTACCTTCAGTTAAAAAGGCAGGGGTGTTGGGGCGGAGGTAGTTCTGATGCATCATAAGAGAAGTCATCAAAGTTGATAATGTATCCAGAAGTCATCTAGTCATTTTTTGGCTGCTCAACATGTTGGTTCAAATTACATGAAGATTCGATGTAAAGTACATTGACGTAGACCTTGTTCTTGGCAGGATTCTGAATAGAAATCTGTGTTTCTGTACTTGTTGACTGCATGGTTGTTGATGTTTTTGAAACAGGTAGAAGACATACTTCACAGCTTTTTTTTACTATTATCTCTTGTTGAAAAGATCAGACTACAATTGTAATTAAAGCTTCCATCTGTACTTCATGTATGGCAGTGAAAGGGGATTGATAGCCACCTGGCTTATTGTTGAGAATTAACCACATAGTGTAATTTGATTAGATCATTAGAGACAAAACGTTTGTCTCTGCCTCTGACAACAGGTGTGAGAAGTAGAGTTTCTGTTTTTTCAACATCCAGGACAGGCACAGGCTCTTGGTAAGATGGCCCAAATTCTTTCTTATCCACAATCTTTTCTCAGACCAGATCCCCAAAGTTTTGTATCAAGCTGAATCTTGCCAGATCTACCTTCACTTCTCCAGCGGTGGTACGTTTTACATGGATGTTGCTTTGTTCAAACAGGGTTTTATCACTTGCTTTTCTTCCTGCCAACAGAAGCTCCTCTTATTCCAGGACCTACTTAATGCAGGCTGAAGTACAACCGTACAGTGGAAGTGCACAATGAGCATGCCACTGGCTTTGCAAAGACGCACCAAAGGTAAGGCCATATGTGCCAGTCCGTACCTGGACCATGCCCAGCACTGTGACCCTCTGACCCTCCCACCCCAATGATACACCATTGCCAAGCTCCACGCTCTCGAGCCCCAGAGCCGCAACAAAATACTGCTACAGTGCTGACCCATATTCCACTGTAGGACCTTTCACCTGCACTCACTGCCGCTTCACCTGCAACTGCACTTACACCAACTCACTGACCAGCCACCCGAACACGCCAGAGACACCACCGGAATAAAAAACCAAGGTGCATGCACCCTTCTCAACACACGCTCCCTGTGCAATCATTCCACTGAATTATGGGACCTCATCGCCACCCTCACAACTAACAATGTCTTCCTCACTGAGACCTGACTCAAAACCACATCTGACCAAGACATTGCCACAGCGATCCACAACGGATATAAAATCACTCACCAGGACTGTACCAACAAGCCTGGAGGAGGAACAGCCATCATCAGCAACGAGGAAATACAGTGTACCACCACCACCGACAATACCACAACCCCCATGGAACATCTCAACGTGAAGCTACACAGAAGACAAGACAGCCATCAGAGGCATCCTTTCGTACTGACTCCCAGGACCGCTTTCCAGCTTCTGCAACACAACCACAGACTTTATTGTGCCCCTAGCCTTAGACTCTAAAGACTACATCTTCCTCAGTGACCTAAATATCCACATCAATGACCTCAACAACAAAAACCCCACATAGCTCCTCAACAGTATGCATAGCCTCAGATTGACCCAGATTGTCCACAACCCTACACACACCGCAGGACATATGCTGGACCCAATCCTGCAACCACATCAAATACAGCCATGTCACAGAACTCACATGGACCGATCACTCCATCGTCCACTTTAGCATCAACAGCTCCTGCATCACCACCCCCAAGATGACTAATGCCCCTCACAGAAGGTAGACAAAAATCTCAGAGGCCAGCTGGGCGAACACCCTCAATACCTCCAACCCTGCTAAGGCCACCAACCTTGAACAGGGAGTGAAAAACCTCAATTGTGCTGACAGTATAATCCCCATCATGAGCAGCATCCAGAGAAAATCCTTCAAAAGGCCATCTGGTACACCCAAGAACACAGAACAGCAAAACAAGACCTAAAATAATTGGAGAGTAGATAGTAGACCAGCAAGGACACCTCTGACAGGGCAGCCTTCAAGGCCTCCCTCAAATTCGACCACCACCTGCTAGGGCATCAAAGAAGACAGCCCTTGCCACACGCATCAAAACTAATGGCAACAATACAAAGAAACTTTTCACCATCGTTAAGGGATTCTCAAAACCCGCTGCCAGCAAAAACAACATCACACTCTCACAGGAGCTGTGTGACAACCTTGCCCATTTATTCCATGACAAGATCGCAAACATACAGAGAAACTTTGAACCCACACCTACAGACTTCCTCGACAGATACGCCACCACTGTATCTGATATGAACCTCACACTGCCACCTGTCATATTCTCTCCACCCAGGACACTACCTCCACCTTTAAATCCATCCACTCTGGAGCTCCCACATACCCATGCCCCCACCACATGTTCAATCTCAGAAACCAAATGATCAGCCAGGAACTTACCACCCTACTCAACACCTCTCTTACCACTGCAACAATTCCCGAAGCATGGAAACACGCCAAGGTCAGATCACTACTCAAAAAACCCTCCGCTCACCCTAGCAGACTCAATAACTACTGGTAAATCACCCTGCTGCCCTTCCCAGCAAAAGTAGTGGAAAAGACCATCAAGAATCAACTCATGACACACCTAGAGCAGAACTAGGTACTCAGCGCCTCCCAGTCCAGCTTTCACTTGCCCATACTCTCCACATCTCCAAATCAGAAGGGGAGGATGCTTCTTCTCCCACATTGCAGCAAAGACCTGGAACAGACTCCCCACATACCTCCAGACCATCTATCAATCAATCAATCAATCAATCAATCAGGACACTTGTAGAGCGCACCACATACCCCTGAGGGTCTCAAGGCGCTGGTGGGGGGGCTGCTGCTACTGATCAAAGAGCCAGGTCTTGAGTAGTCTGAAGGCCAGTAGGTCTTGGGTCTGCCATAGGTTGATGGGGAGGGTGTTCCAGGTCTTGGCGGCGAGGTGGGAGAAGGATCTGCCTCCGGGTGTCATTCTTTGGATTTGGGGTACAGCAGCGAGGGCGAGGTCGACAGAGCGGAGCTTGCGGGTGGAGGTGTAGAAGTTGTTGTGGAGGGCTTTGTGTGCGTGGATGAGGAGCTTGAAGGTCATCCTCTTGTTGACGGGGATCCAGTGTAGGTCTCTCAGGTGGGGAATGATGTAACTGCGGTGGGGGATGTTGAGGATCAGGCGTCCTGAGGTGTTCTGGATGCGTTGCAGCCATCTCAGGAGCTTGGCCGATGCTCCTGCGTAGAGGGCGTTACTGTAGTCCAGCCTGCAGGTGATGAGGGACTGGATGACTGTACTTCTTGTTTCAGTGGGGATCCACTTGAAGATCCTACGTAGCATTTATAGGATGTTGAAGCAGGAGGAGGAGACGGTGATGGCCTGCTTAGTCATGGTGAGTGTGGAGTCGAGGATGTGGGTGTTGGAGCATTTCCCAGTATGGTCGGCCACCAGAAGTCGTCCCAGGCCGAAGGCGTTGACCCAAGGATGAGGACCTCCGTCTTGTCCGAGTTCAGTTTCAGTCGGCTGTTCCTCATCCAGTCGGCGATGGCCTTCATTCCTTCATGGAGGTTGGTTTTGGCTGTGTGGGGCTCGTTGGTGAGGGAGATGATCAGCTGGGTGTCGTCGGCATAGGAGATGATGTTGAGGTCGTGTTGACGGGCGACGTGGGCGAGGGGTGCCATGTAGATATTGAACAGTATCGGGCTGAGGGACGAGCCCTTGGGTACGCCCCAGAAGATCCTGGTGGCCTTGGAGTAGAAGGGGGAGGCGGGCACTCTGAGTTCTGCCGGAGAGGAAGGATGTGGTCTAGTCCAGGGCCTTCCCTCAGATTCCGGCATTGTGTAGACATGTGCGTAGGGTACGGTGGCCGACCATGTCGAAGGCGGCTGACAAGTCCAGGAGGATGCGGGCTGCTGTTTCTCCGTTGTATAGTAGGGTCCTGATGTCATCTGTGGTAGCGATGAGGGCTGTCTCGGTGCTGTGGTTGCTGTAGAAACCAGACTAGGATGGGTTCAGGATGTTGTTGTCTTCGAGGTAGCAGGTCAGCTGTTTGTTGACGATTTTCTCAGTGACCTTAGCCAGAAAAGGGAGAAGAGAGATGGGCCGGAAGTTCTTGAGGTCCTTGGGGTCCGCCTTTGGTTTCTTGAGTAAGGCGTTGATCTCTGTGTTTTTCCAGCTTTCCGGAAAGGTTGCTGTCTTGGAGGAGATGTTGATGGCCTTGCAGAGATGGGGTGTGATGGATGCGCTGGCCTTGTTGAAGATGTGGTGGGGGCATGGGTTTAGCAGTGCGCCGAAGTGGATGGTCTTCATGATCTCGCTGGTGTCCTTTTCGATGACTCTTGTCCAGGAGAGTAGATGGTTGGTGCGTGTGGTAGTGGTGGGGGCGGTAGTCGCCGGTGCGGTTGTGGCTTTGAAGCTGTCGTGGATGTCAGTGATCTTGCGGTGGAAGAAGGTAGCCAGTGAGTCGCATAGGTCTTGTGAAGGCGGGATGTCGGCGTTGGAGCTGGGCTTAGAGAGTTCATTCACGATGTTGAAGAGCTCCTTACTATTGTGTGCGTTGTTGTCAAGACGGTCCTTGAATGAGGCTCTTTTGGCGGCTCCGATGAGTTGGTGATGGCTGCAGGTGGCGTTCTGGTGGGCTGTGTAGCTGTCCGGTGATCGTTCATGGTGATCAGTTCTTCTCTAGTTTTCGGCATATTTTTTGGAGGCCTGGAGGTCTTCGGTGAACCAGGTGTCTTTCTTGGTGGTGTGGCTGTTGGAGGGTGCCTTGAGCAGGGCGAGGGTGCTGGTGAAGTCGTCGATCAATTGTCTGAGGTTGCGGTCGGCGGTGTCGGGGTCGGTGGAGTCAGTGGGTGAGTTCTGGGAGAGGGTGGTGGTGAGCTGGTCCTCAGTGACTTTGCTCCAGCATCGTTGGGGCAGCAGTTGGGTGCGGTGGTGCATGGTGGGCTTCCTGAAGGTAAAGTGGATGCAGGGGTGGTCAGTCCAGCGGGGTTCGGTGGTGCGTTTGAAGGAGACGTGGGGACTTGCGGTGAAGATGGGATCAAGCGTTTGACTGGCAGTATGGGTGGGTGTTGTCACGAGCTGTCTGAGTCCGACGTTGTCAAGGTTGTCGAGCAGGGCGGTGGAGTTGGGGTCATTGTTGTTCTCGAGATGAAAGTTCAGGTCTCCTAGGAGGATGTACTCCTTGGAGGCGAGGGCGTGCGTGCTGGTGAAGTCGGCGATGAAGTCACTGAACTGTGTTCAGGGTCCCGGGGGTCTGTAGATGTGGGTTCCTCTGAGGGTGGTGTTGGGATCGGTGTGGATCTGGAAGTGCATGTGTTCAGCGGTGCTGAGGGTGTCGTCGGTGTTGGTCGATACTCTGAGTGTGTTCCTGTGGACATTGGCGATTCCTCCTCCTGTTCCGTTGGTGCGGTCCCTGCGCGTATCCTTCCGGGATTGCAATGGCGATGTCGGGTGTGGAGGCAGGGTTCAGCCAGGTCTCTGTCAGGAAGGCGACGTTAGGGGAGGTAGAGTTGAGGAGGACCCAGAGCTCAACAGCGGGTGTTGAGGAGGATGCATCTGAGTTAGTTAGGTTCCTTGGTGGACGGTTTGGCTGGCCGGATGCTGGTGAAGTTGCAGATCCGGCAGGTGAAGGGGCCTTGGGTGCGCTTTGGGGTTGCCCGGTAGCAGGTGTGTTCTCGGCCAGGGTTGAGTGTGTGAAGGGTGCTGGCGTCGTAGTGCAGTTGGGCATCGTGGCGTTTCCGGGGTCCAGGGGTCCTGGCGCTGGGCGCGGTCCAGGCGTGGACCGGCGCAGATGGGGTTTCCTTTGGCACGCCTTCGACTCGCCCGCTGCACGGCCTCCATATGAGGGGATGTGGGAGGGAGGAGCAGCTGAGAGGTGGGAGAGGGATGGCCAATGGGAGTACAGGGAGACGGGCCACAGGGGACGCAGTGGCGGAAACCACGGAAGGGTGAGCGGGTGAGCGGGGGTCACAGAAGGCAAAAGCGGGATACAAAATAAAGGGGGTAAGGCAGCAAGGAATACAACAAAACAGTAAAAACAGCACAGATTACACAGCTATGGCAGAGGAGGAAACTGGTATAAATCTAAAAATCGGCACACTCCAGAAATGAGCGGCAGCTGCGGCGGGGCACAGGGCACACAGGAGGGCTGTGCGGCAGAGAGGGGAGCGACCTGCCTGGTGACAGGTTCAAGGGTCGCTCGGTCTACCGCTGCGCGGCCTCCATTTGAGGGGATGTGGGAGGGAGGAGCAGCTGGGAGGTGGGAGCGGGGTGGCCAATGGGAGTAGAGGGAGGAATGGTGGGAACCACGGAGTGATAAGTGGGCACGCGGGGGTCCCAGAAGGCAAAAGGGAGACACAAAATAAAGGGGGCAAGGCAGCAGGAAATACAACAAAACAGTAACAACAGCACAGATTGCACAGTTATGGCAGAGGAGGAAACAGGCACAAACCTAAAAAGCGGCACACTCCAGAAATGAGCGGCAGCAGCGGCCGGGCACAGGGCACACAGGGGGGATGTGCGGCACAATGAGGGGAGGACCTGCCTGGTAACATCACCTCACTTCTGGAATCCTGAATGGCCCTCAAGACCTGGCTGTTCGAATAAGCCTCCTGGCCTGTAAGTGCCTGGATACCCTATCGGGTGGTTAGCTGTGCTTTATAAATCCTGATTTATTGATGGTGTTTCCGCCGCCATTGCGCTAGCATTGTCGAGGTGTAGGACTCACATCTTAACCCCAAATATAATCTTGTAAGAAGTCCGACCACCCAGTGACATTCTTGGCATGTTGTTTAAAGCCCTCTGGACCCCATTTAAGTGATGGACACAACTGGGACCAGAGCATTATACCCTTGCTGTCAAAGACAGCTTTAAGTCCCAGTTTCCCCTCTCCACTACTACATTTCCCTCGGGATGGTATAGAGATGAGAAACGCAGGATTAGACCCAAACTTCTCATGGCCTCTTTATAAGCCTGTGAGCTAAACTTCGGACCCTGATCAGAATGTACTGTGCCAACTGCATATGTCCGATGAAGACTTGCATATCCTTTATAACAGTTTGGGTATCAGTGGATCACTGTGGCCATAGTCAAAGGAATTTAGAGCAGGAATCCACTGCCACCAAGATATACTTGTAAGCGTCGTCCAATGATACAAGGCAATACAAAATTCAGGACCGGAATTCTTGAAGAAATCCTTTCTGGCTTACATGCCCATCAGATCTCTTCGCCAAGCTGATGGCAATTTTCTTGTTGTGAAAAACAATGGGAAGAGCAAGGTTTTTAGTTCACTTGGGTGAACGGGGGAATACTCCTATACCCCTGGGTGTATCATTAGAAAACAAACAAGGAGTACAACCCACATGGAATCGCCAATTCCTAAGGGGTGCATGGTTAAACAAAAAGAGAGAAAGTTCTCCTTTTGTTAAGAAACCCCTCACTCACCACCTAGTGGTGACATGCTTCATCATCGGGGTCCACCCTAATGACCTAGCGTCATCAGGGTGTGCTTTCTTGTTGTCCCTAAAACCAAGAAAGGCAACTGGGGTGACAGAAGCTTCATAGTTGCCACTTCCAAACTGTGGAATTCTCTTCCCTCACAGATTATGGGTAGTCCCACGCTGCTATAATTCAGAAAACAAATAAAAACTTGGCTTTTTAAGCAATAGGCCTTTGTACCAGCTCTATGCCTACCTTTTAAGCACATAGCGCTGAGACACCTACGGGTATTTATGCACTTTACAAGTTGTTAAAATAATAAATACAAGCACACACTCACCCATACAGCCACTCTCACCTTCAGCCACTCACCCATATAGTCACTTGTATACCCTCATCACTCACCCAGACTCTGCTTCCAGGAAGGAATGAAGAACGTGGAAGACTGAGGTCCTCATCCTCGGACCCTGCACCTCTGCCTGGGACAACACCTGGTGGCCCACCGCCGTCGGGAGCCCACCCACCCCTAAAGACCACGCTGGGAACCTCAGCATCATCCTGGACTCCTCCCTCTCCATGAACTGCCAGATCAACGCTGTCCCTTCCACTAGCTTCAACTGCCTTTGCATCCTCCGTAAGACCTTCAAAAGGATCCCCCTGATTGGAGAAGGACCATCACCCACGCACTCATAACCAGCAGACTGGACTACAGCAGCGCCCTCTATGCCAGAATCAACAGAACTCTGCTACACAAACTCCAAACTATCCAGAACGCCACAGCAAGACTCGTCCACGGGACACCGCGTCTCGAGCACATGACCCAACACCTATGAGGCCTCCACTGGCTCCCCATCAAGAAGAGGGCCACCTTCAAACTCCTCACCCACGCCTACAAATCCCTTAACAATATCGGACCCAAATACCTCAACAAGAGATTATTCTTCCACGTACCCAAGAGGAACCTCTGCTCTGCCGACCTCACCCTGGCAGAGGTCCCCCGCATCTGCAGAAACAGAACCGGCAGGAGAGCCTTCTCCTACATCGCAGCCAAGACCTGGAACAAGCTCCCTGCGAACATCAAACGCTTGCGACCCCGCACACGTTCAGTAAGGACCTCAAGACCTGGCTGACAGATCTGGAGCCGCTTACCTCCCCCAGCGCGTTGAGACACTCACGGGTGAATAGCGCTCTTTACAAACCCCTGATTGATACTACCTTTTATATACCTAGTTACTCAGCCATATATCACTGACACATCAACTCATTCACCTATGCAGCCATACACACACTCACCCAAATAGCCCCTTAAACATGCAATTACTAACCCATGGAGCTTCTGATTCACCCACTGACTTATCCATATAGGCAGTCACACACCCCCTCACCTGTACCCACACAGACACTCAGACACCCATAGAGGTACTCAGAAATCCAATCACTCACCCATACATCCTCTCATGTACCCACTCACACACCCATACAGCCACTTTAACACCAACTGACTGAATGAAACATTCACACAACCAGTCAATCACCCATATATTCACTAAAACACCTAATCACTCACTAATGCAGTCAGTCATGCAGTCACTGAATCATCCATACAGACACTCATTCACCCACTGGTTCACCAATACACTGACAAACTTTTTTAAAAGCACTCAAAGTCACTGGATGATATTATCAGTGATGTAATTTGAGATGTCATCCGTGATGTTACTGACCATGTCATGAGTGATGTATTATGTCAATCAATCAATCAGGGAATTTATAAAGGGCACTACTTACCCGTTAGGGTCTCAAGGCGCTGGGGGGGAGGTCCTGCTAGTGGTCTTGAGCAGTCTTCTGAAGGTCGGGAGGTCTGCAGTCTGTCGTAGGTGGAGGGCGAGGGCGTTTCAGGTTTTGGCGGCGCAATAGGAGAATGATCGGCCCCCGGCGGTGGTTCTGTTGATGCGTGGGACGGAGGCCAGGGACACGTCGACGGAGCGGAGTTTCCTGTTGGGCACGTTGAAGGAGAGTCTGCTGTTGAGGTAGGCTGGGCCGCTCATGTGGAGTGCTTTGTGTGCGTGGATCATGAGTTTGAATGTGATTCTTTTGTCGACGGGGAGCCAGTGCAGGTCTCTCAGGTGCCGGGTGATGTGGTCTCGACGTGGGACGTCTAGGATCAGGCGTGCGGAGGCGTTCTGGATTCTTTGGAGTCTGTTGATGAGTTTGGACAGGGCTCCGGCGTAGAGGGCGTTTCCGTAGTAGAGCTGGCTGCTGACGAGGGCGTGGGTGACAGTTTTCCGTGTGTCCGCAGGGATCCATGTGTAGATCTTGCGGAGCATACAAAGGGTGTGGAAGCAGGAGGAGGAGACTGCGTTGACTTGGTTGGTCATGCTGAGCTTGGAGTCAAGGATGACCCCTAGGTTGCGTGCGCGTTTGGTAGGTGCCGGGGAGGTTCCCAATGATGCAGGCCACCAGGAGTCGTCCCAGGCTGATGGGTTGGGCCCAAGGATGAGGTTCTCCATCTTGTCTGTGTTCAGCTTGAGCCGGCTTGCCTCTATCCAGTCAACGACGGCCTTTATGCCCTGGTGCAGGTTGGATTTGGTGGTGAGGGGGTCCTTGGTGAGGGAGAGGATCAGTTGGGTGTTGTCGGCGTAGGAGATTATGTTGAGGTCGTGTCATTTGGTGATGCAAGCGAGGGGAGCCATGTAGACGTTGAAAAGCGTCAGGTTGAGGGAGGATCCCTGCAGGACGCCGCAGATGGTTTTGGTGGTTCCGGAATGGAACGGGGGAGGCAGACTCTCTGGGTTCTGTCGTCGATGAAGGAGGAGGTCCAGTCCAGGGCCTTGTCTCAGATCCCTGTGTCGTAGAGGCGTGTGCGGAGTATGTGGTGGCAGACTGTGTCGAAGGCGGCGGAGAGGTCCAGGAGGATGAGGGCCGCCGTCTCGCCATTGTCAAGTAGGATTCTGATGTCGTCTGTGGCGGCGATGAGGGCGGTCTCGGTGCTGTGGTTGCTGCGGAAGCCTGACTGGGAGGGGTCTAGGATGCTGTTGTCTTCTAGTCGCGGTTGAGCTGGGAGTGGACAACTTTTCGATGACTTTCGCTGGGAACGGAAGCAGGGAAATGGTCCGGAGGTTCTTGAGGTTGCTCGGGTCCGCCTTAGTTTTTTTAACAGGGCGTTGATCTCAGTGTGCTTCCAGCTCTCAGGGAAGGTGGCGGTTCCAAAGAAGAGGTTGATTATGTTACGCAGGTGGGGTGCGATGAGGCTGTCTGCCTTGTTGGCGATGTGATGGGGAAGAGGATCAGACGGGGAACCTGAGTGGATGGTGTTCATGGTCTTGATTATGTCTTCGGTGCTGACGTTGGTCCAGGTGGTCAGGAGGTCGTAGTGGGTGGGGATTGGAGTGTTCGTCGTGGCGGGGTCCGTAGGGTTCAGCCGGGGGTTGAAGCTGTCGTGGATGTTGGTGATCTTGCGGTGAAAAAAGGCAGCAAGGGTGTCGCACAGGGCTTGTGAAGGCAGGATGACGTTGGTGCAGGAGTTGGGATCGGAGAGTTCTTTCACGATGTTGAAGAGCTCTTTGTTGTTGTGGGCGTGTTATCGAGGCGGTCTGTGAATGAGGCTCTTTTGGTGGCCCTGATGAGGTGGTGATGGTTGCGGATGGCGTCTTTATGTGGTGCCCGGTTGGCGGGCGTTCTATCGCTGAGCCAGGTGTTTTCAAGTTTTCGGCAGGTGAGCTTGGAGGCCAGGAGTTCCGGGGTGAACCAGCTGGCTCTCTGGCTGGTGTCTCTGTTGGTGGGTAGCCTATCAGATTCTACGGTGTTGGCGCAGTCTTCCATCCAGAGTCTGAGGGTGCGGGCCCCCTCATCTGGGTTGATGGGGCTGGTTGGTGGGTTGAGTGCGAGGTGAGTTTCTAGTAGTTCCTTGGTGACTTTGCCCCAGCGTCGGCGGGGGATCTGTTGGGTGCGGTGGTGGGTGACGGGTTTCTGGAAGGTGAAGTGGACGCAGTGGTGGTCGGTCCAGGTGAGTTCGGAGGCATGGCTGAAGGTGATGTGGGGGCTGGAGGAGAAGATGGCATCGAGCGTGTGGCCGGCGATGTGGGTCGGGGTGGTGACGATCTGTTTCATTCCGAGGGTGGCGAGGTTGTCGACCAGGGTGGAAGAGTTGTTGTCGTTGTTGTTCTCCAGATGGTAGTTCAGGTCGCCGAGTAGGATGTAGTTGGTGGAGGTCAGAGCAGGCGTGCTGACGAAGTCGGCGATGGAGTTGCAGAATTGGGGATGTAGGCCGGGCGGTCTGTAGACAAGGGTGCCTCTGAGGGTGGTCTTGGGGTCCGTGTGGATCTTGAAGTGCAGGTGTTCGGCAGTGGTGAGGGTGTCATCAGTGTTTGTGGAGACCTTGATGGTGTTCTTGTGGACGATGGCGATTCCTCCTCCGACTCCGTTGGTGCGGTCACTGCGGGAGATCTTGTATCCGTCGGGGATGGCCACTGCGATGTCTGGGGCGGAGGTTTCGTTCAGCCAGGTCTCGGTCAGGAAGGCGATGTCTGGTGATGTTGTGGTGAGTAGGTCCCAGAGCTCGACGGCGTGCTTGCATGCGGAGCGGGTGTTGAGCAGGATGCATCGCAGTCGGTTGGATCCCGTTGCTGTCGGTGCTTTGGCATCATTGGTGCAGGTGAAGGTGCATTTAAATTTACAAAAGAAAATCTCTGCTTTTAAAAGTTATAGTTATCCCAAATAACTATAACACACTCCCTAATGTAACTATAAATCGTGCCCCGCCATGCACAGTTTTGTGATCAATGATGTAATTCAGAAGTCGTAGTGATTTTATCAATGATCTCATAGAACATGTCATGAGTAATGTAATATGCAAGGCAATTAACTGTGCACGTTGAAGGCGCTAGTTATGTTTAATTTAGGGCCCAAGTTACAGTTACTTATATAATTTGAATTGGTGAATTTAGAGGTTTGGTTCATTAAAAATGGAATGTTTTAGCTGATATTTTCAACTAACTATGACCCCCCTTTAACCATAGTTTTTTAGTGAATTTCTAAGTTTTTTCAATTGCAAAGTTAAATATTATACCTAACTATAATGTCACTTTGTCCTTTTTTGTGGATAAAATTTTTGTTGTTGCAAATTAAAATGTTACACCAACCCCATGCCATGCAGGGCGTTTCACCGTGAGTGGCATGAGGCTGGCTGCAGGGCCTGGGCTGCCCCCCCCCCCCACCAAAGGGCTACCGGCCCTACCCGTTGCACAGGGGGCAAGGATTGAATGTAGGGCCTGGCTCCTTGTTTATTTTTCTATTTTTCTTTTTATTGGGATGCCCTGTTGCCCACCTAGGATCCCCACACCTTGTTGCAATGTTGGGGGCTGCAGGGGGAGATCACCACCAGCTGCTCACCAAAAACCAGTGGCCGCTCCTCCACTAAGGTGGAGGAGCGTTGCCCCACTGCTTTAAAGCTGTGAAGTAAAGTAAACATAAAATTATAATAACTCACATTATTATCATTTTATGTTTCCTTCTGCTGCACATTTGTGTTTGGGGCCTGGCTCCTCCGATGAGAGAGGTTTGCCCAATCCTCATTGCACATGACTGTTTTGCCGGCCCTCCCAGGCCGGCCAAACATTCATGCGCACTTTGCATCTTCTCCATGCAGGATGCATTACAGCCTGCATGGAGAACATGCCCAGACCCTCATTCCCTCGCTGAGTGTTGAGCCACAGCGCTCAGACCAATCACAATGCTGCTTTGCAGCATTGCGATTGGCTATCAGGATGCTGGGGGCCGGGTGCTGCCTTCTGCATTCTACTGCGGGACCAGAGTCAGGAAGAAGAGGACGGAGGAGAGGTGCCAGCTAGCCACCACAGGTAACCATATTTATTTTTACTTTTTTCGTCCCCGCCCCACCGCCCGGTTCTGGTAGTAGCCTTACTGCCAGAAACCATACCGGTGCCATTTTTGCCGTTGATCATTTTTTTGATCAGTGGATTCTTCACTGCCACCCAAGGCACACACAACTGCATTTTTTTGGGGTGCCACAGGGGGAGCTCAAGAGCCAAGTGAACCCAGATAGCTCTGCCCAGGAAGCTGGCATCCTCATTAGATAGCATGTACCCCAATGCCACCCGGGAGCAAGGTTGTATTGCCTGGCCTTGAAAGCGCAGACAGAGAATAGATTTCTACTCCCTACCTGCACTCTCATGGGCAGGAATCACAAAGTAGTAAGGATTCCCTGAGACAATGTGATTGAGCTCCAGGGAACAGGATCCCCAGAGCAAATCATGGTGAAGGGGGGGGGGGCACACACTTCCCTGCCATCCTGGGTGTGGTAGGAGTACACTGACCCCTTGGCTTTTGCGGTTTAGTCCCAGATGTTCCATCCTGGGGCCAAAATATGATTTTGTTTAAATCTGTGTAGTACCACAGGACTCCCTCAACAAGCATCAACAAGTGAAGCTTGCTCATCTAGCACTACATCTGGTAGTGCTTCTGCTGCGATACAGTGGGATAACTGTGGTACGTAAAAAAGAATTGACAAGAAAATGAGGTGGTACATGGTGGGGTACTGGCTGCCCCCAGGGGCTAGGGCATAAAGCTTTGCCACAAGCTGTGTGTGGCAGTGGGTAACTTCCCACAGGCGTTTGGGAGCACTATGATCAGTGATTTTTTTAAACAAGTATTTTTATCGAGTTTTTCAGCAAAGAACAATGAGCACAGATAAAGAATTACACAGAATCATTAAAAGTGTGCATGTGGCTGCAACAGTTGATATGGAGATGTGGGATTTGTAGCGTGGGATCCAGTGTATGACAGTGAAAGCCAGAAATGTAATGTGCAACCTCACCAGTATACAACATTCCAAGCCACTTCACTCTGACACTCCACTCTATGACATGTCACTCCACTCTATGACATACCTCTCCACCCTTTGCCACTCTGCTCTACACCCCTCCACCCTAAGCAACTCCATGACACACCACTGTCTGCACGCCACTCCCCTCTAGTCTATGTCATGCCATCCACTCTATGACTCTCCACTCCACTCTATGACACTCCATGAGACACCACTTAATGATGCTTCACTCTACTCCATGACATGTCACTCCGCCCTACGCTACTCCACTCTTCTTTCTTCCTCTCTAACTCTCTCTAACTCTGACACTGTATGACATGCTACTCCACTGTACTCTGTGACAAGCTGCTCCACTCTACAACACTCCATGCCACTCTAAGACACTCTAGGACATGCCACTCTACTCTATGACACACCACTCTACTCTACACCACTCCACTTTGCAACACTCTACTCTAGGACAGGTTACTCCACTCTACAACTTCCAATCCACTCCACTCCACTCCACTGTTTGACACTCCATGCCACATCACTGTACGCCATGCCATTTTACTCTACAACATGCCATTCCCCTCTATACCACTCCACTCTATACCCCACCACTATAAGAATCTCTTTGATATGCCACTGTTCGACACAGCACTCCATTCTATGACATGACACGCCACTCCACTCCACTCTACTTCACTCTACTCTACGACACGCCACTCAACTCTATGACATGCCATTCCGCTCAGCAACACTCCACTGTACAACACGCAATTCAACCCTATAACATGCCACTCCACTCTACAGCTCACTACTCCACTCTACAACATGTCACTCCACTCTATGCCCCTTCACTCTAAGACACTCTATGACACATCACTGTTTGACACACCATTATACTTTATTCTATGTGATGTCACTCCACTATATGCCTTTCCTCTATACACACCTCTACTCCAGTCTATGCCCCTACACTCTACTCCACTCTATGACATGCCTACCTGCTCTTCGCCACTCCACTTTAAGATGCTCTATGACACACCACTGTGTGACATGCCCTCTACTCTATGGGACTCCACTCTAGGCCACTTCTCTCTACAACACTCTACTGCACTCTATGCCCCTCCACTCCACTCTATGACATGCTTCTACACTCTCTGACACTCCACTCTAAGACATGCCACTCCACTCCACTCTTTGATAGTCCATTCCATTTTACAACACCCCATGCCACTCCATTCTATGACAGATGCTCCAATCAGCGCTATGACATATCACTCCTCTCTACAACATGCTTCGCCAGTCTATGATATGCCAATACACTCTATGCCATGCCATGCCATGCCACTCCACTCTATGCCACTCCATTTTATGCCCATCCTCTTTAAGATACTATAAAACTTGCAACTCCAGTCTCCTCTGCAATACACCGCTCAACTCTACACCATTCCACTCTACTCTACAGCACACCATGCCACTCCACTCTACATCACTCCACGCAATGTCATTCCACTCTATACCAAAACATTCTACACCACAACACTTTATGACACCACACTCTATGACCCTTCACTCTTTGACAGTTTACCCTGCTCACTCTACTCTACTACACTCTACTACACTCTGTAACTGTCTATGCCCCACCACTCTAAGGCACTCTACTGAACCTTATATCCCTCCTCTCTACAATGATCTACTCCACTCTATGCCACTCTACAGCACTCTACTCCATTCTATGTCACTGTATGCCACTCTTCTCCACTCTTTGACAATCTACGCAATTCACTCTATGCCACTCCATGCCACTTTACTGCACTCTATTGTATTAGTCACTACTCCACTACTCAACTCAATGCCACTTCACTCTATGACAGTGTATGCCTATCCACTCTACCACACTCTACCACAGTCTACTTCACTCTACGACACTCCACTCTACAACACTTTCCTCCACTGTACTCTATGATATGCCACTCAATGACACTCCATTCTACTCCACTCCGTGCTGCATTGCTCTACAACACTCTACTCCATTCAATGCCACTTCACTCTATGACAATCCAATTGGCAACACTCCACTCTATGGCACTCCACCCTATGACTCTCCACTCTATGCCACTCAATGACAAGCAACTACACTCTGCAACTCACAACTCCACTTCATGGCATGCCACTCCACTCTACTCTACAACATGCTACTCCACTGTATCCAACTCCACTTTGCAACACTCTAATCCACTCTTGCCCCTCCACTCTATGACATGCTTTCTCACTCTGTGGCACCCCACCCCACTCTATGACATGCCCCCCTCCCTGTGCCATTCCACTCTATGCACATCTACTTTAAGACACTCTAGGACATGCCACTCTATGATAATACACTCAACTCTACTCTACAATATGCCACTCCACTCTACAACCTTTGCACCACTCTTGTCCCTCCACTCTATGACATGCTTCCCCACTCTATGACATTCCACTCCACTCTACGACACACAACTCAACTCTAGGACACGCCACTCCACTCTACCATAATTTGTCATTGACACTCCATGCCAATCCTCTTTATGACAGAGCACTCCACTCTGACACTCCAAACAATGCTGCAACATGCCACTCCACTCTACAACATGCCATTCCACTCTATTCCCATCCACTTTAATACACTCTATGACATGTTACTTTTGGATACGCCACTCCACTCTATTCAACAAAATGCCACTTCCCTCTATGCCCCTCCACTCTACTCTATGACATGCCACTAGACTGAAAGCCACTCCAAACTATGCCACTCCACTGAACGCCACAAAACTCCGTTCCACAACACTCTATGACACCATACTTTACGAAACTACGATCTATGCCCCTCCACTCTTCTCCACTCAATGTCACTTTACTACACTCTACTCCAGTCTATGCCATTCGATGACACTCTCTTCCACTCTACTCTATGACATGACACTCCACTTTACAAAACTCTACTCCACTCTATGCCACTCCTCTCTGCAACACTCTATTCCACCCGATGCCACTCTGTGACACTCTACTCGATGACACACTGCTCAGTGACATTCCACTCTACGACACTCTGCTTGACAACACTCCACTCTATAGGCCTCCTCTCCATTCTATGCAACTCCACTCTACAGCACTCTGCTCAACTCTAAATAAAATCAGATATCACTGTAGTAATCTGTTTTTAACTTACCATCTACTATGAAGTGACCATAGGACACATGTTTAACTTATCTTACACTTCCCAGTTATCTCTAGATGAATTACAATTTTGAATTTCTGATACCTGAAGAAAATATGATTAATAATGGTAAAAGCTCTTTCTCTTTTGAGATATTGGGTTAGTTCTGAAAATAACTCTTATTTTTTTTTCTAGAACTTTTTGTTTTACAAGGTCAATATGACTAAGCATGGGCGGATTTTGCGAATTGGCAATCCGCGAACTTGCGTATTTACGGATTGGCAATCCGCAGAATCCGAGAACTCTCGCAAATTTGCGGATTTGTTTTTTTTGTGTTCGCAAGGGTTTCTGCCAGTTCGCGAGGGTTGTGTACCAGTTCGCAATTGCGAACTTACTTGTCGGCTCGCAACGGCCGCGACTATGTTGTTTCTACGTCTGGTTCATCATCACAGGTTCACAGCACCCTCTGTTTCACCACTGCCACCCTCTGGTACACCCATGCCACCCTCTGGTACATCACTGCCACCCTCTAGTTGGTTTATCACTGTAGATTATGGGGGTGAAAAAAGCGAGCACACATGCCCTGCTTCAACTGACATGAATTAATTTGGGGTTGATTAATGTGTCACTGAGTTTAAACTTCCAGTCTGGCTGGCACCTGCTTCCTTATCTGTAATTTGCTTTCTGTTGCAGTGCAACTTTTTTTCACAGGACCTTTGTGGCCTACTTGTAGCTATTCTCTGAGCCTGCTGTGAGGGTCAGAGCAGGGTCATAAAATAGTTGCAAGTAAGCAACTGAACTCTAAAGGGGCCCTACAGGGAATGGTTACTAATGATAAGATTGAACTTTTGCACCTGCTGAGTGCTTTCAGTTTTGTCTGTAATTGCTTTCTGTTGCAGTGTAATTTTTTTAACAGGACCTTTGTTGTATACTTGTAGCTATTCTCTGAGCCTGCTGTGAGGGTCAGCGCAGGGTCATAGAATAGTTGCAAGTAGGCAAATGAACTCTGAAGGGGCCCCTCAAGAAGCACTACAGGGAATGGTTACTAATGATAAGATTGAACTTTTGCACCTGCTGAGTGCTTTCAGTTTTGCAAAAATCCAAATATCCAGCAGCATCCACAAAAAAGTAATCCTTCCAGGTCAAGATCCAAATCAAAGTGACCAGCACATGAAGAAAGCACTGGGAGGAGCCTGCTGGACAGGAACAGGAAGTTGGAGACTGTGGGGCACTTCCTTCCTCCCACCCCCCCCCAAAAAAAATGGACTCCTTGCAAAGAAAAAGTGCAGGCAAATGTGAACCTGAGGAGTTATTCTGATAAAATCATAATTTTCAAGGTTTATGCTGCCTGCTGGTGGATTTCTTGTGCGAAATTGCAAATTTTGCAATCTCGCAATTGCGAGATTGTCGCTGCCCGCCGCATCTACGTGTTCGCAAGTGTTTACTCCCGCGAAATTGTATAGTATTCTAGTTGGCAAGTGCGACCTAGCAAAAAATCCGCTTCGCACGGATTTTACGAATTTTCGGCAAGTTCGCGAGAGTTCGCGGATTGCGAATTTGCCGAAAATCTGCAAAATCCGCGAGCGGAACGGATTTTACGCCCATGCTTAAATATGACCAACCAACAAAAACAAGGCTTAAAAGGACAACAAAGGATAAAAAACTATAGATCTCGGGGAGGACACTGACACTGTTGAGCCATGACAAGCTCACAATGGTCATCTCCTGCTCTCCCGCAACAATGACAGTATGACATAGGAGATTGTATGTCGCAGTACTGCCATACTGCTCTATAATGGCTCTATTCTGCCTTAAAAAATGTAATGGCACTGCGGTACCCGGAGCAGATACTGAGGGAGAGACAAATGCACCAGGTGGTTGTGGAGATGCTATTGGGGCAGAAGAAGTAGAAGGTGAAGGTGATACTGGAGGGACATATGCAGTCGCTGGTGGTGGAGGTGTTGATGATGCCAAGGAAGTTCAAGGTGTTGAGGTAGTCAAAGAAATGGCTGCTGCAGATCTTCCTTTTCGGCCACTTCTATCTCTTTCATGCCTTCTTTCTTCAAACACTAACCTGGAGGAATGAATTGCCTGCAGATACTCTCTAATTCCCATGGTATCAAGTGAGTACTATTTCAAAGTTCCGGCGGAAATAACATTTTTGGCTGGGTTACAGGTGACCAGTTTGGAGTTTACTGTTTTAACTCCAGATGGCAATGAGAGAAAAAAAACACACAATTGAATCCTTCACTTTCTCCACTCCATCTCTTATTCCGTCTCTTACAGCAGAACATCATCTTCTTGTTGCTCGGATAAGAATTTAACTTCAAAAAAATGAAAAGACAAGCGGCGGTTGGCAAAACAGGAACAAGTTTTTTTTAATTAAATGCAATGGCTGGGAGAGTATTGCCAGAGTAGCGTCAGAAGAAAGTCTCTCTTTGTACAGAAGTTTTTCCTGACAATTTATACAGTTTGTGAGGTACAATAAAGTAATTCCATATTTCTAGAACAGCATCCTAGTCATAAAAAACAAATACAACCATCTGATAAGGGGAAACAGGTGGTGCTCGACCTATGGGAGAAATAATGTGATCCAGTGTGTATGTGTCCAGATGTCCAGCATGGGGAGCACGTGATCACTATGTGTGGTGTGTATGCTGCGTCCTGATTGGCTGAGTGTTCCTAACTTTATGTGGCATCCATCTTTGGGGTACTTTGAAAATAGGTGCCTTTGGCCAAACGTGTTTTATTGATGCTACTTTCCTCTGACCTGTTTGTGGTGTAACTTCCTGTCTGTGGGATCAATCAGTGTTTTCCTAGGTGCACATTTGTCTTTGGGCTAAGTGTAACCCCACCTGTGACCTGTCAAGAAATAGTCTTGGGTTTGGGTTGTAGGGCCTGTCTTACCACGTATCTGTGACTAGGGGTTGATAGGGAAGTCACCTTGGATGAAACTGACAGTAATTATTAGAGTTTTCTGAAATGTGTATAATTAACATGGAGGTCATTGATATCATTTGTACTGACATCCTCTGTATCCTCCAGTTGTCATAGCATACATTGATATTATCTTTACTTAGATTGATATTGTTATGCATGCATAGAATATGGCATTCATTTACATTCTTTCAACTTGTATTGACATTGCTATGCATGCATAGATTATGCCATACATTGACATTCTTTCTACCAGTATCAACATTATTATGCAAGTTTGCTTTTACATTGCATTTGGTGGTATTGCTGTGGTCGGGCTGCTTATAGCATGGTGTGTAATGATATTGTATTCACGAATGTCAATATTCTTCTGGAGACATTGTACTTCTCCAAACATTACATGGTGGCTTCTGTATAAAAGATTTTTCCTCTTGGAATTAGCCCAACCTTTAACTTTGAAGAATCATTTAGAATAGCTGTTTCCTACAATTTACATAGTTCAATGCCAATAAAAGGCTGTTTTACAAAAACAAAAGTACAGATGTTGTATCTCAATACTATTGCGGTACTCGTATAGTTCAAAAACACAACATACAGTTACAATACCAACACATATGCCATTGCAAAACATAGGTAACATTAAAAAAAATACTTCTTTGGTATGCATATCATTTTTAAAATTTATGGACATGCCGCAGTACTTTCGAGGAAGCTCAAGTGAAAGCAATATGATCACACAGATGATGCTGATATTTATTACTAACATTGACCTACCTAAAAGTACCGGGGTACCTAAAAACAATCAATATCGGTCGGTCAAGAGGTCTTTATTCGATTTACATCACAAAAGACAAATACATATACATAAAAATAGCATTTTGCATATAAGATAATAAATACGTTACAATTTAAAACCATGATAAGAAAGTATTAAATTTATAGACAATGATGGGCGAAAAGACCCCATGCTACATAAGAACATCTTACTTTAAAAACAGTACAATAAAAAGTTCATTTGCCAAGGTTATGGGTTCGGATTGACCATGCCCAACTCACAAATTTTGCTACACCAATAGCAATGGAAGGGGAGGTATCAATATCAATCAATATCATAATAAACAACATTATATGATGAGAATCCCATTAAAAAATGTTTTCATGAAACATACAAATTCACTGAAAAAAAGGTTTAAGTATAACTAATTAGGAAAACGTAATTTATTATTCCTATACATAGCCAAATTAAACTACACCAACCTTAGAAATTCAAAAGTATAGGTATACGTTTAAGTTATGATTTACACCCCACTCAAAACCTAATATAATTTGAGCACCTCCATACACAGTGTTGTGTACTCACTAGCCAATAAATCAATCAATCACTCAATCAAGGATTTATAGAGTGCACTACATACCCGTGAGGGTCTCAAGGCGCTGGGCAGGGTGTCTGCAGCTAGCGGTCGAAGAGCCAGGTCTTGAGTAGTCTCCTGAAGGTCTGTGGGTCGTCTGTCTGCCGTAGGTGTAGAGGGAGGGCATTCCAGGTCTTGGCGGCTAGGTGGAAGAAGGATCTTCCCCCGGAGGAAGTTCTATGGATGCGTGGGACGGTGGCCAGTGAGAGGTCGGCTGAGCAAAGTTCTCTGTTGGGTACGTAGAATGACAGTCGGCTGTTGAGGTATTCAGGGCCTGTGTTGTGGAGTGCTTTGTGTGTGTGGGTCAGGAGTTTGAAGGTGATTCTTTTGTTGACGGGGAGCCAGTGCAGGTCTCTCAGGTGGGGGGTGATGTGGTCTTGGCGAGGGACGTCGAGGACCAGTCGTGCCAAGGCGTTCTGGATTCTTTGCAGTCTGCTGATGAGCTTGGCCGGGGCTCCAGCGTAGAGGGCGTTGCCGTAGTCAAGTCTGCTGCTGATGAGGGCGTGCGTGACGGTTTTCCGTGTGCCTGTAGGGATCCATCTGAAGATCTTTCGGAGTATGCAGAGGGTGTAGAAGCAGGTTGAGGAGACTGCGTTGATTTGGTTGGCCATGGTGAGTTTCGAGTCGAGGAAGACTCCCAGGACTACGTGGTTGGTCGGTGTTGGGGCGGCGCCCAGGGAGGTGGGCCACCAGGAGTCGTCCTGGCCGGAGCGGTTGGGTCCGAGGAGGAGGATCTCTGTCTTGTCCGTGTTCAGTTTGAGCCGGCTGTCTTCCATCCAGTTGGCAAGGGGCCTCACACCCCGGTGGAGGTTGCCTTTGGCGGTGAAGGGGTTTTTGGTGAGGGAAAGGATCAGCTGGGTGTCGTCGGCATACGAGATCAAGTTGAGGTCGTGGAGTCTGGCGATGCGTGCGAGTGGAGCCATGTAGATGTTGAGACACACTAAATGAACTATAACTCATGCCTTCCCCATGCACTGATTATACCATTTCATATTACATCTCTTATACCATGTTAAATCATAACATTCATCACAACATTCATCACATCTCAAATAACATAATTTGTGAGAGCACTGTGCATGGTAGCAGGCCAAGATATAGTTCATTTAGTATGGCTAGGAAGTTCACTGCACTGTTAACGGAGGTGCATGAGGTATAGTACATTTTGGGTGGAGTTTAAATCATAACAAAGTTACTGCTATAACTTTTGAATTTCTAAGGTTTTCGTAGTTTAAGTTTGTCTACAATATTCGTGACCTCAATGTTCAATGGGTATTTCACATTCTGGCCATCAAAGAAATATGGCTCCTGGGTTGTGGATAGAGCCAGCCGCTTTACACAGAACCATAATAGCCTGTGGAGATTAGAGAGAAGAGTCAATGAGGATGGTAGCACTAATTCATCATGATTCCCTCTACTTCAAGATGATTGAGGACCCTCCTTACACCTTCCTTGAGTTTATTTTAACGAAGTATATCACCTCCTCTACCTCTTTCATGATATGTGAGGTCATCCATCACCGGCCTAAAAATGGCCACCCATCTACTAATCGAACTTCATACATTTTGGCCAACATTTTTAATGCTTTCAAATGTTGTTATGATCTTGGGTGATATGAGTACCTGGGATGAAAATCTCTTAGAAACCTTCAGCCAAATCTTAAGCAGAGATATCACGAGCCCATAGCCTTGACCTATTACTTTCCACGTTCTCAGCTAACTTCCTAATCAAATTCTTCAAAGACATCCTGCCAGTCAATGGTTGCAAATCAAAACTTAACATCAGTCTGTTACCTTTATGCCATACCCTCAACAACACATATTCAGAAGACTTCAATCAGATGCTGTCATCTCAAGCCCTCCATCCAATCACTCAAATACACCCTGTCACCTAACGTCAATAGATTCAATAGCATGTGATTCCTTGGGCCCTTCTCCATAATCATAAAGAGTGGTCACATATTTTAGCACAACTGTTATACAAACAGCCTCTGCCAAATGAAAATGCTTGGTAGAGACTTAGAAAGTTGTTAGATCAAAACCAAACTCCCATCTTATTTCTTAGAGTGTTGTGTATTTACCAGAGCAAAAACAACAAGTGATGGACTGAATGTGGATCAATGTCACACACTCCCCCAGTCAAAAGATCTGGGCCCAAATCCATCGTTTTTTTGCACTCCACACCACCCTGGGTTAGACAATGGCGATATGCAAATCAGCTCTGACCCTGTTGCCCCATGGGAACAGTCCAGTCCGAACTACAAAAGCCATGTCCTTCCCAGAACGGAATCAAGCATCCGAGGACCGGACCGGTTTCGAGGTAACACCTCTCTTCAGCCCGGCTAGCTTGACTCCAAGTGGTGTGGAGTGCCTGGGACCCACGTCTGGGCATCCCCAGCGCACTTAGGGCGGCAATTGCAAAAACAACAAGTGATGGACTGAATGTGGATCAATGTCACACACTCCCCCAGTCAAAAGATCTGGGCCCAAATCCATCGTTTTTTTGCACTCCACACCACCCTGGGTTAGACAATGGCGATATGCAAATCAGCTCTGACCCTGTTGCCCCATGGGAACAGTCCAGTCCGAACTACAAAAGCCATGTCCTTCCCAGAACGGAATCAAGCATCCGAGGACCGGACCGGTTTCGAGGTAACACCTCTCTTCAGCCCGGCTAGCTTGACTCCAAGTGGTGTGGAGTGCCTGGGACCCACGTCTGGCCATCCCCAGCGCACTTAGGGCGGCAATTGCAAAAACAACAAGTGATGGACTGAATGTGGATCAATGTCACACACTCCCCCAGTCAAAAGATCTGGGCCCAAATCCATCGTTTTTTTGCACTCCACACCACCCTGGGTTAGACAATGGCGATATGCAAATCAGTTCTGACCCTGTTGCCCCATGGGAACAGTCCAGTCCGAACTACAAAAGCCATGTCCTTCCCAGAACGGAATCAAGCATCCGAGGACCGGACCGGTTTCGTGGTAACACCTCTCTTCAGCCCGGCTAGCTTGACTCCAAGTGGTGTGGAGTGCCTGGGACCCACGTCTGGGCATCCCCAGCGCACTTAGGGCGGCAATTGCAAAAACAACAAGTGATGGACTGAATGTGGATCAATGTCACACACTCCCCCAGTCAAAAGATCTGGGCCCAAATCCATCGTTTTTTTTGCACTCCACACCACCCTGGGTTAGACAATTCCGTTCTGGGAAGGACATGGCTTTTGTAGTTCGGACTGGACTTTTCCCATGGGGCAACAGGGTCAGAGCTGATTTGCATATCGCCATTGTCTAACCCAGGGTGGTGTGGAGTGCAAAAAAACGATGGATTTGGGCCCAGATCTTTTGACTGGGGGAGTGTGTGACATTGATCCACATTCAGTCCATCACTTGTTGTTTTTGCAATTGCCGCCCTAAGTGCGCTGGGGATGCCCAGACGTGGGTCCCAGGCACTCCACACCACTTGGAGTCAAGCTAGCCGGGCTGAAGAGAGGTGTTACCTCGAAACCGGTCCGGTCCTCGGATGCTTGATTCCGTTCTGGGAAGGACATGGCTTTTGTAGTTCGGACTGGACTGTTCCCATGGGGCAACAGGGTCAGAGCTGATTTGCATATCGCCATTGTCTAACCCAGGGTGGTGTGGAGTGCAAAAAAACGATGGATTTGGGCCCAGATCTTTTGACTGGGGGAGTGTGTGACATTGATCCACATTCAGTCCATCACTTGTTGTTTTTGCAATTGCCGCCCTAAGTGCGCTGGGGATGCCCAGACGTGGGTCCCAGGCACTCCACACCACTTGGAGTCAAGCTAGCCGGGCTGAAGAGAGGTGTTACCTCGAAACCGGTCCGGTCCTCGGATGCTTGATTCCGTTCTGGGAAGGACATGGCTTTTGTAGTTCGGACTGGACTGTTCCCATGGGCCAACAGGGTCAGAGCTGATTTGCATATCGCCATTGTCTAACCCAGGGTGGTGTGGAGTGCAAAAAAAACGATGGATTTGGCCCAGATCTTTTGACTGGGGGAGTGTGTGACATTGATCCACATTCAGTCCATCACTTGTTGTTTTTGCAATTGCCGCCCTAAGTGCGCTGGGGATGCCCAGACGTGGGTCCCAGGCACTCCACACCACTTGGAGTCAAGCTAGCCGGGCTGAAGAGAGGTGTTACCTCGAAACCGGTCCGGTCCTCGGATGCTTGATTCCGTTCTGGGAAGGACATGGCTTTTGTAGTTCGGACTGGACTGTTCCCATGGGGCAACAGGGTCAGAGCTGATTTGCATATCGCCATTGTCTAACCCAGGGTGGTGTGGAGTGCAAAAAAACGATGGATTTGGGCCCAGATCTTTTGACTGGGGGAGTGTGTGACATTGATCCACATTCAGTCCATCACTTGTTGTTTTTGCAATTGCCGCCCTAAGTTGCGCTGGGGATGCCCAGACGTGGGTCCCAGGCACTCCACACCACTTGGAGTCAAGCTAGCCGGGCTGAAGAGAGGTGTTACCTCGAAACCGGTCCGGTCCTCGGATGCTTGATTCCGTTCTGGGAAGGACATGGCTTTTGTAGTTCGGACTGGACTGTTCCCATGGGGCAACAGGGTCAGAGCTGATTTGCATATCGCCATTGTCTAACCCAGGGTGGTGTGGAGTGCAAAAAAACGATGGATTTGGGCCCAGATCTTTTGACTGGGGGAGTGTGTGACATTGATCCACATTCAGTCCATCACTTGTTGTTTCTGCAATTGCCGCCCTAAGTGCGCTGGGGATGCCCAGACGTGGGTCCCAGGCACTCGACACCACTTGGAGTCAAGCTAGCCGGGCTGAAGAGAGGTGTTACCTCGAAACCGGTCCGGTCCTCGGATGCTTGATTCCGTTCTGGGAAGGACATGGCTTTTGTAGTTCGGACTGGACTTTTCCCATGGGGCAACAGGGTCAGAGCTGATTTGCATATCGCCATTGTCTAACCCAGGGTGGTGTGGAGTGCAAAAAAACGATGGATTTGGGCCCAGATCTTTTGACTGGGAGAGTGTGTGACATTGATCCACATTCAGTCCATTACTTGTTGTTTTTGCAATTGCCGCCCTAAGTGCGCTGGGGATGCCCAGACGTGGGTCCCAGGCACTCCACACCACTTGGAGTCAAGCTAGCCGGGCTGAAGAGAGGTGTTACCTCGAAACCGGTCCGGTCCTCGGATGCTTGATTCCGTTCTGGGAAGGACATGGCTTTTGTAGTTCGGACTGGACTGTTCCCATGGGGCAACAGGGTCAGAGCTGATTTGCATATCGCCATTGTCTAACCCAGGGTGGTGTGGAGTGCAAAAAAATGATGGATTTGGGCCCAGATCTTTTGACTGGGGGAGTGTGTGACATTGATCCACATTCAGTCCATCACTTGTTGTTTTTGCAATTGCCGCCCTAAGTGCGCTGGGGATGCCCAGACGTGGGTCCCAGGCACTCCACACCACTTGGAGTCAAGCTAGCCGGGCTGAAGAGAGGTGTTACCTCGAAACCGGTCCGGTCCTCGGATGCTTGATTCCGTTCTGGGAAGGACATGGCTTTTGTAGTTCGGACTGGACTGTTCCCATGGGGCAACAGGGTCAGAGCTGATTTGCATATCGCCATTGTCTAACCCAGGGTGGTGTGGAGTGCAAAAAAACGATGGATTTGGGCCCAGATCTTTTGACTGAGGGAGTGTGTGACATTGATCCACATTCAGTCCATCACTTGTTGTTTTTGCAATTGCCGCCCTAAGTGCGCTGGGGATGCCCAGACGTGGGTCCCAGGCACTCCACACCACTTGGAGTCAAGCTAGCCGGGCTGAAGAGAGGTGTTACCTCGAAACCGGTCCGGTCCTCGGATGCTTGATTCCGTTCTGGGAAGGACATGGCTTTTGTAGTTCGGACTGGACTGTTCCCATGGGGCAACAGGGTCAGAGCTGATTTGCATATCGCCATTGTCTAACCCAGGGTGGTGTGGAGTGCAAAAAAACGATGGATTTGGGCCCAGATCTTTTGACTGGGGGAGTGTGTGACATTGATCCACATTCAGTCCATCACTTGTTGTTTTTGCAATTGCCGCCCTAAGTGCGCTGGGGATGCCCAGACGTGGGTCCCAGGCACTCCACACCACTTGGAGTCAAGCTAGCCGGGCTGAAGAGAGGTGTTACCTCGAAACCGGTCCGGTCCTCGGATGCTTGATTCCGTTCTGGGAAGGACATGGCTTTTGTAGTTCGGACTGGACTGTTCCCATGGGGCAACAGGGTCAGAGCTGATTTGCATATCGCCATTGTCTAACCCAGGGTGGTGTGGAGTGCAAAAAAACGATGGATTTGGGCCCAGATCTTTTGACTGGGGGAGTGTGTGACATTGATCCACATTCAGTCCATCACTTGTTGTTTTTGCAATTGCCGCCCTAAGTGCGCTGGGGATGCCCAGACGTGGGTCCCAGGCACTCCACACCACTTGGAGTCAAGCTAGCCGGGCTGAAGAGAGGTGTTACCTCGAAACCGGTCCGGTCCTCGGATGCTTGATTCCGTTCTGGGAAGGACATGGCTTTTGTAGTTCAGACTGGACTGTTCCCATGGGGCAACAGGGTCAGAGCTGATCTGCATATCGCCATTGTCTAACCCAGGGTGGTGTGGAGTGCAAAAAAAAAATAAAAAAAAACGATGGATTTGGGCCCAGATCTTTTGACTGGGGGAGTGTGTGACATTGATCCACATTCAGTCCATCACTTGTTGTTTGTGTATTTACCAGAGAGCATATCGCTGATAGAAAATAAATTATGCTAGCTGTCCTGTATCACAGTTTCTTATTCCACCAATTAAATTTTCCGAATCTTAAAGGTGGTGGTCTTAATTAGCACTCCAAAATGCTCACTTCCATGCAAAAACTCTGTAGTAAACTCTTGTCATTCTTAATTAGCTAAATTAACTTCCTTAAGGCTCCAATCACTGATTCCATTGAGAGATCCCCAGCCCATGAACCTCAATTTCATATAGAGCTATTATTAGTTCCTGAATCATTATATCTTTTTTACCATCTAGTGATTTTACTTAGTAGGAGTTGGTTACACCCAAAGTTGAAGTATGGAAACTATTGAACTCCTTCAAGAAGTCCTCGTGGAACATAACCAGTGCCAAAATTATCAAACTGGGCCTACCTGCATTTGTACAAATAATGACCAACCTTGTAAACAACTCTGTTAGAAATTAAGTTTCCGGTTGCAGATGTATCCGCCCAGTCTAAGTAGGAATCACAATCCGAGACAGGGAAATTCACAACACGCCATAATTTATCCCGTGCTCACCCTCTGGTAGCTTGGCAAAGAGCAGTCAGGCTTAACTCATGATGCATTGCGTAAAGCATGTGTGTAACACTTTATACAACAACTCAGTAAAAATACCACAAAAAGAATCCACAACAGGTTAGAAAAATATGTTATGATTTTATAAAACGACCAGAATGACAAAATTCCAATGGGTAGAAGTCGAAATATACATTTTTAAAGAATAAATGTCAAAATGGTGCTTAGAAGCAAAAGGGCTTAATTAGGAGATCTGCTTGCGCTAGACAAGGGCAAAGACAAAGGTTCAGGCTGAGTGTGATGGAGTGAGGACCAGATACAGGGAGCTACTTGGGCCCACGAAACCAAAGTACCTTGATCTGGGGTGCATTGTCATCAACGAGGCTCAACCCAACTACATTGAAGCATTGGTTCCCTGGGCGATGCACCAGGTCTTCTCCCCGCAATGACGAGTATGCGCTAGGTTTGACTCACACAAATGCAAAGATGTGCTGGTTCTGATGAGGATGCATGGGTTCAGGATGAAGAAGAAACTAAGACCTCACTTTCAAGGGTCCAGGACTGGGGTGGTACCACTTGGAAGGGCAGTCTCACAGCTTGCTGACTCCAGATGCAGGTGATTCAAATCTTTTATATCCCTGAGCCTTGGGAACAGAAGGCAAGCCAGCAAGCCCTTGGAGCCACCCTGGGTTCAAGTGAGAAGGGCCCAGTCCTTCTCACTCAGCAGGAAAACAGTAGGCAACAGGGCAGCTCAGCAAGGTAAGAGCACAGCAATTCAGAGATCAGAAAAGCAGCAGTCCAGTAGAGGAGCAGCCATTTCAGCAGCACAGCAGCACCTCTTCTTGGCACTGTAGTAGTCACAGGCCTAGAAGAATGTTGATTTGGTAGTGCCAGAGGTCCAATACTTCTACCCATTGGTACCTTTAAAGTGGGATAGACTTTAAAGAAAGATTTTAATTGCACCGAGAATCGCCCTTTCTCCCTTCGCTCATGACACAATCCTTTGTGTGGGGACAGTACTCAGCCATTTTAATTGTGTCAGCTCTTTCCTCCCATTCTGCTCAGGATGGCCCATCTGCATGCAGATCTGGTTGATCATTTACAGGGCTACTATGGTGGGTGGTACAATAAGGAGTGCAAGCCCAATAGTAGCATTACATTTACAGGCCCTGGGGCTATGGGAGACCACATTACTAGGGAAATATAAATAAACTAAATATGGCAATCGGGTGTACATCGATGTTACCATATTTTAGGGAGTGAGCACAAGAACTTTAGCACTGTTTAGTAGTGGTAAAGTGTACAGAGTTCTAAGTCCAGCATAAACAAAATTCAGAAAAATAGGGGGTGAAGGTAAAAGGTTTGGGGTAAGCCCACCCTAAGGCTGTCAGGTCTGACAGAAACTAGGTTATATGGTATTTCAGATATCCAGTTGTTTAGGGCTTCCTTGCACTCCTCCTAGAATCCAAATGATGATGAGAACTTGCTGGCCCTTGTCCTTCCTGGCCAACCCTGTGACCTGAAAAACTCTAATCCGAAACCCCACATTCACATCTTTTGACTCCATGGATGACTGGCAACCGGTTGAGATGCCAAATATTTAAATCATCAGTCTTGACAGTATTTTTAAATACCTTGACCATCCTTTTAGGACAGGTGAACGTGGACCACTATCTACATTTTTTGGGAGCTCCAATATGTACCCACTGCCACAGGAATGACACTTAAAGCACACTTGGCATCATAAGACAACTTCCCTTTCTCCAGACACTTTGGGGTCGATTCCGATCCGGTAAAAAGCGCTCCGAATTGCAGTTCGGAGCGTTTTTCCCCGTACAAATAGCACCCGTAGGCGTCCCCGTACGATTCAGCAAGTACGATCACAAATAAATGCGTGGCTCCGTACGACTCGTACAAAACACCGTACAAATCGAAAATCCGTACGATTTGCAGTCGGCTGACGCACCACGCAGCGTCCGTACGTAAATAGACCGCGCCTTCCGACCCAGGAAGTACGATCCGTGTCGAACACACACCGTACGGCTCTTTTGCTACGAGAGCTCTAAACTACCGTAAACCCACACTCCGTCAAACCCGGCACCCGGTACACGACAAGCAAGACATGAACGCCATCGTCCGTGTCATCCCTATCCTGTACGCCCACCACCTCGTATATAGAAACCGACGACGGCGCAGAAGGTGAGTACAACGAACACCAACATACCTGTACGTGTTGCCATACGAGCACATCTCCATTGCACGACTGTCATGTCTGGGTACGTTGCACCACACAATCCCGCACAACACCAGTGTCATACGGAGACGTACCGCACCTACGTCATCGACTTCGGGGTACGGAACGTCACCGCACAACACCAGTGTAATACGGAGACGTCCCGCACCTACGTCATCGACCACGGGGTACGGAACGTCACCGCACATCACTAGTGTAATACGGAGAGGTACCGCACCTACGTCATCGACTTCGGGGTACGGTACGTCACCGGACTCCACCAGTGTTATACGTGCCGCATGTACGTCATCCAGCTCGGGGTACGGTACGTCACCGCACAACACCAGTGTCATACGGAGACGTACCGCACCTACGTCATCGACTTCGGGGTACGGTACGTCACCGCACTCCACCAGTGTTATACGTGCCGCATGTACGTCATCCAGCTCGGGGTACGGTACGTCACCGCACAACACCAGTGTCATACGGAGACGTACCGCACCTACGTCATCGACTTCGGGGTACGGTACGTCACCGCACTCCACCAGTGTTATACGTGCCGCATGTACGTCATCCAGCTCGGGGTACGGTACGTCACCGCACTCCACCAGTGTTATACGTGCTGCATGTACGTCATCGAGCTCGATGTACGTCATCCAGCTCACCGCACAACACCAGTGCAATAGACGTGTGGGACATACGTCTGCTAAGTAATTGTATGTGTAAGTATGAGAGTGTGTGTCTGAGACACCCCCCCCTGGCCACCTGTGCCCAGCATCAGAGTGCCCAGCATCAGAGTGCCCACCACTGGCCAGCATCAGAGTGCCCAGCATCAGAGTGCCCAGCATCAGAGTGCCCACCACTGCCCAGCATCAGAGTGCCCAGCATCAGAGTGCCCAGCATCAGAGTGCCCACCACTGCCCAGCATCAGAGTCCCCACCACTGCCCAGCATCAGAGTGCCCAGCATCAGAGTGCCCACCACTGCCCAGCATCAGAGTGCCCAGCATCAGAGTCCCCACCACTGCCCAGCATCAGAGTGCCCAGCATCAGAGTGCCCACCACTGCCCAGCATCAGAGTGCCCAGCATCAGAGTGCCCACCACTGCCCAGCATCAGAGTGCCCAGCATCAGAGTGCCCACCACTGCCCAGCATCAGAGTGCCCACCACTGCCCAGCATCAGAGTGCCCACCACTGCCCAGCATCAGAGTGCCCAGCATCAGAGTGCCCACCACTGCCCAGCATCAGAGTGCCCAGCATCAGAGTGCCCACCACTGCCCAGCATCAGAGTGCCCAGCATCAGAGTGCCCAGCATCAGAGTGCCCACCACTGCCCAGCATCAGAGTGCCCACCACTGCCCAGCATCAGAGTGCCCAGCATCAGAGTCCCCACCACTGCCCAGCATCAGAGTGCCCAGCATCAGAGTGCCCAGCATCAGAGTGCCCACCACTGCCCAGCATCAGAGTGCCCAGCATCAGAGTGCCCACCACTGCCCAGCATCAGAGTGCCCAGCATCAGAGTGCCCACCACTGCCCAGCATCAGAGTGCCCAGCATCAGA
Organism: Lissotriton helveticus; assembly: GCF_964261635.1. Classification (NCBI taxonomy): domain Eukaryota; kingdom Metazoa; phylum Chordata; class Amphibia; order Caudata; family Salamandridae; genus Lissotriton; species Lissotriton helveticus. The sequence goes on along the minus strand of NC_136063.1, from coordinate 1,960,813,982 downwards.
GTGCCCACCACTGCCCAGCATCAGAGTGCCCAGCATCAGAGTGCCCACCACTGCCCAGCATCAGAGTGCCCAGCATCAGAGTGCCCACCACTGCCCAGCATCAGAGTGCCCAGCACTGCCCAGCATCAGAGTGCCCAGCATCGGAGTGCCCACCACTGCCCAGCATCAGAGTGCCCAGCATCAGAGTGCCCAGCATCAGAGTGCCCACCACTGCCCAGCATCAGAGTGCCCAGCATCAGAGTGCCCAGCATCAGAGTGCCCACCACTGCCCAGCATCAGAGTGCCCAGCATCAGAGTGCCCAGCATCAGAGTGCCCACCACTGCCCAGCATCAGAGTGCCCACCACTGCCCAGCATCAGAGTGCCCAGCATCAGAGTCCCCACCACTGCCCAGCATCAGAGTGCCCAGCATCAGAGTGCCCAGCATCAGAGTGCCCACCACTGCCCAGCATCAGAGTGCCCAGCATCAGAGTGCCCACCACTGCCCAGCATCAGAGTGCCCAGCATCAGAGTGCCCACCACTGCCCAGCATCAGAGTGCCCAGCATCAGAGTGCCCACCACTGCCCAGCATCAGAGTGCCCAGCATCAGAGTGCCCACGACTGCCCAGCATCAGAGTGCCCAGCATCAGAGTGCCCACCACTGCCCAGCATCAGAGTGCCCAGCACTGCCCAGCATCAGAGTGCCCAGCATCAGAGTGCCCACCACTGCCCAGCATCAGAGTGCCCAGCATCAGAGTGCCCAGCATCAGAGTGCCCACCACTGCCCAGCATCAGAGTGCCCAGCATCAGAGTGCCCAGCATCAGAGTGCCCACCACTGCCCAGCATCAGAGTCCCCACCACTGCCCAGCATCAGAGTGCCCAGCATCAGAGTGCCCACCACTGCCCAGCATCAGAGTGCCCAGCATCAGAGTGCCCAGCATCAGAGTGCCCACCACTGCCCAGCATCAGAGTGCCCAGCATCAGAGTGCCCACCACTGCCCAGCTCGTACATCATAAACATACCATTGTCAACCTCATTACCCTCAGGAGATAGACACATTTTAGTAGACCTAAATGTGAACATCACACCAGCTCCCAGGCACCCAGCAGTCACAGACATCATCACACAAACTACAAATCTGAAAAGAAAAAATCAGCTTTATTCAGCGGAATCACAAAAGAAAAGCAAATGAGAGTCCTCGCTCATTAAAGGGCAATGGCCAGTCCAATAGAGTCTCAGCAATAGCTTGTGCCTCCATGGGTGTCATCTCACCCAAACATGCCTGCACATGGCGTTTAATCAGCTGTGCTGACTATGGGGGCACCATCTGTGGAATCCTCCGGCACCGCATGGACAGGAGAGGGAAGGACAGGTGGAGTGGGTGCAGGTGTAGTGGATTCATCCACACTGGTTGGGGCATTGCCGAAAGTAGATTCAAAAACCTGGCTGCACACCTCAGCCAGGGCGGAAAAACTACCACCAGAACCCGGGGACACATTGGGGGTGGAGGTACAGGGCTGTGAGTCAGTCCTACTGGGTGTGTGGATGTGTGTGTGAGGTGTCTCCCCTCTCCCTGTGGGTGTGCCTACTTGCCCTTGAGACTGTGTGCGTGGAGCTTTGAGCTTCTTATGCTGTGTGTGTGCGCTGGGTGTGTCTGACCTGTGGCGTGTGCGTGTATGCTGTGTAGGTATGTGAGAGGCAGAGGTGGATGGCTCGGAAGGATGGGGGGGGGACAGATGCTGCTGGGTGTACATAGCTGCCGTCAGCGTTGATTCAATGGCAGCCACACTCCGACGCAGATCAGACATGGCTGATGACATGCCCTCCATGAACGACACCACCTGTGTAATCAGTTGTGTATGTCCATGGAGGACAGACAGCATGGATGCCTGACCTACTGCAATCTGCCGGAGTAGGTCCACTGTCTCAGCACTGAGGGCAGCAGGGGACACAGGGGCAGGGGCTGCGGTGCCGGGAACAAAGGAGACACGGGGGCTAGCACGGACCCTAGGCACACCAAGGAGTGGGAGGTTGGAGATGGGACTGGAGGAGGGGAGGGCAGCCAAAGATGTATGAGTGACCATTGCTGCATATTCCCCCCCCTCCTGAGAGTCTGTCTCGGATTCGTCGGCATGGTACGATGTGTCAGTCACATGTCGTGCGGCCTGTAGACTCTCCTCCCACTCTGTGCCACTGCCTCCCTCTGACACCTCCCAGCAGGTGGCACTGTCGGTGTGTCCCTCCGCCTGGTCCGCGCCTCTGTCTCCTCCAGATTCAGATGATGATGCTGTGAGCAAGGAGAAGAATTAAAACATATCAGTCACCTGTACACATCAGACATATCAGCTGCAAATCATATGGCCTCTTTCGTCAACATGGCATGCATCATGAGTCACATGACACATAACTCTTCATAATGACAATTCTACTTGTGGAGAAATGTCAGAGACACACAGCTCAATGTAAGGTAGGAGACAAGGTATAGGCAAGGAAAATACTTGTATGAGAGACACAATCATGATCCACTGCCTGACAACAGGATAGCTGATGATGCATAACAGTTCATTACCCAACCCTGCCACCCAAATCAAGACCTGGTCATGTTTGATTAGCTTTGACTCTGTGCCACATTAGAAAAGTCCTGGGCAAACTGCCATGTGATGCCGTCCTGGGACCTGAAACAAGTCTTCCATCACCTCACACTGCCATCACCGCTTTGTACATCCAAAGTCACATTGTGTGGCAAACCATCAATACCATGTACAAAGAACATGCCACAGATGGAGAGAATATGCACACACGCACTGCCCAGTGTGAGTATGCAGAAGTCCAAAATATAGCACATGTACATTGTGCACCTGCAGCTAACACAAGATAATTAGAAAGTGTACCATGGACAAAGGCCACTGAGGCTGACTTGTGCACAAAACACTTGTTGAGACTCAAGAACAGTGCCACAATATGAAGAAGGGCAGACATAGTGCACATGTGGTGCTACATTTAAGGTACGAACAGGTGTGACATACCCCCCTACAACATGAAGATGTGCAAAGGAAGATGCAACTTGAGACACTGCACCATAGGAGTACATGTCAAAAACAAGCATTAGCCAAAGCAAACCTCTACTGTGGAGTAGGGCAAGGCATGTAAAGAAGCAGCTGCTGACAGAGGGACAATCGAATTCCAATGCATGAACTGCCTGTCTGACTACACCACTCAAACTATGGGAGTGTGACCATGCCGTAGAGCTCTTCAGGTACCATTTCTCACACACATGACTACAAACAGACATGTACCTACCCCCTTCGTGCTGCTGTCCCTCCTGCAACTGCCTATGGAGGTCTGGGAACACCACTTCCAGGACCCGGAGCATGTTGGGGGTGAGTTGCCGGCTGCCGCCATGCCGGCGTGGAGCTTCCAGCTTCAGCTGGACTCGGGCGATGCGGCGGCTCCAGCACCGGATGTCCTGCCACCTCTTCTTTATGTTTCGAAGCCTCCTGCGAGGCCCCCCCTCTCTCCGGACAGCCCTGGCGATGTCCACCCAGATTTCACCCTTCTCATAGGCAGATACCTGTCACAAATGTAAAGTTACAGAACATCAGTATACCTGGTGCATGTTCCCAAGACACCCATATGTCCACAAAATACATGATGACAATAGGGCAACGTATGGCACACACATTAGCATCATTGTCCAGGAGTATGTGGCCTGTGTGCTAACAAAACTGCTTAGCATTACATTGTAAATCTACAGATTACATGAGGGCTGTAAAACACTCTTTGAGCATGACACTCACTGAACAAGACATGCTATATCTGGGTGCAATGCAGCACGTGACATGCTGTCACACACCACACTACAACAAATAACTCTCTTCTAACAACACTGTGCACCCTGGCACTCACTCACAACAACATTGCATCTATCCAGTATTACTACACAGTGGCTATGATGTCACACACACAACAGGTGCACACTCCAAGGTATTGCACACATCACTCACCTGATCCCCTGGTCTCCCATACAGCTTGCTGAAGTTGGGCAGGAGGGCATCCAGAAGGGCCTTGTTCTCACCATCAGTGAATGCAGGTGCCCTCTCCATGTTCAGCTAATCAGGGCCAGAGGATTCAGAGACAGCAGCTGTGGTTAGCACACCAATGTTGTGCAGGCAAGTGCCCTCCCACAGCCACATGCTGCCTTATATCTGTGCTGCAGAGGGTCTGTGAGTCCAAGGAGTAGTGTGTGATAGGCCACCATAATTTGCATCCTATGTTCCATCCAATCACATCACACCTAAGCCCATTACACACATATGCATGGTTTGAAAATAGAGCCAGAGCTGAACAACAACTTTCGCAACATTGTATACTTTTTCCTAACTGAATCTTCCAGGACACCTGTAGGAGTGTAAAAAACTCCGTATCCATGACAACCTGGTTGCATTTGGAACAGTACACTGTTTCCTTAGTTGTTCCCTATGAAATTTTAAAAATCCACACACAAGTACGGTGACATTGCCATTGCTACACATTGAATGGTGTAACGATGCGTACACAGGCCCGTACCATTGGGGTACGCTCAGCTCGCGTAGAGCCTAAAGGCGATAGGGAAACGATGCGTACACAGGCCCGTACCATTGGGGTACGCTCAGCTCGCGTAGAGCCTAAAGGCATAGGGAAACGATGCGTACACAGGCCCGTACCATTGGGGTACGCTCAGCTCGCGTAGAGCCTAAAGGCATAGGGAAACGATGCGTACACAGGCCCGTACCATTGGGGTACGCTCAGCTCGCGTAGAGCCTAAAGGCGATAGGGAAACGATGCGTACACAGGCCCGTACCATTGGGGTACGCTCAGCTCGCGTAGAGCCTAAAGGCGATAGGGAAACGATGCGTACACAGGCCCGTACCATTGGGGTACGCTCAGCTCGCGTAGAGCCTAAAGGCATAGGGAAACGATGCGTACACAGGCCCGTACCATTGGGGTACGCTCAGCTCGCGTAGAGCCTAAAGGCATAGGGAAACGATGCGTACACAGGCCCGTACCATTGGGGTACGCTCAGCTCGCGTAGAGCCTAAAGGCGATAGGGAAACGATGCGTACACAGGCCCGTACCATTGGGGTACGCTCAGCTCGCGTAGAGCCTAAAGGCGATAGGGAAACGATGCGTACACAGGCCCGTACCATTGGGGTACGCTCAGCTCGCGTAGAGCCTAAAGGCGATAGGGAAACGATGCGTACACAGGCCCGTACCATTGGGGTACGCTCAGCTCGCGTAGAGCCTAAAGGCAATAGGGAAACGATGCGTACACAGGCCCGTACCATTGGGGTACGCTCAGCTCGCGTAGAGCCTAAAGGCGATAGGGAAACGATGCGTACACAGGCCTGTACCATTGGGGTACGCTCAGCTCGCGTAGAGCCTAAAGGCGATAGGGAAACGATGCGTACACAGGCCCCTACCATTGGGGTACATTGAGTCAGACATGGTCAAGTGAACGATTGTGTAGGCTGCGTCCCTGTCCACCTTCATGTCACCATTGGCAGAGTCACACTAGGAAATCACACAGCAGGGATGTAGTCTACACTCATGTCAACCATGTGGATGCATACATCAGCATGGCACACATACATCAGTATGTGCCAGGTTTGGCAGACATTGAAGAAGCACAGGGATTGTGACCGTGTGCCTCAGTTGATGTGTAAATAGCTTGCACAACATGTCATCATTCATGATGCACATGTGCATCACATGCATTCAACAATTTCAACACGATTGACGTCTGCAACATGTAGCGTGGCACATGAACACTCGAATGGGCCACAATTCAGTACAGGGAACTGCCACATGATGACAGGAACATGCCCACTGTCACAGAGGTGTCATAGCCGCACAGCATGACCCTGTGTGACCACGTCATGTGTGTGCCTTGTGCTACATTGTGCATGCTGTTAGCATATGCCATGAAGAGGTCAGTAAAGTATTACTCACCTCAGAATATCCACACATGTCATCCTGGACATGGCAATTTCCGTAATACCGTACACTTGTGTGTTGGTGTGTAATTCCTCTGGCTCTGCAAGTATCCTTGGCGTTGTGTCTGCCCTGATGACGTTATCTGAGTAGTCATATGTCACCTCTGCGTCCACACGTCAGGTCCTCTGTTTGTTTCTCAACACCAACGCAGCTCCGGTCTAAGTTAAAGCTTACACATTTTGTACCCTAAATCATTGTACTAACACTTCAGAACATTTACCTTTTATTGTCATACTCAAGACCGTGCCAATAGGGATGTCACTTACAAAGCCTGTGAGGAATGAAAAGGCCTCATGTTGGTGAGTGACCCTCACCGTCTGTGTCTCCACGGTTTTCACGTCAGGCACAACAACAAGAGCTGCTCCAATTGCGGGGAGCTGACATATGAATCCAGGTGTGATATGTCCCACAAGCCACTTAGACTCCAGCAGTTGGCACAGCAGCACAATAGCTCATGGTTGGGATGTAGGACCAGTGCATGTGTGTGGGTGTGGAGACATGTGAGCCCCTCATTAGTACATCATTCCCCAGGCGACACTCGTCAGGTAAACAACAAAAGTCAGAGATGTGTAATTGCATTGACAAATAACCATGATGCAAGTGCAATGCTGCATGGGATTAGGGTGACGGCGACCACACGGCTCCATCAGAACAGCAGCCATCGTAGCCAGCACCACGACCTACGGTCCCAGCCCTGCATGTGACACAGGAGGAGTAACTGCACTTCCTCATGTCCATGATGTCCTTCACCCCGGCCAGTGACTCTGCATCAGCTTCTGGCCCACCGTACCCGTCAGGGGGCAGTTGCGCCTCAGTTGATATGCCCCTGACGCCATCATTCGCTGAGTGACGGACGCAGGCGGTGTATACGTCCCAGAACCGCTGTGACAGACATGATCGGAATGTTCATCCAGGTCCCCGCTGGTGCAACTCACAACCTCACTGCCAGATCTCCCCCAGGTGTCAGCCGTGGCGCCATTCTGGGGTGGTGCTGGCCCCGATAACACACACTGTACGGCTCCGCCGTGGTAACTGTGTGGCAGAACACCGCTCTTAATGCTGCATGGGAATGTAAACATCAATGAGCTGGCCACACCTCATTACAATTGGCGCTAATGAGTATTGGGAGGGTCAAGAAGACCCACTGGCACGTGAGTGTCAGTCCCAACACCACAGGACAGGTGGACTGGGGGATGCGAGTGTTGTGGACACCTAGCCAGACACAGGTGATGTCTCAACTCAAAAGATGTATTTGGATGATTTGGCAACGTTCAGTGTAGTGTTTATGTGGGCGGTTGTAACCATGGCCCTTCATCTCCCTGTTGTTGCGGTGAGGACCAACTTGTCACTCAGGTCCTTCAACTACACTAACGCTACGCTGAGCCTCTGCAGGCTCATCTTGATGAGAGTACTGTATGTATTTTTGCAAGCTTGTACAGCCACGCAGCATGTTTGTCTGTACATAGGCACGTTGTCAGACCCCCACTGCCCTACCCGGACTGACCATGTTCCCTGTCCTACCACCCCATCCCAGGAAGCATCTGCATGCAGCCCTCAAAACCACAGAACACATTCACGTTACCTACGCTGTAGAGGGTATCCAAGAGGTACAGGCACTACGCAAAGATGTCATCATCCTCCCTGACTCTGGGAGTGATGTTTAGCTACTTGACATGCATCTTTGCCTGCTACCCACACTCTCTGTGGGATATGTTTGTGTAACAGCTGCCAGTGTATGCGTTGTAGGTACAGCCAAAACGTGGCCACGCCCTTGTCGGATGCCAATCAACAACACTACTTTTGTTCCGGTGTGGCCTGGATAGCCACCACTCACTGGTCAGATCTATGACACCCAGGGAGGCTAATTAGTCCTAAGCTATGTATGTATAGAAATGTGACACTTTGCTACTGCCTACTGTTCCTTACAGATATTGGTTCACAAAAGGTAAGTAACTAGTCCTTGAAAGTACTGTGCATCTGCTGTAGGAGCATATATGTTGTGTCCTTGCTGTGATGGCAGGGTGACTAATGTACACACACCATGCCACGTGTGTAAATGACCCGTTCACATGTGTGATGGCATTACAGACCGTCAGTGACAAATGTAATTATCATGATGTATGATGATGGTCATGTAATTCTCACTGAAAGTACACACCGCGACATGACTAAGGCTGAACAGTGCAAATGATTGCACATGTGGTGTGTGTGTGTATTGCAGTCTGCCCTCTGGGTGTGCAACCTCCTACTGACATTGACATGACGTGTCTCACTGACATGATACATTGTCATGGTCACTTAGACCTGTACATCTGAAGGCTTGTATGCATGTCACATCCATTCCACACACTACAGGTATTTACCTTCGCCACGGAGGAGTGTGTGGGAGCTGGCATCTGTGTGTATCCCACACCACACTCCAAATTGTCTACATCATTTGAAGAGGTGTTGCTTGTGCCATGTACATTGTTATAGTCTTAGTCAGACAGTTGTAGACATTTCCTTAAAATTGTGTCTTGCAGGGCACCCCCTCTGGAAAGGCCGTTGCCTGACTTGGAAGCCATGAGGGAGCGCAACTGCATCCGTCGATATCGCTTCGGCCGACAGTTGATCAAGGACCTGACGGGCAGGCTTGAGGCTCACCTACAACCACGCCACAGGTATCCAAGTGCACTGACACCCAAGGTGAAGGTGATGGCAGCCCTCCATTTCTTTGCCACAGGTACCTTCCAATTTACCATAGCTGATGTGGGAGGGATGTCTCAGACCATGTTTAGCCGGGTATTGAGTGATGTTTTGGGAGCAATGTTGCTCCACCTTGATGATTTCATTACATTCCCTACTCCAGAAGAGTTGACAGATGTCAAGGGGCAATTCTATGGCCTGGGCCGTATGCCACATGTAATTGGTGCAATTGATGGTACACATGTTACTCTTGTCCCACCACAGGCTCAGGAGCAAGCGTATCGCAACAGGAAACACTACCACTCGATAAATGCCCTGGTGGTGTGTCTTGCCAACATGATTATCTCACATGTTTGTGCACGTTATCCAGGATCGTGCCACGATGCTTTCATCATGAGGCGTAGCATGGTACCACAGATGATGCTGCAGCTGCACAACCACCGGGCATGTCTAGTTGGTGAGTATACACTGTGAGCTCTGTATGTCAGTATGTCACAACTTCATGATCTGCATCATATGATTGACTCTTGTACATGTTGTCAAATTGCAGGAGACGCTGGATATCCAAACATGCCATGGCTAATGACTCCGCTACGCAACCCCAGGACAGCTGCAGACCAGCGTTACAACAATGCACATGTGAAGACCAGGCAGGTGATCGAACGGACCTTTGGACTCCTGAAGAGCCGCTTCAGGTGCCTGGACAAGACAGGCGGAGCCCTCCAATACAGCCCACGCAAGGTGTGTGACATCTTCACCGTGTGCTGCATGCTACACAACATGGCAGTGGAGAAGGCTGTGCCACTCTACCTGGATCCTGATGAGCTGGAACATCCGCCCGTTGAGGATGAAGGCCTTGGCCAGGATGCCAGTGATGAGGAGGGTGAAGATGATATCCGCGGTCACCTCATCCGCAACTTCTTTTCATGATGGTGAGTCCTTTCATCTTTTCAGTAAAAGATGGACTATAGAGTAGCATGGGTAGCATGCTATGTATGCAACAGACTGTAAGCAAGATCAATTGGATGTGTGTTGTGCTGTGTCACATGTTCAGTTGGAATGCTACACACATACGTGCTATGAGTGCACTCGGAATGTACAGGTGTCATACTACATCTGGCTATTCAACAGACATTGTCAAAATGACATTATACCGACCGTGACCCCTTGTGTGCCACTCTCATCCACAGCTCGCCCTGCCTGTTGTCCGTTGGGGTACATCGTGGTCATCCTGCTACTGCTCATTATGATTGCACCGTCAGCCACATCAACGGAGCATGCTTGAACATGTGGAGGAGTCAATTTGGGTAAGGACTCATATGAGGCTGTTTAGCATTGGTATGTGTAGAAATGTGTAGTACATGTTCATGTGCATGTGGTGTCATCTTGCATACATGCTACTCCATTATGTACCTCATGACATGTATGGCCACTCCCATGACAGGATAGTCACCCCTTCTGTCATCTGTTGTACTTTGATACTCTGGTGAATGCATCAATGTGTGGAGACATTGCCACAGCAACATTGCACATACCATGGCATGACATTGTGTCAGAGGTCACAACCACGGACTCTGTGGGGGATTGCAGCCTCACTGTGTGCATTAGAATGTGACTGGATCCTCACCTCCAGCTTGTGGGCCAGTCCAGTGTGAGTACCATGAAACCATGTGGTGTTGGTGTTGCCCAGTGTATGTTCCACATCTTAAGACAACTGTCCCGTGAATCAGTTAACATGGATGCATTGCCCCTTGCAGCAGTATATCATGTCACTGTCATGTCGTTACCTCAGTGCAGGTTGAGAATACTGCAACGCCAGCCTTCACAGTGAGTAGCCGTGATGTTTAGATGCACATGATGCCATGTATGTTTAGCATGACAAAGTAAAAAGTGTGAAAGATGCATATGTGAATTTCTGTGTAGCACCAGTGGAGTGCGGTCATTCACATGAATCTCTGGTCGCCGGCACCATGACTGTGCTATGGTAGGGTCTGATTATGTAGCTTGGATGGACATCACTTGCACTTAATATTTGTTGTACATGCATATCATGTTTAGCATTGTGATGCTTACTTGCCACACCAAAAGACTGGCTACAGAGTGCCTTCATTGCATGTCGATCATTAACTTCCTCGTCATATGTGATACTAACAGCTGGAGTGGATTTGCTCAAGTTAGCTTACAGGGCCCTTATGGCTTACCAATATCACATACAGACTTTAGAGTTAGCGGTAGTTTGATTTCCATATGTTTCCATTTGTTACTGATGTCTACCTCATCTGTGCCTGGGAATGTGTTTATACTACATAGATCTTTTTGCATGGGTGCTCACTTGTGAGCGTTACACATGACTCTAATGGATGACAGATTGTCCCAGTTTTTATGTGTCTGTGTCACAGCATCGAATCTGATGTGATGGCATGATTAATCATCATTATTTGTCACCAGACAGTACACTTCACAGGTGTGACTGGTAGAGTGTAGCTAATGAGGTTTTTGAAGTGTCTGTGACATGAGAATGATGTCCTAATGCTTAATTGCCTCTGTTTCAGGTCTCCCTCCCAGCAGTTCCCATCCTCTCCTTCCCTCGCCTGATCACCCTTTTGTGTCTGTTGTTTGTACTCAGACCAATGGGCTATTTGGAGGTGGAACCCTTAGAGCATCACACCAGTCTGATGAAGAAAGGTACGGCCAGTCGTTGACAGCCTTGTAGGTATTCGTAAAGCGGCATTACAGGTGACATCATGATTAGTGTAAATTGGACTTATTGACAATGCACATGTATGATTGTGATAGCTCCATGGGCTCACAATGTAGATTATCATGTTGTGCATGACGTCTGACTCCTACAGAATCTAGTGCCTGCTTGTGTCTCTACACACATGTCCGTCTAATGTGCACATATACTATTTTCAAATTAGTTACCTCATGCTTGTTAGGTGTGTAACTGTGTATTGTCCACACACATGGGGTGGGTGAAGGCTATAATACTATGTTGTGTGTGAGGTAGATGTCTTTGTTGGTGCAGTTTGGATTTGAACACACTAGCTCTTGTATACACCTGCAGACGCTGTGTGTCTTGTGCCCCACTTGACCGTAAGGGCCCTGATCCACTGACTGTGATGAGTGGTGTTTACTGTGCCATTTAGTAGTCAGTGATCCTGAGTGAGGCAGACACTCCTGCCTTCACATCCACATGTCACTTTGCGCATTGCGGCTGCCCTTGTGTTATGTGTTTGTTTAGCAATTAGTCACACCCCTCCTGCCGTCATTTATTCACTCATTGCTGCAGCTGCATACACAGCCAACATGCAGCGCACACTATCCAGGAACACAGACACCTACAGGATGACCCTCCTTCCATCCATTAAGAGAGCATGCTCCGGCCACCCTACACACAGACAACACCAGACATTCACCCTCGTGCTATGAAAATGCTGTGTACTCAGTCATAGCTGCTGCTATGCGTGTGTGTGCAACACATACTGGCACAACTATGCAGATTCACATGACATTGGGTCTACGTACCACCAGGTCATGTGGCGTGTCCAACACACACACACCTTACATAGGCACACTATTGTAGAGTGTTAGCTTGTCAACACCACTAGATCCGAAAACTGTTAGCTTACAGTCACGTGCCAGAACACAACATGCTCACACCACTTCAACATTGCTGTCACAGTCAGTCAAGTTGGCACATGGGACACACACCATGACCCTGTCTCTTGGGTGTGGTGTGATTTGGCGGTTCCGGGGTTGGTATTTGTCTGGTGTGTGTTGTTTTTCTGTATGCGTTGTTCCCATTACAGTAGTATAGTACTTGTAGCTCCATAGGGGTAGGTCACCTAATCAGGTGTGCCTGTGTAGAGTGCTCCAGCCCATTGCCCACAGTCTGTCCTGCCACCGTCATCCTGTGCGGCATTAATCACATACACAGTAATGCATCATGCTGATGGTAGCTCACATACCTGAGGACACAGTTGTAGGTACTCCCTACATGGACTACTACTTTTGTGACACTGACATGTACTCCTCAAAGTGACTCTCCTGGGCCTGCCTGTGCTAGCTGTTTGGGATTCATTCCCCCCTCCAGCATTGACTGTCCCACACAGGTGTGTCTTACCATCCATGTATGTAGTTTGTGGAAATTTCTGACCAATGTGTGTCCTCACTCAGATTCTGATCCAAGTGTGTGGATGACTGCTGTTTGTTGTATACCTTGCATTTATGACATTTGCTGACACATATACATGTATGCTGTTTCAAAGATTACTCACCAAATGCGTATGATGTTTAAATTATTTATTGGGTGCTCTAGTGCATGAAACGTGAATAGGTGCTGTACAGAAAGGGGGGGGAATCCAAAATTCACTGCTGGAGATGAGATGGCTTACTGTTTCAGTCAACAGAGTCCAGCCCACAGTGCCTGACATCATTGGGCAGACTGTGACCAGCAAGTCCTTGTGGGAGAGTCTCGTAGGGGATGCTGTTGCACCCAGGGGCTATATGCCAGGTCCAGTGTCCTGGGAGAAGTCCATGGGCCACAGGCCCTCAACGCCTTCGGCGTGGACGACCCGCCTTCCTTGGGGGACCCTCATGTGCAGGCATGGACGGTGCATGGGACGCTACGTCAGAGGGTTCAACCTCCTCCCTCTCCTCCCTCCCTGTGGCTGGTGTTGCACTTTGCCGTGATGTTGCTGGCCTTGTGACACAGGGAGGGGGCTGCATGTTGGCAGCCATCTGACGTAGCACATGGACAATGTCCCTATGCACCATCAAGAGCTGAGCCTGGTGTGCCTCCACCCGTCCATAATGCAGGTCTTGCCTGGCTATTTGCTCTGCCTGCTGTTCTTTGAGCTGGTTGAGGGTCTCCGCAAGCTGGTTTACCTCACTGGTGTCCCGCCGGTATGCCTCAAGGATGTTATCGAGTTCAGCCATACCGGTCCCTGCAGCTGACTGGCCAGATTCTCGCCTCCGCCTTGCGCCACTCCCACCACCCTGACCCACATGAGCACGGCCTGCGCTTGTGGGCACATCCGATCGACGGGCCCCCCGAGTGCTGGGAGGGTGGAGGTTGTCACCAACCTCAGGGGCGCCCGACAAAGGGTGTCCCTCATTTTCAGACTGGCTCTCTTGTGAATCATGGGCAGGGCTCTGACCTGTCTGCTGGGATGTGGTGGGAATAGGTCCGGTGGTTGGCAGAGATGTAGCTGGTATAGTTGCTGCAGGGGTTTGGGATCCAGAGGAGCCAGGTTGGTTGGGGTCATCCACAGTGCGTTGAGGGACGGCGCTGGCGGTGGGGTCTGGGTCCTGCTGAGCCTGGGACTGGGATCCTTGGCCCCCCTGGCTGGGGGGGCGATCCGCACGTTGCCCTGTGTGTGGGAGAGAGAGAGACACTGTTAGGGCTATATCAAGTGACATGTGGTTTTGTTATCCATTATCAGCATCACTGTTCCACAAGCTATACATAGTTGACATTGTACAGTTGTGTATTTAGTGGTAGAAAAACACAATAGTACGATGGGGTATATACATTCTTCCAATCTCTTGACAATGACTGACACAGCCATTGCTGTGTCTTGTGTTGCCGGCACCACACGTGTAAAGAATTTGTAAGTTTCACGCAACATCCTGGATGTGGTGAAAATTCTTATGTGTGCGGCAAGCATGCACAGAGTTTAGATGCAGCATGTTGATGTAAGAGACAGAGCATCATTATTTAGCATGTCAGCTACTACTTTGGATGTCTTTTGCTGTTCCATACTGGCCAAACAATGGCAACACCGCTGGACCTGTACACCCACTTGGAGATCATGGCTTTAGAACTTGGCACTTCTCTGAGACGCATCACCTTGTCAATACCCATGTCCATGTTGGTGCTTATGTACATCCACAAAGGTAATGAGATGGGGCACTAGCTTTTTTAGAGGGCCACAATGGACTGGAGCTTCTGTTATGTGCATGTAAGAGTTGTATGCATATTCATATGAGTACGTGTTTTGTTGTGGTACATGGCAATTGGGACAGTGTTGCAATACAACGCCTGTCTCCCGGGGATGAGTTTATGTAAGGGGTGTGTACAACAGGCCATGCTATTACTTTGTTTGCAAATTGCAAGCGTCCATTGTTCATGTTTTGGCTGTCCCCTCATGTGGCATGCTGCCATTATGTTGGATTTGTGTTTATGCACAGCATGTGTGACCTTGTCCTGATGTTTGTGTTGGCAATGAGCACAGGAGGGACTTGTGCTGCCTACACCTGTGCCCATTGTGTACTATTGAGCTTTCTGAGATGTGTGTCCTGACACAGTACAGTGTTGACAGGAAATGGTGGCTGTCTTACAGGCACATGGCAGATGCTTGCTGGTACTTGTGAGACATCCCTTAACATTCAGCTCTATGGAGTTTGTGAGGCCTGTGCAGTGCTTGTGTGCAACTGTGTGTGTGCCTCAGGGATGTGCGTTGAGGTGACCGAGGGACAAACACTGACTGATGGAGACAGAGGGAGAGGGCAACAGAGGGAGAGGGCCACAGAGGGAGACAGAGGGAGAGGGCGACAGAGGGAGAGGGCCACAGAGGGAGAGGGCCACAGAGGGAGACAGAGGGCGACAGAGGGAGAGGGAGGGAGAGGGCCACAGAGGGAGACAGAGGGAGACAGAGGGCGACAGAGGGAGAGGGAGGGAGAGGGCCACAGAGGGAGACAGAGGGAGACAGAGGGAGAGGGAGACAGAGGGAGAGGGCGACAGAGGGAGACAGAGGGAGAGGGCGACAGAGGGAGAGGGCGACAGAGGGAGACAGAGGGCGACAGAGGGAGAGGGAGACAGAGGGAGAGGGCGGCAGAGGGCGACAGAGGGAGAGGGCGACAGAGGGAGAGGGCCACAGAGGGAGACAGAGGGCGACAGAGGGAGAGGGAGGGAGAGGGCCACAGAGGGAGACAGAGGGAGACAGAGGGAGAGGGAGACAGAGGGAGAGGGCCACAGAGGGAGACAGAGGGAGAGGGCCACAGAGGGAGACAGAGGGAGAGGGAGGGAGAGGGCCACAGAGGGAGACAGAGGGAGACAGAGGGAGAGGGAGGGAGAGGGCCACAGAGGGAGACAGAGGGAGACAGAGGGAGAGGGAGACAGAGGGAGAGGGCGACAGAGGGAGACAGAGGGAGAGGGCGACAGAGGGAGAGGGCGACAGAGGGAGACAGAGGGCGACAGAGGGAGAGGGAGACAGAGGGAGAGGGCGACAGAGGGCGACAGAGGGAGAGGGCGACAGAGGGAGAGGGCCACAGAGGGAGACAGAGGGCGACAGAGGGAGAGGGAGGGAGAGGGCCACAGAGGGAGACAGAGGGAGACAGAGGGAGAGGGAGACAGAGGGAGAGGGCCACAGAGGGAGACAGAGGGAGAGGGCCACAGAGGGAGACAGAGGGAGAGGGAGGGAGAGGGCCACAGAGGGAGAGGGCGACAGAGACAGAGGGCGAGACAGGGATGGAGACAGGTAGATTGTGCTTGCTCTCTTGCTACACTGCCTTACTTTGTCACAAAATGATGCATCTCTGAAAGGTGTGTCAGCAAAATGTTAATATTTAGCAGCTGTGGTCTAGTATCTTGTGTGATCTTTACCTATCCCTGTGCATTGGGCATTATGCTTGTGTGTGTCCCTGGGACATATGGCATGAGAGCAGCCTCTTACCCTACACATTGCACCCTATGTGCCTCCCCCTTGCAACTCCCACCATTTGGTTGTGTACTGCTTGGAGTCATGGCCACCCACCCCATGCTGCTGGGCACTGTTGTTAGTCTACCCATGTAAGTTGTGTTTTTTGTACACTCACCAGACTCAATGGCTCCTTCTATTCCATGTACTCCCACCGCTGGCAGTAGGACCATGACCTTCTCCTCCCAGGGCTGGTATACAGGAGGTCTGCGGGGACCACCGCCTCCAGTGTGGTGTGCATTGGCGTAATCCTGTGCCATCTTCTTCTTCACCATCCTCCGCAGATCGTACCACCTGGCCTGGCATTCTTCCCTGGTGCGCCTGATGGGTGCAACAGCATTGACCCGGTCTACAATCCTCTCCCACAGGCGTGTTCTTTCTGCCATGCTGGTCTGTCTGACCAATGCGCCAAACAGCTGTGGGTCGACTCTGATGACTTCATCAGTAAGTATCTCCATCTCCGGGTTGGTGAATTTTGGATTCTTGGGTGTGTTCATGGTGTGAGGTGTATGTGATTGAGGGTGTGATGGTGTGTATGGATGAGGGTGTGTGTTTGTGATAGTGAAGGAGGTGGTGTTGGTGTAGATGTGATAGGGTGTATGTGTGAAGGTATGTGGCTGGAATTGTTGGTGTGCTCTGTGTTTCCTCGCAGGCATGGGTATGTTGCAAAGGATGATGGGTTGTATGTGTGGTCCCTTTTATTGGTCAAATGGTGGGTGTGGCTTCATTTGAATTTTTGGTGTGGGTGTTATATGGGGTGGGTGTTGGTTTTGTCCTCTGTTTGGCTGCTTGGCTGTGACCAGGACATTGATTGTCAAAGGTGTGTACACAGGAGACATGTTCAGTGTGGTAGTGCGACTTGTTAGCAAGGTCCTTGTGGTCGTTTTGGTGTTGGCGTTATGTGTGCTTGCAGTACTTGTGCGTGCGAGTGAGTAGTACGGGCCGTTGGCGGGTGGGGGTGTTCGCGTAGGCTTGTTGGGGTGGTGTGCGTGTCGTACTTGTGCGTGCGAGTGAGTAGTACGGGCCGTTGGCGGGTGGGGGTGTTCGCGTAGGCTTGTTGGGGGGGTGTGCGTGTCGTACTTGTGCGTGCGAGTGAGTAGTACGGGCCGTTGGCGGGTGGGGGTGTTCGCGTAGGCTTGGCCGAGGGGTGTGCGTGTCGTACTTGTGCGTGCGAGTGAGTAGTACGGGCCGTTGGCGGGTGGGGGTGTTCGCGTAGGCTTGGCCGAGGGGTGTGCGTGTCGTACTTGTGCGTGCGAGTGAGTAGTACGGGCCGTTGGCGGGTGGGGGTGTTCGCGTAGGCTTGTTGGGGGGGTGTGCGTGTCGTACTTGTGCGTGCGAGTGAGTAGTACGGGCCGTTGGCGGGTGGGGGTGTTCGCGTAGGCTTGGCCGAGGGGTGTGCGTGTCGTACTTGTGCGTGCGAGTGAGTAGTACGGGCCGTTGGCGGGTGGGGGTGTTCGCGTAGGCTTGTTGGGGGGGTGTGCGTGTCGTACTTGTGCGTGCGAGTGAGTAGTACGGGCCGTTGGCGGGTGGGGGTGTTCGCGTAGGCTTGGCCGAGGGGTGTGCGTGTCGTACTTGTGCGTGCGAGTGAGTAGTACGGGCCCTTGGCGGGTGGGGGTGTTCGCGTAGGCTTGTTGGGGGGGTGTGCGTGTCGTACTTGTGCGTGCGAGTGAGTAGTACGGGCCGTTGGCGGGTGGGGGTGTTCGCGTAGGCTTGGCCGAGGGGTGTGCGTGTAGTATGTATTGGTGGAGCTTGCAGTGAGGCGAATGTCCCATACGACTGAATGTTGAAGCGTGAATACTTAGGCCCGTACGTATCTCGCTCAGGCATGTCGTTCCGAATCGGAATAGTGAGTTTGTACGGACTGATTACGATTCGTACGGTGGTCTGCCCGAGGCTTATTCGTACGGGTATACGAATGTCAATCGTACGGATCTTAGAAAATCGTACGGAAATCAACGGTAACGGATCGGAATTCGCTGGTCGGACGGTAGTTTCCCAATCGTACGGAATCGGCTACGAATACGAATCGTAAGCCGGTTTTTTTTACCGGATCGGAATCGACACCTTTATATCTCTCTTCCTCCAGTCTTTATCTACCAACCCCAGCACACTACCTTTTGACCATTTCATCCAAGGAAGAGACAGCCATGATAAAAGCTTTGCCCTCTTGAACAACTCATTGGAATAACTCAATGGTGGGATGAGGGCACGTTCAATCAGCTTCTTCCTCCTTCATCCGTCCATGCTTTACCATTAGCCCTAGTCAACTGCACGCTGTTTCTGTGTTTTATTTAATCGTTCCACATCCCAATTTGTCTTGGGATGGTACAGCATACTACTTTCGTATACAATCCCACACACTACTGGAAACTCTTTATTGTCTCTGGAACAGAATTCCACCCCATTATCTGAAAGCATACCTTTAGGGAGACCCTCCTTCTGGAAAATGTCCTTGAGTAAACTGACGACCCCTTCGAAGGTTATGCCTGCCACAATCTTACCCTCAGGCCACTTTTAGATCAACTGGCTCCCCAATTTGATAGCAACTACCTCCCTTACAGATGCTGGGAGTCAGATCTACATTAATGGAATACAGGGTTTAAAATCCATGTCACTATGGCAGCACTCAACCAAATAAAGACAAACCTTTCAACTTTTGATGAGTTGTGTATCCAATATAAGCAAAGCCTTCACCCTAACGGTGCACAGTCAAAATATCGATTCCCTAATATTGAACAACAGTAATATCGAGTCAAAAATATCGAAGGGTAAGAATATCGTGGTGAAGAATACCTTTGGACAGAATATCAAAGCTAAGGTAAGTAATATCGATTTTTATTATATCGATGTAAGCAATATCGAAGTTAGTAATATCGATATCAAATCTATCGTTGTCACTAATTTCGATGTTACTAATATCAATATTAGTTTGTTGTTATGTATTTTATTATGTATTTTATATGTATGTGTTAAATGTTTTTTGTTAAGTATTTTATTTGTTTTAAATTATATGCGTACTATTTTTTATATATTAAATTTTTTATTTTTTATTGAATTTTATGTTTTAGTACTGGAGCTGGTTGTGGGTTTATAGGGGAATAGGGTGGGAAGTAATTTAAATATAAAAAATTAATTATTAATTTTTAGTAATTGTAAATTAATTTTAATTAATTTTTGCGTTTAAGTTTTGTAGCGGGCTGTGGGTTTATAGGGGAATTGGGTGGGAAGTAATTTAATTGTAATTAAGTAATTCATTATTTGTTATTGGTATTGATAATTATTTTATTTCTAATTAATTGGTAATTAATTATTTTAATTAGTAATTAATTATTTCAATTGGTAATTCATTTTTGTAATTGTTAATTAAGGTTTGTAATTGGTAATTACATTTTATTTTTGTCAATTAATGTTTTTAATTGGTAATTAAGGTTTGTAGTTGGCAATTAAGATTTTTAATTGGTAATTAATTTTTTGATAGGTAATTCTTTTTTTAAAATTGGTAATTGATATTTTTAATAGTTAATTATTTGGTAATTTATATTTATTAATTACTATTTATTGGTATTTATTGTTATTTTATTGATAATATATTATTTCATTGTAATTATGTTTTTAGTAATTATTAATGGGTATTTGCAAATGATGTAGAGTTATTTAAAAATTAAATTTTTAATTATTTTATTTACAACAATTATTTATAAGTATGTTATATTTAACTTCTGCACTATCCAATGCTTTCCCTACTGTTGTACTCTGTGGAGTGGGATAGTAATTTTTACCCTCCCGCTATCCAATGCTTTCCCTACTGTTGCACTCTCTGGAGTGGGAATAGTAATTTTTACCCCAACGCTATCCAACGCTTTCCCTACTTTTGCACTCTCTGGAGTAGGAATAGTAATTTTTACCTCTACGCTATACAACGCTTTCACTACTGTTGCACTCTCTGGAGTGGGATTAGTATTTTTTACCCTCCCGCTATCCAATGCTTTCCCTACTGTTGCACTCTCTGTATTTGAATAGTAATTTTTACCCCTACGCTATCCAACTCTTTCCCTACTTTTGCACTCTCTGGAGTGGGAATAGTAATTTTTACCTCTAAGCTATCCAACGCTTTCCCTACTGTTGCACTCTCTGGAGTGGGAATAGTAATTTGTACCTCTACGCTATCCAACGCTTTCCCTACTGTTGCACTCTCTGGAGTGGGAATAGTAATTTTTACTCTCCCGCTATCCAATGCTTTCCCTACTGTTGCACTCTCTGGAGTGGGAATAGTAATTTTTACCCCTACGCTATCCAACGCTTTCCCTACTGTTGCACTCTCTGGATTTGGAATAGTAATTTTTAGCCCTACGCTATCCAACGCTTTCCCTACTGTTGCACTTTTTGGAGTTGGAATAGTAATTTTTACCCCTCCGCTATCCAACGGTTTCTATACTGTTGCGCTCTGTGGAGTGGGAATGGTAATTTTAGGTTCTATGCTATCCAACATTTTTATTACTGTATTTTTTTGACTTATGGATGTTGAATAGTATTTTTATTTATTTAGCTATTTAATTTTGTGTATAAATTTAGATAATGTTGTATATAATAAATTTTAGAAATATTGAAAGTATATTTAATTTTTTTATTTATTAAACATAATTCTTTATATTTTATTTATGTTTTAGTTTTATGTTTGTTAATGTATTTGTAATTTATAATATTTTGTATTAATTTATAAATTATTAAAATAAGTATTACAATTTATTGTTAAGAATGTATATATTATATATTTTCTGTATATGTTTAATTAATGTATTATTATTATATATGTATTGTTTATTAATTTTAAACATTATTAGATTTTTTAACTATGTTTATTTTATTTATCAGTGTTATTTACTTTATTTTACATTTATATTTTTACAGAAAAAAATGATATTTTTAACATCGATATTTTTAACATCTATATATTTTTTCCGATATTTTCGTACTTACCATGTTGTAGATAGGATGTCCATATTCTTGCCTACGATATTTCTGCATCGATATTTCTGGAGGTCGATATTTCCTTGGCCGAGATTTTGTCAGTGATCCCCCTCTAACTAAGTTCTTCTCGCACTCTACAAAAAGGATTCAAATGCCTTTCCCTCTCATTTTTGGCACTCCAGATTCCTTTCACCTGTTGCATGGCCTTCTGCATGCAGGAGTCCTTTACCACCTCCCTGTCCCCATCCCTTCGGTCACAAACCCATTTCAGTGGTTCAAATGCTTTTGCATTCCTCACTCTCCACATCCATGCCTATTCCGTGCTCTGATTCTCCTTATAACAATCTGGAAAGACAGTCTGCCGCCACATTCAGGGAGCCAGGAATTTACTCAATAGAAAAACAAAATGATTATTCAGGTTTGATGTTGAACACCCAACATCTAATCCTAAAAGAGACTGCCCAAAGACCTTTAGATATAAAAATCTCACTGACAGCTTTATGGTCTGTCCTGATAGAAAACATAAACCCCAAAACAAAATGTTGAAATGTCTTTGCTGCCAATACCACAGACAATGCTTCACTCTCTTTTACCATGTATTTACCTTTGGCACCCTTCAGTGCCCCAGACATGAAAGCAATTGTCTTGTCTCTCCCTTGTTCTTTCTGTAATAACACTACACTTAACACTTTCCTGCTGGCATCAGTATTAATAACCATATTCCTTTCAGAGCATATGCATTGGAGACTAGGTGGCTGTTCTGAATCTGTTTTCATATTCACAAACTCCACTCCACACTCCACCAATACAAAACTGGTGTTCTTCTTTAATAACATTCTCTTAAGCTTGCACAAAGCAACTGCCATGCTCAACCATACCAAAGAATGACACCAGCTCTTTTTTAGTTTTGAGAGATTACAACATACTAATAGTCTCAACCAATTCTCTTCTGGAATACACCCTTGAACACAAATGTCATCTCTGACTGATTTCAGTCCTACCAAATTTACGATTGACTGCTATTAAAGTTATGCTTTTCCCTTATCATTTACGCAACACCTCTCTGAGTCTTGCATCGTTCTCCTCCAAGTCCATGCCAAGAACCAAAACGCCATCATGATGACAACGTGCCCCCTCCAAACTATCCAGTACAAACTGCATAACCCTCTGAAAAAATGAAGAGGCAGAAGCTAATTCAAAAGGCATGTATCATAATGCGAATGCCCCCATGGGTGAAACAAAAAGGGTGACCTCTAGTGACTCTTTGTGTAATCGCACCTGGTGATATGTGCATGTCAAATACAATGTGATGAAAAGGGTGGCATCCTTCAGACTAGACAATAAATCACAAATATATGGGATGGGATATTTGACCACATTGATTTCCCATTTGAGGGCTCTAAGACATATTTATCCATGAACTAGCATTTATAAAGTACACAGCTACTCAGCAGAGTGTCCCGGTGCTTATAGGCCGCTCTCCACTATGCCCTGTTATCATATTTTAGGGAGTGAGCACAAGAACTTTAGCACTGTTTAGTAGTGGTAAAGTGTACATAGTTTTAAGGCCAGCATAAACAAAATTCAGAAGAATAGTGGGTGAAGGTAAAAGGTTTGGGGTAAGCCCACCCTAAGGCTGTCAGGTCTGACAGAAACTAGGTTATATGGTCTTTCAGATATCCAGTTGTTTAGGGCTTCCTTGCACTCCTCCTAGAATCCAAATGATGATGAGAACTTGCTGGCCCTTGTCCTTCCTGGCCAATCCTGTGACCTGAAAAACGCTAATACGAAACCCCACATTCACATCTTTTTACTTCACCATGGATGACTGGCAACCGGTTGAGATGCCAAATATTTAAATCATCAGTCTTGACAGTATTTTTAAATACCTTGACCATCCTTTTAGGACAGGTGAACGTGGACCACTATCTACATCTTTTAGGAGCTCCAATATGTACCCACTGCCACAGGAATGACACTTAAAGCACACTTGGCATCATAAGACAACTTCCCTTTCTCCAGACACTTTATATCTCTCTTCCTCCAGTCTTTACCTACCAACCCCAGCACACTACCTTTTGACCATTTCATCCAAGGAGGAGACAGCCATGATAAAAGCTTTGCCCTCTGGAACAACTCATTGGAATCACTCAATGGTGGGATGAGGGCACGTTCAATCAGCTTCTTCCTCCTTCATCCGTCCATGCTTTACCATTAGCCCTAGTCAACTGCACGCTGTTTCTGTGTTTTATTTAATCGTTCCACATTCCAATTTGTCTTGGGATGGTACAGCATACTACTTTCGTATACAATCCCACACACTACTTGAAACTCTTTATTATCTCTGGAAAAGAATTCCACCCCATTATCTGAAAGCATACCTTTAGGGAGACCTTCCTTCTGGAAAATGTCCTTGAGTAAACTGATGACCCCTTCGAAGGTTATGCCTGCCAAAATATTACCCTCAGGCCACTGTTAGATCAACTGGCTCCCCAATTTGATAGCAACTACCTCCCTTACAGATGCTGGGAGTCAGGTCTACATTAATGGAATACAGGGTTTAAAATCCATGTCACTATGGCAGCACTCAACCAAATAAAGACAAACCTTTCAACTTTTGATAAGTTGTGTATCCAGTATAAGCAAAGCCATCCCCCTAACGGTGCAGTCAAAATATCGATTCCCTAATATTGAACAACAATAATATCGAGTTAAAAATATCGAAGGGGAAGAATATCGTGGTGAAGAATATCGTTGGACAGAATATCAATGCTAAGGTAAGTAATATCGATTTTTATTATATCGATGTAAGTAATATCGAAGTTAGTAATATCGATATCAAATATATCGTTGTCACTAATTTCGATGTTACTAATATCGATATTAGTTTGTTGTTATGTATTTTATTATGTATTGTATATGTATGTGTTAAATGTTTTTTGTTAAGTATTTTATTTGTTTTAAATTATATGCGTACTATTTTTTATATTTTAAAAATGTTATTTTTAATTGAATTTTATGTTTTAGCACTGGAGCTGGTTGTGGGTTTATAGGGGAATAGGGTGGGAAGTAATTTAAATATAGTAAATTAATTATTAATTTTTAGTAATTGTAAATTAATTTTAATTAATTTTTGCATTTAAGTTTTGTAGCGGGCTGTGGGTTTGTAGGGGAATTGGGTGGGAAGTAATTTAATTGTAATTAAGTAATTCATTATTTGTTATTGGTATTGATAATTATTTTATTTCTAAATAATTGATAATTAAATATTTTAATTAGTAATTCATTATTTCAAATGGTAATTGATTTTTGTAATTGTTAATTAAGGTTTGTAATTGGTAATTACATTTTATTTTTGTCAATTAATGTTTTTAATTGGTAATTAAGGTTTGTAGTTGGCAATTACATTTTTTAATTGGTAATTAATTTTCTGATAGGTAATTAATTTTTTTAAATTGGTAATTGATATTTTTTATAGTTAATTATTTGGTAATTTATATTTATTAATTACTATTTATTGGTATTTATTGTTATTTTATTGATAATATAATATTTCATTGTAATTATGTTTTTAGTAATTATTAATGGGTATTTGCAAATGATGTAGAGTTATTTAAAAATTACATTTTTAATTATTTTATTTACAACAATTATTTATAAGTATGTTATATTTAACTTCTGCACTATCCAATGTTTTCCCTACTGTTGCACTCTGTGGAGTGGGATAGTAATTTTTACCCTCCCGCTATCCAATGCTTTCCCTACTGTTGCACTCTCTGGAGTGGGAATAGTAATTTTTACCCCTACGCTATCCAACGCTTTCCCTACTTTTGCACTCTCTGGAGTGGGAATAGTAATTTTTACCTCTACGCTATCCAACGCTTTCCCTACTGTTGCACTCTCTGGAGTGGGATTAGTAATTTTTACCCTCCCGCTATCCAATGCTTTCCCTACTGTTGCACTCTCTGGAGTGGGAATAGTAATTTTTACCCCTACGCTATCCAACGCTTTCCCTACTTTTGCACTCTCTGGAGTGGGAATAGTAATTTTTACCTCTAAGCTATCCAACGCTTTCCCTACTGTTGCACTCTCTGGAGTGGGAATAGTAATTTTACCTCTACGCTATCCAACGCTTTCCCTACTGTTGCACTCTCTGGAGTGGGAATAGTAATTTTTACCCCTACGCTATCCAACGCTTTCCCTATTGTTGCACTGTTTGGAGTTGGAATAGTAAGTTTTTACCCCTACGCTATCCAACGTTTTCCCTACTGTTGCACTCTCTGGAGTGGGAATAGTAATTTTTACCTCTACGCTATCCATCGTTTTCCCTACTGTTGCACTCTCTGGATTTGGAATAGTAATTTTTAGCATTACGCTATCCAACGCTTTCCCTTCTGTTGCACTTTTTGGAGTTGGAATAGTAATTTTTACCCCTCCGCTATTTCTATACTGTTGCGCTCTGTGGAGTGGGAATGGTAATTTTAAGTTCTATGCTATCCAACATTTTTATTACTGTATTTTTTTAACTTATGGATTTTGAATAATATTTTTATTTATTTAGCTATTTAATTTTTTGTATAAATTTAGATAATGTAGTATATAATTAATTTTAGAAATATTGAAAGTATATTTAATTTTTTTATTTATTAAACATAATTCTTTATGTTTTATTTATGTTTTAGTTTTATGTTTGTTAATGTATTTGTAATTTATAATATTTTGTATTAATTTATAAATTATTAAAATAATTATTACAATGTATTGTTAAGTATGTATATATTATATATTTTCTGTATATGTTTAATTAATGTATTATTATTATATATGTATTATTTATTAATTTTAAAGATTATTAGATATTTTTAACTATGTTTATTTTATTTATCAGTGTTATTTACTTTATTTTACATTTATATTTTTACAGAAAAAAATGATATTTTTAACATCGATATTTTTAACATCTATATATTTTTTCCGATATTTTCGTACTTACCATGTTGTAGATAGGATGTCGATATTCTTGCCTTCGATATTTCTGCATCGATATTTCTGTAGATCGATATTTCCTTGGCCGAGATTTTGTCAGTGATCCCCCTCTAACTAAGTTCTTCTCGCACTCTCCAAAAAAGATTCAAATGCCTTTCCCTCTCATTTTTGGCACTCCAGTTTCCTTTCACCTGTTGCATGGCTTTCTGCATGCAGGAGTCCTTTACCACCTCCCTGTCCCCATCCCTTCGGTCACAAACCCATTTCAGTGGTTCAAATGCTTTTGCATTCCTCACTCTCCACATCCATGCCTATTCCGTGCTCTGATTCTCCTTATAACTATCTGGAAAGACAGTCTGCCACCACATTCAGGGAGCCAGGAATTTACTCAATAGAAAAACAAAATGATTATTCAGGTTTGATGTTGAACACCCAACATCTAATACTAAAAGAGGCTGCCCAAAGACCTTTAGATATAAAAATCTCACTGACAGCTTTATGGTCTGTCCTGATAGAAAACATAGACCCCAAAACAAAATGTTGAAATGTCTTTGCTGCCCATACCACAGACAATGCTTCACTCTCTTTTACCATGTATTTACCTTTGGCACCCTTCAGTGCCCCAGACATGAAAGCAATTGTCTTGTCTCTCCCTTGTTCTTTCTGTAATAACACTACACTTAACACTTTCCTGCTGGCATCAGTAATAATAACCATGTTCCTTTCGGAGCATATGCATGGAGACTAGGTGGCTGTTCTGAATCTGTTTTCATATTCACAAACTCCACTCCACACACCATCAATACAAAACTGGTGTTCTTCTTTAATAACATTCTCTTAAGCTTGCACAAAGCAACTGCCATGCTCAACCATACCAAAGAATGACACCAGCTCTTTTTTAGTTTTGAGAGATTACAACATACTAATAGTCTCAACCAATTCTCTTCTGGAATACACCCTTGAACACAAATGTCATCTCTGACTGATTTCAGTCCTACCAAATTTACGATTGACTGCTATTAAAGTTATGCTTTTCCCTTATCATTTACCCAACACCTCCTTGCATCATTCTCCTCCAAGTCCTTGCCAAGAACCAAAACGCCATCATGATGACAACGTGCTCCCTCCAAACTATCCAGTACAAACTGCATAACCCTCTGAAAAAATGAAGAGGCAGAAGCTAATTCAAAAGGCATGTATCAAAATGCGAATGCTCCATGGGTGAAACAAAAAGGGTGACTTCTTGTGACTCTTTGTGTAATCGCACTTGGTGATATGTGCATGTCAAATACAATGTGATGAAAAGGGTGGCATCCTTCAGACTAGACAATACATCACAAATATATGGGATGGGATATTTGACCACATTGATTTCCCATTTGAGGGCTCTAAGACATATTTATCCATGAACTAGCATTTATAAAGTACACAGCTACTCAGCAGAGTGTCCCGGTGCTTATAGGCCGCTCTCCACTATGCCCTGTAGCCCTTAGTTGCAGAATATCAACACTTAAAGTTGTTTCCTGAAAACAGCCAGACTGGTTGTGGCTCTGAGAGTCGCTGGAAGATGGTTCCAGCTTTGGGCTTCCAGAAACATAAATGATATCTGTAGGAGGCTGGCTTAGTATATGATGCTCACTTATTTAATTGTAGCATCCTGCACCAGTCCAGTCAACCCTTATGGCGATTTTAGTGGTTTAGACAACCTTAGAAAGGCTCTCTAAATGGTAGCTGTGGAGAGCAGCCTTCAGGCTTAGTCTAGGTGGAGTGTAAAGCAGCTCGGTTTACCAGTTTTCAATATTTTGTAAAGGATAAGTGAAAACAAACGCAGTGTACTTATAAAAATAGATATTTATTACAGTCACTCACTAACACTATACAATATCTTCTACCCGGAGATATACTGACAATGCACACAATACTTCAAAATAGAACTGTAGGAAACACTATTACACAATGGTCCCCAGAGGGAGACCAAACCATGGGGCCTATTAGGATTGCGGATGGACCTGTGTCCGTCCGCCACCTCCGATGTGGAGGGAATGTCCGCAGGGGCTGCGGCGTTCCCTCCATGCAGATTAGGATGTGACCGCCATCCTGGCGGTCACATACCCTATGTTTAACATTGCGATGGGTGCTGCTTGAAGCAGCGCCCGCCGCAAGGTTAAAAGTGCATGCTTTGCATATGCATGCACAAAGCGGCAGGCACCGCGCGGTGCCTGCCGCTTTGTGCATGCATATGCAGGGGGGTACCATAGGTACCCCCCATGTGCACCCCCCACCCTCCAACACCCTGGGGGCTCGCAACGAGCCCCCAAAAACGAAAGACCACATGCTTTTCCACGGCAGAAAAGCCGCCGCGGAAAAGCATGTCCTCTGCCCCAACCTAATATGGCTGGCGGTGTCTGATAGACACCGCCACCATATCAGAGCTTTTCTGCCGCGGTCGGAATGCGACCGTGGCGGAAAAGCCACGGATGGTCTTCCTGACCCACCAGCCATCCTAATCTGGCGGTGGATCTTTGGAGCCTCCGCAGCGGTTAATCCGCATCCTCCGGGCCGGCGGTGGCTTCCGTCGGCCCAGAGGATGCGGATTCACCGCGATCCTAATCGGCCCCCATATACAGAAATAGTGGAATGCGAACCACAACTGTAGATGAGAATGGACCCAGTAGGTGTAGAGTGTCAGGGACCCAATATACCAACCCAGGTGAGAGTCTAGGTACTTTACGATAGTCATACGCAAAGACGATACACAACTGCGTACTCAATACTACCCAGGGTATGTTGTGGTTGCAATCTTGAAGAGAAAAGACCCTTCCCAGTGGAGCCGGAAGATACTCTGAGGAAGACAGACATTTGAGGTGCCACCCTACCCATGGCTACCCTCGGAATCAGGATACCTACAACCACTGTTGAGCACAATCGAGGACTTCAGTATGAGACTGCTGTTGCAGAAGGATGAAAGAGTCTGTTGGAACCGGAGCACAGGTTCGTGTTGAAAAGTACCTGAAAGTAGAGAGGACAGAGACTATGCAACTCTGGGGTGACCAGGAGGCATGGAAGACGAAGGTCACAGGTCAGTTGATGAAGAACTTCAAGGAAAGTTCAGGTGATGAGGAGGTTAAAGAACGGGTACACTGAATCGGTAGCTCTGCCCGAATAACCAGGATGCTGAAGACAACAGAATATGTCTGTCCAACCATCCGCGTTATCACGGGACAGTTATAGCAGGGACAGACTCATCAACAGAGCCTTTTGATGTCTGACTCCGTTGATACAAGTCGGTCATGGTAACCATTGCGGTTATTATGTGATGAAGCGATGCAACAAAGTTGTGCACAGGGGTTCCTTTGCAGGCGATCTACAAGGGATGCTGGCCTCAACTCGGTGAGAGGACAGCTCAAGCCTCAGGGGAATAAGAAACCACCACCGGTATTGCTGAGCCTTTTGGAGACTATTAAAGCCCAGGATTGGCAGACCGGTCAATCATGCTGCAATGCCTGCAGATGCAGGGGAGGGACTC
This sequence comes from Lissotriton helveticus, assembly GCF_964261635.1. Taxonomy (NCBI): domain Eukaryota; kingdom Metazoa; phylum Chordata; class Amphibia; order Caudata; family Salamandridae; genus Lissotriton; species Lissotriton helveticus. Next base: position 1,960,784,100 of record NC_136063.1, on the reverse strand, counting down.
CTTCACTCCAAGAGAGATTCCTTTGGATGTCTTCAGATGTCCAGAGTCCCACGACAGAACCTGTATGGAGCACAGACAAGGATGGTGCAGCAGGTTTTGCAGGATGACGTGATCAGGAGCTGACAGAGTCTTCTCAGTTGCATTCTCAGTCCCACAGCAAAGGACAATGCAATCATTCCGGCACAGTCAGCACAACTCGGCCAGGATGTCCTGATGGTCAAAGATGAAGTGGAGTTGGAGCTGATTTGAGTCCCACGATGAATCTAGGGTCCCTCCCACAGGTTAGTCCTTAAGTACCCTCGAGAGAGGGTTGGGATAATTCAGGGGTCCCTCCCAGAGGAGGGCTGGACAGTGGGGAAGATACTCCCATGTTGTTTGTCCAGTTTCATGCCCGAGTGGGAGACAACAGTTCCCTGAGCTGGTTTGAACTGGAGTAAGCAAGGAGGGCACCAAATGTGCCCTTTCAGCATACTATGTGGCGCTGGCATTCGCCCCCACCCGGCCTAATTCACTTAATCCGGTCTGGGAGGTGGTTACACCTCCTTATAACAGGAAACCTATTATCCTACCTTTCCCTGCTTGGGCTTAGCCCAGCAGAAGGAAGGCACAATCATGTCTGTGGTCAACAGCAGCCCTAGGTTGCTGTCAGGCTCTGTAAGATTGGTCCCGGGAACATTGAGGGCTGCTTGGAGGGGCCCTACAGTGGATTGAATCATACCTCCAACACCAGATACAGCGTTGGGGTATGATTGCAACATGTTTGATACCAAACATGCCCAGGTTCGTTCCAGCAAGTTTAGAGATGGTCATTGTGTAGATGCATGGCCTCTCCATATCATAAGGGCTGATTCAATTACAAAGTCTGGAGAATGGATTCCAGGGTTTGCAGGGGTGGTTTCCAATGCGGGCCACCCTTGCACTCGGAGCTGAGCACCCTGCCCTGGGATCCACCCTGAGACTAAAAGGCATGCTAGAGAAATGGCTTATAGGTTTCAAGTGCAGTGAGTTTGAGATATAAGGAAACATATCTCTCGTGAGAGGTGCATGCACCAACTAACACAGGCTGAAATCGCAGGTCTGTAGTGGTGGTTTGGAGGGCCCCTCATGGATGGCATAATACATACTGCAGCTCATGGAGGAACCCTGGGGTACCCATGCCCTAGGTACCTTAGTACCATATACTAGAGACTTGCCAGGGTCGACCCAGTAGCCAAATAGGAATGTGCCAAGGAAGTTACCATAACCAATTTAGGGAGGTAGCACAGTGACTGGGATTCTGATTAGCAGAATGCAATCAGACCCATCAGAAAAACAGTAGAACACCAGCAAAAAGTGGGGGTAACCATGAAAGCAGATCCTACATTTCTACAATCTCCCTCAGGTTCGAGCCCAGTGAATCCTGGGTATGGTAGACGGGTGATTGGATGAGGGCCTCAAAATTCTGGCGGGAGTGCAATGAAATATTCTCTTCCTGATGGAACTGGCACCCATGTCATGTAAGGCTTTGAAAGTAAGCACCAAAGCCTTGAATTTGAGCAGGCACATCCTTCAGCGCTGTGTTTTTTTACCATGGCTATGGGGGACAACAATTCTGTGGCTTCCACCTGTGTGATTATTGCCAAAGTGGTACGTTTCTCAAGTTGCTATTTCATGTGTGCCTGTACTCCCCTTGCAATATTCCTACCTTAAATGCCACATGAGCAGCACCCTCTTATATGCTAATGGTGTACTAGTAGGATCTTAGACACACCAAAAGTTCCTGGAAACCAGATGGAAATTAACTTACAGATGGCCCCCATCATCTCATGAACCTGAACATGTGAGCAGGCGTTTGGGTGAAGATATACACCTAAGTCCTTTTGTTGGGAGCCATCCACATGTCATCACCTTTCACAGAGACACACACCTTTCCCCTTTACATCCATTTAGTAATGTGACAGTACCTATGAAATACCCTAACATGCCAATATCCTGACCCCTATATTCTCCAGAGTGAATACCATAGCTTTCAAGATCAAACATTCCCCATATCTCTCATTAAAAGTCTGCTTGGAAATTATGTCTACCTTGAACAAGAATCAAATATCATGCACATTTCTTCACCATTTATCTCCACATGCTCAGCTGGATTCCCCCCTTCTAGACTATACAACTGGTGTACCAATTCACCACATACTTCTTTCACTACTGGGCTTTCCTTAATGATGGCTCCCGATTACCAAAATCTCATAAAAACAACCTCTTTTGCCACATTTATTGCACACCGCCTTCATCTAAGCCGGGCAATATTCATAAAGGGCTTGGCACTGCATTGCCAAAAGATATAACACAACCATTTGAATTTGCCTTTAAGAGCCTTTTTGCTGAACTGGTCCACTTTAACCACTTGCACTTAGGTTCCATTTGCCTCAGTTTTACAAATCTCTCCCAAACAGACCATTATGTGTTTGACCCATTTAGCATGGCTAGCACTTCAACCAAAGGTGGGTTGTCCTTCAGGTATAATTCCCCCCTAAGTCTTTCATCCTCACAGTTCAGCACAAATTGATCTCCAATACACACTAAAGTCAAACTGACTGTCAATTTTCTCAAATTTGTCTCACAATTTGCCACTGATTTGTTCTCAACTAAGCTTTATTCCTAAAGTGATGGCGCTCCAAAATAGTGCTAACTTTAGGTAAATAGTCCAACTCTAACTTTAATACAGATCTCAAGCAGATTCAGCCCATTGTTTCTGTTTGAGGCCAGTCTAGTAAGTTCTCTAAAACTTCCTGACTCTTCCTATCCAGACAGTGTATCAACAGGAACAGTTTTGTTTCCATAGCCATATTTGCCGAGCAAGCACCCAGGCATAATTGTGAAACACCTTCTACAAGTTGGCCCACTTCACTGTTGGTTTACTGGGATAAGCCAAAAACAGAAAGGGGGCATAGTTATTGTCTGCATTGTTTCAGACCCCAAAAGACCATACTCACAACCATGGGCCTCTAAAAACATAGCTAGACACACATGCCAATTACACAAAATCCCCTGAAGAGTACATCAAATTCAAGGCAGTTGTTTACCCGTACTTCCAATGCGTTCAATGAATACACCATTCACAATGTGCTGTTCCCTTGACACGAAAGGCAGTTACCTGTAACCTCTTCCATTAGAAAAAGGTGTGCCTAGCACCATATAATAAGCCTTGACCAAGTTTATTTGTCCACTTGTTTTGATGACAGATGTGCTTCTAACCATTCTGACAACCTTGAAGCACAAGGGCACCCACAATTTAGAATAAAATGATGTACCAGACTGTGCAGGTGCCCACATATTTTGTTCAAATTGTGAGATTTTGATGTGTCTTTAACCGTTGCAACAGACTATCCAGCAAATATCAGTGCACATCTCAGATGCCTGATGCTGCCACTTTCACAGAAAAGGCCCATAACAAAGATTTCCGTCTGAATTCTCATTCAAAAACCAAACCAGTTTCTGCAGGGGATTGTGGTTGTCTTCAACCAAATGTCACATATCTACAGGCGATTACGAATTGTAAGACATTTAGATATTCATTGGAGGAGTGTGGGAACCCAACACAAATAACACTCACAATCCCTGTCAGGGTGAATCACAAGAATCATTAAATAAACCTGTGGTCAACCCTCGGTTCCTATGGCACAGAGCAGTCAGGTGTAAATTGGAGGAAATTTGTAAGATATTTATGCAGCACTCAAACAATAAAAAAGTATAAGCACCACACAAGAAAAATTACAAACCAACTTAGAAATATGGAGAATATTTTAATGAATCAAATAATACCAAAATTACAACAATGCAATAAGTAGTACCAGAGATATGAGTTTTAAACGTTTAAGTTAAAAATAGTGCAAAAAAGGGCTAAGTGCCAACCACAGTTATTTGGTCATGTTAGACTGGGTCAAAGTCAAAAGTTAAAGCCAAATGCAATGTACCGCCAGTTGGGATACAGGATCAGATTCATCTCCATGGTTAGAACGTTTTCTGGAGAAATAATGGTAAGCGATGAAGAGTTGACAAGGTAAGCTTCAAACTGGATCCGAAACGGGACTTAATGGCAGCAGAGTGTTGGAGTGCAGAGTTCCGGTGCAGTTGTTGAAGCCTGGAAAAATCAGCGTAGGTGAAGTTCGGAATCCATGCCCAGGAAGGCCTTGATGCCAACCAGATGCTGCTCAGCTTTGGTCCCGATAGAGCCCTCTATGTTCGGACATGGTAAAGTTTCTGTAGGTTGGATCTTCTACAGCGGAGCATGGTAGCAAGCTGAGGCCATCTGGCAATTTGACAGCTTTGACGGCGATCCTTATCTTCATCAGTTCTTCAGGCAGAAATTTGAAAAAAAAATTCTAAGTCCGAGCTTTTACAATTTGGGACAGGAGAAGTAAACTCTAACACCAACCAAGAATCCAAGACCTGTGTGGAGGCCTCACTCCAACAGAGGACAGCAGCAGGGGTTAGGACAGGTCCAGTTAGGACTGGCCAGCTTGGTAGCTGCTGGGAAAATTCTTCTGGAAGCTTGTTGTGGTCCAGTAGCTCAAACAGGACAACTAACCCTCAGAGTCACTTCTGGGTTCTTGGGTTCAAGGCAAGCAGGTTCAGTCCTTCTTCAGATTTTTCAGAAAGTGAGTCAGTCATTTTTCTGATTCACCACAAGTCCAATAGTGCTCTGAGGAGATGCCTTTGGGGTCCACTTTTATGCCTAGTGCCAGTCTGTGGGTGGGGGAAAAACATTTGTCCACCCCTAGTTCTAGTCAGTTACTCTTTCCTAAGTGGGTTTGATGCCAGCGTGACTAGAAAGACAACACGGGAGCAGGGCTAGGTGTGCACTTCATCTGCCAGTGACAGGGTAGGCTTTCTTAAAAACTAAGGGAGGACCTAGTCACAGCCCTCCAGGCCATCCTGTCAAGGAGGGAAACTCCATCCTCACACCTATTGCCCTTTGTCCACTATCTGGGAACAATACACAGCTCACCACACAAGACCTGTTGGAACTGGCCCTTCTTGCAGGGTTATCCCCAAACTTTTTGCTTCTTCCTCCCTTATTTTTCCTGACCTGTGGCTGCAGGCAGTAGGACTCTGGGCACTTTACCACTGCTGATCAGTGCTAAAGTGCATATGCTCCCTGTGTGAATTGTTAATATAATTGGTTATCCATGATTGGCATATTTGTCTCACCAAGAAGTCCCTAATAAAGTGCACTGAGTGTGCCAGGGCTGGTGATACCGATGCTACTAGTGGGTCTGCAGCACTGATTGTGCCACCCACATGAGTAGCCCTAAAATGGTGTCTCAGGCCTGCCACCGCAGTGCCTGTGTGCAGTCTGTGAACTGTCATGTCCTCCTGGTCAGTGTCCCCACTGACCAGGCCTAACCCTTCCCTTTCTGTGCATATTGGTCACCCCTATGGAAGGCCTAAGGTACCCCCTTGGGCAGGGTGCATGTACTTGTGCTGGTGACATGCTCTGGTAGTGAATTACAGCCATTTTCCTTTTTCACTGCTGCAAGGCTATCTTGCTCCATAGGCTATCATGGGGGATACTGGCTACAGTGGCTACCAGCATATCTTCCCATAGAAGCAAGATAGGACATAAAAGTCTGGTATCCCTGAACTCAGAATTTACTAACACATCTTTTAGTAAAGGTAGTTTTTAACTCCTGTGTTTGAAAACAGCACTTTTAGAAAGTTGCTGTTCTCTTGTCTGACCTTTCTGTGCGCCTTGGCCTGTTTGTGAATTGACTGTCTGGTTTGAGAGTGACAGGGGCTGGGGATTCCCCAGGAGGCTGGCTGAGTCAGCCCTAGGCTGAATAACTGCATTTGCAACTTAAGTGGTGGGAGGAGATAGCACCTGGGCCTTAATAGGGCTGTGCCTACCTTCCACAATGCTGGCCCCACCTCCTGCTGGGCGGCTGACAACCCTGCCCCTCACTCTGAAGGGAAAGGAGAAGCCAGGAAAACAAAGTGCTTAAGGAACACCAAGAAATGGTTCAGATCGGGCTCAGAGCCCTCCTGCTCAAAGGGAACAAAGACTTTCAGGGGTATAAGTACAGTACCCCTGACTACAGAAAATTAGATCATCCTGGAATCAAGAAGGAACCTCTGCCAAGGAGAAAGCTGAAACTGCTGTTGCTCTGCTGGACTGACCTGCTGTTGCTTTGCTGCCAAGGAGAGGGGAAGGACTTTGCTTTTGTTGCTGTGTCTCCTTGCTTGATGGAATCTCCAAGGGCCTGAGAAGAGGTGGCTCCCTGTTTTGAAGTCCCAGGAACAAAAGGACTTCACCCCCAGCTTCCCTGAGCTCTGCTGAGAGAGCTCTGTCCTTCCTAGATTGCTTGGCCCATGTGTGGTGTCTCTTGAAGTTGTACCTGTGTTGGGGAGCTGGAAATCAAGCTTTTAAAGGCTTTGCTGCAGATAGTTTATCGCAATCCCGACCGAAAATTCCCACCGCTACGAAGACCGAGATCATCGCAGCGCCTGTCACCGCTGCCTGAAGACGTCACACCCTTCGTTAGCGGGATGATTTCCGCCGCTGAGAACATCGTCGCAGAGCCTGTCATCGCTGGGTGAGATCATCGCATCACGTCGCTGCGAGATTCGTCACAGAGCCATCGCATCGAGGAGCTGCGAGAGGAAGATTGCCGCTGGACCGCGCATCGTCGCCCCGGAGAACGTCACAAGTCCCGAGAATCATCGCATCGTGCCTTTGCGGGAGAAAAACTTCCTACAGAACCTACGCACCCGAATCTATACAAGTGGCCTTCTTCCCCATACAGACCGGATTCGTCGCAACACACCTGCCGCTGCAGTGGGGCTGTCGCTAATGCCTCCCAGGGTCTCAGGAGCAACGCATCGCTTGTTTTTCACCGCTACAGCTTCTGTGCTTGAAACTTTTTTATCGCTAACAAAGGTACTGTGGCTAAAACTTGATGCAACTGTGGATAATTTTATCGCTAACCTTAAGAACATTAAGAACTCTTTTGTAACCATATTCTTGAACTGTGTATGTCGGATTGTTATCGTTTTGGTCTTGTGTAGTTTAGATTAAATACCTTTATTTTTCTAAACTGTTGTGGAGTCAGTTTGTGTTGTTTTCACTGTGTTACTGTGAGTTTTGATACAAATACTTTACACATTGCCTTTGATGAGCCTTGACTGCTCGTGCCAATCTACCAAGGGGGTGAGCAGGGGTTATCTCAGAGGGTTTCCTCCTTACCCTGGCTAGAAGCAAGGGTCCCTATTTGGACAGTGGTACCTACCCCTGCCAACTAGAGACCCCCAGTTCTAACAGGACCCATCAGTAGTCAGGTCGCAGTTGGACACAGGCAGAAAGGCCTTTTGGTTTTAGGCAGTAAAGATGACTTTCTAAAGTGTCTTTTGGAAAATTGTAATGAAAAAGTTGACCTTAGCATTAAATTACATTTTACATTTCCATTAATAATCGTCCTTGGATTATTTTTCTATCTGTCTTCAGATAGGATTTAGCACATATTTGGTGTAAAAGTATAAACAAATGTTGGCTTATGGGAAAACCAGCCTTGCCACAGTGAATATTACTTTGGAGGTGAGTCATGTAGCACCATATACTAGGGAGGTACATGTATATTACATGTGCTAATCAGGTGTATACTAATTTTAACATGTTTGAAAAGGAGAGCACAAGCACCGTACCACAGGTTAGCTGTGGTAAAGTGTGCAATGTCTTAGGGTCAACAAAAAATGGGTTCAGAACAAAAGGCAAATATATCGGGATTACCATGCAAAGATAGTCATTTCAGGCACAGATACTTTTCAAAATGTCTCCGTCCATTCATCAGCACGCTCTACAAATACAGCCTGAGTGCATTGTTAAATACCTAAGCAGTTTCTTAGAGATTGTTGTTCTTGTAATACTGCCTGCAACCCACTGATGCCGTTTGTGCAGACAGTACCATCAACCTTGCAGTGGCCTAGACATCAGAAGGGCCAGCTCGCATGCAGTACTCCAGTGCAAATGCCAATACAAAGACCTGCTCTCTCTTATATCTGACATAGTACTGTGCACCGAATCAAATGCCAGGTCTAAACAGCTGATATAAAAGTCTCAAGGTAGCTGCTCAAAAAGGTAGGCTACCTATGCAGTTCATGCATTCCTCCCATGCATTCCACCAATCATATGTTCTCCACAGTGTGTTCTCCATCCCATCCTTGTCGCCACAGTAAAATGAACTCATAAAACAATCTGAGTTCCATGGGTAGGCTTATTAGGAGATAAATCTTGACTACCTCACGCAATGGAAGCAACAGGAACCCACTGACAATATTTTTCTAAACATAACCCCGTATTCCATAGCCAATATTCCAGATCATTGTCAAGCACAAGGCTTTACCAATGAATGAGGACATCACACCCTGTTGCGGTCCCGCGAATAGCACTCTGTGAAAGAAAGCACTCCATTCAAAACTCTCTGTATTGTTCACAAGACTCTGCATGACTGAACTCCAAAATACATTTCCAACCAATTTATCAATACCAACCCACTGGGGCTGACCGAGGGAGAACATGGCGGCTGCTGATTGAGCTGCCATTTGCACCCGAAGTGCTCGTGTCCCGTTTTCGGGATGATTGAAAGCCTTTGAAGAAAATTTCACCTTACCACTCGATACGCCTCGTTGGATTTAGCAGCGGCTTGCCCCCTCCTGCTGTGGCGTGCCTGTTTATTTCCTACTTGGGCGGGGATGTGCCTGGGGGAGACAGTGGCCCTCTGTTCTCCACGCTTGACTTGTGGGATGGAAGCCACCCTGGAGCTCATGAGGGGCTGCAAATCAGTGGCTTGCTGGCTTCTCCGAGTCTGTGGTGGCAGTGCCTGTACCTATCAACACCCCGGTGTCTCAGAGAGTAACGCTCGCAAAGAGAAAACACAGGAGGAGCTGGCTCAGACTAGAGACACCAGCTTGGAGCCGTTGTTGCAGCTACACCAATAACAACAGCAGAAACAGGTACAGGGGGCTCAGGAACGGCATGCTAGCCCATTGCCTCAGGTGAAACCGACTATATTTTCTGTTCTTAAGGGGATAAGTGAAGTTAAAAACAGGAGGCAAAAACAGCAAACCGCTGTGGGGGGGGGCAGTGGTAAGAGCCAGGGAACCAGGAGCCCCCCCAGCGTGATAGCGCTTCCAGTCATATGAGGTCAAAGCTAGGAGCATTAAGGCAGGAAGGGCCAAAAGCAATCCCCTTGATTCCAAAGTTAGGATCACCCCTTCCTTGATGTCATACTTCAAATTACAACCAGCGGTACTTGACATTGTTATACAGGGAGAGGCTCTTAGAAGGAAGTCAGCAGGGCAATAAGCCCTGATATCGCCTCCCGATAGCATGGATTCCGCGAGCAATTCCCTGCCCCTGGACCTAACCCCAACTTTTCACTCTGAGAGTGGTCTAATGGGGTCCAGATAAAATGGTAGAATTAGCTGAGCAGATGGCCTTGACACCAATAGCTGGCCACGATGAAGAGATAAACAAAGGTTCCAAGGACCATGAAGCAAGGGGACCCTCAATGGCTTCTTTGGACGTTCTTCTTTCTCCATTGTCGGAGGACATCAAGAAGGGGTTTTTGGTCTCCGCTGCAAATCGGGGAGAGGTTAAGAACTTCTGCAAGTCGTTAGAGAGAAAAGTGGATCTCTTGAATACAAGAACTGAGACTTTAGAGAACACTGTTGGAGAGCTAAAAGACCATCTCGGGCCACCAAAGCAGATATCAAGTCCCTCAAGAGAGAGTGAGTGGCTCTTCGTGACAGGATGGAGTTGTTGGAGAACAACTCATGTAGGAACATTTTGCATTTCCTGAATGATCCGGAGGCGAGTGAAGGGACTGATCTCAAGTCCTATATGGACTCTGTTAGAAATGGGATCTCTGGTTGGCTAAGGCTTGCGCCAAAGCCAGGCACAGACCATCACTCTTGTCAGGGCAAGGGAGTTACACGCCAAGATAACCCCTGCTCACCCCCTTGGTAACTTGGCACGAGCAGTCAGGCTTATCCTGGAGGCAATGTGTAAAGCATTTGCGCAACTCACACACACAGCAGCAACACACTAGACATACCACAAAAGGAACTCCACACAAGGTTATATATAAAAATAGCCTTTGTATTACCATAATCACATTAGATCATAATCACACAATGTACACTGTGCCAACTGACACAGGGCAGAATCTACAGGGGATTATATACACCTGACAGGGCCAATTGGGCCACTGTCAGAACAATCACAAATCACCAATTGTAAACGTAACACTGATAATAAATGTAGAGCACAACCAGTAACTACTGGTAAAAGGTAGGAATACACTACACAATACTAGTCACCATAGGCATAGGTCACGCAGTGAAACATAAACTGACTAGCATAAACCATACTCGGTAAAACAACCCCCTGATCATAAATAACACAGTTAGAGGTATCACAGGCATAAAGGCATTGCACATTACGCATAAATCACATTAGGAAATTATCATCACAAACACAGTAGGCAATCACCTTGCGCAAGAATCCCAGAGGTTACTGACCCCAGAACAACTGTCCTTCCATGGGGCTCAAATGCCCTCTGTCGAAATAGTCAGGGCGCGCTGCCTAGGTAGCCAAAGCAAAGATGCACAAGAGAACAAGCCTAAATGTGGCAGCTGCCCACTACTTGCAGGGCAGCTGTGGAATCACAAAGGTGGGCACGGGCATTCACGGTGCCCCATGTAGCAGACTTGTGCAACATCGCAGCTGCTCTCTACCACGTGGGGCAGCTAGGAGGAATAAGCCCGGCACCAGAGTGCCCCCTGAGGCCCTCTCTGGGACTCTATCATCCACCAATGCCCTTCGTTGCAGCGGCCCACTGTCTAGTGGGGCAGCTGTGTGTATGCAAATAGGCCTGGGCACCAATGTGCCCTCCGGGCCTTGCTGGGGCTTCTTAGTTAATTCTTCCCCTCTCTGTGAAGCCCCACGGGCTCCGCAATTTAGAGATGCCCCCCTCGTGGGGGTGGTAGTAAAGGGTGGCCGTGGTCCCTTCCTAGCCCTCACTCACCAGGATTTCACAGGACTCCTCTGGCTGCTTCTTGGCCTCCGACGTGGGAGAGTCCTTCCCTGGGGACCCTCAGAGCTCTGAGCTCTGGTAGGTCCCTCCTCTCAGGGCTTCTCTACACCTTCAGGCACCACGGAGCCACTGCGAGCGCCTCCACTCACCGGACTGTGATAGAGACTCTCAACACTGCGGGGGGGGTCACACAAAGGTGGGGTAGGCTCCCGCCTTGACCCAGGCTCCCCGGAGTGACGTCTGGTCCTTGTTTCTCCTGGGCCAGCACTGCAGGGCTCTCCTCAGCTTATGGGAACCCCGCTCGAAGTAGGCAGGCTTCCGGGAGTCCTTTCAGGCTCTGCCCTCAAGCAGACAGTCCCGAGCAGTCCCGCCTGACTTCCTGTTCACCGCAACAGTCCCGGACTGCGGTGGTGATTTTCAGGCAGCAATGCGGGGTGGGCACCCGCTTGGAGGATATCAGTAATTACGGGATAGGCTCCCGCTTTCTCTATGTACACAGTGCCCTGGCGGGGTGGGCACCCACTAGGGGTATAAAACCGGCACTGAGGTCCCTGGTGGGATGGGCACCCGCTTGGGATATTTAAAAACTGCAAATATGCGGGGTGGGCACCCATGCCGAAATCGATCCGACAGTCACCTCAAACGCAGGGTAGGCACCCGCTCGGTAAAGCACAATTGCAGGGGGATCCCCATGCCGGGGATTACCTCACAAAAATGACCGCAGCTCCGTGCTCCAGCCCACAGTCAGAAGTGCTGCTCCTCTCAGCCACAAGAAATAAAGCGCTCTTCAGAAAATAATGATACAGCGCTTCCCAGGAGCTGGAAGTCCCAAATCCAGGGAAAGTCTCTTTTTAAAAGGAAGGGGGGCAAAGGCTGGTCCCAGGGGCCAGCTCACAGGGCCCTCCAGCAGGGAGGCAGCCCCCAGTGGCGGTCCTCCCAGCGCCCAGCAGCAGGCCCCCCTCAAATCAAGAACCCAGAGAGAACATTTTACATGGGGTCACAGCCCCTTTTTATACACACATTTTGTTTGTCTAAGGCTGCAGGGCAAGGGGAGATGGTTCTGGAGCACTTTGTTTTGCTCAGCCCCTCTCCCTATTCACAGGACAGGCTAGGGACACCAGACGCACCACAGGGGGCGGAGCCAGCATTGTGGAGGCAAGGCACAGACCTATTCAGGTCCCAGGTGCAACTCCTCCCTCCTATCTACATGCAGATCTCCCTATTCACCACCGGGCAGACCCATCCTGACTCCTGGAGCTAGGCACACCAGCCAGCCCCTGTCACTCACAAGCCAGACAGGCAATTCACATTCACTGCACACTGAAATGCAAACTTCTAAAAGTGACACTTCTACACTAGTCACATTCTATCTGCTCACACCATTGCGCAGCATTTAATCTCACGAGTTTGCAAATACCAAACTCGCCCCTGCCTTCCTCTCACATCAGGAACTACCATGGACACTCATCTCCCCCATGCATTTCTATGGAAGGGCAGGCCAATCTCACCACACACACTCAGACTGAGCACGCACTTTACACTGGGACACAGTGCTAAAGTGCGCAGAAGCCCAAAACAACTAACATCAAGTCACTGCACATATCAATGTGGATAACAAACCAAAGAATGAGCATCCTGCAAGAAAGGAGCACACACAAGCAAAGATGTTTTCCTTCTTTGGTTAAGTTGTTATTTGGAGAAGAGTATTATCTCTTGGTTTGACACATCTATGCACTGCCAGCTAGGCAACAGCACAAAACGTCACTTTTAGCAGTAGATGTTTCATGGTTAGGGCTATCCTGATATTTCTGTGGCTATTAGCACTCTCTCAGATTTGATGAAATGTGAAGAAGTAGTAATCTGAATCATATCAAAAAAGAAACTTGATATTTATTTTTGAGTTTTTCTTAAACAGTTAACAGTCTCCATGTGCTAAGGTGGGCACCAGTGAGAGGACAGGAGGAGTTAAAGTAAAGAAGTGGGATCCACTCAATCTATAGTGCTGTTTAATAGTCTCATGATAAAGCACATACAACTTAGGTAGCATTAGGTATGAGGAAGTCCATAATCTGGTTGAGAGGCACCACAACTTTAGGCATCAGAATGGTAGGACTAGCATGTACCTGTCAACCACTACTCTTTAGATAGTGGGTCTACCCAAATGGCATCGGTTCCAGCACATTCATTGCCATTTCTAGGTCTCGTATAGTAACAGCTTTTGCTGTTCTTTGTCAGATCTGTTGTTTCCAATACGTAAAACATACCTAGAGTGGGTGCTGAGTCAGTCCCATGCTCATGATTTAAAGACTTTGATGGCCACCTCAGTTGTGTGGTCCTGATTAAATGGTTTTTCTCATATGTTTTCCCTACACGAGAGCATTTTCATAGCGCTAATTGGATGAGTTGTTTCCTTCCACTGCTGATTCGAAGCAACTCTTTGTTTGTTTTTGCAATGCATGGAAGTCCAGATGCCCCCCCCACTTGTTACTCTTCCCTCCCCTGTGCACTCTCTTTTTCCTCCACTTCCCTGGTCCCTGATGCTTCCCATCCTGTACTCTCAATTTTAAATATTTGTTATCAATTTTTGGGAGGGCTCGGCCATTGCAAAGTGCTACGGGGCCACTTGTTTCCTTGATCGTACTGGTACACACTTGCTTTTCACTTTAAATAAATGTTCATCCACAATTTCAACTTCATCATGAGGCACCTGTGTGCATCAACAGCCATTTGCAAGATTGTTGGCCATGCATCTCATTAAAAGTATGAAAAGGCATTGGCAAATCTGATAGCTCGGCCTATAAAACGACCTGTTGGCTTTACAGCTGCATTTTAAATAATGTAACATCTCCATTAAATCATACTTTTCAGAACAGCCATCCCAATCTGACCAAGAGAGTTTACGAATATCTGTTTATTCACATAGTATATTTGATTCTTGAACAATCCACATTCACATTCTTAGTGCTGAAATTAAACAAATAATATTGAGGTCTGAAAAGTCTGATATGTCTGATTATTAGGGCCTTTTCCCATTCCTTGATTTACTCCCAGTGTATGCTTTCCACATGAGGTTATTATCCTTTTGTTGAATATAACATGTTCCAGTTTCACTTCATGGCATTAAATTGCTAGGTATTCAAAATTATTATTACAAAATGATCATCAACTCTTAAAGTTATTATGCATTTAAAACAAAAAAACAAACAAGACAACATAAAGAGAAACTCTCACCTCTTCTTTCTGTTGCTCAAGAAAAAAAAGTTTAAATAGAGGAGTCCTCAGTGTTATAGAGCAACTAGTCTGTACGTGGAATTTTTTGGTTGGCAAGATCCCCCCTAACCCGTTGACATTTTTGTTATACATATATGCTCTAGCAAAGACATACTGGACCTTTTGTTACCTACACACATTACAAATCACACCCCGCCATACCTGCTCCAACGGCAAGAAAACAACTGGCCATCTGGCATTTAAGTGTTCAACTGATCACTCCTGAAAAAAAATCTGGAATTAAAAGACTACATCCCAGAAGTATTAAAAATGCATCACCAGTAAGTAGCTCTAGGGAAATTGCATGACAAAAGCTCATAAGAACTAGACATTGCAGATGCTCTACTAATTAATCTTATGCTCACTTTGGGAGGGAGGAAAACTCTGTGTAACTTGAAATCCTCAAACAATATATCAATACAAAAGTGTTGGAAATAGATATACTTCATAAGAATCAAATGCCATAACAAATCTTGCTTGGTTAATTACCACACGTCCAATCTGGATTAAATCAGATCATATCTGGAGAAAAGCAAATCCTCTTGAGAAAATTGGACCATATACATTCAGTACTAAAAATATACTCTTTGCTACCTCTATGATCTCTATATTACTAATCAACAGTCACATACTGTCGAGATGGGCATAGAGTCAGAGGTACCATCTCTGACTTCATCTGCCTGAGGTAAGGGCAACCCCTTCCAATAGCCACTGGACCTCTAGTGTCAGTAATGCCACCAGGTAAAAAATGCCTGCTAGAAAAATCTAGATAGAAAAAAACCTCCAGGTAAATGACTGGACGAAACAGTGGTAGAGTAGATGGAGCTGAAGCAGAAGGCAGATCCGCTGATGATAGATTTAAAAATTAACGGTCCTGGAAAATCTCCTCTAGACCCCAGAAACATCTCCTTGGTGAAAAGAACAGAAATAGGGGGTGAAGAACATGACAAAAATACTTCCTGAATGTGTTGCTGCACAAGGAATTGTTCAATGGTGGCTCTTCTTATAGAGGAGAAATAGGAAGCTATTTTAGAATGTCCTTTCTCTATTGTGAATTATCTATATGCCATGGAACCCAAGGAAACTGCCATTATCTTGGATTTGGATTAGGCTGCCAAGCTAGCCCCAGTGCCGAGGTGTGACTAGGATTAACATACCAATGTCAGAAGCAACAAAACATCCATGTGTGTTGCAGGCCTGAATTCCAGTGGCAATGGGAGCATCAGATAAACAAACCTCAGCTTAATGCCTTCAGCTGCTTGCTAAGTGCAGCCTGCTTGCCAGAGCCATAACAAGGGTGGCCACCTGGAATTGAGGCAGATTCTTGGCAGTGTCTATGCAATTTCAGAACAGAGGAGGATGCGCATGCAGTTGAAGCTGATGGAGGCAACGGCGTTGATCTTGAAGGTACATGGAGTGGGAGAGTTTGAAGATGATGCTGAGGTTTTGTGCACGGTCTGTAGGAGTGGGTGGATTCCCGAGGGCGGGGGGTCACCAGGTGTTGGCCCAGGTGAAGGTGCAGGGTCTGAGGATGAGGACCTCGATCTTCTCTGAGTTGAGCTTCAAGCAGCTGTCTTTCATCCAGGCTGCCACATTCTTCATTCCTTCCTGGAAGCAGAGTCTGGTGTCTTCGGGGTTCTTTGTGAGTGAGAGGATGAGCTGGGTGTCGTCAGCGTAGGATACAATGTTGAGCCCCTGCTGTCTCACGATGGCAGAGAGGGGGGGCATGTAAATGTTGAAGAGCATGGGGCTGAGCGATGATCCTTGGGGTACTCCATAGGTGGGTTCGGAGAGGAAGGGGCGGAGTCTGATCTTTTGGGTTATGCCGGAGAGAAAGGAGTGGATCCATTCGAGGGCTGTTCCCTGTATTCCTGTGTCGTGCTGTCTGGCTGCGAGAGTGCTGTGAGAGACGGTGTCGAAAGCTGCGGAGAGGTCTAAAAGGATGAGGGCCGCGGTGTGTCCCTGGTCGAGTAGCATGCTTATGTCGTCGGTGGCGGCGAGGATGGCTGTCTTGGTGCTGTGGTTGCTACGGAATCCAGACTGGGAGGCATCTAGTCTGAGATGTTGGCCTGTC
Source organism: Lissotriton helveticus (assembly GCF_964261635.1). NCBI lineage: Eukaryota > Metazoa > Chordata > Amphibia > Caudata > Salamandridae > Lissotriton > Lissotriton helveticus. Next base: position 1,960,767,684 of record NC_136063.1, on the reverse strand, counting down.
ATATGCTGTCCACTATTCTAGTGGGAACCTTGCACCAGTCCAAATGACACTTATTGATGGTAAGTTTAAAGACAACCTATATAGAAAGTTATCCTATGGGTAGCTGTGGAGAGCAGCCTTCAGGCTAAGTCTTGAAGGAATGTAAATCAGCTTGTTTTACCCGTCTATAATCTCATGAATGACCAAATGAAAGGAGAACCACACCAGATATATATATATATAAAATATATGTATTTATTTTAAACACACCACTCTAGTCTCTTTATGAGGCTAGAGCCAAAAGTACATTCAGTAAACTTTTTTAGCACACAGTAAATTAGCACAATATACGTTGAGCCCTAGGGGCGTACCAAACCATATATTAAGAAAGTGGTATAAGAACCACTACTGACATAGATACAAGGCCTAGAGCCTTTAGAACCGCTGGGGTGACACAAGGGGCCCACGGTGGATGAGTGTAGTGTTTAAACACAGCCGCAAATCACTATTAACTTCTATGGGGAAAGTCGTGGTTGTAATTTTAAAGATTAAGGACACATAGGGGCCGATTCTGATCCGGTAAAATAATCCGCCGTACGAATCGCATTCGTATCCGGATCCATACGAATGGGAACTTTACGTCCGACCTGCGAATTCCGAACCGTTCCCGTCTATTTCCGTATGAATATCATCGAACCGTCCGAATCACAGTCGATGATCCGTACGACCATGCATCGGGAATCCTACCGTACGATTCGTAACCAGCCCGTACAAACACACAAGTACGATCCTGTATGAGAAGCCTGACAGCGATTTGGACGGAACAAAGTATTCGGACATAAACAATGAATCGTACGGCAAATATCGGGTCGCATCAAGCAGCGTCAAACCATACCACACGTGTACCCCTCGCACAAGCACAAGTACGCCACGCACACCCCCCCAACCAGCCCACGCGAACAGCCCCAAACGCCAACGGCCCGTAAAAGTCGATCGCACGCACAAGTACGACACAAACACCCCCCTACGCGAACAGCCCCACCCGCCAACGGCTCGGACCAGTCAACCGCACGCACAAGTACGACACGCACACCCCCCAACCAGCCCACGCGAACACCCCCAACCGCCAACGGCCCATACAAGTCGATCGCACGCACAAGTACGACACACACACTGCCCCAACCAGCCCACGCGAACACCCCCAACCGCCAACGGCCCGTACAAGTCGATCGCACGCACAAGTATGACACGCACACCCCCCTACGCGAACAGCTCCACCCGCCAACGGCTCGTACCAGTCAACCACACGCACAAGTACGACATGCACACCCCCTCAACCAGCCCACACGAACAGCCCCAACCGCCAACGACCCGTACAATTCGATCGCACGCACAAGTACGACACGCACACCCCCCCAACCAGCCCACGCGAACAGCCCCAACCGCCAACGGCCCGTACAAGTCGATCCCACGCACAAGTACGACACGCACACCCCCCTACGCGAACAGCCCCACCCGCCAACGGCCCGTGCAAGTCGATCGCACGCACAAGTACGACACGCACACCCCCATACGCGAACACCCCCACCCGCCAACGGCCCGTACAAGTCGATCGCACGCACAAGTACGACACGCACACCCCCATACGCAAACACCCAACCCACCAACGGCCCGTACAAGTCAATCGCACGCACAAGTACGACACGCACACCCCCCCAACCAGACCACGCGAACAGCCCCACCCGCCAACGGCCCGTACAAGTCGATCGCACGCATAAGTACGACACGTACACCCCCCTACGCGAACAGCCCCACCCGCCAACGGCCCGTACAAGTCGATCGCACGCACAAGTACGACACGCACACCCCCATACGCGAACACCCCCACCCGCCAACGGCCCGTACAAGTCGATCGCACGCACAAGTACGACACGCACACACCCCCAACCAGCCCACGCGAACAGCCCCAACCGCCAACGGCCCGTACAAGTCGATCGCACGCACAAGTACGACACGCACACCCCCATACACGAACACCCCCACCCGCCAACGGCCCGTACAAGTCGATCGCACGAACAAGTACGACACGCACACCCCCATACGCGAACACCCCCACCCGCCAACGGCCCGTACAAGTCAATCGCACGCACAAGTACGACACGCACACCCCCCAACCAGCCCACGCGAACAGCCCCAACCTCCAACGGCCCGTACAATTCGATCGCACGCACATGTACCACACGCACACCCCCCCAACCAGCCCACGCGAACAGACCCAACCGCCAACGGCCCGTACAAGTCAATCGCACGCACAAGTACGACACGCACACCCCCCTACGCGAACAGCTCCACCCGCCAATGGCCCGTACAAGTCGATCGCACGGACAAGTACGACACGCACACCCCCATACGCGAACACTCCCACCCACCAACGGCCCGTACAAGTCGATCGCACGCACAAGTACGACACGCACACCCCCCCAACCAGCCCACGCGAACAGCCCCAACCGCCAACGGCCCGTACAAGGCGATCGCACGCACAAGTACGACACGCACACCCCCCTATGCGAACAGCCCCACCCGCCAACGGCCCGTACAAGTCGATCGCACGCACAAGTACGACACGCACGCCCCCATACGCGAACAGCCCCACCCGCCAACGGCCTGTACAAGTCGATCTCACGCACAAGTACGACACGCACACCCCCATACGCGAACACCCCCACCCGCCAACGGCCCGTACAAGTCGATCGCACGCACAAGTATGGCACGCACACCCCCCCAACCAGCCCACGCGAACAGCTCCAACCGCCAACGGCCCGTACAATTCGATAGCACGCACAAGTATGACACGCACACCCCCCCAACCAGCCCACGCGAACAGCCCCAACCGCCAACGGCCCGTACAAGTCGATCGCACGCACAAGTACGACACGCACCCCCCCCTACGCATACAGCCCCACCCGCCAATGGCCCGTACAAGTCGATCGCACGCACAAGTACGACACGCACACCCCCATACGCGAACACCCCCACCCGCCAACGGCCAGTACAAGTCGATTACACGCACAAGTACGACACGCACACATAACGCCAACACCCAAAGCAGCACAAGGACTTACCAAACAGGTCGCACAACAACACTGAACATGTCTCCTGTGTACACTCCATTGAGAATCACTGTCCTGGTCACAGCCAAACAGAGGTCAACACCAACACCCACCCCATATAACACACACACACCCAATTCAAATTATGCCACACCCACTATTTGACCAATAAAAAGGGTCCACACATACAACCCATCATCCTTTGCAACATACCCATTCTTGCGAGGAAACTGAGAGCACACCAACAATTGCAGCCACTTACCTTCACACATACACCATCACATCTACACCCACACCACCCCCTTCAAATTCACAACCACACACCCTCATCCATACACACCATCACACCCTCAATCACATACACCCCACACCATGACCACACCCAAGAATCCAAAGTTCACTAACCCGGAGAATGAGATACTTACAGATGAAGTCATCAGAGTCGAGCCACAGCTGTTTGGCGCATTGGTCAGACAGACCAGCCTGGCAGAAAAAACACGCCTGTGGGAGAGGATTGTAGACCGGGTCAATGCTGTTGCACCCATCCAGCGCACCAGGGCGGAATGCCAGTCCAGGTGGTATGAGCTGCGGAGGATGGTCAAGAAGAAAATGGACCAGGACTACGCCTCTGCACACCACACAGGAGGCGGCGGTCCCCGCAGACCTCCTGTATACCATCCCTGGGAGGAGAGAGTCATGGCCCTGCTACCACCGGTGGGAATACATGGAATAGAAGGAGCCGTTGAGTCTGGTGAGTGTACAAAAAATACATGTCACATGGGTGGACTTACAACAGTGCCCAGCAGCATGGGGTGGGTGGCCATGAGTCCTAGCAGGACACAACTAAAAGTGGTTTGTTGCAAGTGGGAGCCAAAAAGGGTGGAAGGTGGAGGGTAGGAGGCTGCTCTCATCCCATATGTCCCAGGGCCTCACTCAAGCACCATGCCCAATGTACAGGGATAGGGAAATATCACACAAGATAGTAGACCACAGCTCCTAATCAATTTCATGTTGCGGACACACCTTCCAGAGATGCGATATTTTGTGACACAGTAAGGCAGTGTAGCAAGCAAGCACAAACAACCTGTCTCCATCCCTGTCTCCCTCTCCCTCTGTCGCCCTCTCACACTGTCGCCCTCTCCCACTGTCGCCCTCCCCCTCTGTTGCCCTCTTCCTCTGTTGCCCTCTCCCACTGTCGCCCTCTCCCACTGTCGCCCTCTTCCTCTGTTGCCCTCTCCCTCTGTTGCCCTCTCCCACTGTTGCCCTCTCCCACTGTCGCCCTCTCTCTCTGTTGCCCTCTCCCTCTGTTGCCCGCTCCCTCTGTTGCCCTCCCTCCCTCTGTATCCATCCCTCAGTGTTCCTCCCTCTGTCACCTCACTGCAGCTCCCTGGGCACACACACAGTTGCACCTAAGCACTGCACAGGCCTTACAAACACCATAGAGCAGAATGTTAAGGGATGTCTCACAAGTACCAGCAGTCATCTGCTATGTGCCTGCAACACACCCACCATTTGCAGTCCACACTGTACTGTGTCAGGACACACATCTCGGAATGCTCTGTAGTACACAATGGGCACAGGTGTAGGCAGCACAAGTACCTCCTGTGATCACTGCAAACACAAACACCAGGACAAGGTCACACATCCTGTGCACCAACACAAAAACACGATCATGCCAGCATGCTACATCAGGGGACAGCCAAATCATGAACGATGGACGCTTCCAATTCCCAAGCAAAGTAATAGTATGCCTTGTCATACACCCCCATACAGAAAGTCATCCCCTGGGGACAGGCAATGGAGTGCAACACTGTCCCAATTGTCATGTATCACAACAAAACACTCACTCATATGAATATGCATATAACTCATACATGCACATAGCAGGTGCTCTAGTCCATTGTGCCTCTAAAACAATGCACGTGTCCCATCTCATGAACTTTGTGTATGCACGTAAGTACTGACATGGACATGGGTATCGACAAGGTGATGCGTGTTTGAGAAGTGCCAAGTTCAAAAGCCATGATCTATAACTGTGTGTCTACAGGTCCAGGGGTGTTGGCATTGTTTGGCCAGCACGGGACAGCAAAAGACATCCAAAGTAGTAGATGACATGCCAAATAATGATGCTCTGTCTCTTACATCAACACGCTGCATATGAACTCTGTGCATGCATGACGCAGACATAAGGATTTACACCGTATCCTGGATGTTGCGTGAAACTGAGCAATGCTTAACACGTGTGGTGCCGGCAACACAAGACATAGCAATGGCTGTGTCAGTCATTGTCAAGACAAAGGAAGAATGTAAATACCCCAGAGTACATTTTATTTTTGTACCACTACATACACAACTTAACAATGTCAACTATGTAAAGCTTGTGGAACTGTGATGCTGATAATGGATAAGTAAACAAGATGTCACTTGATAGTGCCTTAACAGTGTCTGTCTCTCCCACACACAGGGGAACTTGCGGAGCTCCCCCCCAACCAGGGGGGAGAAGGATCCCAGTCCCAGGCTCAGCAGGACCTAGACCCCACCAACAGCGCCGTCCCTCAACGCACTGTGGATGACCCCAACCAACCTGGCTCCTCTGGATCCCAAACCCCTGAAGCAACTGAACCAGCTACATCTCAGCCAACCACCGGACCCATTCCCACCACATCCCAGCAGACAGGTCAGAGCCCTGCCCATGATCCACAAGAGAGCCAGTCTGAAAATGAGGGACACCCTTTGTCGGGCGCCCCTGAGGTTGGTGATGACCTCCACCCTGCCAGCAATCGGGGGGCCCGTCGAGCGGATGTGCCCACTAGCGCAGGCCATGCTCATGTGGGTCAGGGTGGTGGGAGTGGCGGAAGACGGAGGCGAGAATCTGGACAGTCAGCTGCAGCACCCGGTATGCCTGAACTCGCTAACATCCTGGAGGCATACCGGCGGGACACCAGGGAGGTAAGCCAGCTTGCGGAGGCCCTCAACCAGGTCAGACAACAGCAGGCAGAGCAAATAGCCAGGCAAGACCAGCATTATGGACGGGTGGAGGCACACCAGGCTCAGCTCTTGATGGTGCATCGGGACATTTGCCATATGCTACGTCAGATGGCTGCGAACATGCGGCCCCCTCCCTGTGTCACAAGGCCAGCAACATCACGGCAAAGTGCAACACTAGCCACAGGGAGGGAGGAGGAGGAGGAGGAGGAGGAACCCTCTGACGTAGCGTCCCATGCACCGTCCATGCCTGCACATGAGGGTCTCCCAAGGAAGGTGGGTCGTCCACGGCAAAGACGTTGAGGGGCAGTGGGCCATGGACATCTCCCAGGACACTGGACCTGGCATATTGCCCCTGGGTGCAACAGCATCCCCTATGAGACTCTCCCACATGGACTTGCTGGTCACAGTCTGCCCAATGATGCCAAGCACTGTGGCCTGGACTCTGGTGACTCAAACTGTAAGGCATCTCATCTCCAGCAGTGAACTTTGGATTCCACCCCTTCCTGTACAGCATCTTTTCACGTTTCCTGCACAATATCACCCAATAAATATTCTAAACCTCATACGCATTTGGTGAGTTATCTTTGAAACAGCATAAAATGACATGTGTGTGCAAATGTATAAAATGCAAGGGTATACAACAAACTGCAGTCAGCCTCACACTTCGATCAGAATCTGAGTGAGTACACACATTGGTCAGAAATTCCTATCAACTAAATACATGGACGGAAAGACACACCTGCGTGGGACAGTAAATGCTGGAGGGGGGTATGGATCCCAAAAATTCTATCACAGGCTGGCCCAGGAGAGTCACTTTGAGGTGTACATATCAGTGGCACAAAAGTTGTGGTCAACGTATGGAGTACCTACAACTGTGTCCTCAGGTATGTGAGCTATCATCAGCATGATGCAGTACTGTGGATGTGATGTGTGGCGCACAGGACAAGGCTGGCAGGACAGACTGTTGGCAATGGGCTGTAGCACTCTACACAAGCACACCTGAATAGGTGACCTACCCCTATGTAGATACAAGTACTATACTACTGTAATGGTAGCTACGCATACAGAACAACTACACACGTCTGACAAATACCTACACCACAACGGGGAAATCACACCACACCCAAGAGACATGGTCATGGTGTGTGTTCCATGTGGCAACTTGACTGACTGTGACAGCTATGTTGCAGTGGTGTGAGCAGGTTGTGTACAGCCACGTGACTGTAAGCAAGCAGTTTAGTGCTATAGTGGTGTTGACAAGGTAACACTGTACAATATTGTGCCGTGGAAGGGGGGGGTGTGCTGGACGGCACTTGACCTGGTGGTACGTAGACCCGATGTCATGTGAATCTGCATAGTCGGGCCAGTATGTGTCGCACACACAGGCATAGCAGCAGCAATGGCTGAGTCTGAAGCATTGTGATACCAGGATGCTGATTGTCTGGTTTTGTCTGTGTGTAGGGTGGCAGGAGCATGCTCCATAAATGGATAGAAGGAGGGTCATCCTGTAGGTGTCAGTGTTCCTGGATGGTGTGCGCTGCATGGTGGCTGTGTATGCAGCAGCAGCAATGAGTGAAGACATGACGGCAGGAGGGGTGTGACAACTTGCAAAACAAGCACATACCACAACGCCATTGGCAAGCCACAAAGTGACATGTGTATGTGAAGGCAGGAGTGTCAGCCTCACTCAGGGTCACTGACAATTAAATGGCAGAGTAATCACCAAGATCACAGTCACTGGATCAGGGCCATTACGGACAAGTGGTGCACAGGACACACAGCATCATCAGGTGTAGACTACAGCTAGTGTTTTCAAAGCTAAACAGCAGCTACAAAGCCATCTACCTCACACACAACATAGTATACTAGCCTTCCCCAACCCCATGCGTATGGTCACTTTACAGGTAAACACATAACAACCATAAGCTAAGTTAATGACAAATAGTATAGATGCACATTAGAAGGACATGTGCGTTGACATCAAGGCGGCACAATATTCTGTAGAAGTCAGACGTCATGCACAACATGATTATTTACATTGTGAGCCCATGGAGCAACATGAAACATACATGTGCATTGGCAAGAAGTCCAAATTACACTATTATTGATGTCACCTGTAATGCAGCAGTACTATTACCTACAAGCCTGTCAAGGACTGGCCATACCTTTCTTCTTCAGAGTGGTGTGATGCTCAAAGGGTTCCACCTCCAAATAGCCCCTTGGTCTGAGTACAAACGACAGACACAAAAGGGTGATCAGGCGAGGGAAGGAGAGGATGGGAACTGCTGGGAGGGAGACCTGAAACAGAGGCAAATAACCATTAGGATTACATTCTCATGTCACTGACATTTCAAATACCTCATTTGATACACTGTACCACTCACACCTGTGAAGTGTACTAACTGGAGACAAGTTTAGATGATTAATCATGCCATCACATGAGATCCGATGCTATGACACGGACACATAAAACCTAGGACAGTCTGTCATCCATTAGAGTCATGTGTACCGCTCACAACTGAGCTACCATGCAATTAGATCTATGTTGTAAAAAACTCATTCACTGGCTCAGATGAGGTGGACCTTACAAACAAATGGAAACATATGGAAATGCTACTTACGCTAACTGTAATGTCTGTATCTGATATGGGTTACCCATAAGGGCCATGTAGGCAAACTTGACTTCAGCCACAACAGCTGTAACTTTCACATATGTTGAGGAAGCTAATGACCAACATGCAATGGAGGCACTCTGTAGCCAGTCTTTTGATCTGTCAAGTTTGCATTACTATGCAAAACATTACATGCAGGTAGAAGAACTATAAAGTGCTAGTGATGTTGATCCGAGCCACATAATAAGACCCTACCATTACACAGGAATGCAGCACGGGACCAGAGATTCATGTGAATGACTGCACTCCACTGGTGCAACACAATAAATCACATATGCATCATCCCAACATTTTCACTGTACATGCAAAACATACTTGGCATCATGTGAATCTATACAGCACTGCTACTCACTGTGAAGGCTGGCGTAGCAGTATTCTCAACCAGCACTGAGGTAACGACATGACAGTGACATGATATACTGCTACAAGGGACAATGCATCCATGTAAACTGATTCACAGGACAGTTGTCTTAACATGTGGAACATACACTGGCCCACATGTTTCATGGTAATCAAACAGGACTGGGCCACAAGCTGGAGGTGAGGATCCAGTCACAATCTAATGCACACAGTGAGGCTGCAATCCCCCACAGAGTTCGTGGTTGTGACATCTGACACAATGTCAACCCAAGGTATTTGCAATGTTGCAGTGGCAATGTCTACACACATTGATGCATTCACCAGACTCTCAAACTACAACAGATGACAGTCAGATGGGGTGAATATCCTGTCATGGGAGTGGGCATACATGTAATAAGTAACATAATGTAGTTGCATGTATGCATGGTCTCACTACATGCACATGAACATGTACCACACGTTTCAAAACATACCAACGCTAAACAGCCTCATATGCGTCCTTACCCAAATTGACTTCTACACCTGTCCATGCATGCTCCGTTGATTTGGCTGACGTTGCAATCATAATGAGCAATAGCAGGATGACCACGATGACCCCAACGGACAACAGGCAGGGCGAGCTGTGGATGAGAGTGGCACACAAGGGGTCAAGTTCAGTATAATGTCATTATCACAATGTCCTGTTGAATAGCCAGATGTTGTAGAACACCTGTACATTCCAAGTGCACACATAGCACGTATGTGTGTTGTATTAGAAATGCACATGTGTGACACTGCACAACACACATCCAAGTGACCTTGCATACAGTCTGTTGCATACACAGCATGCTACCCATGCTACTCTAGAGTCCATCTGTTACAGAAAAGCTGCTATGACTCACCATTATGAAAAGAAGTTGCGGATTAGGTGACTCCGGATATCATCTTCATCCTCCTCGTCACTGGCATCCTGGGCAAGGCCTTCATCCTCAACGGGCGGATGTTCCAGCTCATCAGGATCAAGGTAGAGTGGCACGGCCTTCTCCACTGCCATGTTGTGTAGCATGCAGCACACGGTGAAGATGTCACACACCTTGCGTGGGCTGTATTGGAGGGCTCCGCCTGTCTTGTCCAGGCACCTGAACCTGCTCTTCAGGAGTCCAAATGTTCGCTCAATCACCCGCCTGGTCTTCCCATGGGCATTGTTGTACCGCTGGTCTGCAGCTGTCCTGGGGTTGTGTAGTGGAGTCATTAACCACGGCATGTTAGGATATCCAGCGTCTCCTGCAAATTGACATCATGTACAAGAGTGATTAATATGATGCAGATCATGACGTTGTGACATACTGACATACAGAGCTGACAGTGTATACTCACCAACTAGACATGCCCGGTGGTTGTGCAGCTGCAGCATCATCTGTGGTACCCTGCTACGCCTCATGATGAAAGCATCGTGGCACGATCCTGGAAAACGTGCACAAACATGTGAGATAATCATGTTGGCAAGACACACCACCAGGGCATTTATCGAGTGGTAGTGTTTTCTGTTGCGATACGCTTGCTCCTGAGCCTGTGGTGGCACCAGAGTAACATGTGTACCATCAATTGCACCAATTACATGTGGCATGCAGCCCAGGGCATAGAATTCCCCCTTGACATTTGTCAACTCTTCTGGAGTAGGGAATCTAATGAATTCATCTAGGTGGAGCAACATAGCTGCCAAAACATCACTCAACACCCGGCTTATCATTGTCTGAGACATCCCTCCCACATCAGCTATGGTAAATTGGAACGTACCTGTGGCAAAGAAATGGAGGGCTGCCATCACCTTTACCTTGGGTGTCAGTGCAGTTGGATACCTGTGGCGTGGTTGTAGGTGAGCCTCAAGCCTGTTCGTCAGGTCCTTGATCAACTGTCTGTTGAAGCGATACCGACGAATACAATTGCGCTCCCTCATGGCTTCCAAGTCAGGCAACGGCCTTTCCAGAGGGGGTGCCCTGCAATACACAATTTATTGGAAATGTCTTCAACTGTCTGACTAAGACTGTAACAATGTACATGGCACAAGCAAGACTGCTTCAAATGATCTAGACAATTTGGAGTGCGGCGTGGCATACACACTGAAGTAACGTGTGCCAGCTCCCAGCCACTCCTCCATGAATAATTAAAGACCTGTGGTGTGTGGAATGGATATGACATGCATACAAACGATCTGATGGAAAGGTCTTAGTGAGCATGACAATGTATCATGTCAGTGACAAACGTCATGTGAATGTCTGTAGCAGGTTGTCTGCACAACCAGACATCTGACAGCAATAAACACACACACACACCACATGTGCCATCATTTGCACAGTTCTGCTTTAGTCATGTTGCAGTGTGTAGCATCCCTAACTATTACATATCCATCATCATACAGCATAAATGTTTTATTCTCACAAATGGTCTGTGATGCCATCACACATATGAACAGGTCATTAACACACGTGGCATGGTGTGCGTACATTAGTAACCCTGTCATCACGGCAAGGACACTACATAGATGCTCCTACAGCAGATGTACTGAACAGTAAGGACGGATTACTTACCTTTTGCAACAAAATATCAGTAAGCAACAGTAGTTAGTAGCATATTCCCGACTTTCAATTCATACCAGGCTTTTGACCTATTTGCCTCCCTGGATGCCATCGCTCTGCCCAGTGAGTCGGGGGTATCCAGGCCACACCGGAAAAATGACAGTGCCGCTGATTGGCATCCTACACGGGCGGGCCCAAGTATTGCCCGTACCTACAACGCACACTCTGCCAGCAGTTACACAACCATGTCCCACCGAGAGTGTGGGTAACGGACTAAGATGCATGTAATGTTGGAAGACCTCAGTCCCAGACTCAGGGAGGATGATGACGTCTTTCCGTAGTGCTCATACCTCTTGGATAGCCTCTACAGCAGAGCTAACAGGAATGTGGACTGTGATTTGGAGGCCTGGATGCCCATGCTCTCTGGGGTGGGGTGGGAGGACAGGGAACATGGTCAGTCCAGGGCGGGGGGGTCTGACAACATGCCGATCTACAGCCAAACATGATGCGTGGCTGTACATGCTGCCCAATATAGATACAGTACATTCCTCAAGATAGGCCTGCAGAGGCTCAGCGGAGCCGGAGTGGAGTTTAAGGACCTCAGTGAGGAGTTGGTCCTCATGGCAGCAACTGGGAGATGAAGGGCCAAGGCTCCGGCCGCCCACGTTAACACAACACTGTACGTTGCCCGCTCATCCTAAGACACGTTAGGAGTAGAGACATCACCAGTGTCTGGCTAGGTGTCCAGACCACTTGCATCCCCCAGTCCACCTGTCCTGTTGTCTTGGGACTGACACTCACGTGGCAGTGGTTCTTCATGACCCTGCCAATACTCATTGACAACCATTGTAATGAGCAGTGCCCGGCTCATTGAAGTTAAACTCCCCATGCAGCATCAATAGCGGTGTTCTGCAGCACATTTCTCACGCTGGAGCCGTACAGTGTGTGGTATCGGGGACATCACCACCCGAGAACGGTGCCACGGCTGACACCTGGGGGATAGTTGCCAGTGAGGTTGGGAGTTGAACCAGCGGGGACCAGGATGAACATTCAGATCCTGTCTGTACCAGCGGTTCTGGGACATATGCGCCTCCTGCGTCCAGGAGTAAGCGAGTGATGGCGTCAGGGGCTATTCAACAGATGCGCTAGTGCCCCCAGACGGGTCCGCTGTGCCAGAAGCCGACACGTAGGCCGTTGGTGGGGTGAGGGACATCATGGACATGAGGAAGTGCACTAACTCCTCCTGCGTCACATGCAGGGCAGGGACCGGAGGTCGTGGTGCTGGCTACGACGGCTGCAATTCTGACAGAGCCGCGTGGTCGGTGTCACCCGAATCCCATGCAGCATTGCACGTGCATTGTGGTGATTTTGATTTGCTATCAGATATATCTGACTTATTTGGTTTACCTGACAACTTTGCCCTGGAGCACTGATGTCAAATTAAGGGGCTGTGATGTCTCAACTACAACGCCCATGCACTCGTCCTACGTCCAGCCCATGAGCTATTGTGGTGCAGTGCCAACTGCTGGAGTCTGAGTGGCTTGTGAGACCAATCACACCTGGATTCATTTGTCTGGTCCCGGCAGTGGGAGCAGCTCTTGTTGTTGTGCTTGACGTGATAAGAGTGGAGACACAGACGGTGAGGGTCAGTCACCAACATGACTAGTTTGTATTCCTCACAGGCTTTGAAAATGACATCCCTATTGGCACCGTCCTGGGTGCGTGTGTACGCCTCGTTTCCCTATTGCATTTCGGCCATGCGCGAGCAAAGCGTACCCCAAGGTACGTGCGTGTGTACGCCTCGTTTCCCTATTGCATTTCGGCCATGCGTGAGCAAAGCGTACCCCAAGGTACGTGCGTGTGCACGCCTCGTTTCCCTATTGCATTTCGGCCATGCGCGAGCAAAGCATACCCCAAGGTACGTGCGTGTGTACGCCTCGTTTCCCTATTGTATTTCTGCCATGCGCGAGCAAAGCATACCCCAAGGTACGTGAGTGTGTACGCATCGTTCCTCCATTGACTGTGTTGCATTAGCAACACAATGTCACCGTACTTGTGTGGGCATTTTAGAAAAATAATAGTGAAGAACTAGGGGAACAGTGTACTGATCAAAATGCAACCAGGTTGTCATGGATACTGAGTTTTGTGAGGCTCCTACAGGTGTTCTAGAAAATTAAGTTTGCCAAAAGTATACAATGTTGCAAAAGTTGTTGTTCAGCTCAGGCTCAATTTTCAAACCATGCATATGTGTGTAATGGGCTTATGTGTGATGTGATTGGATGGAACATAGGATGCTAACTATGGTGGCCTATCACACACTACTCCTTGGACTCACAGACCCTCTGCAGCACAGATATAAGGCAGCATGTGGCTGTGGGAGGGCACTTCCCTGCACAACATTGGTGTGGTAACCACAGCTGCTGTCTCTGAATCCTATGGACCCTGATTAGCTGAGCATGGAGAGGGCACCGGCATTCACTGATGCTGAGAACAAGGCCCTGCTGGATGCCCTCCTGCCCAACTACAGCAGCAAGGGAGACCAGGGGATCAGGTGAGTGATTGGTGCAATACCTTGGAGTGTGCACCTGTTGTGTGGGTGACATAATGCCCACTGTGTATGTATGGTGTATAGATGCAATGTTGTTGGAAATGAATGCCAGGGTGTACAGTCTTGTGTAAAGAGGGTTATTTCTTGTAGTGGGGTGTGCGACAGCATGTCACGGGCTGCAGTGCACCCAGATGTAGCATACATTGCTCTGTGATTGCCATGCTCTAAGAGTGTTTAGCCCTCGTCATGTCATCTGTAGCCTTTCAATGGCATGTAATGCAGCAGTGTTTGCTCACAGGCCACATACTCATGGACAATGATGCAAATGTGTGGAGCCTACGATGCCCTGTTGTCATCAAGTATTTAGTGCACATATGTGTGTCTTTTGAACATGGACCAGGTGTACTGATGCTCTTTTACTTTACATTTGTGACAGGTATCTGCCTATGAGAAGGGTGAAATCTGGCTGGACATCGCCAGGGCTGTCAGGAGTGAGGGGGGCCTCGCAGGAGACTCAGGAACATCAAGAAGAGGTGGCAGGACATCCGGTGCTGGACCCGCCGCATCGCCAGAGTCCAGCTGCATCTGGAAGCTCCACGCCGGCATGGCGGCACCCGCCACCTCACCCCCAACATGTTCCGGGTCCTGGAAGTGGTGTTCCCAGACCTCCATAGGCAGTTGCAGGAGGGACAGCAGCAAGTAGGGGGTAAGTACATGTCTGTCTGTTGTCATGTGTGTCACATGCTCCCTGCAGTGCTCCAAGGCATGGTAACACTCCCATAGTTTGAGTGGTGTGGTCAGACAGGCACTCCATGCTTTGGCATTAGAATGTCCCAGTTTCTGCAGCTGCTTCTTTACATGCCTTGCCCTACTCCACATTTGCCCTGCGCTTTGGCTGATGTTTTTTTTTCACATGTACTCCTATGGTGCAATGTCTCAGTATGCATCCTATTTTGCACATCATCATGTTTGAGGTGGGTCTGTGACACCTGTTGGTACATTACATGTAGCACCACATGTTCACTGTGTCTGCCATTCTTCATATTTTTGCACTGATCTTGAGTCTAAACATGTGTTTTCTGCACGAGTCTGCCTCAGTGGCCTTGGACCATGGTACTCTTTCGAATTGTAATGTGTTGGATACAGGTGCACAATGTACATGTGCAATATTCTGGCCTTATGCATACTCACACTGGGCAGTGCGTGTGTGCATATGCGCCAAATATGTAGAATGTTGTTTCTAACTAATAATGATGGTCAGCCACACAATGAGGCTTTGGGTGTCAACAGCTGTGATGCCAGTGTGAGGTGATGTTACACTTGGTTCAGGTCCCAGGATGGCATTACATTACAGTACAGACAGGACTTTTCCCATGTGGCACAAGGTCTAAGCAATTCAAACATGTCCTGTTCTGGGTTTGGGTGGCAGGGTGGGAAAATGAGCAGGGATGCATAATCAGCTATCCTGTTGTCAGGCAGTGGATCATCATTGTGTATCTCATACAATTGTTTTGCTTGCCTTTTGCTTGTATCCTACTGTACATTGAGCGTTGTGTCTCTCACAATTGGCCACAAGTAGACTTTGCATTGTGCAGAGTTCTGTGTAATGTGCCTCATGATGCATGCCATGTTTAGAAATGAGGCATAATGTATTGTACCTGATATGTCTGATGTGTACAGGTGACTGATATGTTTTTGCTGTTCTCCTTGCCCACAGCATCATCATCTGAATCTGGAGGAGACACAGGCGCGGACCAGGCTGAGGGACCCAGCGACAGTGCCACCTGCTATGAGGAGTCAGAGGGAGGCAGTGGCACGGAGGGAGAGGAGAGTCTGCAGGCCGGACGACATGTGACTGACACATCTTACCATGCCGACAACTCTGCGTCAGACTCTCAGGAGGAGGGGGAATATGCAGCAATGGTCACATCTTCTTCGGCTGCCCTCCCCTCCTCCAGGACCATCTCCACCCTCCCAGTCGTTAGAGTCCCTAGGGTCCGTGCTAGACCCCGTGTCTCCTTTGTTCCCGGCACCGCAGCCCCTGCCCCTGTGTCCCCTGCTGCCCTCAGTGCTGAGACTGTGGACCTACTCCGGCAGATTGCAGTAGGTCATACATCCATGCTGACTGTCCTCCATGGACATACACAACTGCTTACACAGGTGGTGTCGTTCATGGAGAGCATGTCATCAGCCATGTCTGATCTACGTCGGAGTGTGGCTGCCATGGAGTCAACACTGACGGCAGCTCTGTACACCCAGCAGCATCTGTCCCCCCCATCCTTCAGACCCATCCACCTCTGCCTCTCACATACCGCCACATCATACACGCACACGCCACAGGTCAGACACACCCAGCGCATACACACAGCATAAGAAGCTCAAAGCTCCACGCACCCATTCTCAAGGGGAAGTAGGCACACCCACAGGGAGAGGGGAGACACCTCACACACGCATCCACACACCCAGTAGAACTGACTCACAGCCCTGTACCTCCACCCCCAATGTGTCCCCGGGTTCAGGTGGTAGTTTTTCCGCACTGGCTGAGGTGTGCAGCCAGGTTTTTGAAGCTACTTTCGGCGATGCCCCAGCCTGTGTGGATGAATCCACTCCACCTGCACCCACTCCACCTGTCCTTCCCTCTCCTGTCCATGCGGTGCCGGAGGATTCCACAGATGGTGCCCCCATAGTTCCCACAGCGGATTAAACGCCATGTGCAGGCAAGTTTTGGTGTGAGCACACCCATGGAGGCACAGACTGTTGCAGAGACATCTTTGGACTGGCTATTGGCCTTTAATGAGCGAGGACTCTTATTTGCTTTTCTATTTAGAACCAGCTGAATAAAGCTATTTTTTTCCTTTTCTGAACTTTTGTTTGTGTGAAAATGTCTGTGACTGCTGTGTGCCTGGGAGCTGGTGTGATGTTAGAATATAGGTATGATGACATGTGTCACTCTCCTGATGGTAATGTGGTTAGCAATGGTAGGTTTTTGATGTAAAGGTTGGCCACTGTTGGGCAGTGGGGGGGGTCTCAGCCACCCACTCTGATGCTGGGCACTGGTGGGAAGTGGGGGGGGTCTCAGCCACCCACTCTGATGCTGGGCACTGGTGGGCAGTGGGGGGGGTCTCAGCCACCCACTCTGATGCTGGGCACTGGTGGGCAGTGGGGGGGTCTCAGCCACCCACTCTGATGCTGGGCACTGGTGGGCAGTGGGGGGGGTGTTAGCCATACACACACTCTGATGCTGGGCACTGGTAGGCAGGGGGGGTGTTAGCCATACACACACTCTGATGCTGGGCACTGGTGGGCAGTGGGGGGGGTGTTAGCCATACACACACTCTGATGCTGGGCACTGGTGGGCAGTGGGGGGGGGTCTCAGCCACCCACTCTGATGCTGGGCACTGGTGGGCAGTGGGGGGGTGTTAGCCATACACACACTCTGATGCTGGGCACTGGTGGGCAGGGGGGGGTGTTAGCCATACACACACTCCGATGCTGGGCACTGGTGGGCAGTGGGGGGGTGTTAGCCATACACACACTCTGATGCTGGGCACTGGTGGGCAGTGGGGGGGTCTCAGCCACCCACTCTGATGCTGGGCACTGGTGGGCAGTGGGGGGGTCTTAGCCACCCACTCTGATGCTGGGCACTGGTGGGCAGTGGGGGGGTCTCAGCCACCCACTCTGATGCTGGGCACTGGTGGGCAGTGGGGGGTCTCAGCCACCCACTCTGATGCTGGGCACTGGTGGGCAGTGGGGGGGGGGGGGGAGTTAGCCATACACACACTCTGATGCTGGGCACTGGTGGGCAGGGGGGGTGTTAGCCATACACACACTCTGATGATGGGCACTGGTGGGCAGTGGGGGGGGGGGTGTTAGCCATACACACACTCTGATGCTGGGCACTGGTGGGCAGGGGGGTGTTATACACACACACACACTCTGATACTTACACTTACAATTACTTAGCATACGTATGTCCCACATGTCTATTACACTGGTGAAGTGCGGTGACGTACTTCCATGACGTACATGCGGCACGTATT
Organism: Lissotriton helveticus; assembly: GCF_964261635.1. Classification (NCBI taxonomy): domain Eukaryota; kingdom Metazoa; phylum Chordata; class Amphibia; order Caudata; family Salamandridae; genus Lissotriton; species Lissotriton helveticus. The sequence continues at coordinate 1,960,749,432 of NC_136063.1, read as the reverse complement.
CCACTGGTGTTGTGCGGTGACGTACCGTACCCCGAGGTCGATGACGTAGGTGCGGTACGTCTACGAATTTCACTGGTGTTGTGCGGTGACGTACCGTACCCCGAGGGCGATGACGTAGGTGCGGCACGTCTCCGTATTCCACTGGTGTTGTGCAGTGACGTACCGTACCCCGAGGTCGATGACGTAGGTGCGGTACATCTCCCAATTTCACTGGTGTTGTGCAGTGACGTACCGTACCCCGAGGTCGATGACGTAGGTGCGGTACATCTCCGAATTCCACTGGTGTTGTGCGGTGACGTACCGTACCCCGAGGTCGATGACGTAGATGCGGCACGTCTCCGTATTCCACTGGTGTTGTGCGGTGACGTACCGTACCCCGAGGTCGATGACGTAGGTGCGGCACGTCATCGAATTCCACTGGTGTTGTGCGGTGACGTACCGTACCCCGAGGTCGATGACATAGGTGCGGTACGTCTCCGAATTCCACTGGTGTTGTGCGGTGACGTACCGTACCCCGAGGTCGATGACGTAGGTGCGGTACGTCTCCGAATTCCACTGGTGTTGTGTGGTGACGTACCGTACCCCGAGGGCGATGACATAGGTGCGGCACGTCTCCGTATTCCACTGGTATTGTGCGGTGACGTACCATACCCCGAGGTCGATGACGTAGGTGCGGTACGTCTCCCAATTTCACTGGTGTTGTGCAGTGACGTACCGTACCTCGAGGTCGATGATGTAGGTGCGGTACGTCTCCGAATTCCACTGGTGTTGTGCGGTGACATACCGTACCCCGAGGTCGATGACGTAGGTGCGGCATGTCTCCGTATTCCACTGGTGTTGTGCGGTGACGTACCGTACCCCGAGGTCGATGACGTAGGTGCGGCACATCACCGAATTCCACTGGTGTTGTGCGGTGATGTACCGTACCCCGAGGTCGATGACGTAGGTGCGGTACGTCTCCGAATTCCACTGGTGTTGTGCGGTGACGTACCGTACCCCGAGGTCGATGACGTAGGTGCGGTACGTCATCGAATTCCACTGGTGTTGTGCGGTGACGTACCGTACCCCGAGGTCGATGACGTAGGTGCGGTACGTCTCCGAATTCCACTGGTGTTGTGCGGTGACGTACCGTACCCCGAGGTCGATGACGTAGGTGCGGTACGTCTCCGAATTCCACTGGTGTTGTGCGGTGACGTACCGTACCCCGAGGTCGATGACGTAGGTGCGGTACGTCTCCGAATTCCACTGATGTTGTGCGGTGACGTACCGTACCCCTTGGTCGATGACGTAGGTGCGATACGTCTCCGTATTCCACTGGTGTTGGGCGGTGACGTACCGTACCCCGAGGTCGATGACGTAGGTGCGGTACGTCTCCGTATTCCACTGGTGTTGGGCGGTGACGTACCGTATCCCGAGGTCGATGACGTAGGTGCGGTACGTCTCCGTATTCCACTGGTGAAGTGCGGGAGTGTGTGGTGCAACGTACCCAGACATGACAGTCGTGCAATGGAGATGTGCGTGTGTGGCAACACGTACAGGTATGTTGAAGTTCGTTGTACTCACCTTCTGCGCCGTTGTCGGTTTCTAAGTACGAGGTGGTGGCCGTACAGGATAGGGATGAGACGGACGATGGCGTTCATGTCCTGCTTGTCGCGTACCGGGGTGCGGTTCGTGCCGGAGTGTGGTTTTACGGTAGTTTTGAGCTCTCGTAGAAAAAGAGCCGTACGGAGTGTGTTCTACACGGATCGTACTTCCTGGTTCGGGAGACGTGGTCTTTTTATGTCCGGACGTAGCGTGGAACGTCAGCCGACTGCAATTCGTATGGACTTTCGATTCGGAGGGCGTTTTTTACGAGCCGTACGGAGTGACGCTTTAGATTGTGATCGTACTTGCAGATTCGTACGGGGACGCCTACGGGTACGAATCGTACGGGGAAAAACGCTCCGAACGGAAATTCGAAGAGCTTTTTAACGGATCGGAATCGACGCCTTAGAAGAGGACTTGGAGCAAACCCCTTTAGAACTAGGAAGTTCTAGAGTCAGCACACACTGGAGCACCGGAGTACACGAGTTACCTCACCCAGGGAAGCCGGGTGCATACGTGTCTTGTCGTGTTGGGTTTTGTCGTCGATTTCAATGGAGAGCTGCAGCAAAGTGCTGCTGGCGTCCAAGTGGAAAGTGTCCGGGTGGATCCAAGGGTGGATTGGAGATGCGGAGAACCTGAAAGCAGAGGGGACAGAGTCTGGGTCACTTGCCAGTGACCAGGAAGGCGAGGAGAAGATGCCCACTGAAGTTGGGTGATTTCAGGTGAAGAAGGTGAAGCTGGACTCTTCAGCCACGAGGACCAGGAGGCATCGAGGACAACCAGGAGCTGGATTGAAGCTGTCCCATAAAAGATGTTGAGTGCTGTGGTGTTGGTTTCCAGATTGACCCAACAAGCCTTGGCAACATCAACCCACACAGAAAGCAAAGATTGGCTTTGGTGCAGACCAGCAAGTTCTAAGGGACTTACCCTTTGAAGGGCAGTCAGGGCACATCTAGAGCAACCAGGAAAGCTCAAGAAACAGAAGAGTTACCTTTGTGGGGATCCACTAGTTGACGGACCAGAGATCGCAAAGGAGCCTCAAGTGGGGAAATGCTAGAAGCAGGCCCACGGAACACTCGTGGAGTGTAGGCCAACAATCTTCGATGCAGATGGTGCTCGAGGCTTGGACTACAAGTAGCCCAGTGTACAACTTCAGGAAAGCTTGGGGAGTTGATGCACTAGCAAATGTGCATGGTATCCAAGAGTTCCAGTCCCACGTCTCTCGTGAGGGCTGCGGGTCTCAGCTTTGCTGGGATCTCATGTCGGCCCCTGAGAAGTGTGAAAGTCTGTGTCCTGAGTCACAAAGACTTCGGGGTCTGACGGGAGCCTCAGAAATACAGACTGGCAAGATGGTTCTTGATGCCTGCTTGAGCAGGGGAGTCACTCCTTGACCCCAAGGGAGATTCTTCCGTCTTCTAGTCATGTAGTAAGTCAAAGTTCCAGGATATATGTTGCGGAGTTTTGTCCCGGTGTAATTTGAAGTCCTAAGGACTGGGATCCTATACTTATATTAAGTTAGGGGGTTAGACATACTCTGGGGACCCACCTATGGGAGGATCCAGGGAGGGTGGTGGTTACACCCCTTTCCCTTTGTCCAGTTTCTCACCAGAGCAGGGGCTGAGTGCCCCTGCAACCGGTTTGAACTGGGGTATGCACAGGGACACCAAGTGTGCCCCCAGCACTGTCTGAAAAGCATTCTATTAATGCACCCACCCAGCCCCAATACACTAAAGCCTGTCTGGGAGGTGGTTACACCTCCCTGTGACAGGAAATCTATTGTCCAGGCTTCCCCTGCTGGAGTTTCGTCCAGCAGCAGGAGGTCAGACCCGTGTCTGTGGCATCTGTTTTGTGATGCCAGAGCTCTTTTAATCTATTACTGGCTAGGTAAGTGTGTACATGTTTTCTCCCTCTAGAAGATTCTACCCCCACCGCCAGGACTGATGGGGGTAGGACTCCAAAGTGTTTGACACCAAACACAACATGTTTCCATGCAGCCATTCCAAAGTAAGCATTTACCGCAAGGTTATAATGTACGTAAGAGTATGTGGTCTGGCTGCATCACAGAACAGCCTCAGAGAACAGATTCTGAAAACTACAGAGGGGTCCTGCTCATGCATGGGCACACTCTCACACAAAACCAAGCACTTTGCCTTCAGGATTGATAAGGCCTGCCATAGCAATGACTTATACGTTTATATGTGTCAGTGAGTGAAGGTAGATATAGGTAACCTATATCTTTGTAAGGGGTGTATGCACCACCTTACCCAGGCTGCAGTAGTAGACCTGTGGTGCCATTTTGGAAGGCTTCCCAGGGGTAACATAATACATGCTTCAGCCCCTGGTAGGTCTCTGGGTACCTATGCCCTTAGTACCTAAGGTACCATACACTAGGGCAACCCAATAACCAATCTGGAGTGTACCTAAAATATATGCAATCATTTTAGAGAGGAAGCAGCTAGACTGGGGTCCAGAATAGCAGGGCCCTAGCCAGACTAAAGTCGAAAAACAGTGAAACACCAGCAAAAAGTGGGGTTAACCATAGTAAGCAGATCCTACTCTCCTACATCTAGGAAGGAGTACTCTTCGATGAAGGTGGTCAGCTGGGCGTTCGCAAATGTCTTGGTGACTTTGGCCGTGAAACGGAGGATAGAGATGGGCCGGTAGTTCTTCAGGTTGGTTGAGTCTGCCGTGGGTTTTTTGAGAAGGGTATAACCTCCGCCCGCTTTCAGTTGTCAGGGAAGATGCCGGACATGAAAGAGGCATTGATGGTCAGTCCAAGTTCGGGTACGATGGCAGCGGCGGCTCTGTGGAATATGTATTCCACCATTAGTTACCCACCGGGAGAATTCCCATAGTGCACCTTTCATCACACCATCCACTCTGGGTGCTGTCCTGAGCATACCTTTCCACTCTGTTGTACCTGTGCCTCCTTACCAACAGTTTGTCCTTGGCTCCCAGGCCTTCTCCCATGTAAACCCCAATTTTCTTAATTTTTGACCCTAAGCACACAATTGTAACTTCTTCTCTCCTTGTCTAGCTGCTAAAACAAAGACATTATTCTGTGTTAAAGAATGCTTCTTAACCTGCAATACAAAACATGAGAAAGAACAGCTTCCACAGGGCACATAGAATTTAAACTATTAGTTCTAAAGTGAGAGCTGTCAGGGACTTGCCATTCATTCCTACGATTTCAGCTAACATAAGAATACATAGGCATTACGAATTTACAGTCATGCCATTAATACATTTTCAACTAACACAATTTCCTATGGATGAAATGTCACAAATAATAAACACTTTTAGTTCATTGATATTTATCAGTTTCATAACACAAATTCTTCATATTACCTTTTTGTGCTAGTTACATCCATTCCCTAAGTTAATTCTCCATATTGCTTTCCAAGAACCTATAATATGTCACATATTTATGTGAATACTTCACGTTAATACAGTTGTAAGATTATATGAGGGTGCGCTCAAAATTGGAAGTCGTTAATGAATATAAATATCTGGGAATATTGTTCGATAGAGCTTTAAACTTGAGCATGCACTTACAGGCCCAGAAAACAAAAAGCCTAGCAGGAATTTGTGGGTTGAAAAAATGTAATAGTAATTACGGAGACATGTCACACAGACCAGTGCTGAAAGCATTTAAGGCTATGATCCGCCCACAGATGCAATATGGGGCAGAAATCTTGTGTTTGGGGGGGGGATGTTCATGGGATAAGGAGGAAGGGAAATGTTTAAAAACTCTTCTCTCGCTGCCCAACTCCTCAATGTTACAGGCCATTAGGTTAGAACTAGATTGGCCAGCATGAAATATACAAGTCCAGGTAAATCTTTGAAGATTTTGGAAATGATTGGGATCAGGAGAGGCAGAGAAAGTGTCTTGTTGGTGCAGGAGGGAGATCCAACAGAGTGAACTGAATTGGGCGAAAGCTACTAGAAAGAATCTCCATTCAATTTGTGAAACCTTAAAAGTAAAAATTGACCCAGAGTCATTATGTATTGAAGAACGAAAGAGTGTTCTAAAAATCTTGGGTAATGAAAAATCTAGACAAATCGACATGAATTACCTGAAACAAAAAGAGTCTGTGCATTTTATTTTAAATAGCTGAAGTAATGATAATTGGTATCCGTATTTAGATACTGTACCGAATCTCTGGTTGAGATTGGAATTACTAAAGGTGAGAATAGGCAATAACCCTGCACGTACAAATGAAAAATAAAAAACATATTAATAGATGATAATGGTAAATGTACATGCGGGACAGGCTTAAAATGTACTTGTGTTCATATTATAATGGTTTGCCAAAAATTGTTATCTGTACGTCGATTGATTTTACGGCCAATTTTTCCTCAATATGGAATAAGGTCAAGGACGAAAGCAATCCAGCTTCTGACGGACATGCTGTTCTTTGACATTGCAATTGCCTTGGCAAAGTTTGTCCAAGAAGCTAAAAGATCTCTCATGGTATAAGGAAATGAAAAGAAGGGTCCATGGAGGGACAAACAGAGTCAAATCGAATGATTGCAATAATATTATGTAATTTTTAATATTGAACTTTTAGGCAGTCAGCCTTGCGTTCCAGCATGATACTACAAAAACAAGTTTTTATGAGAAATAATGAATTTTGGTTTTAGGTCTTTTTCAAAATTTTAATAACTGTATTTTTAGCTGTGCTATGTTGGTATATGTAGTTTAAAGACCAATTGGTCATAATAAACGTATTTTTGATTGATTGATTGATACACATGATTATAATGCACCCCTACAAATAAAATGAGATTTCCGCTCCATCAGTTCTCTCCTCTGATGACGTTCAATCATCATAAAACCTTTTAAAACATCCTTGCAGAGTAGACAGATTTAAATAGATGTTGTAGCTAACCTTTCTGTCTGCACTTCTCCATTCGCTTTAAATCCTCATCGAGACTGTCCTGCACTCTCTCATCCTTTTATCTCTTTCCCTTAAGCAGTTCTCCACTTGCCTTGCTTTGTGCCACTTATAGGCCCTTATCATCTCTACCAAGACAATGATCCAGATTATAGCAATATTGGTTTTAAGATGTATCCAAAGTTTCCACTTCCCAAATCTGCTAACCCCTTTCCAACTGACCCAAAGCCTTTTTCAATCTTATCCCAAACTCCTTCAGCTGCTAAGTCCTGTATTTCATGATGTATATCAGTGATGTTATTAATATTTCTCCTGTAATCGTTACTTCTATCAGGGATATACGTATAGCACGGTTGGACCTGTAGCATCCGGCAGACTCCGCCTTCTTGTGCAAGTAGCACAGCTAATGCAAGGCGATTCTGAATCACCATCACCCGTATCAATACCATCTCCCCATCTAAATAGCAAAAACTGAGCTGTGTTAACAGATAACTTATCCACTATGGTAGACAGCCTTCTTATCTTTATGTCATTCAACACCACTTCCAAGCTAAGTATAATTGCTCCAAATGTATCTTCCACAGCTTTTCCAACACTCAGTCCACATTTTTCCCTGCTGTTTGACTTTCCTTCAGAACTCTCCAAATCATGCAAATGGTATAATGTAGGAAACACGACTGACAAATAAAAAGGACCATACCATTTGCTCGGTAACCTAACATATGCATTCTTTCCACATAGAAAATATACTCCTGGAACAATTTGAAATATTTCTTGAAAAAAATATCTTCCAAGGGCCATTAACTAAGAATATATGATCACACACACTCTGTCCCACAAATAGTAAATCTTAACAACTCTCAGCTTGAAGTATGTAAAGCTTGACCCGTTGCCAATCTAAAGCTATTCGACCAGCTTTATGAGCTAACTCCTCCTTAGTCCATTCAGAATCCTTGTCCTTGTTGTCATACTTATTAACTAATCCCTTATATCTGTCTTCTACTTTAATTATAAATGTATTTTCTAAATCTGTTAGTATGTGTGTGAAGTTATGCCTATGTGCATAAGCAGTGTCTAGTGTTATTGTTGGTGAGAAGTAATGTTCCATTCTTTCTACTGTCATATAGTAATCGTATTTATTCAGATGTTTATATACAGGTGTTGTTGAAAGTAACACATCATATTTTGAAAAGTAGTACTCATAATGGCCTTTTCTATAAAACATACTAAGAAGTAAACTACAACTAAAGCCATAAGTCAAGGGTAAGTGATATTCCCTCCTCGATCGAAGCAGGTAATTCCATGTACATAGAGCAATCCCTCACCTCCATGACATCAACATGGTCATACAGCAACTTAGCATAAGCATTCAATTTATTTTCACCCTTGAATAGGTCTACATGAAGGAAGTGACTAATTTGCTCTAATAAGCCTTTCTCAGATCCTAGTGTACCCTCCTTTAAGACAGCAGTGGTAGGTGCGGATGTCCCGTGTACCCCCACCCCATACTCCTCACATTTGTGTGTACATAAACTTGACTCTATACTAACTACAGCTATTACTATAACTACCCCTACAATGAGTGCACCTATAATACATTTGTGCCTAGGATTCGAATTTCCAGACTCCATTTTAGAGTAGCTCGGATCACTGTTCGAGAGAGGATCAACACACAGAATCTCTTTTCTCTGCCTCTATCCACGTATAACGAAGTTCTCCAGCAACTGTCTTTTTGAAATCTTGGAAAGTTCTTTTCAACAGTCTCTTGTTTTACAGTATTTAAACAGCTTGGAAGACTTTCCCAGCCCTCTTTCTTTTTCTTCTTCTAGATAGCTATCTCTCAATGTATTCTTCTTTCACTCAGGCCTAGGTTATCTTTTTCAAACAAATATCTACAGTTCAAAGTTCAGTTTACATCCATTATTAGGTCAGAGCAAAACTCCTCAATAACTCATTGTAACTGCTCAGCTCTCAATGCTGCAATCTCCAGAGGACACTATGGTGCTTCAAAGTTTGGGAATTCAATGTCTTCCAGTGTCAGAGTTTGTAAGCCACTTAGCCTTGGTGGGAAAGGTACAGTCAATGATAGAAGTGCATTGGCTTCAATTCCAGGAACTCTCAGCAAGATCATGACAATCAACACCGAAATCTCAAATCTCGCTCTCCCCAGCATTTGCAACCAGATAAGTTCCCTCGGGAGAGGAATATCTTCGACAAGGCACTCAAGCTCTCCTGGGTCTTCTCGCGCTCTCTGTGTTTTGCTCAGTCTCACTTAAATCGGACTCTGAAGATTCACCTATTGATGCAAGTTCTCTCTCAGATGCAAGTCTCAGGTTCCTTCTTCTCTGTCTCACAGGCCAAATTTCACCTGCAGCATCTTGACTGCACATGACCACGTGTCACAACAGTATATTCTACTGAGTCAGCCTCCCTGTCACTCACAACTTTACCATCTCCCTCTGAGTCTATACCAGGGTCCTTTGTAGCTTAACCCCCTAAGATAAATCGGGTGCATATCCAGCCTCTTCAGGTTAACCCTAGGCAGAGCTTGTAGAGTAGTACTCTGTGGAATTTCACAGAGTTAGTGGAAAACTCCATGAAATTCTGCAGAGCTCCATGGCCTGGCAGGGTGACATCCATACCACCCCAGCATCCCCGCCACCCTGCACCTCCAGCACCCTACCGCATAGTAAGGCCTGACCTAAATGACCTTACATATCCTGGGCCTCCTCCTGTCCTTTTTAAGTTGGTATGTCAGCACCGGTTTCCTTCCTGGTTGGTACCTTTCTTCTCCCCTGCTGCTGGCTACACTTGTCTTCCACTGCTCCAGCTGGCTCCTAGAATTCAATTAACAGGAAATACTGCAGTGTGCATGCATGAAGGCATGACTGACCCTATATTAGGGTCATGCATGCCTTCACCGGTGCAGTGGGAGACGAGTGCAGCAAGCAGCAGGAGGAGGTAAGTCCTACACTCCTGTCCACCTAGGGCCGATAAACTCCACTCTGCTGCTAGTGTGGAGTTTTAGAAAACTTCAAACTTCAAACAGAGTGCTGAGTTCAAAAACTTTACAAACTCTGCTGGCGGAGCAGAGTTAGCCACCCTTGGCCTGTCCCCTCCCATGATCACTCAGTTACGGCTGGATAGTCTTCCAGGAGTGGGGTTGTTTTGTCAGAGGGACCTAAGACTCGTCGGGTGTGAGAGGCATTGTTCCACTTAGGCACTCCGCAACACTTCACAACAGTTGCAGTCACCAGTTGCAGTCACCAGTATCACTTGATATGGCCCACGTCAAAGAGCATCAAGACAGTTTTTTCTCAAGTGCTTTATGATGAGAACCCAATCTCCTTGGTTCAGGTCATGGCAGAGATCTTTTGAAGTCTGTGCAGTCTCTGCTTCAACTTGATGAGACAGAGAACGAACCACATCAGCTAAACCTTTACAATAGTCAAGGATCAAATAATCTGTCATGCTCACTAATGCGGATGCAGGCATGTCAGGCAAATGGATTGCTCTACCCATAAGCATCTCATGAGGCGACAACCCAGTTCACCTGTCACAAATGTTGCGTAGACTCATTGGCACACTAAAGGTAAGGCATCAGGCCACTTCAAAGATATTGAAGCACACACTTTAGTCAACCTCGACTTCAGGGTATCGTTGATTTGCTCCACCATTTCTGATGCCTTTGGATTGTAGCTACAATGTAGTCTTTGATCCACATTCAAGGTAACTTTATTACTTCATTGTGGAACTGTGTACCTCTATCTGACTCCAATGTAGTTGGAAATCCAAATCTAGGAAGGAGTTTCCTCAGCAATAACTTACCTACAGTGAGACTATCACACCTTCTTGTAGGGTAGTCTTTGACCGATCGACAAAAGATCCACACAACAAGCAGAATGTATCTCAGGCCATTACACACAGGCATCTCAACAAAATCAGATCAGATTAAAGGGACCCCCTGATCTCTCAATGTGACTCAAGGCAACAAAAGTCTTCTTCCTAGCGTTCATTTGTTGACATGTGACACATGGATGACTCACAGCTTCCACAATCACTTTAAACCTTGTATTGAATCAAGTACGCCTTAAAAATCTCACCATGGTATCTCTTCCTATGTGAGCTGCTTCATGAATTTGCCTTGTCATTGGATGTAACTAACAATCTGGTACTACTGCCATGCCATCAGATGTCATCCTTCACGTTCTCAACCTGCTTTGATTCAACTAACTTGTTCCATCTCTGTGACCTCCATTTGCAAATGCCTCACTTCATCCCATGTGTCAGCAGCTGCTAGCATCATGTTGAGTTTAGTATTCTCTGTACTTTTGGCAGTATATTCTCCATTGAAAGCACATGCATGAAAAGCACAGCAGTATAAGCCTTCATCGGTGTACCTATTTCCTATAGTAACAAAATCATTTCACCTTCCATGAGCTGCGCATTTAATGACAGCCACTTCTCTTGGCATTTGTAAAGCTTCCAACAGTTGTCTAACATACTCCAGATTTAGTATTGGAAATCCAGATGACTTTAGGGACCCTCTCTGTGACCAATGCTGTCCGAAATCACAAACTACACTAAAACCGTACTGGCTATCTATATAGATCATGACTTGGGATTTTTTCAGAGAATCAACATGCCCTTGTCAAGGCAATGATTTCAGCCACATGTGCAGAGTGTACCCACTGTAACCAAGCAGCTTCAAATACTCTAGAGATGGTACAGACAGCAAACGCTTCTCTTTTCTCTTAAGCATGAACAATCAATAAAAAAGGATTTTATCAGGATTCGACAATGGCTCATCAAAAATGTAAAGTTTCTGTTTCGTGCAAAGCTCAGTGACATCCAGAGAGTGATGGTCTTCACATTTTTCTCCATCAGCAATTGGAATAGGTAACAAGGTAGCAGGATTTAACACAGAACACCGCTTCAGAGTAATGTTTTCAGTGGCAAGAAGCACCTGTTAATACCTTGTCAGCCTGTTATTTGTGAAATGCTGTGTTTTGCTTCTTGTCATCAAAAGCTAAGCTGAATGTGGTACTATACTTTAAGAGAATGACCCATCACAATGCTTTCACATCGTTCAATACTGACACCTGTTGCAGCAACGGATTTGAGACATCCTGGAAATGCTGAGGCTAGAGGATCTAGAATAGCTGAGAAATAGGCCACTGGACTATTGACACCACCTTGTGTCTGGGTGAGTACAGATAGAACACGACCTTCCCTTTCGTAGCAGAATAGCGAAAACACTTTGTTGTAATCAGTCATTCCCAAAGCTTGAGTGCGACACAGGCACTCTCTCAATCCCTGGAAGGCACGCAGACAATCGTTATCCCAAGGTACCAGATCACATACATCCTTGTGAGTCAGCATCTGTAAAGGTTTGCCATCAAGAAAAAATAGGAATTCCCTGTTGGCAGTAGCCAACCATTTCCAAGAACATTCTGATCTCTTTTTGGGTACTGGGCAGATTCATTTCATGATCGCTTCCACTCTTTCTGGTGACACCTTTCTTTTGGTTTTTTTAAGCATGGGCCAAAAATCCGTTACGCTCACGAAATTTGCGGATATTCGGCAATTTCGTGATCTGCGAATCTTGCGAAATTGCTGAAAATTCGCAAATTCGTGAGCGGGTGGATTTTTTTTTATGGCCAGCTCACTCAAGGGACCCCTGCGCCCTTCGGCGCGATGGCATAATAAAACACACATGGTCACTGGAGACAACTCTTCTGGCACTTTACGCAGCTGTAGTGTTGGAAAAACACTATACATTTACCCAACAAGGTAGCACTTACTGGATTAGCCAGTAGAAAGTACTCCAGTAATAGTTAATGAAATTGCAAAAAAATCTGCGAGTTTGCGGGAAAATCCATGAACTCGCTGATTTTATTGCGATTTCGTGCAAATTCACGGACCGCAGATCCGCAAAATTTGCCCATACTTAGTTTTTTTGATTCAATGGCCCAAGTACCGTACTTCTTTCAAACAGTACTGAAGCAGTCTGAGACATTTTATGCCCATTGTTAGTCAGATGGTTCAGTAGGGCAATGGAATCGTCCCTGCAAGCCTCTTGCGTCTTGGAAGCAATGAGAATGTTTTCAGTGTATTGGACCAACACTGAGGTTTGGGGTAGAATCAAACTCTTAAGATTCTTTTTCAAGACCTGATTGAATATGGATGGACTTTCAGTGTACACTTGAGGGATACAATACCATGTTAAGACAGGGTTCTCCAGATGGAAAGCAATATAAAAATTGGCTTTACTCCTACAAAGGAATGGAGAAAAACACCTGGCAGAGGCCAATCACTGTGAACCATTCAGCTTTGCAAGGAATCTGAAATAGGATTACAGATGGATTAGGCACCATGGGACAACACGAAAGTATTATGTTATTGACCTTCTTAAGGTCTTGGCAATACAATATTTCCCACTAGGCTCTTCATTCCCATGATAGGAGAATTACACAGACTTCCCATGATCTCCTTTAGGATGCCCTGCGCAATCATGGATTCAATTACAGATGTAATCCTTGCCACTGTTTCTGGGGTCAGATTGTACTGGGGTGTTCTCGGAAACTCTGTAATTGGCTTGACCTGTATGAGAACTGGCTCGACTCAAGAATCAGTCTCAGCTCTTCCCCTGAGAAGCCTCATACCACTAGAGAGACAGTGTCTCTGAGATTCAGCTGTATGTATTCCACTGTCAATAAAGGAAACACGGCAGTGCAAAGATTCTGGTTGGCCAATTTGAAAACAATGTACTCATCAATTGTCTGCAATTCGATTCACTTTGGAGTCCAGTAGATGGTACAATTCAATTTTCACCTCAAGTCACACCATAGCAGACTCACGGGACTCGAATCACACACCATTTACTGATGGTGATCATGGAAGGTTCCAATTAGTACAGGCACCTCTTCCATCAAAGGCTTTGTCATTCTTTAATTAAAGACTACTGCAACTTGGATCGATTTTCCTGAGAGGGCAGGATTGGGGCTACTGCAGATCTCATAGTAGAACGGGAAGTACCAGTATCAATCAAGAATGTAATGGGAAGACTTCTACCTATGTTCCACTCTGATCTACCTCTAAGACTGTGCCAATTATACAGTATTCCTCCCCACTCAGGCACCGTCATAAGGACGGGTCCGGATCAAATCCATCCAAGGACTCCATTAAAGGCATCTGGTAATATGTTCGACTGGCTTGTGGAATTCTCAGAGCCTGAGACACTTGTACAAACTGGTTCTGATCCCCTCCCGCATTAAGTGATCTTGTCCTGGTCCCTGTTGGTAACTGATTTACTTCATCTCCTCCTTGCTTTTGATCCGCAGGATTAAGATGACACTCGCTCTTCCAATGCTGGATCTTATGACATAAATGACAGGCAGTGGTCTTTTTCAGGGTCGCAACATCTATCCCTGTATTCAGATCTATAGGGATGCCTCTCTCTCTTCCCTATCCCGTCAACCCAGCAACTGATGGTACTTGTACACCTCCTGGGGCATTCCCTTGACCACAGGTTACAGCTCCCATCATTGCCTGTACTTGCTCTCCTTTCTGGGCATTAGGCATTTGGATTGACATCAGTTTCTCCTTTATCCTCCTATGGTTAGATTCAACCTCTTCACTGCAATGCCTGGCATACCACAGGATTCCATCTACAGATTAGTTTTGCCAACAAATTAGGTGCTGCTGGGTCATCAGGCTGATCTCCGGCCTCAGTCCAGGCACAAATTTAGACCCAAATTGTCCATGTCTTTGGGTCGAGTGTTTCTAGCCCACTGTACTGCTTGAAGGCTTGTAACAGCCTCTTGTAGTAAGAATGTATTGACTCTTTAGGTTCCTGGGTGGTTCAATCTATATTAACCCAATCGATGTCCAGTGGGACTATTTTGGATTGCAACCATGTGATCACCTGATCGTAGTGTTGTATATGAATTTAGGACCCTAGTGTAATTTTCAAGATTCATGCCCATATATAGGTATAAATCACCCTATTGTTATATTGGCATAGAATCGTAACCATATTTAGACTTAGTCTATGCAGTCCAAATACGGCATGGCTACTTCCACTAGTTCCGAAAATCCACAACGATTTCTTGGAAAAACCTGCCTTCAGCAGTCAGGGACTTCCCCTTGCTTGAATATTGATTTATCCAAGAACTCATGGAGTTTTCAAAGAACTGAGTCTTTGATGATGTTATCATGTCCAACCTTACGTCAAACTAGGCATCTTCAAGGTATAAATATGCCCACACTTGCCCAGGCAAACACATGGTGGTTTGGAGCAGTTCGACTATCTACTTGTCTGACGCGCCCTGCTACAGCAAGTGGCAAAGGTAGCCGACCCTCCAGCAGACACACTGAGAGAGACGCTGTCTTTTCTCTTGCTGAGAAATCCAGCTCCAGTGTTTCCAAGCTACCCTTGTGGGTTGTTGGGAAATCGAGTCCTGAGAGAGAGATACCAGACATCCTACATTCTAAAGCAAGGTACGGAGCTGATTTGAGCCTTAGAGAATTCTTGGATCAGATTCTTGGCAAAAGAATACTGAAACTAAGCTACACCTCACGTACTTCTTCCCTTGTATTAGACCTAGGTTAGGTACACCGGGGTAGGCGTATTTTAGAAGCACCAGTTGAGTGCTTTTAGTCTTTATTTATTAATGTATGTATTCTATGTATTTTATGGCTTAGAAACCATATCATGCTTTGACAGTATTATTTTATAATACTCTTCGCACTGTACGCATTGTACTTTGCAACCAGTATTACGATTGTAGCAGTTAATTTCCTCTGCATAAGAAAGAAGACTGTTGAATAAATACTTTTATTGAAAACGCCCGTCTCTCTATTTCTATGCACCTCTGGTGAAACGAAGCATGCACGATTGACTGAGTGAAATAACTATCTATTGTTTCCGTGACTCTAGAGATACATTTCTTATTCTTGAGAAACAAAGTTGTCATATTTATGCGGTTGTCAAAGCCTAATCCCTTCTTGTTTATTCAAGAAAGTTTCTAGTGACCTCGGAGCTAGCTGGCACTCACAATGAAGTCTAGTATATTCGATAGAGACCTAGTAGACCTCAGTCCTACGTCAAATCTATAGGATATATTATTCCAATGCGCAGAGCCTATTAGGAATATAGGAACTACACTACAGTAGTACTTCATAACCGTCAGCAAAGGACCATGAGTTACTGAATGGATTAATGGATATGCCTCTACTCCATGTATTCCCCCTCTTGGAGGTGGTGCAACACGGGGAGAAGTTTTCGGGACGCAGTACATTGGAGAGGACTTAACATGGTCCAGGGATATGTGGCCTATTCTCTTTGGAACTGACTGGAGCGCAAAAACCAGGACCAGTAGTGCTTTGACTTATCGCTATGCATTTTTTACATTGGAATCATAAAGGAATGGTTTTGAAAAGGACAGTTTTATAATGAAAGAACGATTGATACGAATATACTAATGAGACAAATAGCAAGATAAGAAGCCTTGAGGAAGCCCTGCTGGGTGACTATGTCGACTGCTGTATGCATTTGGAATAAAAAGTGATTGCGTAACTCTCAACGTGGATTTGGATCATTGTGTGGATTTTCTTTGACGTGTAGCACACATATGATATGACTAAACAATTGTGAATCTTTATATTGAAAACAATTGAATCGTTCAAGGAACTTTTACAGTGACTTTGCTCTAGTGTGCTGCAGTGCTTGTAAGGATAGATTGGATTTGGACTACATCTATAGATCCAAAAGTTTAATACTCTAGGTGGATGAGTATTTGACACCGTATTAGTACGCACTACTGAATGGAGGGAGAGTGATATATTACAATTTTCACTACTTATGTACATACGGTGATGTTCAGATCGAGGTAGTATATCCACCTGTTTTCTTGTCTAGATGTATCTCTCATGGCATCTTTCTTATGCTCTTCTTCTTTGACCATCTCGCCTCGTACTAATCCAGCATACGCTCAGCTCTTATTCCTATAACCTATTCCGGGATGTCTGTCCTCAATCCAGTGATGCTCTTTTCCTCGAACTCTGGGTCACTTTAAGTAAGCCTGTGATTTTCCTGCAATGTCTTTGTTTCAGATAAATCTAGTCCATACCTCTGAGCTTTGGCTTCTAGGTATTCTATCTAAAGGTAGACTCCCAATGATGATTTCCTCTAATGCAGCCTTCATCCTCTGCACATCAACCAGCTTCACCTGCATTGCAGACTTGATAGTGGCCTGACTTGACTTACTATTCTGTCTCTCCTTGCTCTTATTATGAAACCTCAACTATGACTCTAAATCCACAACATATAAAACTTGCTGATTCTCAGAGGTTCCCTGACTTGTGCTTACTTCTTGAGTTATGCCACTTGGTACTCTCACAGGTGTTTTCCACATTCGCAGATCTGAACTGGTGCTTACCATAGGTATATATCTTATAGTACTGGAGCTAATCCGTGCTCCAGAAGGGTTGGCAGTAGTCGCTAAAGGGGTACTGGATTCCATAGGTACTAAACAATGACTGTTCTTCCTGTACTTCCAAAGCCAGTCCCTTCGACATGCATAGATTGTCTCTGACCAAGGCTTCCCACTAAACTTATGTCATATACAGGAACAACAGGACCAGTGGTAACCAATATTGTAAGAGCTTCTGGCAACTGCAAAGCAGCATTGACACCATTTTGTTCCATACCTACCAAGAGGAACACTCTGTCCCCGCACTCCTTCTGATATCCTTCCCATGACCCCTGTATCAGGAGCTACTGAGGCTGCTGCACTTTCCACATTCTCTGCACTTTCCGAACTTTGTCCCCACTGCTCCGTTTGTGGACTGTAAGGTGGAGGACTCTAAGCTAGCGACCCATCCAGGAAGCGGTCTTCATTATCACTACTGCCACTCCCATTTGTCCTTCTGATCCTATCCTGTAGTCCTACATCTCCTACCAGCATTGGGTACAACCTCTCTCCCTCAATGGTATCCACTCTCCACCTCTTAAGTCTGTGCATATTGACATGCCTTCACAGTTTTCTTCATCCTCCCTTGATATTTCTCACTTTGCTTAGCATGAGCTGCAAGCATTCATATGTCTAATGCTTCAAACTGTGTGAGTCTAGGCAGGGGTAGTATCGCAAACATTATTCCTCTAAGCTGGTTCAGAACATCTAACCTGAATGAACCAAAGCATGGAAATGACAATTCGCCCTCTTTTTCAGTAATCTTATGCCAATTTCGAGCCAAATTATAGTGTGGAGCCAAACTTTTGTTGTCATATAGTGTGCTGGATTGTCCTCGGGTAGCACCTATTAGCCCAATTGAGTAGCAACCCCTTTGTCACTCCTGAAAAGGTCCTGTACCGCCCTAAAGCATTGCATGGTTCTAAAAATGCTATTTGTTGTTCCACAAATTACAACAAAACAATCTTTTTCAACCCCAGGCTTCCTGATGACTACCAACCAATCGCAACACAGCATTACACCAACCGACCTATTGCAGCACGGCACAATTTGACATCACTCTCACTCCTCGCAGCGGCTCACCCTCCTTCACAATTTTTCTGTATGCCTTCACTAACACAATTATAAATCTGTAATAGTTTCCCACCCTAAAAGATCGATAGAATTCAACAATTTAAGAACATTCACACACGGTAACCCTCGACCAGCCTGAATTACCCGAATCAGTATAGTTAACCCCTGTACACAAGGTCCACTAGACGATTCAGATATGTCCCATTCACACAAAGTTCCCTGTCCTAGGTGGAACTGCCAATTACGTCTCATGACAACTTCTCAATTCTTCAGTCAGACAATCACAATTTAATATCCCGGTTTCTTAGGCCACTTCGGGACGTGCAACTCAATTCTCAATCATTTGGTCACGTCAGGACCGAAAACATATTCACTGGACACTCATGCTAAAACTGCAAGACATCGCGCAATCTAACATACTACATACACCCTGTTAATACTCACTCCTCCTTTTGCCGCTGATCTTGCAGCACCATCAAACTCAGTCTCTCTCCCCTGGATTCCGTCAGTTTCTGTTCTCGATCATTGGGCTCTAGTTTGAGGCTTTGGGGTTCTAAGTTCCACCTATACTAGATCACTTCTAGATTCTACCCTTACTTCATGTGTGAACCATCCTACTCTTCTACAAATTGAAAAGGGACAGCCCATTGGTTCTAGACCTTTTCTAGAGACACACTCTGATGGTTCTTTTTCACAGCGTGAATGTGTATAGCGGAGAAAAGTCATTAATCAAACAGGTAATTAGCCATTTATTCTCTTTCATAGATAACCTGCTGGTAACTACATAATGTTAGTTAGTTTATTAGAAAGCCCAAAATAACTTGACATACATACACCTCAATACAGGGGATAGAAATAAAAAAGGAACTAGCATAACGCCAAATCTGCACATCCAATTTAGATGGTGTTGCATGAACAAAAGTATTATTCAAGAAATAGTCTACAGGAAATCAAAAAGCTTGAGTCCAAATTTCCCTGCATCAATTGTGATGAAGGAAAAGCATTTCACCTATCCCTGCTCAAGAACTAATATGACGTCCTACATAAGCATTTTCAATAGAAGGAAAAGGTGAAACTATGTGGAGTCTTCCTAAGAAGCCTTTCCACCATTAAGGGGTCAAGTAGCATGAAGCTAATATCGTAAAAAAAGAGCTTGTTCTAGGTTGCTCTCTTTCTGAAGGCAAGAAGGAAGTATAGCCCTGTACCTAGCTCCAACAATCATTTATCTACAGGTAGAATTCCCATTGTGCACCTTGCGTCACACCATACACTCTGGGGGCAGTAGAGAGAATAGTTTTCAACAGTGTTGTCCATGTACCTCCTTTGCAACAATTTTAACTTGGCTCCCAGGCCTTCTCCTGTGTAAATCCCAATGTCCTTCCTTTGTCGACCCAAATCACATGATTATAACTTCTTCCCTCCTTTCCTGGGTGCTAAAACAATTTTAGACATTATTCTGTCTAAAAGAACGCTTCTTGACCTGCAATACAAAATGTAAGAAAGAACAGCTTCCACAGCACACATGAAATGAAAACTAATAATTCTAAAGCAAGAGTTGTCAGGGATTTGCATTTCAGGTCTATGATTACAGCTAACATAGGAATACATCATGTAAGCATTACGAATTCACATAATCATTAATACATTTTCAACAAATACATATACCTATGTATGAAGGTTCACAATTAATAAACATTTTAAGGTCATGAATATTTATCAGTTTCACAACAGACGATTTTTGTGTTAACTTTCTCTGCTAGTTAATTTTTTATGTTAATTCTCCATACTACTTGTCAATAATCTAAAATATTTCACGTATTTAGGTTAATACATTTCACAATGCTAACACTTCATGTTAATACAGTTGGAAGATTATATGTGGGTGTGCTCTATACATTGATTATAATGCACCCCTAAAATTAAAAGAGATTTCTGCTCCATCAGTAGTAAGACTCTGTTGAATCGTGCTTTCACTTTGGTTTATAAATACTATTAAATTAAACACAATTCAAACTTTTTTGTGTTGTGTGCCAACAAATGCAGTTGTTTTTTTCAGGGGGGGAGGGGGGATGCACTACTCATCTGATCATTATTTCAGAATCCAAGGTTGAGGCACAATGTTGAACACTTGAAAATTGCTGCTATCCTTGAACAGAGAAGCTATTTAACTTGTGACTACCCTGCTTCCATAACTGTAAATAGTTTTTTTTAGCTAGAATGGATAGTTGATCCATGACTGCACTGTCCACAGTACATAAAAATACAGACTGAGACAAACTGATCAAATGGTTTCAGCTGCAACATAAAAATGCATGGGGCCAGTGCACTAATTTCTACTAGTTGTGCATGCTCCTTTCTCCTAAATGCTCACTGCAGACAACTTGACTCTATCTCACTTTATAAAAGAACAGGGCATAATGTTCCTGATACTGCGGAGATCAAAAGTATGTGACATGTCTTCACTTAAAAGTCACATAGGAGGGATGTGAACCCGTGCCTCCAATCTTGGTAGCATGTTTTGAGACCCATACATCTTCCAAAGTGACTGGGACCTGTCAAAATGCTTGTTTTGTAGACTGGCTGCATCTTCTCCCATTCATGCCACAAGTAGTTGATATCTGCCAAAAGGTGTCTGTTATATCACATAACTTAGCTCAATGTATTGCCTCATCATGATACCTAGTAAGCATTCATATGTTTGTGACTACTAAATAATTGAATTGGTTCTTGTTAGACCTACCATCCTTGGTGTTGTTTCTCCTGACTTTTTGCCTTTTGAACTCCTGTTTTGCTGACTTCACTTTTGTAGGCTTTACGATTCTGTGCTTTTTTGCCACTGCTAACTAGTGCTAAAGTGCATATGCTCTGTACTCAAAACCTGGCAATAATAGCTTATCCAGAATGGGTATATTTAATTTACTTATAAGTGCTAAGGAAAGTGCACTATATGTAATTTAAAAGTTACTAGTGCGCCTGCAGCACTGATTGTAACACCCACTCTGTAGCCTTTTAAACATGGCTAAGACGTACCATTTCAGAACATGTGTTTGCAGTTTTAAACTGCCATGTCAACCTGGCAAGTTAACCTACTTGCCATGCCCAAACCTTCCTTTTTTATTGCAAGTAAGTCACCCCCCAATGTAGGCCCTAGGTAGTGCCACGGTCGGGGTGCAGTGTATTTAAAAAGATGGCCAACAAAAACAGTCCTGAGCACCAGATATCAATTCAAAGCTTGATAGGCCACAAAATATTGTTGTTGTTGTTCTTCTTCTTCCTTTTATTTTCAGATTTTCATATATATCCAGTGAAAAAACTGCTGATCCAACTTGTCATGAGCTCCACACCACATGTTATGATTGTTAGCTCACACACTTCTTGTTTGTGCAGTCATGCCCAGTTGGTTGCATCAACATATCAAGTTTTTTTTACTATATTTGATATTGAAATCTGAAGACATTTATGAACAGGAATAATTATCAAGAAGTATTGTGTTTGTAAATCGTCAATTGGAAAGCCTTGCTGCACATGACTTGGAAAAGCAATCATTCACAAGGACTGTCATGTGTATTTAAATGAAGATTTAACCTTTATACACACACTCCCTCCAGCATGTGTATTTTAATCAGGTGCCTCCAGCAGCCATCAAGCACCTGCTGGTGGCTTAACATGTTTAAACAAATTAGGGGCATATTATCAAGAAACAGCATTAACATTATCGCCGCTTTAGCGGCAGAAAACCTCCACTAAAGTGGCGAAAATGGGATTGATAATCTGCCCATGTGAATCCCCATAGAAGCCCTTGTTCTGGTGTGAACATGGGCTTCTATGGGAATTCTCTACGGCGTATAATCAAGCCCATTATTGCCGTTTTAGCAGCAGTTTTTTGCCGCTAAAGCGGCGATAATGTTAACGCCGTGCCTGATAATATGCCCCTTAGTCTTCAGCACATGTGCCCTGAACCTATTTAAAGCTCAAGCGTACAACTGAACATCACTTAGCTGTGTTTCCGGAAGAGATTCCATTTACCTGACGTCTGCGGTTCTGTGATCCCAAGTTGTCTTGCTCCCTTCTCTGGTTTTCAGGCTTCGGAGGTGCTTCCTGTGGCCTTCGGCAGTGTCTCTCTGAAGTGGCGCGCCTCGTTCCCAAGACGTTCCTTCTTCCCAGCTGCCCTCATTGGCCAGACACCTGCAGAAAAGAAAAAGAGGACAACGTTTATGGTAAAGGCAAACCATTTTATTTTGATGAGGCATTATTTAGTTGAATCAAGTTGTCGATAAACTATTACTTTGTGAGAACTACCTTGGAAATTAGAAAAGCTTCTGAGACAAAGCTCCTGGACATATATGAAAACTTCCATTTTGTGACAATTCTGTGACATTCGGTGACCCATTCTGAGATCAAGAAAAAGAGATAAATCATTTTGGAAATATTTTATAATTTTGTTTTGTGAATAGTGTATTTCCCCTTTATTATAATAGTGTAACATGTACGAAGTCAAAGTACATAACGTCTAAATATTATTATTTATTTACTCACAGATCTCTCATTAACTGAAAATTGTTCACAGATTTCTCCCCAGCTAATAGCAGCTTCCAGTAAAACTCATGTATCCTTTTGCCGATTCATTGATGTTAAGGTAATTGTTGCATGCAAATATTTTGTACAACAGCACACTATAGGATTAACTCATGGTGTTTAATGATGTTTCTTTTATTCAGTAAACCTTATTAGAGGTACTATAACATATTTGGTGACAATTCAGAATCCAGTAATTGAACAATTGTGAACCCCACTAACAGCCAGTTTGAGTTTCCTGCATATTCCAGTTCCTGTCCAGAAGCAGCTGGCAGCCTTGTTTTGTTTCTCTTCTTTTTCTCTCAATCCATATCCCCTTTCCCCCTGAGAGAATGTAACAGTTTGATGTTTAATAAAATCATCATTCTTTGCATACTTTCAGAGGGATTTAGGAACAGTCCTCTCCCAAGTAGTACCTCCTGGATTTCAGGTGAATGGCTATCTTGACAGAAAGCTAAGTCCCAAACAAATAGAGTTCCTTTTGGGCGACAACTATGGATACCCATTTTTTCTCATAAAAGTACGCCAGATCATTCTCACTTAACCACAGTCATTCAAGGGTTACATGAGGAAATGCAACAATTTAAAGAAAAAACGCAACACTTAGAGAGGCAATTACAAAAGCAAAACCAGATTTCACACAATGGAGGGATACCACTGTAAAAGAACAACGCCCAATTGTGGCCCCTCCTAAATTTGGAACAAATGGCTTTGCAGCACCTAAGGTCCTTCATGTCCGGATCAAAATGAGAAGGTCACAGTCATGACACCGAGTCCAGTACCCTTGGCCAATCCAGAATGCTTTTGTGGAGATAGTGCCCAATTTCCCACCTTTATGAGTCAGTGTCAATTACACTTTCAATGCAAACCCCAGGTGTTTCCCACCAATCCTACCAAAATAGCGTTTATCATCTCCTACCTTGGAAGTGTGGTGGCCAATTTAGCTGATATGAACTAATCCCTTTTAAAGAAATCTTTTGGACTGGATTATAATACAATGTATGTCCTTTCATATCTATAAATGCCCCATTAGTTTTTGTCATTATATTTTCTTTTTTTTTTTAACTTTTGTTGCATGATTGTAATATGGTTTAGCTTTGGTACTAATTTTCATTCATGTAAAGGAAGTGTGGCTATCCTTGTTCTAGTGCGATAATAATGTAAATATTGTGACTAAAGAAGTTTGAAAGGTAAACACTGGTCAAGTTTATTAAATATCTTGCCCTTCAATAAATGTTCATAATTCATTCAACAATCCCCTTGATTGTTTATAGTTTGCCTGGAGTCCACAATGGTTGATGTTGAGTGTCCAAACCCTCTAAGGTTTAAACTTTCTAATAGTAGCTTATTCAAAATTGTAATTTAAAATCTGAATGTATAATTAAAGAGGATTTTTAAATTGGCAGTTTAAAACTGCACTACAGGCTGCAGTGGCAGAGCTGAGGCATGTTTTAAAGGGCTACTTAAGAGGATGCACAGTGAGTGATGCATCCTCACTTGTAGCATTTAATTTGCAGGCCCTGGATACATGTAGTATCATATACTAGGGACTTATAAGTAAATGAAATGTGCCAATCTGGTGTAGGCCTATTTTACCATGTTTTAGGAAGAGAGTACGAGCACTTTAGTACTGGTTAGCAGTAGGAAAGTGCCCAGCCCAAAGACCAAAACAAATTCAGCAAAATATGAGGGGAAAAGACAAAAGGTTTAGGGGTGAGCCTGCAGAGAGAGCCACGTGCAACATTACCCCTTTCCAGCCGTGATCTAGGGTAGACTAATCATTACCTTGATGGTCGTGCCTGCTTAGGCAATAGAACATAGACTATGGGCATCTTCTGCAGTGGCATTTGGGGTTTCTAGGCCCTTCTGAAACCAGTTGTTTCACTCTGTCAGCACTCTCTGTGGTCATTACACAACTTCATGGGTAGCCCTTCCCTCTCCTCATCTAAGCACTCCATCTGTGAGACTCATAGCCTTAACTTGCTCACAGATACATTCCAGTAGGTGGGCAGTACCACTATGGCCAACACATTGTGATAGAAAGTCCCTAAGGTCTGACTCCATACTGGTCAGACCCCCAACTCCATCTTGGACAACACTCCGCCCTAAGTCAACTCACTGTTTTATCTGTTGTAAACAATAACATTATGAATGTGGTCCACCTTTATAATTCATAAAACTGATAGAGTGTCAAGTGATTCCAATCATGACTTTGATATGACACTTGTGACACCCAGTCTGGAACAATTGTTCCCATATTAGTATGTCAAGGTCATCAAGAAACATTCCTAGATAATTCATCAAAGTGTTGTAGTTTGGATGGACATTCCTTCATCTCCTGTCTTCTTAAAGATATATCTAGAACCCTTTTTATGGCACCCATAATCTATGTACCATATTCCTGAAATATTTGTCGGATATTTTCTTCCCTGATAATGTTTGGTTTTGAGGGATCACCACTTGACCCCATAGGTAGAGAGGTCCTTCACCCCAGATTATCCTGCAAGATACCATCCGAAGTTTATTTTGGTTATTGCTGGAACTCAGAGATGATGATGCATCTTGTCTTACTCTGAAAAGGGCTCAGTGCCCAAGGAAGGCTGCTACCTCCGTGCTTTCTTGCCTTTCACAGGGAAAGTTTCCAATAATGACAGCCTGAGCTGTCAACAAGGAATGCAGTGCACCACTTCTCACTGAGAATGCAATTTACACTAATACATTTTCCCCTTGGATAGCGCATAGAAGGAGGTTTAAGGGCGTTAGGCTTTTGAATGACATTTTTAAACATGTTAGAAATGTTAATTTTATTATTCTTGTTTGAACATGTGTTCTTGCTGTTTTTACGATACCCTGTGTGATTATTTTAGACATAGTAAGCAACAGGTTTGAGGTTCCGTGACAATTGTAAGTGATGTTTTCGACTCGCACGAATATGGTCGAGTCTGGTATCTAAGAACCGCAAATGACGAGTTTAGTAAGTGTGCGCAGTTTCGCTGTGCTAACTTAAACCGTTCGTTTGATATGTGGGTTTTTCATCTGTACCCACGGGTTCCATCTTAGATACGGCATCCATTTTGTCTCTTGCCCTCAAGTAGCCAGCGAACGGACACTGTCCGCTTCGTCACCCTGGGACTCTCAGGATATTTGTGGAAGACACATGTACTTTGTAAATATCTTTTACGATGAGGGGGATGATGCTGTAAGGCAGATGGCCCCGCTCGAGGCTCATCTTGCCGTCCGGTTTATTGTCTCAGCCGTACATCTCATTAGGCACGTCCCTTTGATGCCTGTATCTCGTGTTTCCCGATACCTCCCCTTTTACACTCTTTTCAATCCCCCACTGTCTCCATCTTCCTCTGCACCTGTCCATTTCCCTATTTCGATCTGTTTTACTGCCGATTAGAATTCACTAATGTTGGGAAGATGGGTTTTTACAGTTGGGAACCGCCAAATGTTTCCGCACTTATGTTCCGGACCTTAAGTGTACCAAAGTGACCAAAGCGACCCCTCTGGGGGATAATTATGGGAACCAGGTTGTAAACTTTTGTGTACCATGTTGTCCTATGAGTAAAATTCTGTATAAAAGGAGCGACTCCACAGAACCAATTTGAAGCAGTCTCCCCAAGTTGCACGTGTTGTACTTGTCGTGACTTCTGTGTTCCCTGCAGTAATAAACCTTGAATGCTTTGACGCCGAAGGAAGTGTCCCGTGTCTCTGTAGTTTGTGCGCCGAAACAGGTATCCCATGAAGGTTATAGGTGTTGTTCCCTGGCACCGCTGGTACTGTTAAAAGTCCAGTCCTTCAGTTGGCGCCCCACGTGGGGCGACTTCAGCGGTACCGGTCCAAAGCCTGATGATCGTGAGGAACTTCGTGTGAAATCTCCGAGGGAAGGTGCACCCCGCTTCATCGATCCTGTTATCGAAATAAGTGGCCCGAAGTTTTTCCCTGCGAAGATTCCCGCCTCCTGACGGCTGCGACGGACCGATGCCCTGACTGTCGACCTGTCTTCGACGCCCGGCGTAGACCTTATGTACAAGCGAGACGACAGACGGGCCTTCCTGATGACGCCATTGAAGTTCTGAGTTAAGTATTTGTGGGTCGCTCCCAGTCCTTAGTAGTGGTTCTAGCTTTTGAAAGCTTTGTTGTTAGCCTTTAAGGCTTTGTGGTAATAGCTCACTGAGCTTTGTAATAGCCTTCTCAGGCTTTGTGGTTAGCTCTCCGAGCTTTGTAATAGCCTTAAGGCTTTGTTGTATTGCATGGTTCCATTGCATTTGTGGTTCTTAGTATTGGTTCTTAGTATTATTTGACAGTTGCAATTGCCAAAAACCGAGGGTTTTGACTTACACGAGGTTTTATTGCTTCGGTAATCCTTGAAGTTTGATACTAGGTTAGTGTGCACGATGCCTAGTCATAGTAATTTGTTTCGTATTTTCAAATGTTGCGCAATGGATTCCCGGTTGGAGGACTCATGTCCGATACCTCCAGTTGGAACTCCGATACATGATCTTTATAGTCGACATGGTGTGGGTCCTATAATCTATAATGATTACTGGGTCCGCTATACAAAGAAAGACGGTGACCTTAGATGGCCACCACATGGAACTTTTGAACTTTCGATTTTAGATAATCTTGAGGCTAAATTATTTTTAAAGAAAGCTAGGCCAGCTATGTTTGATTCCTTTCGGATATGGCGTAAAGAGGCCAAGCAGAAAGAAATCAAACAACTTAAAAAGGATAAAAAGCAAGAGTTTGTTCCGATAATGCAAGCTATAAAAGAATGTAGACAAGACAAAGAAGAAAAAGACATGGAAATCGCTACTAGATTGCATCACATGAAAATAGATAAATGTTACCCAGTTTTACCGAATAATCTAGAAAAGAAAAAAGAAGATTTGAAGGAGGATTCTTTGCTGTCATACTTGATGAAATCACCACCTCCTTATGTACAGGGTGCTACTGCTCCTGTAGTTGCTCCTGTAGTACCTCCTGTTGTACCTCTTGTTGCTCCAGCGGCTGCGGGCCAGCCCGCTGTTAACCCTACGTTTGTTTCACCACCTGTCCTCGTTCCTACTGCCCCTGTACCTGTACCTTCGCAGACTGTTGTTTCTGCTACTCCGACTATCTTGTCCGTTCCTACTATGCCTTCCTTCACCTCCAGTGTTGTTGCCCCTGTTTTTCTTTCCCCTTCTGTTCGTAAGCGTGTTCCTAACACTGTTGCTACCCTTTATTCACCTCTTTCTGGTCCGTTATTTTCGTCTGATTCATCTGAAACTCCTCAGAGACGGAGTCAGATCCCTAGTGGTAGGGAGAAAGAGACGTTAGTAACAATGGCACATAGGTGGATAAGACATCCTGCTAATTACACTCCACGTGTAGTCTTTGATACGTTTTCTCAGTTTAATGAGCCTACGCAGAGATTCGTATTTGAGGAGATGTGTAACTTTTTGAGAGAAGAATGGTATAATGATGATGTAGATAATGTACCGTCCGACATAATTGAACTTCAGAGTCACTTTTCAAACGGTATGATTATAGGAGACGATGTACGACGTGCAGTGGAACGCTTATTAGCATTCAGACCCACAGCACATTCTCGGGTGACATTAGATGATACCACTGAGAACTGGAAAGCGGTTCCTGGTCAGTATCCCATGAGAGAAGTTCCGCCACTGTGGGTGCCTGGTGATCCTAATGCGAACCCTGTGGTGCTACCGCATTTTCGAAGGGTGTGGATACATCTTCCATGGAAACGATCGGAAGTTTTGCAAGTGAAGCAATCCTTACCCGATCCGCGTAAAAATCCGGCTGGTTATTATAAGGAGTTATCACAACTGATAGAAGCTTCTATTATGAACCTTGCCGACATCGACATGTTGTTTGGCAACGTTGTACCGCAACCAGTTTGGGCTAAAATTCGTCAAGCCAATCACGCAGCTGAATTAGGGGGTGATTGGGCTGCACTGCTAGCAGCTGATGCATTACAAGTCGGTGGGGCCAAGCCTGAACAGTTGATCTTGGATTTGCCTCAGAAAATCATTACGCTCATGAAAACTCTCATGCCAGCGATGAAGGTGAACTGGGATAAGTTATCAGCTTGTAAGCAAAAGAAAGATGAGAGTGTCTCGGATTTCTTTACAAGGTTTGAGGAAGCGTTTGTCGACCACAGCGGCCAGGACATGGGCGCTGAGGGAGGCCAGCGGTTATTCGTTGACAAATTCGTGTCAAATTTGCTGCCTGAACTAAGCAACAAATTGAAGAATTCAGAGAGTGCGTGGGCAGTTTCAACCCCTGCGCAAATACTAGCAACGGCCCAGTATTATGAGAATAGGGAAAAGGAAGAAAGTGATCGTGTAGAAAAGAAAACAAAAGAACTCAAAACGAAGGTTTTGTTGCAGCAAGCATACCCTCCACGATCAAACCAAAATGATGCACAACAGCAGTATCGACCACGACCACAGCTCGATAGAACACAGCCGCGCTCTCACAACTTTGATTACAGATCTTCACTTGGGTATAATCAGTGCGCATATTGTAGGAAAGAGGGACACCTAAAATATGATTGTCTTGCCTTACGGGACCGTCTGAATGGTGTGTCGACACGTGGAAACCGTGGTGGTGGTCCTCAACAGGCACCTCGTGGTAGAGGTCGTGGTTCATCCCACAATCAGAGTGATCGTTATCAAAATCAATCAGACGCAAATAATTGTTTTGACCAGCGAAATACGGGGTCAGTTCGATCTGCACAGTATAATGTGGATGACTATTACGTAGGGCACAAGACTGTTGTAAATGACCATTACTAGGACAGCCAACGACAAAGAGAGGGAGTAGTGTCAGTTCCGGTCGATCAGAGTGGGCCTTACGTTGCAGTGGCTACATCAGGTGTAGTTGAGCCTTTTCTGTTAGACACTGGTGCGACGAAAAGTTCTATCATGCATTCAAAACTCCCTGGCGCACCTTTGTCTGGCTTAACGAATGTTTCCGTTGGATTCTCTGGCGCCCCTGTTAGTAACCCAGTCTCTAGTCCTTTGCCTCTTATGATTGGACCTCGTGAGCTAACGGCTCCACTGATTCTATCTACAGGTTGTGGTGAAAATCTTTTGGGTCTGGATTTGTTGAAACGATTATATGCAACATTGTATTGTTCCCCCGAAGGAGTGGAACTTACATTGGGACGGAGAGTGATCTCTCCCATGTATTTATCGGTTGATAAATTCCCACCGGAATTGAGTTCCCTCCCTGCGTCTCTATGGGCCACAGGTCCCAATGACGTGGGTCTGTTAGACATTCCACCCTATGTGATTCAATTGAAACCGAATGCGCGATTACCGCGTTTACCTCAATATCGTATTTCTCTTGAAGGCGAACGAGCACTGTTAGCAATCGTTCATGATCTCATTGGAAAAGGTGTTGTTGAAGAAACTCGTGGAAACGTGTGTAATAGCCCTGTATTGCCAATTCTGAAACGAACTGACCCAACTAAACCTCCTGTGTATCGCTTTGTTATAGATTTGAGAGAGGTAAACAAAATAGTGGTTCCACAATTTCCCGTGGTCCCTGACATTACGGCTTTACTAACAATGATTCCGGCATCTGCCTCCTGGTTCACAGTGATCGATTTAAAGAATGCTTTCTTTAGCATCCCGATTGCAGAGGAAAGCAGAGACCTATTCGGATTCTCATTAGGAGGTCGCAGTTTTAGACTAAAACGCGCTCCACAGGGCTACTGTGAGAGTCCATCAATCTACAGCCAAGCACTTAAAGGTCAACTTGACGCCTTTGTATTACCAACGGGTGCAGCTTTGATTCAATACGTTGACGATCTTTTACTGGCAGCTGATACAGAAGTTATTTGCAAAACGGCTACAGTATCATTGTTACACTATCTACATGAATTGCACCACAAGGTATCGCCTTCAAAGCTACAGTATTGTTGTCAAGAAGTTACCTATTTAGGTCACTTATTGTCAAGAGAAGGGAGAAGGTTGACCCCAGAGAGAATTGCAGCGATTTCCCGAATGACTGTGCCAAAAACCCAAAGAGATGTTCGCGCCTTTTTAGGTATTACGTCCTACTGCAGACAATGGATTCCAAATTTTTCATTGTTGGCGAAACCATTGATAGCCCTTACGTGCAAGGATGTTTCATCCCCAGTACCTTGGTCTGAAGAATGTCAGAAAAGTTTTTCTGAATTGCGTGATGCGCTGTGTTCGGCTCCTGTGTTGGGTACCCCTGACTACAGTAAGCCGTTTACACTATACGTTCACGAGAGGGATGGTTGCGCGTTGAGTGTTTTGACACAACCTTTTGGTGGTAAACAACGCCCATGTGCCTACTTTTCTTCGACTTTAGACCCAGTAGCAAGAGCCTTGCCAAGTTGCTTAAGGGCAACAGCGGCAGCTGCGGCGTCCATTCGACAGTCTGCAGGTCTAGTCATGGATAATATGCTCACGGTAATGGTTCCGCATGCAGTCGACACTCTATTGAACCGAACGAAAACTCAACATCTGACAAGTGCAAGATTGTCTGGATATGAGTTGACATTGCTGGCCAGTCATATACGGATAAAACGATGTAATGTGTTGAATCCAGCAACATTGCTGCCGATCGACGCAGAATCAAGTGGTGAAGCAGTACATGACTGCTATCTCAAAACTGAAAAGGAAACCAAGGGTCGCATTGACCTAAAAGATACTCCATTGACAGATCCCGATGGTACTTTGTATGTGGATGGTTCTTGTTTCAAGTTGCCGAACGGTGATGTGACGACTGCGTATGCTGTAGTTACATTGAGAACGATTGTGGAAAGTGCAAGATTAAGTCAGAATTCGGCTCAGGCTGCTGAGTTAATTGCTTTGACGAGAGCGTGTGTGTTGTCTAAAGATAAACGGGTGAATGTGTTTACAGATAGCCAGTATGCGTTTGGTGTGGCACATAGTTTTGGACGATTGTGGAGAGAGAGAGGATTCCTTACGTCACATGGTACGAAGATTCAACATGGACAGCTTGTAAATGATCTTTTAGATGCACTCACATTGCCTAAACAGGTGGCCATAATCAAATGTAGCGCACATCAGAAAGTAACGGATGATGTTGGTCGTGGAAATGCGTTTGCGGATGAGACTGCTAAGGAGACTGCCCGGAACCTTAGCACTCGAATGTATGTGACGAGTTCGGTTAGGTGGCCTGCAGAATCAAGTATGTGTGAAAACACTATCGAGAATGTGAAAGCAATTCAGAATGAGGCCACCGAGACTGAAAAGACGAAGTGGAAAGAAAGTACGGGAAAGTTGGATGCGAATGGTTGTTGGATTGACTTATCGGAACAGAAAAGATGGATGTTGCCTGATGCGTATGTGCTGGCTGTTGTGACTATGGCACATGGGTTAGCACATATTAGCGCGAAAGGTATCTGTAAATTGCTGTTTCCAGTGTGGAAGAATGATGGTATTACGAAATGTGCTGAACGCTTGGTTAAGAATTGTATGGTATGTATGTTGTACAATCCTGGTAAGGGAACCCCAACTCCTCCTGGTAGTTTTGCTCCCCCTTCATGCCCCTTTGAGGTGATCCAATTGGACTTCATCCATATGGAACGATGCAATAACCTGAAATACGTTTTAGTTGTTGTTTGCGCATTCTCCCGATGGATTGAGGCCTATCCTCTCAAAGACAATACTGCTTTGTCCACTGCGAAAATCCTACTGAAGGAATACTTTCCTCGGTATGGAATGCCTAGAATTGTGTGGTCAGACAACGGAAGTGAGTTTGTGGGGAGTGTGATGAAGAGTGTGTGCAAAGGCCTTGGAATTAATCAGAAATTCCATAGTGCCAATCATCCTCAGTCAGCTGGTTTGGTTGAAGGGTACAATGGCACCCTTAAACTAAAACTAGCAAAAATTCAGGCTACGACAGGTCTTTCGTGGCCTGACGCTTTACCCTTAGCATTACTGTCAACAAGGGCAACTGTACACTCCCGAGTAGGGCTCAGTCCCTATGAAATAGTGTTCGGTCGTCCTGCCAATGTTTGGGGGGTCCCTAGACCGGGTGCCTTTTGTGAACTTGAGTATCCAATGTTAATCGATTATCTTTATGACTTGACTGCTAAACTGAGGTTAATTCACCAACAGGTTCACGAAGCATTGCCAACGCAGACGGAGGGTCCAGGCCACCCGCTCCAGCCCGGAGATTGGGTGGTAACACGAAATTTTTCGCGCAAGAACAATTTGGATCCCAGGTTCACTGGACTCTATCAGGTCCTCCTTGCCACGAGAACTGCAGTTCGTCTCGAGGGGCGGAAGAATTGGGTGCATGCCACCCATACCAAGAAAGTCCCCATTCCGTTGCCAGCAGACTCGTGGGTAAGGAAAGGCATTGCATCAACTGAAACCGAAGGATTGCCGGCGTTTGTACCTTTCAGCGACGCACAACCTGTCGGAGAATCCTCAGTGCAGCAAAAAGGCATTATTGAACACTTGTCATCAGAAAACTCAAGACCAGAACATTCAGCTGATCAACAGGGCGTTGTCCCTTCGACGAATCTTTTGTTCAACGAACAGACACGTCCTGGGAAAACCCGATATTTTTTGAGATCCAGCACTAAAGACTAATAAAAAAACCCGTTCTGTCCCTTGACAAGTGCATTATCCCGTTTTCCATGATCAGTTTGAACACTCATACTATTGTAATTATTTTGTATATATTCATTGAGCTTCGTTCCTTACACTTTTTGTTTCCACAGCTGAGAGACATTTGTTTTTTTTTTATATATATATATTTGTGAAATAAAGGCCGTAGGGCCGCGCGTGTACTTCCTCCTGGTTAGTAGGTCTTGACGCTAGGTTAAAGACCGTCGATTTCTGGGAACTCCTAGGAATTGACTATTGCTACACAGAACGAAGTGCGTCAAGAAACGTTGCGGACGGTCATAGGGAATGGCATTTTCGAAGCTGATGGACTTGGAAAGAGCTCAAGCACAAAGATTCAAGCTGCAGCAACTCAGTCGTACCAAATGTTTTGTGTTCCAAATATTCGTACTGTTTGTGACTGTTTCTGCGTTATTGGCGGGTGGAGTGTATTACACAATGTCTTACTTCTTGCCTTCTACTATACCTACTCTTACCCCTGACCTTAAACCCACCTCCACTGTTTCTCCTCATTCTTTTCACATCTTACCTGAACACGAGCAGGCTAGACGTGCAGAATTCCGCAACAATTCCTTTATTCAGCTCCTTCATCAGCATCAATTAGTGGTTAACACTACTAATTGTTGGGTGTGTGGGTTGATGCCACATACTACGGATAAGGGAATTCCATATCTGGTGTTACCGTATAGCTCCCAAGGGTCTGCTCGAGCATTTCAAACAATGTTTCGAAGCGCACTGGGTTTCCACCCCATTCGAGAACCACGTTCCCCCTACTCTGGTCCTACCTCGTACCAAAAATCTTTGTCTATAGCAATAGAGGATTTAGATAGCGATATCTATGATCCCTCGCTTATCCCTGAAGAAGAGGTACAAGCCTATAGGGTCCTAAGTAGAGGCGAATATAGTGTGTTCACTGGTGAAAAACAGCTTAAAAGCTCGCCTCCGATATGGGTCGTACCCCACATTGGTAATTTTTGTTTAATAGGTCGCGGCCGTAGATCGAAAGCCCGACTTGGAGAGAGTGCTTGCGCTGAAAATTATATTTTGCCAATGGTCTCGTCCCCTGTGTTTTTGGCTGCCAAGGGTACATACTTTATTTGTCATGATCGTGCGTATGCATGGTTGCCCTCTGACTTCATGGGCTCATGTTTTATCGCAAACTTGTTGCCTCCGACGTTTACTGTAGATGCAGATTATCACAAAACTAGAGTTGTGAGGGGCGTAATTAGCGAAGAGGATACTGCCGGTCAAGAGGCAGGAGACTTTTTCAAGGGTTTCCTCCCATTTTGGGGACCTATGGTTAATAGTAGAAACCTAAGACAGTTGACTCGAGTGGTAGAATCGACAGCTAATATTACTGCCAGTGCCCTTGGTAATATCACCACAGAACTTCAGGCAGATAGACTTATGACGTTACAAAACCGTATGGTTTTAGATGTGATCTTAGCAGATCGAGGTGGGGTATGTAAGGTGATCCATTCGAGCTGCTGTATTTTCATTCCTGATAACGCTCCGACTGTCTATCAAGCCATCTCGAAGTTGCATAAGATCTCCGAATCCATACACGTGGATGTAGGGGATTGGACGCTACTTGGATGGTTTTGGGGCCTGATGTCGACTTGGGGTTGGAAGATTCTGACGATCATTGGAGTCGTTGTAGTGTTCCTGTTCACGTGTTGCCTTTGCGTGCAGTGCGGTCCTGCCTTATGTGGCCTCTGTGCTACAACGTGTATGAGACAGCCACCTGTTACCAAAGGGTCTCGGTTGGACAGAGCTATGCTACAGCAACATCTCGAGGGTCTGATGAATATCGAATATGATTCCGACTAGTGCTTGCCTACATGAGGGCAAAAGGAGCGTCTGAGGTTCCGTGACAATTGTAAGTGATGTTTTCGACTCGCACGAATATGGTCGAGTCTGGTATCTAAGAACCGCAAATGACGAGTTTAGTAAGTGTGCGCAGTTTCGCTGTGCTAACTTAAACCGTTCGTTTGATATGTGGGTTTTTCATCTGTACCCACGGGTTCCATCTTAGATACGGCATCCATTTTGTCTCTTGCCCTCAAGTAGCCAGCGAACGGACACTGTCCGCTTCGTCACCCTGGGACTCTCAGGATATTTGTGGAAGACACATGTACTTTGTAAATATCTTTTACGATGAGGGGGATGATGCTGTAAGGCAGATGGCCCCGCTCGAGGCTCATCTTGCCGTCCGGTTTATTGTCTCAGCCGTACATCTCATTAGGCACGTCCCTTTGATGCCTGTATCTCGTGTTTCCCGATACCTCCCCTTTTACACTCTTTTCAATCCCCCACTGTCTCCATCTTCCTCTGCACCTGTCCATTTCCCTATTTCGATCTGTTTTACTGCCGATTAGAATTCACTAATGTTGGGAAGATGGGTTTTTACAGTTGGGAACCGCCAAATGTTTCCGCACTTATGTTCCGGACCTTAAGTGTACCAAAGTGACCAAAGCGACCCCTCTGGGGGATAATTATGGGAACCAGGTTGTAAACTTTTGTGTACCATGTTGTCCTATGAGTAAAATTCTGTATAAAAGGAGCGACTCCACAGAACCAATTTGAAGCAGTCTCCCCAAGTTGCACGTGTTGTACTTGTCGTGACTTCTGTGTTCCCTGCAGTAATAAACCTTGAATGCTTTGACGCCGAAGGAAGTGTCCCGTGTCTCTGTAGTTTGTGCGCCGAAACAGGTATCCCATGAAGGTTATAGGTGTTGTTCCCTGGCACCGCTGGTACTGTTAAAAGTCCAGTCCTTCAGGTTCACCCTGTTGTAAAAAATATTTTTAGTCAAAATTGTCTTTTCTTCTTAGTGCAGTGTGTGTGTGAGATACTGTGAGGAACAAAATAGGTTTACTGTTACTGTTATGCCCCTGATCCCTTTTCAAAGATTGTTAGCAACCAAAAAGCAATAATTTCTCTTCAACTATGTACTGAGTTGGGTTCTGCAAGATTACAATATTCTGTCTTTCACAATTAGCACTGGTGCATTGAACTTCAGCACACTTGGGTCACATGTGGGTGGGAAAACAAACCTTGTAGAACTTCACTAGTGCCACAGTCTATGCAGCAGTTGGTTTCCAATGATGGCCACATATCTTACAAATAAACCTTGAGCATTTCTTTCACTATTCACACACACACTTGTGAAGCATTATTACATTGTTAGATGTCCTTGGAACTCATGGTTACCTCATACTGAGGATAAGGGAACACCTATTTCTGCAGGTTTGTTAAGCTTAACTTTTAAATGAGTTATTCCCCATTCTGTGGTTTTTCAAATTCTTTGATTCTATTTTCAATTACATCCATTCACAATGGCGGACCCTATAGTGATAGTTACTTTTGTAATTGCTGCACATGCGGCATATGCCTTTGAGACATTTTAATCATGGGCAGAGTTTGAGCCTAACAATGCTCCTTTAGGGAAGTGTCAAGAACATACAGCAGTAGATCAGCCAGTACACAATAGAGGTTCACAAGATTTGGAAATACCTTTGACTTACCAGTAACACCAGAACTAGTTCGCTGGACAATTACCACATACACACAGGAATATCCGCATGGGACCCCTGAGCAATAAGGGACTAAGAGCCAGATGTAGGTGGCCAAATGCCGGTCGGTAACGCCTTAAAATACCGATTTTCGGCCGTTACCGACCGGTATTTGGATACTGAGATGTAGGGCCACCTAAAATACAGATTCGGTAATTTTACAGATTCGATACTTTTACAGATTCGGTAAAATTGCCGATTCTTTTAAATTACAGAATCTGTTTTGGCCTGCTCCGCTCAGCTCGCAAAGTCCTGCCTCTTCTTCCTCTGACATCAAGGAAGTT
Source organism: Lissotriton helveticus (assembly GCF_964261635.1). NCBI lineage: Eukaryota > Metazoa > Chordata > Amphibia > Caudata > Salamandridae > Lissotriton > Lissotriton helveticus. The sequence continues at coordinate 1,960,712,323 of NC_136063.1, read as the reverse complement.
GCTTATTCAGGGGCTTATTACATCTAGACTAGATTATAGCAATGCTATTTTTCTGGGTGCCCCTGAAGCAACGTTTAATAAACTCCAGCAGGTCCAAAATGCTGCTGCAAGGCTGCTTATGGGCGTGCCTAGGATGCAGTCAGCTAAACCGGCCTTAAAGGTACTGCACTGGCTCCCGGTGCGGGAAAGGGTCAAATTTAAGGCTCTCTGCACAGCACACAAAATTCTTCAGGGGAAGAGCCCTCCTATCCTGAGGAACTTAGTGGTACCTTATAAAGCTAATAGAGCATTGCGCTCTGATCAGAAACACCTTCTCCAAATTCCCAGAGTAAAAAGGGCCCGCACTGGTGGGAGAAGATTTCTGGTCAACACAGCCATTTTGTGGAACGCGCTCCCTTTGAAGTTGCGCTCTGAGACCTGTACTCTGCGGTTTCGCAAAAGTCTTAAAACTCATTTGTTTCCTGCTTGATGGCACTGAACTGGCCGTTGGTTGACTGTTGGCGTCTGGACAAGCGCCGGGATGCCCGAGGGTAACTGTGCGCTATATAACATTTTAAATAAATAAAATAAATTTTAAATATTATGAGATGTAGGTAGCACTGTAATCAGTGCTACAGGGCTTTAAGAATTCGTTAATTACCACCAACTAGAAGTTGGTGGTAAATAATGAAAAGGCTTGAAAAAGCATTTTTTTTGCTTTTCAAACGCTGCCATGTTGCAGACATACATGCCCTTAGGGCATGTATGTTTGCAACAGGTGCACCCATACACGATTGAGGGGTGCAACAGGGTGTCAAAGTGACACCCTCCCACCCTTCAATGTTTCCCCCAATTACCGAATCGGTATTTACCGATTCGGTAATTGACATTCATTCCTATGGGCCTCCATGCCCATAGGAATGAATGGCAATTACCGAATCGGTAAATACCGATTCGGTAATTACAGAATCTTACCGATTCGGTAATTTCAAAAGAGAAATTACCTACATCCCATTTACCTACTCTTAAATACCGAATCGGTATGATTCGGTATTTAAGAGTAGGTAAATCGAGATTACCTACATCTGGCCCTAAATGGCCAGTCTTGGCCGGCTACATACCTGTTCCCCTTCCTGACACCTTGGCATATTCTGAGATGGTCAGAGTGCTAAACTACACTGTCTCCTTATACAGGAGATTTGTGTAGTTCATACATCATACTTTGAGCTCTCGCCCATCTCTCACAGCAGGGCAAGCAACTCCAACACAAGTACAATCTATTTGTCTCGAGAGTATTAATGCTATCATGGGTAAGGCACCTGCGAAGCAAAATGAGATGGCCTTCTGGTTTGCTCACAACCAATTGGAAGTGGTGTATCCATACACCCCCCAGGATAAATGTAGGATATTGACTATGCGTCTTCCTCTTGAGATGGTTCCACTAGTAGAGGCGTGTAACTCCTGGCGAGTCATATTTGCATGCATCTACAAAAGTACACATGGCACGCCTTCATTGGCCATGCTCCCTGATGTGCTGAAACAGGTAATGAATGAGCATGGTGCAGCACCAGCTCTAGACTAATGCAGGAAACTAATGAGAAATGTCTCTACGGTTTCCTCTATCATCCTAAGGGATATTAATGGAGAAGCTTCAGTTCTGTCTATACGTCAGGAACTGGAAGCTGTTCCATTTCAAGACCACAAATGGGAACTACCTAAAGTAATTGTGGTTGTCTACACCTCTGTTGGTTGTGATACTTTAGGTACACGAGCACTGTTTCTCCACATTTAAATTCTAAAAGTGACATTGAAGAAAAATGTGCAACATAAGGAAAGAAGAAACAGAGGAAGAAAGAGAAAAGACGGACTAGATCACCGCATCTCAGGAATCCGGTAGGGGTGGTTACAACTTAAAGAACCATGAGAAAATTAAAAAGCCTGAATGGTATCAACATTCTGGTTAGCCGCTGTTAGACCTGGCATCATTGGTGTGGTTTCCCTTGACTTTTTGCCTTCAGATCTCCTGTTTTAGCTTACTTTGTTTTTGCTGACTTTAGGACTCTGGGCACTTCACCACTGCTAAGCAGTACTAAAGTGCATATATGCTCTGCTCGTAACATGGTAACATAGGTTTAGCCACAAGTGGCATTGTAATTCACTGACACATCTGCCCAGGTCTTATATTATAAATGCTAGTAGGGGGCCTGTAGCATTGATTGTGCTGCCCACTTCATTAGCCCTTTCATCATGTCTGCCATTGTAGATCCTGTGTGTACAGTTTTAAACTGCCATGTCAACCTGGCCAGTAAACCCTCTTGCCAGACCCAAACCTTCCTTTTTAAAACATATAAGTCATCCTTAAGGTAGGTCTGGACAGCGCAAGGGCAGGGTGCAGTGTGTTCAAGAAGTAGGGCAAGTACTTTTAAGGTTTACATGTTCTAGTAGCAGTGATAACGTTTTTAATTAATGTTTCACTACTGGAAGGACTATCTCCCCCATAGGTTAACATTGGGATTACCTTATTACATTTTATAAGTTTAATTTCCAATTGGGAATGGATGGGACCTCAAGTTTGGTGTCTCTAGAATTACAATTTAAAATCTAATTTCACCATATGTTGGGATTTTGAATTGTAATTCTGAAAAGGCCACTTTTAGAAAGTTGGAATTTTCTTACTTTGGACATTTAGTGCCTTCTGCCTGTTTCTGAAAACACATCTGGGGTGGGTGACAGCTGAGCTTTGTGCATTCCTTCTGGACAGTCATGCACAAAGGGAGCTTAGGTGTGATGGGCATATCCTGATGGGCCATCCTGAGCAGGATGGGAGAGAGGATCTGACACTTACACCTGAAAATATCGTGTCCTATCCCCACAGAAAGGGCTGCATGTTCTCCTGAAGTGAGTCTGGAGCGAGGGTGGGAAGGGCAGGGACTCTGTGCATTTCAAAGGCCTCTCTTTAAAGTCTATCCCACTTCAAGGGTAGTGTCTTGTGTGAGAGAGGTTCTGGAAAATCCGATCAAGACAGCAGTTCCACCGCCGTCTAGTTTATCCAACATTGATCAATTTGACATGTCTTTAGCAAATCTATTTGATGTTCTATCTGAAGAAGATTGACTCATTCTGAGCCACATCGGAAGTTCACTCTTTGATTTGTCTAAGGAGTCAGTAATTGTGGAGAAGGGGAGCAAGTTAGGGCCAGTAAGGACTAGCCATTCTTCTCCCCTTGTGAGCTGGAATGCAGCTGGACTTAAAGATAAGATCATTATTCACGACTGGTCATATTTTGTAAGCAAGTTTGATATTGTCATTTTACAGAAACCTGAGCTACTAACCCTATTTCATGTAAAGGTTTTTCTTTTTACTCCTGCATTACCTTCATCTCATGAAAGAGGTAGGGGTGGACTTTCGATATGGGTGAAACTGTTGAATATTGATTTGGGTAGTCCTGCCTTTCAGGCTCTGCTTGTTAAAGACAGTCAGTTTTTATTTTAGCTGAGAAACTTTTATAATAAAGATTTTACTAATTATTTTTATCTTCTTTTTGAGTACTTGCTCCATTGTATTCTGCGTTTGAGCCAATGGGTAAGGTGCCACACATCAACCAAGTTTTTGCTCTGTGAGGACGTCAATGCAAAATTAAGGAATATGCATGAGGAGTTGGGCTACAAGTACACTGATAATCAAGAAGACCTCATTGACATTAGAGGTAGAGAATTGGGGTATTTTTTTAGCTTCAAAAGATGTTGTGGATTATATTAAGGAGAGGGGACGGTCTTCCATTATTAATGATATATTTGCCACAAAGAACCTTCTTCAGGAGTTCTCTCAAGGCTCAATTATAGAGACTCAATGGAGGGATCACAATGTACTGTCTATAGCAGAGTATTTCTGTGTGTGCAAGGACGTCCCCCCTGCAGTATACACTACAAGTACCCAGTACTCAAGAGATGGGCTTAGACTGGTTTGGTATTTGTAGGAGCCAAAGGCTACCCTTAGTCTTCTTTAAAAAAATAATTTATCAGCATTTATGAGTTGTCTAGAAGAGGAGAGTTGGGAAGTATTAAAGAGCCTACTATCAACATTTAAACTTATTCATTAAGAGTCATTTGATGAAACCCCTATTGCCCAACCCATGACCAGTCACCTAAGTAAGGCTCTGCCACCAATCGCTGTTAAGAAAAGCCCTCTCTGGCCACCCTAGAGATATTTTGGATGTCCGGAAGGCCAGGAAGGTCTATAAATGCATCATTAAGGGCAGGAAGAACTTTCTGAATAATAGGGACTGGGAACAGCTAGAATTGGCACCAATAGCAAAGTGTTTTAAGACATTGTTAAGAAGCTCCGTCAGAGGGATGCTCTGGCTAATGTGCCCTTGATCTGTAATATTTCTGGCTTGGAGTGGGTGAAGCACTTTGTCCCTATTTACCTTGTTGCAAAGGATAAGACATATTATGATTTATTATGGGCCCTCCTGGAAACTCGCATCCCTTTCAGACTTTCCTATCAAAAGTGAAGGAAGCTATCATATGAGCTCTGGAGTTAAAACTGCCTGACAGGATGGGATACCTATGGACCTTTTTAAGAGCAACATCAAACTCTGGGTGCGTTGCTTTCAAATTTGTGCAATAACTCTTTGTGTAGCAGGAATCTGTACTCTTGTGCACTCTCAATAATTGTTCCAGTTTTTAAAAAGTGGATTATGATCACCCAAGAGTTACTGGTGAGTTTTCACTTATCAATACCACTGTAAAGAACCTGGGGAGGGTAATTTTGAATCGTTTAAGATTGTGGGCGAGTCTTAATTATATTTTGTCCTTGTGTCAGTATGACTTTCGTCCAGGGCTTGTTACTGTGGAACAGTGCCTGAACTAACATTTGATTGTGGATAAGTACCCGATTCTCAGGTGCTGTTCACTTTACCTTGCTTTTATGGATTTATCCACTGCATTAAATTGTGTGAACAGGACAAAGCTATGGCTGATTTATAGATCTGGGTGTTGAAGTTCTCGTGCTGAATTTCCAAGGGCACGCTGTGGCACGATGTGGCCAAGCAGGGGAATTTCTCATAATTTTCCTTTAGCTAATGGAATATGCCAGGGATGTGTCTTGGCACCTTTGCTTTTCATTATTTACAATATTGAATTGACTTACCATTTGTCTGTAGCTATTAGTGATGTACCGAAAGTTTCTAACTCACTCATCCTGGCATTATTATACACTGATGACACTGTTTTAATGGCAAGGACTGTTCAAGCTTTACACATCTTGGTGGAGACCTTTGTTTCTTTCATGGGCAGCTTAGATTTCTCAACAAATTTTGGGAAATTTCATATAATGTTGTGTAGTTCATGGAGGAGTCATATGACGTCCCTGCTGATTAGTAATCAGTCTTTGAGTTGTGTGAAGAATTTCCCTATCTTGGTGTTACATTTGATTCAGCAGGCACCCAATAGCACTAGGTAAATGACTCTCTCAAATGAAATCAAGCAGGGCATGTTAGAGCTTTATTTAATCTCTCCCAGAAAGCAGGTAAGGGGCTTATCTCCCGTTATATTATGATTTATATCTTGCAGTGTGTTCCAACGGCTACATGTGGAGCTGAGGTCTAGGCTTATCATAATGCCTATAATATACAGGTCACAGTAAACCGGTTCTGCAGGAGTCTTTTAAACCTCCTGCCTACCAGCTCTCATTTTAAACTGCATTTGAATCTAAATTTGTCCAATGTTTCTGACATAGTTAAGTTGGTACCGCCTTTGCTTTGGATTAATGTGTGGTCAAATGTTGAGATAGGTTTTAACATCAAGGTTATTTTAGATTGCCTCAGCTCAGACAAGGGTATTTCTATCCACTGATTGAAATACGTTTGTAAATATTTTACTGGTATTAGATTTCCTAAAATGTTAACCTTATCAATCACTTTAAGAAAACCTGGGAAGAAGCTTACGAAGTCACGCCACACCGATTATTTGCCTCACTCAAAGATTGGAGGAGTGCTCTATTCATAATTATTTTATGCTTTTATCTTTGGGGAGATGACTTTTTTTTATCTTTGGAATTCGCACTATGGGAGAGGTCACCCCTCTTCAGTTTTAGGACAGGTTTATTGTGGCGACTCCCGTGTCTTTCAGACTGGGTAAATCATTTGGGGGACAGTTTATCGCCCTGTCCATGTGAGGAATTGGTGGAACAATCTGTGCTGCATTTTATGTTCTTGTGAATTTAATAGATTTTTTTTAAATGTTTTCTTAAACAAATGTTAAAACCTCTTGCTTTTCAGAAATGTAAAGATGCCTTAACGTATTTATAGCTGTTAGGCAGCCTATACGTATGTTATAGTGCATATCGCTTCTTTAAAATGTCTGTAGAAAGTAGGAGATCTTTGGATGGCTGATAGGAGGCTATCAGGAGGTGTATTTCCCTTCTTTAACTGCACTTTACTGCAGAGGTGTTTACAATAAGGGTATGTGTAGGACTTGGCCTTTTTGGCTAAAGTTCCCTAAACTTTTTGCTTTCCCCCTGGACCGTTTTCCTGACATGGAGTTGCTTTTAGATGCTTTGGGTACTTTGCCACCGCTGATCAGTGTCAAAGTACAAGTGTTTCCTATGTAAAGTGTGATGGTAATTGGTCGGCCATGATTGGTATGTTTGCCTTACTAGTAAAGTCCCTAGTGATGTGGATTGTGTGTGCCAGGGCTAGTAATGCAAAGGCGCACAGAGAAGGGCCCTACACTGCAGTGTACGGCCCGCGTGCAGTTTGCTAATTTAGCTTGTTGTCCTGACAAGTGTAACCCCTTGTCAGGTCTTACTGACCCTTTTTCATACACATTGGGTACTCCCTGGGCAGGGTGCAGTGTTGTTAAAAGGCAGTACATATACTAAGGTGTGTGTTATGTCCTTACAGTGAAAAACACTCAATTTTGTTTTCCACTGCTGAAAGGCCTTTCTGCCCATAGGACAGAATGAGGGAGGCTGGGTGTTTGTGTTTTGGTAGCCTAGTTTCCTGTAGGTTTATAATGGAGAGGTGAAGTTTGGTATGTATAAACTCACAGTATCATAACACATCTTTCTATGAAAATGGTTTTGTCACTGTGTGTTTAGAAACCACTCTTTTAGACAGTGGCGGAGTTTTGTGCTTTAAGCATTTCTGTGTGTCTGCTGAATGTGGATTGACTGTCTTGATCTGAGAGGTGAGAGGAGGTGGGAGTGGTCCTGACCTAGGGAGGGGTTGAGATGGCTCCAGGCTGCCCTGCATCTGGAGAGTAGGGGGAGGAGAAGCCCGGTAGGTGAAAAGGCATGGGCTGGTGCCATAAACCAATTGACCCATCTCCTGCTGAGTGATTAAGGATCCAGGCCCCCAGTATTAAAGGGAGAAAGGTGACACTGAGAGGGAGACACCCAGAAATGATTTAGAAAGGGGTCAGGGACCCCTGAGCACAACAAACTTCAAAGACATTCAGGGGTATAACAATGAGAGCTGAAACCCCTGAACAATGGAATTAAACAGAAATGGATTGAGACTGAAAAGGCTTGGACCCCTTTCGTGGGCGAGAGGAACCTCTACTAAGGAAGCAGCAACAGAAGAGACTGCTGGGGAAACACCAACTCTTGCTTCATGATCTGGGGCTGGTCTGCAGTTTGCTGTTCTAACCAAGGAAGAGGCTGTTTGGACTGTGCTTGTAGGCGCTGGGTCCCCCTGCTTGACAAAGACTGTGCTTTATGCTGTGTCTTGAACCCCAAGGGTCCGAGGTGAGCTGGATCCCTGTTTGGAAACACAGGAACATAAATGTTTCCGGAGAAGTCCCAAGCAATACGGGGTGCACATGCTTTTGCAGCTTGAGACCCTCAGAAGTTGTGCCTTGTGATTGTGGGCACACAGGAGTAAGCTGCGTGGCAAGGTGCAAGCCAGGGTGTTGGTGAAGAGCGCCTGGTCGTTGTGTGCACTGAGCGAAGAAGTGAGTCTCGGACGTGCAGGGTGCATGTCGTGGTGCAGCCAAGTCATTGGTGAAGAGCGCCTGGTAGTTGTGTGCACCGGGAAAAGAGGTGAGACTCGGACACACAGGGTGCGTGTCGAGCTGCAAGCTGAGGAGTTGGTGAAGAGCGCCTGGTTATCGTGTGCACCAGAGAAGAGGCAAGTCTTGGATGCACAGAGAGCGTGTCGAGGTGCAACCAGAGGTGCTGATGAGGAGTGCCTGGGTAGTGTGTGCACTGAAATCAAAGTAAGTGTCCACAGTGCTAAGAGCGGGTCTCGGTGTCCACTCGGACCGCCGGGAGAGGGGCCAGGTCATTGGGCCCTCGAAGTGAAACAGTAGCGGCCCGGACCGGCAGCCCAGAGGAGCTGAGCTGCAGGTCCAAGCTCGCCGTGCCCATTGACGGAGTTGTAGATCAAGGCCCAAGTCGCTGAAGGAGGAGAGGAGAGTGAGAACACGCCCCCGCAGGTAACGTGGATCACCCCCTTGGATGGGGTGAGGGCCCGGAGGGACACTCTCTCGGCCTCTCGGTTCTGTCAGCTGCGCAAGCCATTTGCTTCAGCTGGGATCTAGGCTCGTGCTGGCCCAAGGAGGGGCAGTACTGGGGCCGGAGTGAGAAGCGGTACTTTTGTGCCATCATTGATCCATGTTGGGGGAATCTGTTAACAGAGAACCTAAGCTGTTGTATTACACTTTGCATTATTACTGCTAACGAACTATCGAACTGTTATATGACACCTGACCTTATTTCTGCCTGATGAACTACATGCTTCGTGCGCTATGCACTGCGTTGTTTATCCCTTGCAGAGTATATGATTGTAACGTGGTGCATTTCATTATTTCTTCATCGCACAGTACCTGATTATAACGTGGCGCATTGCATTATTTCTTCATTGCATAGTACATGATTGTCGCGTGAGGCATTGCTTTGTTTCTTCCTTGCACAGAGCATGCTGGTAGTCATACACATGGCATTATTCCTTCTATTGCAAAGTACAAGAATGTGGCGCTTCATATGGCATTGTTTCTCTATTGCCTAGTACAGGAGTATATCGGTATGCATTGCAGTATTTCTTTTCTTTTGCAATGCGTGCGATTCTAGCAATACGACCTGCCTAACCTTTTGGAAACAATTAGAAGTAGGCTTAACTGTTGGTTAGAAGTGGTGGTTGGGATTAGAACCTACCAATCCACCGGAAGGAATACTACCCATTATTATATGTTGGTTTTGTATTGTGTGGTCATATCGGATATCTTCTTATATAAAGATTATACTTGTTTTATAAAAACTCGTGTGGAGTCTATTTGTGGTGACATCATTGGGTTGCTGTGAGTGTGTTTGCACATACTTTGCACTCGTACCTTGGAGATAAGCCTGGCTGCTCGTGCCAAGCTACTAAGGGGGTGAGCAGGTCTATCTCAGACGACGGTGTCCTTACTTAGCCTAAAGTTGAAATGAGGGGTCCGCATCTCGCACCTGATGACAGCAGTGTGGGACAGGGACTCCCGCCTCCAGCATTTGGTGGCAGCGGTGAGGGACAAGGACCACCACTTCCAAAATGTGGCAGCAGAACAGTGGGATATGATCCTAAACATAATTAAAACACGTGTGTGCAAAACCACTCACAGTAATTGGTGTACATCATAAATTGATTGCAGACCATGAAGCAACAACATATTGTTTTGAATTGTTGGTTCTATTGTTGTGTAACCTTTAAACCACACATCATGTCTGAGGAGGGGAGCCAGATAGCCGGTAAGGCTGAGGCTGCAGAATTAGAGCTTAACATTGAGGCACTGTTTATCTACAAGGTTGATCTGTTGAGGAAGTTCTGCAGAGCTTTGGGATGTCCCATGAAGAGTAGCGCCAAGAAGGAGGAGCTGCAAGTGGCCTTGAGGGCCTGGTGGGAAGCCAGAGAGGCTCAGGAGACAGGTGATGTTGAGGTGGATGAGGATGACCCAGGGAATGTATTTGGTCCACAGGGTTTGCCAGTGGAGGGACCAGCTGCAGGGGCTGATATAACCCTTCAGGGAGTGGTTTTTCACCCAAGGATTTGGGGGAAAACCTTAGGTTCAGGCTGCAAGAGTTGGAGGTGTTAATTACATAAAACTCAAGCAGAGGAGAGCAGGAATGCTCTAGCGTTGGAAGAGAAACAGATTATCTTCGCTCATGAGTTAAACATGAGGGAACTGGACATTAAGGATAGACAAGCAGAGTCAAGTGTGATTGGTGGCAGCGCACAGCCATTGCCAAGTGTGGATGAGTACAAGTGTACACTGGAAGATTGAGGAGTGGTTAGCATGGTAAATGATTTGGAGAGGTTGTCCAATTTGGCCCCAGGGGAGCCTAGGCCTTGATTCCCGGGAGCCTGCACAAGAACCGGACCCATGGTCAAGGGTCCAGGGGCCTGAGAAGGCCCCAGAGAGGGCAGACGGGCCAAGTGGCGCAAGGAGATCCCAAAGTAGTGAGGAAGGGTTGCTGGCTAGCCACTTGTCTCAAAAGAGGCTGAGGCAGAGTGAGCAGAACCCCCAGGGATCAGCAGCACCACCCAGGAACTTGGGGGGGGGGCGCCGTGGGAGAGTTCCTGGGTAGATGCCTAGTGCCTACTTGACAGAGGTGTGAGGAAGGACACCTAGTGGCAGGAGGGCGTGGGGAGTCAGTAGCCAGAGCTCCTTCCATCCTGAAGTCTGTTGGTGCCAGTACTAAGTGGCAGGTCCAGAAGACTAAATGGAAGATTAGGAGAGGGTTGTGTTCCCCGGTGGGGACACCAATGGGACATTGTCCAGACAGTGCTTTGTGCTGTGTCTTGAACCCCAAGGGCCCGAGGTGAGCTGGCTCCCTGTTTGGAAATACAGGAACATAAAAGTTTCCGGAGGAGTCTCAAGCAACGCAGTGTGTGCGTGCTTTTGCAGCTTGAGACCCTCAGAAGTTGTGCCTTGTGATCATGGGCACACAGGAGTAAACTGAGAATCGGACGCGCAGGATGCGTGTTGTGGTGCAAGCCAGGGTGTTGGTGAAGAGCGCCTGGTCGTTGTGTGCACCGAGCGAAGAAGTGAGTCTCGGACGAGCCGGGTGTGTGTCGTGGTGCAGCCAGGGCTTTGGTGAAGAGCGCCTGATCGTTGTGTGCACTGGGAGAAGAGGTGAGACTCTGATGCGCAGAGTGCATGTCGAGGTGCAAACAAAGGCATTGGTGAGGAGCAACCAGGCATCGTGTGCACCAGAGAAGAGGCAAGTTTTGGACGTGCAGAGTATGTGTCGAGGTGCAACCGGAGGCGTTGGTGAGGAGTGCCTGGGTAGTGTGTGCCCCGCAATCGAAGTAAGTCTCCACAGTGCTAAGTGGGGGACTCGGTGTTCACTGAGACCGCCGGGAGGAGGGCCAGGTCATTGGGCCCTCGGAGTGAAACAGTAGCGGCCCGGACTGGCAGCCCCGGAGGAGCTGAGAAGCAGACCAGAGCTTGCCGTACCCATTGACGGAGTTCTGGATCAAGGCCCAAGTCGCTGAAGGAGAGGAGAGTGGGGTTGCGCCACCCCCACTCTATTGTGGATCTTTTTTATTTTATTTTTTTCAAAAGTTTTATATAGCGTTGGCTAGACCCGGAGGTATCAGAGTGCTTTACATGAGCATCAGATCATAGTTACAGGTTACATCATTACAAAGGTTACAGAGTTCTTAGATCATGGCCACATAGAGCAGTGTGGAGTAGTGTGGCTCACTGGTTAGAGGCGGCAGGCCTGAGAGCAGAAGTCAGCCTGGGACCAGGGTTCAATTCCCGACGCGGCAGGGTCGTGGACCTTGGTCAGCGGACTCGATAATTCTCGCTTCGGTGCTTACTCTAATCAGGGGTTCCACTCGGCAACTCTGGGCATTAGCTTGCCTAATCTACACAACGGCCCCACCAATTCCGGGGATGCCTGGCTCCACCTTGGGGACTCCCAGCAAGGGACCATCCCACAGGGAAAGCCAGGACGGGTTCCCCAGAGTTATACAGCGCCGGGACGCCCCGTTGCTGGGGCAGCTGTGCGCTTTACAAGTATACTACATTTACATTTACATTTACATAGTTACTTGTAAGGTCGAGATAAACAATAAGCACAAGAACGTAAGGGGAAAAGCAGGCCAGGTGAGAGATTCAGGGGTGGGGGGTTTGGAGCAGGGGAAGTAGTCAGATAATGAAGGCGGGAAAGAGGAGGTTAGGGTGAGAGACACAGCATGGGAAGAGGAGGGGAAGGGTGACGGGTACACAAACCGGTAGATGAGTCAAGGCAAACGTCCAAAGTCCAGTAAGCTGTGATCCCATGGGAAGTGGTATCACTTCCCTATCTCAGGTGCGAGAGGCTCCCTTTGCACAGCGGACTCTCTCAGAGGGGTCTCTGAGACTACAAGGCCTACATACTGGATCCTTCCCCAGTAAGGGGAGAGGGAGTGCTTTGGCAAGGGGTGCCATACCATACCTCAAGTGTGAGTGGCTCCCTTGGCGCAGTGGACTCACTCAGCGGGTTCGCTGAGACTGCAGAGTATAAATATTGGATCTTTCCCCAACAAGGGGAGAAGGAGTGCTTAGTCAAAGGGCACAAAGGTCAGGGGGGTAGGCAGAGTAGCGGGCAAGGGGAGAGATTCGGGGGAGAGGGGATAGGAGCTAGGGACGAGACAATAAGGAGAGACGAAAAGAAGTCTGTCTAAAGACCGACTGGGTAGGTGACGACCAAGGAGGGAATCCACGGCCCATCTCCCCTATAGCTAAACTAAGTAGCTCCATCGGGCGTCAGACAAAATAGTTCAGTCTCAATACATTGAGAGAGGAGGGAAGGTGAGACATAAATAGAGGGCGGATGCAGTAGGAGACGGCAGGAGAGACGAAAGAAAATGAAACAATGTGGTTCAACAATATATCAGGAAAAGATCAAACAAGTAAACATTATATCAAACAGTCAGCAATACATTAGGGGAGGAGAGAGAGGAGGGAGAAAGTAGTGGGGGGTAGGGGAGGAGGGAAAGTGAGGATAAGGGAAGAGACCACTGTAGAGACGAAAGGAAGTCTGTCTAAAGACCGACTGGGTAGGTGACGACCAAGGAGGGAATCCACGGCCCATCTCCCCTGTGGTAAATAAATAAATAATACCCTATTTTTGACTAAGCATATAGTATAACAGATAGCTCAATAAATAAGAGTCAAGATTCGAGGTAGTAGGAGTTTCTGCAGGTTTATTACAGCATAAGGACAGGATCAGGACAACCTGCATAGGAACAGGGGTAACAGGGCCCAGCAGGACAACTGGGGCCCAGCAGGGAAAAAGAGGCCCAGCAGCTGCTGGGGCTAGGTCTGGGATGAGCGCGCTAACTTTTAATAACAATACATTGACTTATATACATAGCGCAAACACATAGCATTACATTGCAGTAGGCGTAGCAGTAGGTGGAGCAGAAGGCGTGACGCGTAGCAGTCGCGAGAGATAACAGTAAAAAGAGGTGTAACTGGGAGTATACATAGACATGTGATGCAAACGTAACAGAATATGTCATGAAATGGGCGGAAACATAGGAGGGGGCTACCTAAGGAGCCGGGACCTCTAACCTAATGGTGCGCGTAAACTGGCAATGACGTGTTACTAGGAGAAGCTGGGGGCTACGAACTCTGTGCTAGGAGCAGAGACTAGAGTCTGGAGGGTCGGAGCGACATGTACCTAAACCCTATCTGGTATCTGATGTTTAGGGAACATGTTGATATAAACTAGGAGTCATGAAGGGAAAGGCTAACTTGATTCTAAGACTGGACCATGCATTATTCTACATGTAGTGCGTGATGAAGAATACTAAATGACCATTAAATACAGTATTTCTCTAACGTGGAGCCAAATAGGCTAGACAATGACGGAAACTATTGATGCAGTTCAGTAGCTTAGGAATGCAGAAGAGGAGGACTGAACTGATAACTGGAACTATAACATACTTTTGGCAGACTCAGAGGCAGAGCCGGGCTGCACCGGGCACTGCGAGGCAGGAAGTAAGTGAAGGGTCGAGGATACAGGTGGGGGCTGTATCGCTCCTTAGCGAGGCTTTCAGGAGACAGGAGCTGAATCTGATGTCCGGGCCCTTTTGAGGCCTAGAAACGGGGACTTTATAATGGAATAACGTGCACACTGGGAAACGTGGCAACATTACTTTACATAGGCCTGATATTCGTAGTATTCACGAGGACTGGAAACTAGCATACTAGAGGTGGACACAACTGTAATTGCGTCATTAATCGGACGTGGGGAATAACATATGCATATTGGTCATGCACACATAACATATGATGGATGAGGCGTAGGGACACAGAACATGGCAAATTTTACTTTTCCACATTCCCTCCTTGTCACTACGTTTCCATCAGGAAACATCAATTTTCATGATACCGTCTATCATTTCATACAGTACCATTTGTTCGTCTCGAATTGTCTTGGAACGGGACTTAGAACGGGGCTTGGGACTAGGAATACAAGAGGTAGCACACATGCTGCAAATCGCAGGGCCACATTGTATACAGAGGCAGCAGCTAAATATGATCGCTACTGCTATACTTAGAAAGGACAGGACTTTCCATCCCCAGGCGGAAATTATATTCCAGAACCAACCAGACCATGTCCAGGTGCCTGGATCTTGGTGTAACAGATGGGCAATTTTATGGAGTCTGGTTATAGCTGAATAAACAGACGGCGCGTTATTTGGAATGAAAATGCAGCAACTAGATCCGATGACTCTACAGGCCCCGCCCCTATCGGCCAGTATGACGTCAAGGACGAGACGATTTTGCAAAACGACAAATCTCATAGCAGATTGTTCTTCAGTTAAGTTACCTAGAGCGGAGGCAGTCTCATCTACTACAGCTTCAAGGGTTCTTGTTAACCTACGGATTAGCTTACTATTTACAACTGTACCTAAATAAGGGAAGACACCTTTATCTATATCAATGAATTGTTCTGCGGCAGTTTCAGTATAATCGACAATCGGGAGGTTTCTCTTGTGTCTAGTGTGTACTAGGAAGGAATTCCTATGATAGTCAGGTGGGGCTAGAAAAACAGGTGGCAGTAGGAAGGCAATGTAACAGGTTCCCTCCCAATCGAGGGGCAGACGAACATATGCAGTTTGACCACAAATAAAATAAGAATGACGTGAAGCTTTGAAAACAGATTTCCCACTGTCACTATACTTGATAACAGTAGTACATTCACTATGACCTACATGTACGGAACCATAACTACGGACACATAATTCGCCTTTGACAGGTAGTACTGAAATAGCAGGTAAGTCTGGAGTAGTATCAGACTGAACATTCAGGACCATGAAATTCGACGAATAATTACCTAAATTATATACTTCGTTTTCTAGATCTAAACCTGTTCTGTGGGGAAGACCTTGCTTGTCTGGAAAACATGTACTGTTAAGAAAAGACATATCTGTTGAGGATGACGTTAACGTGGACCATGCTCCACACGAACCATTATGTGAGAATGGATAAGGAAAGAGTGGCAGAACTCCCTTCGGTGTCTGGAAAGGGGGGAGTCGACCACACACCCAACAATTAGTGGCATTGCTGGTCTGGTGAGAATAATGTAACATGCGGACAAATGTGTTGTTGCGCATAGCGAGGCGGTATGAATATTCGTGAGGAGGCAGATCACTAAACGTGTGCTCTACTGTAGCATTAGCAGACATATTTACATGAGGAACTGGAAAATACAGATAGAACGCATAGCTGGTGCAGGAAATCAAAATGCTGATGAATAATACGAAACTCAGAAAAACGATACATTGAAGTGAACTTCGACTGACTCTCTCACTATGGGGGTCTATTTTATACATGTCAGAAACAATCTAACCGTTTCACCTAGGGGAGGACTTATACAATCAAACTGACTGACTTATTTTACTAGACCTGAGCTTTAACTTATACTCCTGTTGCGGAGTTTTCTCTAACAAGGGAGGGGTTGTAATAATGTCTTGTGCGGGACAGTCCTTTAAAACAATGTTCTGGCAATCTTTCGAATCTTGGGAATCCTTGGAAATGTTTTTAGAAACTGGTTTCAATCCTTTGAAAAGTTTTACATGAGAAAGATGGATCCATCCTTTTCTGCCTTCCAACTTGACGGCAGTGCGGGTGGTCAGGAGGACCTGACGTGGCTCCTTCCAACGTGGTTCCAGCGGACTTGATCTGTCAAAATTTCTGATCATCACCAAGGAGCCTGGAACGATCTCGTGCGGTGCCACCTCGGTATTGTCTGGAAATGCGGCGGCAACCTGTGAACGACATGAGTTGAGGGCAGACATCAAGGAAGCTAGGTAATCTGTCAGCATATTACATGAAACATCGGTAATACTTCGGGGTCTAGGAGTACCCCACATGTTAGGGGGGCGGCCGAATACGACCTCATACGGGGACAGACCTGATCTGGAATGTGCGACCATGCGCATATAAAATAAAGCGACTGGCAGAGCTACTAGCCAGTCCACACCTTTTTCTTTACAGACTTTTGCAATGCGGATTTTCAGGGTCTGATTATGTCTCTCTACGAGACCGGCTGCTTCAGGATGGCGTACACAATGAAACTTCCACTGGTACCCTAACAAAAGGGAAACGTGCTTCATGAGTTCAGATGAGAATGGCTGACCGTTATCAGAATATACGACTCTAGGGAGTCCATATCTAGGGAAAAATTCACGAACCAACTGCTTGGCAGTGGTCGCGGCTGTGTAATCTGGGACTGGATATGCTTCTGTCCACCTGGACAAAGCGCATACAACTACAAGGACATATTTGAAACCTCGACATCGCTCCATCTGAATATAATCCATCTGGAGGACCTCAAAAGGGTGGTCAGGGGGCTGGAAACCACCTTGTTCCACCGGGACACTTTTACCTGGATTAAACTGACAACATATCATACAGGTACGGACTTTCTGCTTGGCTGCAGCTCGTAAATGCTTGTTGAACCAAATGTTCTGGATACTGTCTAACATAGCTTTTTCTCCTAAATGTGCTGGACTATGTGCGGTATTAATAATGACTTGAACCATAGAATCGGGGAGAAACCATGTGGCTCTACCCTTCGTTAACCATCCTTGATCTGTCTGGACCCCTCCTTGTTCAGACCATTTCTTGATTTCATCGGGAGTAGCATGTAACTGGATATCTATGACATCTTGTGTAGGGTCCTTAACTGTCATGCATGTAATCGGATCTGGAGTATGTGTCATGTTAACTGGAATGTCTGGAGTCTGTGCTGTAAGCTTGGCTGTACGGTCTGCTAGATCATTACCTTGGGAAATAATGTCAGTAACTTTCGTATGTGCTTTGCACTTCATGATGGCAATGGATGTCGGTAAATGTATGGCATCTAACAGGGCTTGAATAAGGAGACCATGCTGAATCTTGGTTCCATGAGAAGTCATGAAACCTCTCTCCTGCCAGAGCACTCCGAAGTCGTGTACAACTCCGAATGCGTAACGTGAATCTGTGTAAACATTAACTTTCAGGTTCTTGGCATGTATACAGGCTTGTGTCAGAGCGACTAGCTCTGCTGCTTGAGCGGACAGGGTGTCAATACGGTGTGTTTCAATAACTTCAGTGTCAGTAGTCACTGCATACGCGGCGACTAGTTCTCCTGTACTAGTTCTCATACATGAACCATCTACATAAAGTGTCAGGTCGGGATCTGGTAACGGAATATCTGTCAGGTCTTGTCTTGGCTTTGTCGTAATGTTAACTACTTCCACACAATCATGTGGGTCTGGATTTGAATTAACTGATGGTAACAGTGTAGCAGGATTAAGAACGTTGCAGCGTCTAATTTCTATGTGTGGCTGGAACAGTGTCAATTCATAACCTGTTAAACGTGCAATTGTCAAGTGCTGTGTTTGTGTTCGGTTTAAAAGAACTTCTACTGAATGTGGGACTTGTACTGTCAGGGAATGTCCTAAAACTATGGAATCACTTTGTCTGATAGCTAGTGCTGTGGCTGCAACTGACTTGAGGCACGCAGGCAACGCCTGGGCGACTGGATCTAATGTGCTCGAAAAATAAGCACAGGGCTTGTATTGTCCTGCTTGATCTTGTGTGAGAACAGATAATGCTGTACCTTCACGTTCAGTAACGAAAAGTGTAAAAGGCTTACTGTAGTTCGGTGTGGCTAGAACTGGAGCTTGACATAGGGCTTTCTTTAACTCATTGAAACTAAGTGTATGGTCAGATGTCCAAGGGAGGACAGTCGATACGGCTGCCTCCTGTGTCGTTAACTGTATCAGTGGCTTGGCTAGAAATGCATACTGAGGAATCCATTGTCTACAATAAGAAGTAAGGCCGATAAAAGCACGTACCTCCTTCTGGGTTCTGGGCTGGGGAAGACTCGCTATTAACTGGATACGGTCTGGTGTCAACTGCCTACCCCTCTTGGACAGCAAGTGTCCTAAGTATACCACTTGCTGAACACAGAATTGAAGCTTCGAAGGTGACACCTTGTGCCCCATCTCGGCAAGGAAATACAAAACTGTAAGTGACGCTCGCTCGCAGTCACGTTCAGAACGGGCTGTGATCAGTAGATCATCGACATACTGGAGCAGGGCAGTGTCAGTTGGCATGTGAATGTTGTCTAGTTGTCTCTTAAGTGCTTGACTGTAAATACTAGGGCTTTCTGTGAAACCTTGAGGAGCGCGTGTGAACATATAGCTCCTTCCATTTAAACAAAATCCGAAAAGAAACTGGCTGTCTGGATGAATTGGAACACTAAAAAATGCATTCTTAAGGTCAATAACAGTGAAGAACATGGCTTCGGAATCAATAGCGGTTAACAGGGAAGAAATATCTGGGACAACTGGGTACTGAGGAATAATACATTTGTTAAGCTCTCGTAAATCAATCACTAATCGATATACTGGGGGTGCATTCGGATCAGTACGTTTCATGACTGGAATGATCGGAGAATTGCATACATTGGAGTCAGTTTCTACAACTACTCCTTGAGCCATGAGCTCGTCAATAATTTTGGATAAGGCTGCTACAGCCTCAGGTGGCAATCTGTACTGTCTGATTCGGGGTAACACTACACCTGGTTTGAGAGTCACACGATGGGGTGTGATTTGCATGTAACCTACATCAGTTGGACCTTGCGCCCATAAGTGCTGTGGAACATTAGACAATCTTGAATCAAAATCTCGTAATACATAGTGACCCTTAAAGTCACGTAGGAACAGACGTATTCCCTCTGGGGAACAGCAAATAACTGCACCTAATTCTTTCAGTGTCTTAATGCCTAATAGATTTTCTGGACATGACTTAGTAAGTAACAGATCAGTAGTGCGGGACAATGGACCTACTTCTAGAGTAACTGGCTTGGAAATCTCATTAACTATTGGCTTTCCTGAAAATCCAAGGGAAACATTTCTTGAGCCTGAGAGCGGAGCCCCTGGAACTTCGGCATGACTAATTGTGGTCCTACTTGCCCCTGTATCGATCAAAAACTTTCTGTCTTTCCCTAATACTTGACTGTGAACATAGGGACCTTCTTGATCTACAGGTATCTCGATGAGAGGCAAGCCTACCTCCCTCTCTAGGCTGTTTCATGAATATGACTGGTACTCTGGATACTCAGACTGTGCATACTGGTACATCTGTGATGTAACATGCTGTGTTGCAGCAATAGGCTGCGGTGCGGGAACTGTCTGTTGTGCATTCTGTGGCTGAGGAATCTGTGAAACTTGTTCTTGTCTAGGCGGACGTGGTCTTTCTTTAGTCTTACCAGTAGCTATGTTGTGTTTCAGGACTGCACACTCATTTATAAAATGACCTGGCTGTTTACAATAATTGCAGTTCCCTTTAACGGGAGCTGCAGGATGACTGGCTTGATTCGGACCCCTCTTCTGACTGTCTTGAGGAACAGTTTGTGCAACTAGTACTTTCATTTTCGTGTCTTTCATACGTTTTCTTTCGTGTTCTTGCTCTTCTCTGATTCTATTCTGGTGGTACTGGAGCATCTGGAGCATCTGGGACGGGGTATTAGCTTGCCAGGTGCTTTCGACTTTCAAAACTCGATTTTTAATTTGTGGACTTGAATTCTCGACTAATTTAGTAACGAAAAGATGAGGGTATGACTCACTACTTGTCTTGAGACCACTGTTGATACTGAAACATTTTTCAAATCTAGAATAAAAATCACTAATATCTTCGTCTTGTTTCTGTTTACAGGCTGAGATTGCATCCCAGTCTTCTTTCCTCGTTGTCAATAATCTGGGTAAAACTTGAATCAGTAATTCTGGTAATTCTTTACATTTATCTCCAAGACCGGTACCTGGTACTCGTGCCTTGTCTTCAGCTTCTAGAGCTGCCCAATCTATCTTTTTCTCTCCCACCTCCCATTCTTTTTCTTTTAACTTTTCATACACCCCTGCGGGTAACAGGACCTTTAACATTTTAATGATATCTGGGTAAGTGTATTCTCCCATACGGAGCATGTCTTTTAATTCTCTATGGAACCCTGCTGGATCTTTGTCATGACAGGGGATTAATTTCTTCATTTCAAGAAGTTCCATCTTTGAAATCGGAGTGTATACAAACACTCGTTGCATTACGCCACCCGCCCCTTGGACTGGGTGGACTTCTCGTAACGGATTCTGTCTGTCTATGTAGAATGATTTACTTTCTGGGGGTGAGACATGAACAAAATGCGGGTTCAGGAACGTTCTATATTTGTGGCGCTGTTCTAGAATGACACTAATTAAATCGGTACCTAGACCTCTCCATCTATACTGGAGTAACTCGTTCAGAATATCATGCAACGGACCTGGATCAGAATGTTGACCCTCATACAGAGTGATGAGGTGCTGGATCATATACATACCCACCAGTCGTTGCTCGGCTGGGGGCAGTTTCAGAAACATTTGTGCCACTATTTCGTCTGGAAAAGTGGTAGAATCAGTAATCCATCGGACTGCTGATCGGGCTAGTTCTTGTTCATGCATAGTACTTAATTCGCTATAACCGATTCGTGATTTCAGAATGTGATCGGTAGCTTGAAATACTTGTTCTAGAGAACCTTGTTCTGGTGCTGGATGATGAAAAATAGACTTGTGTTCTAGACGTAAATGGCGATCTGGAAATCTAGATTTTCCTACATACGCTATTCTGGCGGAATTCTCGTCTTCCTCTTCAGGATCAGAGATACTTTCTTTCTCGCTTACTTGTGCTGCTTTACGCTGTTCGTGTATCTTTACTATCTCTTTACGGATTTTCTTGTACATACTCTCCATAGCACCGACGGTCTTGTGCTTACCCTCGGCTATATTATCACTCCACCTTGTCAGGATTCTCATTTCGGCGGGATCTTTAGACGGGTAATCTTGTTCTCTTATTAGACAATTGATCAGGAACTTTAATATCATGAGCTGGATCTCGGCTTTCCTTTGAGACATAATCTCGCCAATACTTTCTGGATCATCCCCTGTACGGATGAAACGATATATTCTGTCTAGATCTTCTTTCATATTCGGTAAGGTGACTAGATACTCGGTCACTCTCCTTACACGTAAGGAATATAAAACCATATTATATTCGCCTGGAACTGGATCATAGACACATTCGTTAAGGGCTTGTCTGATTTCTGTGACAGACTTATTACTTTTAGGAGTACGCTGTGATGCTTGAGCATGTAATTCGAGTGCTGATAAACGTTTGTGTGGCGGTGGGGTTTGAGGAGTAGCTCCTCCCGCGGCCCCTAAACCAGAATCATCAACTGATGCTTTTCGTGCTGGCAGGGTCGGTAATTGTAACGTGGGCTGGACTTGTATGGCGGGCTGACCCGGGGGGACTGTTAAGGGCACCCCGGTGTCTGGGGGAGCATGAATTACCTGGTTTACAGGGACTGGCGGAGCGCGAACAGGATTTGCATATTCGGGGACTGTGTCGTCCAGATAGGACGAAATAAAAATATCAGCTGCGGTCGGTTTGTGACGTAGCTTGGTCGGAACTAATGGTGGCGGGAAATTACTGGATGTCTCTGGGG
Organism: Lissotriton helveticus; assembly: GCF_964261635.1. Taxonomy (NCBI): domain Eukaryota; kingdom Metazoa; phylum Chordata; class Amphibia; order Caudata; family Salamandridae; genus Lissotriton; species Lissotriton helveticus. Next base: position 1,960,690,342 of record NC_136063.1, on the reverse strand, counting down.
TCGCTTTTGGCAAACCTTCGGCAAGGAGAGGATACATACCCTTAATAAGGGCATGCCTCTGTCTGTCTGACTGTTCGGCTTTGACTTGTTCACCTATCTCGATTAATTCTCTTTCTTGGGCTCGTTCCTGGGATTCTCTACTTAACTCTGACTTTCTGACTTCCTTTTCCGTTCTTCTATGCGCTTCTTTACGCCATAACTCGATGGCATCTTTCTGTGACTGTCTGGCTTTCTTTTTCCATAATGCTTCTTCTACTCGCATGATACATTCGGCATCCCATGTACCCGATACGGGCCATCTATACTTTTCTTCTAACTGTTTGGTATACTCTACCCATAAATCTAGATACAGTATGGCGCTTATGCCATGTTTCTGATACATAAAATGACCTGGACTGTCCCTAGGTGGGACAGGAACCGCTTCCTCTAACAGACCCTTTCTAGTTTTTAACTGACGTAACTTGGAAAATATAGGCATGACTGAACTGTAATCTGGACACAATACAATACACAATAAAAACACGAAATCACATCGCACTCATACCACAACAGTAAAATACATGAAGAACATTATAAATAACAGTTCGAACAGAATATTACCTGGAATACTGAGAACAGAAATAGAACAGATTTTCTCGAGAACGGAACAGACTAGAGTTACTGGATGCACTGCTGTAACAGTACGGAACATACCGGTCCCATAAAGGGACGCATCAAGACCCGTATCCACCTAGGTGAACACTTCGTTTGTGAGTCTGGGCACCACCAACCCACGGACCAGGAGTCAATTTAGATTGGTCCTGTCTAGATACTACCCCAGCAATGGTACTCACCGGGCAGCACGGAACGGAAGGCCTCGGACTGGACTGGACGACGGACGACGAACTTCGGACTTCAGTTACAGGTGGGCCTCCGGATACCTCGGACCTTGGACTCTCGGCTTGGGCTCTGGTCGGGACTCGCCGCGTTCCTCCACCGTCTCGTTTGGATGCTGGACCGCCTCCTCCGTCTCCTCCGTGGGCCTGAGGGATACTTGGAGCAGAAATATCTGCCAGTGCACGGTATGGTTCCGTCACGACTGCAGAGGGTCAGGGGGTCGGCGTGGCTTCACCGACGCGTGGGGAAAGGGCAAGTCCCTGTTCGGGCGCCATTATGTGGTAAATAAATAAATAATACCCTATTTTTGACTAAGCATATAGTATAACAGATAGCTCAATAAATAAGAGTCAAGATTCGAGGTAGTAGGAGTTTCTGCAGGTTTATTACAGCATAAGGACAGGATCAGGACAACCTGCATAGGAACAGGGGTAACAGGGCCCAGCAGGACAACTGGGGCCCAGCAGGGAAAAAGAGGCCCAGCAGCTGCTGGGGCTAGGTCTGGGATGAGCGCGCTAACTTTTAATAACAATACATTGACTTATATACATAGCGCAAACACATAGCATTACATTGCAGTAGGCGTAGCAGTAGGTGGAGCAGAAGGCGTGACGCGTAGCAGTCGCGAGAGATAACAGTAAAAAGAGGTGTAACTGGGAGTATACATAGACATGTGATGCAAACGTAACAGAATATGTCATGAAATGGGCGGAAACATAGGAGGGGGCTACCTAAGGAGCCGGGACCTCTAACCTAATGGTGCGCGTAAACTGGCAATGACGTGTTACTAGGAGAAGCTGGGGGCTACGAACTCTGTGCTAGGAGCAGAGACTAGAGTCTGGAGGGTCGGAGCGACATGTACCTAAACCCTATCTGGTATCTGATGTTTAGGGAACATGTTGATATAAACTAGGAGTCATGAAGGGAAAGGCTAACTTGATTCTAAGACTGGACCATGCATTATTCTACATGTAGTGCGTGATGAAGAATACTAAATGACCATTAAATACAGTATTTCTCTAACGTGGAGCCAAATAGGCTAGACAATGACGGAAACTATTGATGCAGTTCAGTAGCTTAGGAATGCAGAAGAGGAGGACTGAACTGATAACTGGAACTATAACATACTTTTGGCAGACTCAGAGGCAGAGCCGGGCTGCACCGGGCACTGCGAGGCAGGAAGTAAGTGAAGGGTCGAGGATACAGGTGGGGGCTGTATCGCTCCTTAGCGAGGCTTTCAGGAGACAGGAGCTGAATCTGATGTCCGGGCCCTTTTGAGGCCTAGAAACGGGGACTTTATAATGGAATAACGCGCACACTGGGAAACGTGGCAACATTACTTTACATAGGCCTGATATTCGTAGTATTCACGAGGACTGGAAACTAGCATACTAGAGGTGGACACAACTGTAATTGCGTCATTAATCGGACGTGGGGAATAACATATGCATATTGGTCATGCACACATAACATATGATGGATGAGGCGTAGGGACACAGAACATGGCAAATTTTACTTTTCCACACCCCTATAGCTAAACCAAGTAGCTCCATCGGGCATCAGACAAAATAGTTCAGTCTTAAGTGGCGAGGGAAGAGGTTCAAGAAAAACAGGGGGTCGGTGAATTAGTTCTAGAAACGATCACGCAGATATCATGGTGTTCTGTCCCTTCTCGGGCTTAACTTCAGGCAGGCAAGGCAGCACCGGAATAGTACGAGACTCACCAGCCCGGTCGAGGATCAGGACTCGAGTCGACTCTCTTAGGAAAATTTCGGTGCCAGTTCCTGATGAACCCCTGTCTTCTACTTGACTTTGTTGTGGGATCCAACAACGACATCGAATTTGATATCCTGGAGTTTGTTCATAGCTACTTGAGCCCGCTCAGGGATGAAAAATCCCCCCTGGGGTGGGGTGCGGGCCGGGAGGGACACTCTCTCGGCCTTTCGCTTCTGTCAGCTGTACGAGCCTGTAGCTTCGGCTTGGATCTAGGCCTGTGCTTGCCCAAGGAGGGGCAGTACTGGGGCCGGAGTGAAAGGCGGTACTTTTGAGTCATCATTGATCCATGTTGGGGGCAACTGCTAACAGAGCACCTAAACTGTCGTATTACACTTTACATTATTGCTGCTAACGAACTATCGAAGTGTCGTATGGCGCCTGACCTTATTTGCGCCTGACGAACTACATGATTGGTGCGCTACGCACTGCGTTATTTCTCGCTTGCAGAGTACATGAATGTAATGTGGTGCATTGCATTATTTTCTTCATCACACAGTACCTGATTATAACGTGGCACTTTGCATTATTTCTTCATTGCACAGTACATGACTTTAGGGTGATGCATTACTTTGTTTCTTCCTTGCACAGGGCATGCTGGTAGTGATACACATTGCATTATTTGTTCTATTGCAAATTACATGACTGTGGTGCTGCGTATGGCATTGTTACTCTATTGCCTAGTACAGGAGTATATTGTTACGCATTGCAGTATTTCTTTTCTTTTGCAACATGTGTGATTCTAGCAATACAACCTGCCTAAACTTTTGGAAACGGTTAGAAGAAAGCTTAACCGTTGTTTAGAAGTGGTGGTTGGGATTAGAACCTACCAATCCACCAGAAGGAATTCTACCCATTATATATGTTGGTTTTGTATTGTGTGGTCATATTGTATATCTTCTTATATAAAGATTATACTAGTTTTATAAAAACTTGTGTGGAGTCTATTTGTGGTGACATCATTGGGTATTTGTGAGTGTGGTTGCACATACTCTACACTCGTGCCTTGGAGATAAGACTGGCTGCTCATGCCAAGCTACTAATGGAGTGAGCAGGGCTATCTCAGATGGTGTCCATACTTAGCCTAACATTGAATTGAGGGGTCCGGATCTTGCACCAGGTGACAGCGGTGTGGGACAGGTACTCCCGCCTCCAGCATTTGGTGGCGGTGGTGAGGGACAAGGACTCCATGTCCAACATTATGTAATTTTTCTTGGAGCAAAAGGAAGTATGTTTTAATCATTTGTTTTGAATGTGTTTTGCTTTATTAATGAATTGTATCATATTTCTTTTATGATTTTTTTGCATAATAGAATAAAGATTTACTGATTGACTGACTGAACATAACAAGGTGAAGTGTCAATATACATATAAGAAATGGTAAGAATGAAAGTCGAAGTCCTAGCAAGAAGCAATTATAATGGAAAAGATATATATAAGAAATAAATGAAAATATGTTTAAACACAACAGGATTCCCAGTGCAAAAATTACGAAACCATATAATATAATATATTGCAATATTATGAGACATATGTAGATTACAAAGTGAGACATTGAAGAAAATTGACAGACAGCGGTAACAGAATGAACCTTATTTATGGAGACTTGAATGCATCTGGTACGAAAGTTTTAATAGCCATATTTTTAGATTGAAAAATGGGTCAATGGCAACCAAAATAAGTCTTTCTTAATTGATAGTTGTATAGACTGTAAATAGGCAGTATCTACCCTGTGGTTGTAACAAATCAAGTACCACCATTGAATATAAAAAATCTTGTAAAGGGTCTTCCAATTGAAAGTAATAATTTGAAATGCAACAGCCAGGAGAAGATCCACAGATTTACAGTTAACTCTCCCTGTGGAGCTGATTCTCCCTGTCGAACACCACCTAAGACTACATTCAAAATGTCAAACGTTACAGCAATATTACACATTTCTGAGATTTGTTTACCATACCTCACTCCAAAATTGAGAAACTTTAGGGCAGTAAAAGGACATATGCATAAAATGTTCATCAGCACAATTACAAGACTAGCAGTTACTCTTAGTGGAAACCTTCATAGTATTTTAATAGCAGGGAGTAAAAAATATCACATTATACAAGAAAAATGATGTCTGGGTACTAATAGCAGAGGGGAAGTGGTGTGTATATTTTGCTATACCCCATTCCATAGAGAGAGAGAGCAAAAGATGTATTCAAATCTTTCTCCCATAGGAGCTCGACTTTAGCTTTAGGCCTGTCAGTAATGGAATCACTATTTTTTTATATATAAAGCAGAAGCCTTAATATCAGCAACAAATCATATTGTGTAACAGAGTATGATGTAGTATCTGAAACTCACAATGAGGATTCTATGATATTAGATTGTAGAACTCTGACTAATTGATCATATTAGTCTGGACGGATCTAGGGATATGAAATGTATTATGAAGCTCTTCAAAAGATATAAAGAGATTATCAGACAATAACTGAGAAATATTTGTTATACCCTTAGGCATCCAACTATACCATTTTAATACTTTCGGTCAATGATAATATTGTATAATACCAAAGAGTGGTGAGTAACCATAGTTGTAGAGGGAAATAAGTACGAGATGAAAAGGATTGTGCCGCAACACCTGCATGGTTCAATATGAGAAGTGCAAGAGATTTAAGTTAGTGAGTAATGAGTACAAATTTCATAAAAGAAAAGGGTGAAATAAAGGACAGTTCAAGTTAGCGCCAGACAGGGGGGCCTATAAGGGTTGTCAATGCCAAGGAGTTCCAAATCTGTTTAAGGACAAATAATGTGTGATAACAAACAAAGTGAGGGTAATTCACACCACCACTATTTTTATATTCCTGAAGTTTAATTATTCCTTAAAAATTTAGCTAACATGCTTTCTGTGGATCAAAAAAAGGTTTGTGGGTGTTTAAGAGGGAGCATAGATAGCTACATATTAATAATGGGTAACATCATCATTTTTACTGTATCCAATCTACCTCACCACGATAGAAAAAGAGACCACCGATCAGAATGGTCTGAAAGTCTGCTTTTTTTAAGTTTTCTAAATTCTTAATACTAGTGTCTTTAATAGTAGCAGCGTAAGTTATCCTAAGACATTTAATAGTATTATTTTATCTAGAGAAATTTTGAATCCTTAAACATATCATATGGCAGGATATGTTTAGGGGGGAAACATCTCCTTTGTCGAAATTTCAATTATAACCAGATACCCTGGAGCAAGAGGAAATAAGACAGAGGAAGGCCGGAATGGAGGTTTGGGGTTTGAATATATATAATAAAATACCCTTAGTGTATGTTGTAAATTTCACTTCCGATTTTTCAAATTGAATACTCATATGTTTTAAAAAGAAAGGATTATGCCTGGCAAAAGGGTTATTTTGCCAAGTTGAAATGGCAGTTTACAACAACATTACGGGCTGCAGTGGCAGGCCTGAGACATGTTTTAAAGAGCTACTTAATTGGGTAGCACAATGAGTGCTGCAGGCCTACTAGTAGCATTTAATTTACAGGCCCTGGGTACAAGTGGTATCATATAATAGGAACGTATAAGTAAATTAAATATATCAATCATGCGTAGACCAATTTTATCATGTTTTAAGGAGAGAGCACAAGTATTTTAGCACAGGTTAGCAGTGGTGAAGTGCACAGAGTCTTAAAGCCAACAACAATGAAATCAACAAAAGAAGAGGAGTGTAGGCACAAAGTTTGAGTGTGATCCTGCAGAGAGGGTCAGGTCCAGCAGGATTGTTTATGGACAACAGACGTCAGTCCCAAATAACGGGGTGTCTGTGTAAACTGCAGGTGGGTGGTCACCCTAGCCCATACCGTTATATGGTGATACTGCTCTGCCTGAAGCTGCCCGCTGGAGATGGTCAACGACAGCACGTGGCTCCTGGGTGGGGTGTGTCTGGCGCAAAAGCAGCACAACACTTACCCTTATGTAAATCTATTTAGAAACTGAAACTCTTCTCTTCCCATATCATCTCTTCTGTTATTCTTTTCTCTTTGTTTCTCATTATTATTTATCCTTCTTTGACATTCCCATCTTATATTTCAGTAATCAGGATTCATATCAGTTATATGATCTGATGTACTTTCTAAGTAAACAAACATATACGCTAACATAACCGCTGTCTTCCATTGCACCTATAACAAGTATGATTTTGATATTGCAAGCTAGACTAACAGGCAAAATGAGATGCAAATTCAAAATACACAGTATCATTCACAACGATGAAAAGGTTGAACAAGAATAGAACACACAAGATGTATGTAGAGGTGTCTACTCGGATTAAAAAAGAGAATAAATCAACAAATGTACCTGAAGGTATGTTTCTCCTACAGAGAGAGAGCTAAAACGGTTTACAAACTGCAATTTTTTCCATGGAGGTGAATTACGCATGGTGAATGATGACATCATAAGACAACTCCATAAATGCCACTTCAGAAGAGGCCATGTGGATGGCCAAACCTTGTGTTTTTTTAAAACTTTTGTTTACGTTAATTATCAGTCAGGGATAGTGTTTTCCCCATTCCAAAAGAAAAATACCAGCTATTTGTTATACTTTTAAGAGTGTGAAAAGACCTGGGAATTACACTAAATATAACTATGAATAATTCATTTGAACAATGACTTTTCAGTCTCTATTTACTTTATTTTTTGTCAGGGATCTTTGCAGCTCTGGAGCACATTTAAAAGTGATTTCTATTTATAATTGATGTTTAAATGATATACAGATAAGGGATAAAAATACTGGCTTTAGGGGATTTTGCTTATTTTTGTACCAGCTGGGACATTAAAATACTGGTGGTGCCGGTACAAAACAGTCTGAGTATCAACCTTAGTCAGTGGTCAATAGGGAACCTCTAGATCACATTTTAAAATGTGCATTGTTTGGTTTTTTATAAATACTGTTCTAAGTATGCATTGGAAAGGGGAAACATGCTGGCTTTAGTTGATTTCCTCTATTTATGTACTGGCCGAGATATTCATGTGGGAAGAAAAAGGCCCAGTGGCAAATCTACTTGGTGTCTGAGGCAAGCTGCAGCTGGGCGGTGTGTATTGGGGGAGAGGAGCTAGGGTGTGATCCTGCCAATGATGCAGCAGGCTCAGTTGCACCAAGGTCCAGGGCTGTGAGCATCCTTCTGAGCCTCAGTAATGTTTGTTTTATATAATTACTTAATGAGTTTAATGTCATCATGGAGAGAGAGCGCGAGATTAAAGCCGTAGCATACTGAGCCAAACAAATAGGCCATTTTGGGTGCAGATTACAAAGCAGTGGTCTTGTTACATGTAAGCATTTCTGAAAAGTCATCGTTTGGTCAAAAGTTTAATGATTGCCTTACCAGATCTGGAAACTGAAAGTGGGGTCTTAATGTTACTTTTAGTAAATGTTTTAATGTGGTGTACTTGTGATTAAAGCTGACCGACTTTGGCAAAGCTTACAAAGCGGCAGATGTCTCTGAAGGACAGCTTTGTACTCGAGGTCTCGGTGTGCACGGTCATTCACGTTTTCGGCACGGCGATGATAAATGGCTGCCTCATCTGTTGCTGGTAGAGCAACCAGACCAAGGCTGGCACGGGATTTGGCAGAGACAAGCCGCTTTATCAAGTGGCACAGTCTACAGTATGTTTGTGCTGATGGTATGTCCAAATCAATCAGCAAGATCAAAGGAGTAGAGTAGGACCAGATGTTTGTACTGTGGGTGGCATCTCAACAAAGGCCCGCGTAGAACAGCATGCTCCTCTTCTCCCAAAAGTGCGGACGTTGCCACCTCACGATGGGCTTCCTTTCAGAGATCACCTTCATAGAAAATAGCTCTACTTGTCTCGCCAGTGACAGTTTGTTTTATTTTTAAAATAGGCAGGAGTTGAGAGGGCATCCAATGGGCAATTTGGAGCCAAGTAAAAAAAAAAATATATATTTTTGGGGGAAATAAAACAAATAATCTTCGACATCAAGACAAGTATTTTCTGACTGAATGTTTTTCACACAGGAAGACGGTGTCACCACTGGCATTTGATTATTGGGTTTGGGAAACGAAGGAAGCAAAGATAAAATGCAGAAATCTTAAAAAAAGTACCAAACAGAGAAATTATGGTAACAAATCTCATGGCCAATAAAAATACCCCCCTTTTAGCTCTATGAATATTATATATTTCCTCACTCCGTTTTATGAAGTGCAGATACGCTAGCCGATTTTACTCAATAGTAACATTTTTGAGCAGTAATCGTGTTTCACAATTTTTGTAATCTGAGTTACGTGTTTTTTGTAGCGTTTGCCTAACGTGCATATGTAATGTTCTCTGAGGTGAATAATATCTAGTTTCATTTCGGGTTGTGGACACTTGAACAAGGTTTTTACAAAATGTTATATGGGGGGCAAAGCACTACACTTACCGCCGTGACGGGAATGGCTTGACCAGCAACCAGCTCCTTTCTCCGCTCCAGAACGCCGTGAGGGAAACGGCCAGCGAAGACCACAACTCCCAGGTGCCCCAGTGGCAGAGGCGCACCTGGGACGTCAGACACAGCGCCCGGAGGCGCCAACAAAGAGCGGAACGCCTCTCGTCCCGCGGGACGCGCGCGGGCGGCGCCGGGCTGAGCCCGGGCAGAGGGCAGGCCGTCTGTGGCCGTCCGGGGCAGGAGAAGGCAGGGCTGGGCCACCCCCCTTGGCAGTCCGTTCTAACCATTTTCGGGACCCACTTCAGGTCAGTGATAAAGTATATTATATTGCCTAAATTATAGCCCTGAACTATGGGGGAAAAAGACACCGGCACTAACTAGGCCAAAGACTCGCTTTAATTGGCCCACCCATCAACTACTACCACCCCGCGGCCAACATTGACCGCCATTGATAAAATGCTCCAGAAAACAATTGATGTTGTTGCGACTGCCATTCAGAACACAGAAATGCGCTTCTCACTTCCATCAAGCCTGCCCCCCATCTGTTGAATCATGATAATTCAGTGGACTCTTTACTTGCTGCTTCCTATGCAGGACTCCCAGGCATAGACTCTAATGAGAACTGCATAGTTGTGGATACCGCCCAATTGACACAACTTACTCCAGGTAGTAGGTTATCATCAACTCCCACCTTTCTCAGGCCTGACATGAATATCAGTCAAGATTGCTGCGCACTATTGGCAAACGGCCACCCACATTTAGATGGTAACGTCTCACACGTGGACTCTGATATCTCAATTACCGAGGGAGACAAAAGCGATAGCATCCCTGTGCGAACTCGGGGCCAAAAAGCCAAAAGAAAACTGAAGCACCTAGACACCGAGTCACCACCAAAAACATACAGAACTAAAGGAGGGCGCAAGCGCAACCAGAGGGCTCCTGCCCCCGTAGAAAAGGAAAGGAATAAAGGAAAAGACGAAATCATGGCAGCAAAACCCTGTTTACAGAAGCCACTGCAGCATCAGGGAATGAGGCATTTTGGGGGAGGATGGAGACTCTATTGTCCACCCTCCTAGGCCCAATTAATCAACAAATTCTAAACTTGGACAAAAGGTTGAAAGTGTTGGATGATCGTGTACTAAAATTGGGCACAGGGCAGATTTTAACTAATAAAGCTGATGTCGGAACACTAGGGTCTATTAAGGCTAAAAATAGTGGTCCCAATATCAACACTAACTCAAAAACAGCAGGCAATAATAAACCAATTCCAACCACGCCTGCACCTAGTACAAGTACTAGCATAAGTAAAAATCAACCCCTACCCAAACACGCTCCTAATTTAAATATAACCAAAACAGCCAGTGTGGTAAGGACTGACCCTAACACTGATAAAAGTAAAAGGGCCCTAACTCATAAACCCAAAAATTGCCCCACAGTTCAACCTGAATCTAACATATCAAATAATACGAAGAAGATGCCTACCCGCATCAATCTCCCTCCTGAATGTGGGGCATACGTGTTGATTTTGGTCAACGTGCCTAAACTAAAGAATGACCAAGAGGAAAACCATATAACTCTTAATAATAGGATCCTCCACTGGCTATCTACTAATTGTAATTTTCCAATGGAAGGAGCTAGGGAGATCATTCAAACACAAAGAGTCGGGTGGGTGGGTCCACTGAGAAAAAAGTTTGAGGGAGACTGCGTAGTCATAAATTTTAGGACCCCACAATGGGCTCAAAAAACCCTCGCTAATGCACCATTACTCTCACCATGGGAATTTAACACGACTTTGCTCCCCCTGGGTTATTTCTACAGACATCTAGCCCCAGCTCCCAATCCCATGTTTAATTCGGCAGCGCATCTTCAGGAGCGAAATCTTGGAATCAGGGATTTATATCCATCCCACCAACTGAACCAAGATTTCAATCCCATGAACGGACCAGCACAGCGCCATCAGGCTAAATTCATGGGACATTCAACGCCATATCCACACTTCCCCATTATGCCCCGGTATAACTACAGCGAGAGGCCACACTTTAGTCCCAATGTAAATTCCAATCCAGGATATAATGAGTTGAGGCCCATATACAACATCCCAACCTATAACCGGTTTGAATATGCCTTCTCAAACTGAGAAGAACAGGACTGACTGGGGGTAAAGGGAAGTAGTTATGAACGTCGAGATGCAAGTGCCAATATTGAGGAACATTCACCCCGGGTGTCAGTTATTTCAACTCGGGAAATATTGGCACAAAGCCATACTACTACACCTGCAACTACAGAAGAGGTTGTATTTTTCACATCAACTACCCCCACGCAGAGTATAGCTAAGAATGTTAGGAATAAATCAATTAGACATTAAACATTGTGATCTATCCATTCTTTGCTGGAATGTGGCAGGACTAGAGTCAAGATTGTCAAACCCAGAATGGGCTCAGATACTGGATGGCAAAGACATTATTATGTTCCAAGAGACGTGGGCCGTGGAGAACCTACATATTGAAGGGTATCACTGCTTTAGTGTGACAGCACCCAAGCCAGACTTTGGACGTGCAGTGGGAGGCTTGTTTATTGGCATTAAGACATTGGCTGGTGGTACTATCACAGACCTTTCATGAGGACACCCAAATATACAGATTTTACAGTTCAAGCGAAAGACCCGGATTAATTTAATTAACTTTTATAATAATGATTTTAGTTCTGTTCCTAATAAAAACTTTGAAGCACTCTCTAAGACTTTACGGAACCTTGAAACCAGTTTTGTAACTGGGGAGGAAACAGGGATCCTCTTTGGGGGGGATTTTAATGCAAAAATTGTTCATAATTGTAGCACTGTGGACAGGAATCACTTAGACCAGGCCGAACGTAGGGGTATTGAACTAGCTAATATACTAACTGAGCACACCCTAAGTAATGTTATGGATACAAGCCATGCTCCTAGCGATTTCCATGCCCCGACGTTCAGAGGGCGGGACTGCTCCTCCACAATTGATTTTATTTTTATGTCCCCCCAACTATTAGACTGTGTGACAAAATCTACTGTGATAGAAACCTCATTTGGTGACCATAACCCCCTCAATGTGACGTTAAAATTAGGCTGTAATAAGGTATACGCAAACTTAAATGGGGCAAGAGATATTACACCTACAGGTGATGGCCTGCGCCTGAAATGGAGGGGAGTCGATAGTGGGGCCGTTCTAGAAAGTGTAAACAGGGCACACCCTAACCTGATTATTTCTTGCCTAACCATGGATGGGAACTGCCACAGGATAATCGATGATTTCGGTAAACTGTGTTCAGCAATAAAAGCTTCTTTGTCAGTCCCATTACCAAAGGAGCAGAAAGAACCCAGGTGGTTTGACTCTGCCTGCTCACTAGCAAATAGGGAACTGCGCAGGGCATTAATCACTAAACCAAGGTGTCCAGCAGAGGTCCAGGCAGCCAGAAATTTTTTATAAATTAAAGATAGCCGAAAGGAAGGCCGCACTTTTAACAGAACAATGGGAGTCGCTGGTTCAGAGTGCTAATTTGAAAAACAGCGGACTTTTTTGGTCAGCTGTCAAAAAAACGCGTGCTATGGGCAAACAACTAACCCCAATTAGTTGCAATATAACCAGCAACTCTTGGGAGGCCCATTTCTCTAAAATATACGCTGCCCCATCTGAAGATATACCTGGCTCTCCCCGTGGCCAGCTTTACGGCTTAAATATAGATCTTCAGGAGGTGGTGATAGCCATCAAAGAGAGCCTTGGAAACAAGGCGCCAGGTCCTGATGGCCTACCCATAGATGTAATTAAGTATAGTTCAGATCTATGGGCACCATTCCTTCTTAATGTTTTTAATAGCCTCCCTACAGTCCCCATGCCCAATACCTGGGCCACTAGCATCATAGTCCCAATTTTCAAAAAAGGGGAGAGATCGGACCCAGTGAATTATCGCCCGATCCTGGACAACACCTTAAAGATTTTGGGACGAATAATTTACAACAGGGTGGCAGAATGGACCGAAGATACGGGTCTATTGGACCTGTGCCAGATGGGATTCAGAAGCAGGGTGGGGACGGTCGAGCAGTGCTTGAATCTGAAACTGATCATTGACAAGTACACCATTGCCCGATCGTCCCCTATTTACTTTGCATTCATGGATCTCTCATCCGCTTTTGACCTTGTGAACAGATCCAAATTATGGGCAATTCTTCTGAATTATGGACTGGATGAGGGCCTTGTTAATTTCCTGGCATACCTCCACACTGACCTCAAAGCACAAGTTAGGATTGAGGTGGGCGGAGAAGTATCTGGACCCATCAATATTGGTAGAGGGGTAAGACAGGGGTGCGTTTTAGCACCCCTGCTGTTTATCATCTATATTAATGGCCTGGCTAAAGCTTTAAAACAAGTGACTAGTGATGTACCAACTATCCAGGGGCTTCCGCTGCCAGTTTTACTATACGCTGACGACGCGGTCTTGATGGGACGAACACCCAATGCCCTTCGTCTACTCGTTAAAGGTTTCGTCCAATACATGGAGGGCCTAGACCTGCGCGTCAATTTAAAAAAATCTTTTATTATGCCATGTGTCCCCGGTAAACGCAAACTCAATACTATACACATAGGGACAGATAAATTAGAATCTGTAACTTCATTCCCATACCTTGGTTTGGTTTTCGCTGCGAACGGCTCATGGAGTGGGCATAAGGCCCACGCCATGGGCAAGTTCTCGAAAGCCAACAACTCTATTTTGAGTTTGTCCCGACCCAAGAAAATAGGTGCCACTGGAGCCATTTTAAAAATGTTTAAGTTGCAGTGCTTACCAGTAGCCACTTACGGGGCTGAGGTTTGGGGATTGGGAAAAAAAACCCGGCATCCAGCGAGAAGGTCGATTCTGTAGGAAAATCCTGGGTGCCCCAATTTCCTCCTCTGAATTGATCTGTCATGAGGAACTTAACCTCCCCTACGTATGTGACTTTTTTAGATCTAGACCAGCACTCTTCTGGATAAGGATCTGGAGGAATGATTTAGCAACCTTAACTCAAAGCATCATAAAAGACTGTCTTAAATGTGATCACGGCATGTCAATCCCCTGGCTCGCGGGTGTTTTAAAAACACTGAGTGATGTGAACAGGGAAGATTTATTCTCCGATCCCAGTAAGATTGAACTTAAAGACAAAATTGAGGTCAAACAAGCACTGTACGCACTTTATAGCTCAGATCGAATGGAAAGAGAAAAACTCAAATCAACTGTTGTGATTTACCAGAGAAATGATTTAAGCAGGAATAACCTTGCACTATACCTCACCTTACCTATGACTAATTGGGAGAGATCACTGCTGTTCCGGCTAAGGGCGGGCTCTATAAAATTCCTGCTGGGATTTTCCATGGGCTATCAGCACACAACAGACTATAATCCATGCCCGTGTGACGGTATTAGTAAACAGAATGATTTGCACTTTCTATTTTTCTGTAAATTTTATTTAAAATATATTAACTGGTTTTTAACTCCGTATTTTAGGAAACACAGACCCCTCTCGTTAGGGGAATCTTATTCAATGTTATTGTCCCTGGACACAGATGAATTAATTTTTCACACTAGCACTTTTCTGAGACTCATAACATGTGTACGTAAAACAATGGAAAACCCCTGAAAACTGTCTTATGAGAAATGCATCAGTTTTTAATTTATGAATTTTACATACTTGTCTTTGTTGTGCAAATGTATGTTTTTTATCGTTGTACTTTTATGAGTTTTATGAAATCGAATAAAGGTCTTTTGAACTTGAACTTGATATGGAATGGAATTAACATTTATATTTGTATTTTCATTAGTAGAGATGCACTTCCTTACTATAGTGTGTATAGGTAACGTCAGTGATATGCAGGGTGCAGATCTGTCTGCTCTGTCATCCTTGCATTGGTAGTGTTTGGTAATTAACATGGGTTAAGTTGAAAGATGAGTGTTTTTAGCTACTTGATTTACAATTTTGCATATTAATAGCTGTATAGTGTTGTTAGTATTATTGTTTTGGGATGTGTAAAGTAGTTATGTTAGTATGCATCAGTGCAGTGTACTTGCATTTTATTGTGTTTCTGAGATGGGTCAAGAGTTGAAATGGAATTTGTAATTGTTCTAATCTACCGTGCATGTAGGTTGGTAGTTACTCTGTGATTCTTGTTATGTTGGCATTTGATTTTTTTCTAATGGATGTGAGCACAGCTTATGTTAATCACAGGTGCAGGAAGCTGGTTCTTTCTATAGTGAGCTAATATGAGGTAATCTATGTAAAGAGTCTAGGCAAACCCCAATTGATTTAAAGAGGTACAAATGATATCCCATAAGCTAAGCATTTGTTGTACTCACAGAGGCAATAAATGAGACACACACTCAAGAATAAATCAGAGATCAATTTAGAAAAATAAGTTGTATTTCTTTCAAACTTTTTATACCAAAAACTTCTCTATCAATTAAGTACTTTTTTAAAATGTTAAATTTTGCAGGCAAGTAAAACAGTTACTTAAAATGCGCCTTTACACACAATTCTTTCCTTTGCGATAAAAAGACACAGAAGACTTACAGAGGATGTAAGCGCAAAATCAATTTATAATTGTAAGGGTGCATTGTAATCACATGTGTAGACTGCATCTGCACATAATCTAAAATTGTGTTAACCTAAATGTTCGAATTTTGTAACGTGGTAACATGAGCATGGCGTATTTAGGCCACTATATAGAATATGTGAAGAATTAATGTGAAATAATTCAATGTAACCAACTGAAACACTAACATAAGCACTCGTGTTGCGCAACTGCCAACCGTTTATTGCTGAATGTGTTTATCAATTGTGTCATTATATTTGTAGGTAGGAATATTAATCGAATGTGCCTTATTTTCATGTAAATTAGCAAAGCTCATATTCCATTTTATGTTAGCTGAATTCTGTAGTCCTGAAAAGCATTTTCTGTGAAAGCTCTTGCATTAGATTTAATAGTTGAATTACATGTACAAGTTGGATTTTGTTCTTTCTCACGTTTCTGTTGCAGGAGGAAGTATCATCCTTGGTAGTTAGAATAATATCTTTGTTTTGGGAGTTAGGCAAGTGGAGAAAAGGGATACATAGAGCATTAATATTGATAGTGGAGAACTGCTGTACTTTCTCATCTGAGAGAGCCTGAGAATAAAGATAATCTCACTAAGCTTGGGAACATCGCTGCCCAATGGAATAGTACCTATGAGACAGAGGCTGTCTCAATGGCGAGACTTGCGAGTGATCTTGGGATATTACCTGTGCTATTGATGTATTGTAACTTGCGAAAGTGCCCCGGAACTACTGGCTTGCCGAGAGAGAGCATCTTAGAACGAGCTCTTTCATAGCAGCTTTATGCCGCATGACCTAACTGATGTGGGGAGACTTCTTAGGAAGACTTCACATGCTGACACCTTAACTGATCCTGCCCAGTAAATGCTTATTTAGGGATATCAAGTTAGTGCTAGTGTAGGGACAGATTAATGTTTTATTCCCACAAACTTTTAATGCAACGAAACTTGGACGTTTTTTCCCTGATCTTTTGTACCCTGATTCTCAAACTAATTATTCTGTGCACCAACTTAATTTCATCCACAGATTTCGCTTTGTATTAGTTCCAATGTATTTCTACACCCTCATCTTGAGGTACCTGTATGTCCAGTTATTTTTGTCTTTGTAATAAATCAACTAACCTTATTTGGTAGTCTGTGATTCTTAAGAGTCAAGGTAAAGCAAAATTGAAATGATTGACCCACTATTGATTATACGCTTTCATGCTTAGAAAAAGTACCATCACCACGAGGTTCTAGAGAAGATCCAGAATACAGAAACGTGGCTCATTCAGTTGGTAGCAGAGTAGGACAGTTCTCACATGAAGCAGGGGGAGAATACAGAAAATCTAGAAAGAGACCGAATACCTTAGAGCCTCAAAATAGAGCCCAATGATCAAGAACGGAGAGCAACAGACTTTGATAGAGACTAACGGAGTTTGACTGTGCGGCGAGAGGAGTGAGTATCAATAGGGATGCATTATGTGGTATTTTGCAGGAGTGATGTGATTTCGTGATGTCTGGCAGAGTTTGAGTAAGAGTTGAGTGAATGTTGTTTCAGGCTGGACATGATTCAAGGATTGAGATTTGATTTTCAGGTCCCAAAGTGGCCTAATATCCAGAGATATATTAAATTGTGTAGTAGACACTGAGTATTGTGATTGTCTGACTGCAGATTTGAGGAGCTACCGTGAGACGTCAAGAGCTCCACCTAAGAAAGGAAACTTTGTGGGAATGAGACTTGTGCAAATCGTGTGGTAAACTTTGTGTACAGGGGTGGACTATACCGATTCAGTTGACCAGAGCAGATCGAGGGTTGCCGTGTTTGAAGGTTCTTGGATGATTGAATTCTATTGATCTTGTAGAAGGCAGACAAATACAGAGTTGTGATTGTGGAAGTAAACGTGGACAAAGAAATTGTGAAGGACGGTGAACCATTGCAAGGAGTAACGGTGACATCAGTGCATGCAGCGCTGTGATTGTTTGCTTGGTGTAACACTGTGCTGGTAGTCATCAGGAAGTTGCAATTGAGAACAATCTTGTTTATCGTAAGGAAATTTTGATCTAATCATGCAATGTTTTAGGGTGTCACACGATTGGTTTTCGGGAGATCAGTAGTTGTTACTCTTGTGGGTGAAGAAGCACCACCCAAGCATACTCAAGCACATTATATAGCGACTAACATAGGACTCCAAACTATAAATTGGCTTCAAAATTGGATTAAATTCACTGAAAAGCAAGCGGAATTGACATTTCCATGTTATACTTCATTTCGATTAGAGGTGTTGTATCAGTTGAGCGAAGAGATATCTGCGCTGCAGCCTCCGCCTAGACCAACACAGTTTGAGACTTTAGGAGCGTGGATGCGAGCAGCACATTTAAAGAACAGGGAGCGATTTCATGGGAAGATGAAGAAAGCAATGAAGGCATATCAGGATGCACGATGGGACACACTACTTAAAAGATGGAGGGTAGACACCATTGAGGGAGAGAGGTTGTACCCGATGCTGGTAAGAGATGGATATTTTCAGAAATCCGAAATATGGGGAAAAATAGACTTGATGAGAGTGACATAGATGACAGCTTTTGTTGGATAGGTTATTATCGGAGTGTCCTCCACCTTAAAACCCACATTTGAAAGAAGGAAGACGTGAAATGGCAAATGTAGGGAATACGGAAAGTTCAATATCCCAGACAGGCTCTAGTACAGGGAAAGGATCACCACAGGAGTAGGAGGAACAGTAATATCTGTTTTGGGAGGTGCAAGCGGTGTAAACGCTGCTTCACAGTTACCGGAAGCCCTTATGGTATTGGTCACCATCTGACCTGTAGTCCCTATGTTAAACCCGAACTCAGTGGGAAGCTTTAGTCAACACCAGTCAGGATTGGAGGAGAGAATTGGTTTAGGAGGAAGTGGGACCACAAACGGAAGCAGTCCGTCCTTGGTACCTGTGGACTCTAGTACCCCTTTTCCAGGGACTGCGGATCCTTCAAGAAGACATCTTGGTTTTAGTACCATGTGATGCATGTCCTTAGCAAATTCAAACTCAGGTTTGAGGATGTGGGAAGCTCCAGTGAGGGGACCAATGGTCATAACACGAGAAGCAAGTGCAAGTCAGGGAACCTCTGGGAACCAGCATGTCCTAGATACTACAAATTTAGAGAATTGGCTGAGAAATCAAAATAACGATACTGAAGGACAGACTAGCATGTCGAGTCAGGGCACGATCAAGGCTGTGTTAAAGGCAAAGCTGTTTGATGAGGTAAGGTTGAAGGATGAAGTGTATTAAATAATCAATGGTAATTTGCCTTTGGTTTGGATAGAGACCTATGAGCAAGGCGAGTCATTTTTTGTAACAAAGAATGTTACCCGCAAAGTGAGACGAGCACATGAGAAATTGTCAGAATTGGCCCAGAAATATGATGTTGATATTTCTAAAATGAAAAGGCTGGAGGGACACCATAGGTTGATCTATAGTGACCAGGAACTGAAAGAGAAGAGGGTAACAGACTTGAAAACACACATTCAAGAGCTGATTATAGGGATATTCATGTGGAGTATGCTTGACAAATGGGAGGAAATGTGGTCAAAGAAAAAGAGCATTAGGAAGGTGACGTGAGAAACACCACCTCCAGTAGAGGGAACATCAGAAGTTGAGGGCCATTCAGGAGTAGGGGCGATTTAGCTGCATTCATGAATGATTTCCCTAGATTGAGGGAGAAGCCTGCTCAATGGTACAAGCAGGCCGATCGGTTTGTCAAGATCTCGAAGGTGTTCAAGATAGATCAATCAATCAATCAGGGGGTTTATAAAGCGTGCTACTCGCCTGTGAGGGTCTCAAGGCGCTGAGTGGGGGGTGCTGCTCTGGATCAGTCAAAGAGCCTGATCAAGAGGCTTTTCCTGAAGGTGTGCAGAATGGGGGAGCGTCTGATGTTGACTGGGAGCTCGTTCCAGGTCTTTGCTATGACGTAGGAGAAGAATATTCTGCCTGCTCTGGTTCTGTGGATCCGGTGGGTCTCTGCCAGGGCGAGGTTGGCGGAGCATAGGTTCCTTTTAGGTACGTGGAAGGATACTCTTTTGTTGAGGTATTTGGCTCCAAGGTTGTGGAGGGATTTGTAGGCGTGGGTAAGTAGCTTAAAGGTTACTCTCTTCTTGACGGGGAGCCAATGGAGGTTTCGTAGGTGCTGGGTCACGTGCTCATGTCGTGCGGTTCCGGTGAGGTGTTCTGGATCGTTTAGAGTTTGTGTAGCAGGGTTTTATTGATTCTGGCGTAGAAGGCATTCCCATAGTCCAGTCTTATGGTTATGAGTGCGTGGGTGACAGTACAACTATATGCGAGGGGATCCACTTGAAGGTCTTGCGGAGGATGCAGAGGGAGTTGAAGCAGGTGGAGGTGACGACGTTGATCTGGTGGGTCAAGGTGAAGGAGGAGTCTAGAATGATGCAAAGGTTCCAGGCGTGATCCATCGGGGTGCCACCAGAAGCTATCCCACGCAGTGGGGGAGGGTCCGAGGACGAGAACCTCTGTCTTCTCTGAATTCAGTGTTAGGCAGCTGTCTCTCTCTCTCTCATCCAGGCTGCGACGTCTTTCATTCCTTCTTGGAAGCTGAGTCTGGTGTCTTCGGGGTTCTTTGTGAAAGAGAGGATGAGCTGGGTGTCGTTGGCGTAGGATGCTATGCTGAGCCCATGCTGTCCGACGATGGCTGCGAGGGGGGCTATGTAGATGTTGAAGATCATGGGGCTGAGTCAGGATCCTTGGGGTACTCCACAGTTGATCTCTGTAGGTTCTGAGAGGAAGGGAGGGAGTCTAATCCTCTGGGTTCTACCAGAGAGAAGGGAGTGGATCCAGTCAAGGGTGGTTCATCGTATACCAGTGCAGTGGATTCTGTCTGCAAGAGTGCCGTGAGAGATGGTGTCTAAGGCTGCCAAGAGTTCTAGTAGGATGAGGGCCGCAGTGTGGCCCTGGTGGAGTAGCATGCAGATGTAATCGGTGGCGGCAAGGAGAGCGGTCTCGGTGCTGTGGTTGCTGCAGAAAATGGACTGGGAGGAGTCAAGGAGTTCTCTTCGATGAAGGTGGCCAGCTGGGCATTTATTTATGTATTTATTTATTTATTTAATGAGCTTTATATAGCGCTGGCTAGACCCGAGGGTATCAGAGCGCTTTGCATGATATTCAACAATTTTACAGAGTTACTTCAGTTGCAATTACATTGGTTACAGACAAAAAACATTTAAGGAGCATGGAAGACTCGGAAATGGAGTGAAAGAGGGGAAAGGGGTATGGTAAAAGGGGTAGGAGGGATATGTGACAGAGACGAAGGTAAAGTCTGCCCAAGGTTTGGCTGGGTAGGTGAGGGCCGAGGGGTAAGTCCACAGCCCATCTCCTCTATAGCTATCCAGTAGCTCCACCTGCATCGGCCAAATGGCTAGGTCTCCACGGAAAAACATATAAACAGTATAGAAGATGAGAAGAAAGGAGCGTAGAGGGGTAGGGGGTAGGGTAAAGAGGTGAGAGGGATGTATGACGGAGAGACGAAGTAAAGACTGTCCAAAGTCCGGCTGGGTAGGTGAAGGTCGAGGGGGAAGTCCACAACCCATCTCCTCTATAACTTTCAAGTAGCTCCACCGGACATTGGTCAGATAGCTAGATCTCCGCGGTCAGAGGTAAGTTCAGCAGGTTCTACGTCTTAATGGGGGAAAGGTGAAGGTCTGTTCGATGTCCGGTTTTTGTCCTAGAGTAATAGCACAACATGGTATGGACCACGGTGGCAGCCATCTTGTGATCAGGCAAGGGAATTCTGACCTTGATGTTACATTCAGGCCGGTCCCCATAATTACAAGGGACCAAAACTGGGCACCAGCAAGTCCACCAAGCTCTCATTGTGATCATTAGAGGCCACTCTCTGCTCCCCCACTCCCTGAATCCAAAGCACATCTGCTGTATATCTGAGGAGTCATGTGCTCAGGCGTTTGATTGGCCACCCAAGATTCATGTGGTATTGCGGGGTCGTGCTCCGAGCTCAGAGCTCTTGCGGCCATCTACATTAGGATCCTCCCACTGAATTGGCATACAGAAGTGACTATATCACCAGCAATGCTGTGTCACCAAAACGAATGGCAGTAAAGACCTTCAGATAATGCTGGCTATCTGGTGGATATGTTCAGTTAACAGCGGTTGGAGACTGACTCGGTGGTATTAAATTGCAGTTGGCACCGGAACAGTGCAAAACAGGCTGCATCTACAAGTGAACTTGGGCGCCATATTAGGGTCAGGCCACACGCAGCGAGAGGACGCCTGCTGACAAAACAAGTTGTATATGAGGATGCTCGGTGTCCCCCACCGGTCGCCACTTTAATAGTCAGTGATACAATGTTTAAATCAACAGCAAGAGTCTTTTGGTGCAGGTTGAGGCGTTTGCAGTATCCCGTCGAAAGGCCGCCATCTTAGGGTCAGGCTGCAACTGTAACTTCCCTCGCAACTTTAAGGATTGTTCGAACTACCGCAAACGGGATTATACCTAAACAGAGGTACATTTTTTATATATTTTTACCTTACAACGAGGAACCCAATCTGAACGGTATCGCCCAATCACGCAGACTCTGCGTCAGGGATTTGGGTATTAAGGGTGCGGTAGGAGCGGGAGCAGCGCTGTAAGGGTCCGGTCCGGATGTTGGACTCTCGTCGCGGCAGCAGAAGGTCGATTGCAACACGGTCCGTGGGTGAGTTTGCACCACGTGTGCAGTGCGGACCAGCCCTCCCAGGAACAGGAGCAGCGGCAGTAGGCTTTCGGGTGCCGCGAAACCAGCAGAACGTGGCTCGTCAGGCAGGTGAGCTCCGGCGCCTCCTTACGGCCCACACAATGGCTTCTAAGAGAGTGTGTTAGGGATGCTTGGTGACTTTGGCTGTGAAGGGGAGGAGAGAGATGGGCCTGTAGTACTTCAGGTCAGTCGGGTCAGCTGAGGGTTTCTTAAGGGGAGGGCTTGACCTCTGCCCGCTTCCACTCATCGGGAAAGATACCAGATCCGAGGGAGACGTGGTCGGGCCTAGTTCAAGTGCTATGGCAGCGGCAGCTCTGAGGTAGATATGCGGTGGGCAGGGGTCTGTGGGGGCTCCTGTGTGGGTGTTCTTCATGGTCATGGTGGTGTCTTCAGTGGTGGTAGGTTTCCCAGTGTTGATGGTCGGCTGATTGTCATTGGTGGAGAGGGGAGTTGTGTCCAGTGTCCGTTTGCTGAAGTTGTCATAGAGGGCCTTGATTTTAGGTTGAAGTGGGAGCAGAGCTTGTTACAGAGGTCCTGAGAAGGTGTGAAGTCTGTGGCTTCGCTGGGGGGTTTGGTGAACTTTTGTATGATGCTGAAGAGTTCTTTAGCGTTATTCGCATTGGTATGGATTTTGTTCTTGATGAAGGTCCGCTTGGTGGCCTTTATGTGCTGGTGGCATTCATTCATGGCGTTCCTGTGGTTGTTCTGGTCTTTGGTGGTTTTCCTGTTCCGCCAGAGTTTCTCGAGGTGTCTGCAGGAGAGCCTGGCTTCTTGGAGGTCGGTGGTGAACCAGGCGGACTTCAGGGGGCGTTGATGGACGGGGTAGCAAAGGGGTATGAATTTGTCGGCGCAGCCGGTGATCCAGCGGTGTAATTCTTTGGCTGCAGAGTTGGCGTCGGTTGTGGTGGAGGGGGGTCGTGGAGGAGGGTGGTGTTGAGGGGTTCCTCAGTGATTTTACTCCAGTTCCTTCGTGGTGGGCGCGGGGTGGGTTTGGGTACGGTGGTGGTGTTGAAATTGAAGTGTAAACAGTAGTGGTCAGTTCAGAGGGGCTGCGTGGTGTGGCTGAAGTGGATGTTTGTCCCTCCTGCGAAGATGGAGTTGAGGGTGTGTCTGGCTCTGTGGGTGGTAGTGGTGACAAGCTGCTGCAGTCCGAGGTGAGAGAGGTTGTCGAGGAAAGTGGTGCAGTCAGGATCACTGCAGTTGTCAAGGTGGAAGTTCAGGTCTCCGATGAGAATGTAGTTCGTGGAGGCGATGACGTGGATTGCAACGAGGTTGGCAATGGTGGTGGCGGAAGAGGTACAAGGCCCTGGGGGCCTGTAGATGAGGGTCCCATGCAGCGTGACTCTGGGGCTGGTATGGACCTGGAAGTGGAGGTTCTCTGTGTTCTAGATGGGGTCGCTCATGCTGGAGGTGGAGAATCAGAGGGAACTCTTGTGTGCGATTGTGTGTCCTCCTTCTGGGCGGTGGGGGTAGTCCTTTCTCTGGATCTTGTATCCGTTGGGGATGGTGGTGGCGCTGTTGGGGGCATAGGTGGCATTTGTCAATGTTTCTGTGAAGAAGGTGACGGCTGGCGAGAGGGTGTCAAGCAGGTCCCAGATCTGGATTTATTGTTTGATATTGTGTTTCCTTGTGACTTATGGTCCCTTCGCGAAATTGCTATTGATTGGACTTCTGCTGAACAAGAGGGAATAATATAACTCATGGTCCTTCAATGTTGGTTATGAAAAAGTACAAACAAGTGATCACATGGTTGAAGTCCGAAATAGCTCCACAAGATAAGGGTTAAAATAGATGGAAGAACCCAGGAACCCAAAGAGTCAGTACATGCTTACTACGAATGACTTTTACAAGCCTTCAAGCAATACATTGGGTTAGATATACTTGACCCCAAATACACAGGGCAGTTTTTTCCAAATTTGTGATTGGATTGAGACCAGAGATTAGCCTCATTATTCAGCAGCATTTGATTTGCTGGCAGAATAAGTCAGTGGATGCAATTTTACGGTCTGCCAGGTATTGCAGTGATGAAGTGGTTTCCAAGCATAGGAGGATAAAGGACAGGATAATGCTGGTTTAAATGCGGAATGTGCAAAGAGCAGATCAGGCACAGGCAAATGGAGGTACAATTGGTT
Source organism: Lissotriton helveticus (assembly GCF_964261635.1). Taxonomy (NCBI): domain Eukaryota; kingdom Metazoa; phylum Chordata; class Amphibia; order Caudata; family Salamandridae; genus Lissotriton; species Lissotriton helveticus. Next base: position 1,960,665,815 of record NC_136063.1, on the reverse strand, counting down.
GGAATCAGGGGAATGCTCAAGGAGGGGTCCAGAACACCCTGAATAACACGGGACAGGGAAGAGGGATAGGTGTCCCAATAGGCCCTTAAACAAGAATAGACATTGCTATGCTAAAGAAAACAACAGCTTACCATTCTCTGCCACAAAATCAGGCATTGGAAGCCCAACTGTTGATTATATCCAATAAATCAGATACAAGAGGGAGAGCTAGTGCAAGTGCTAGACATGGTAAACACCATGACAAGACTGAGGTCTTATATTTTGGAGGCCAAAATCAAGCCAAATGCAGAATTTCTGAGTACGCCTCTATACAACCTGATCCTGAAAATGGTGGCAGGCATTACACCTGTGATTGATTTTATGATTGAGCAGGTTATATAGAAGGAGATCATAGGAAGTATGTGCAATTGACTTATCATGGGATTGCAGAAACGGAACGGAAAATATTGCATAGTTTGGGATCTTAGGAGAAAAAACGCCATTGTGGTTCCATGTTGTTCCATGACACTGAATCCATCTGTGATCCTGTTTAGATCCCTTGCTAAGCTGTTTGATTTACTAGGTTTGATTTGTGCCAAACATTTTTCTCCATCCCACTGCATAAAGAAAGCCAATTTTTATTTGCTTTCCATCTGAAGACACATGACTTAACGTGGTGTTGTATCCCTCAACAGTACACTGAAAGTCCATGCATCTTCAATCAAGTCCTGAAAAGGACCTTCAGAGCTTAATTTTGCCCCAAAATTCAAAACTAGTGCAGTACATTGATGATCCCCTAATTGCATCAGAGATCTTGTAGCTTCAGCATTGCTTGGATGTCTCAAATCCATTGCTGCAACAGGTTTCAGCATTGAAAGGTATGAAAGCATCGTGATAGGTCATCCATTTACTGTATATGTTCCACACTCCATTGAGCTTCTGATGACAAGAACTAAAACAGAGCATTTGACAAATAATAGTTTAACAAGGTATAAACAAATCTTGTTGGCTGCTGAGAATGTGACATTGAAGCGATGTTCTATGTTAAATCCTGCTACCTTGTTGCCTATTCCAAATGCTGCTGGAGAACATTGTGAGGACCATGACTGTCTGTATGCTACTGAACTCTGTACCAAACTGAGACCCACATTGTTGATGACCATTGTCCGATCCTGACCAGGTCTTGTTACTTGATGGTTCATGCTTAAGGGACAACGAGGGTTATCTGAGAGCAGCATTTGCTGTCTGCACCATTTCTGATGTTGTGGAAGCTGCTTGTCTACAGATAGTGTACTCCGCACAAGCAGCCAAAATCATTGCTATAAACCGTGCATACCTTCTCTCCAAGCAGATCCGAGTCACCATCTATACCGTTAGCCAGTACACTTTTGGGGTAGTTCATGACTTTGGACAGCTATGGCCACAGAAGGTTGTTTTAACATCATCATGATCTTCCATAAGAAACAGGGTATATGTGAGACAATTATTGGAAGCATTGCAACAACCAAAAGAAGTGGCCATTGTGAAATGCGCTACAAATGGGAAGGTTTTGTGACAGTGGGTAATAGATACACAGATCAAGTTGCCTTTAATGGGGAACATTCTGGCAAGAGCACAGAGAGAACCAAGCTCAGCATGAACCTAGCAATAGCAGGTACATGGAATAAGGTCAAGCGTTTACAAGGGGAAGTGTCAGACCAGGAACAAGCTGGTTCGATCACAGCAGAATGTGAAAAGAGAGAAGATGACATTTGGGTTTCAACCCGATGGTTGAGCAGTGTTGCTTGATTGTTTGCTGAGTCCTATGTCGAGACTGATTCATGAAGCAGCTCACATAGGGAGAGATGCAATGGTGAGGTTGTTCAGGCAAACGTGGTTAAACCCGACATTCCGTGTGATTGGTGATGTAGTGTGTGATCCATGTATCAGGTGCCAACAAATGAATGCTGGGAAAAAAACTGTGGTTACTTCGAGTCACATTGGGCGGTCAGGAGGTCCTTTCAACCGGATACAGTTGGATTTTGTTGAATTGCCTGTGTGTAATGGATTTAGATACATTCTGGTTGTTGTGTGCATCATTTCCCGGTGGGTGGAAGTTTATCCAACTAGAAGGTGTGATAGCCTCACAGTAGCAAAGTTATTGCTGAGAGATCTTATCCCATGCTTCGGGTGCCAACTGCATTGGAGTCGGATAGAGGGATGCATTTTCATAACAAGATCATGAAGCTGTTGTGTTCTGCCTTAAACATTGAGACTGCCCTGTAGTTACAGGCCAGAAACGTCATGAATATTGGAGTAGATTAATGGGACTTTAAAAATAAGAACAGCAAAAGTGTGTTCCTCGACAACTTTGAAATGACCTGAGGAGTTGTCTTCGGTTTTGATGAGTTTGCATAGCATTCCAGACAGGAGGACTGGCCTATCTCTGCACGAGATCATCAGGGGGAGAGCAATGCGCTTACCTGCATTGCCAATCACAGTGCTATTTAACATCACTGATGATTTGGTCCTTGATTAGTGCAAAGGATTAGCTGATGTAGTTCATTCTGTGTCTCACCAGGTTGAAACTGCCACTGCACCAACCTCGAAAGACCTTTGCCACGACTTGGGCCTGGGTGATTGGGCCCTTGTCCAAAAGCCTGTAAGGAAGAACTGTCTTGACTCATGGTAGTGTGGTCCGTACCAGGTGATATTAGTGATGAACACTGCTGTGAAGTGCGTAGGTCTGCCGAACTGGATACATGCGTTGCACACCCTTATAGTCTTAGGACCCTCAGAAGAAACAGCTCCTCTCTCAGAAGTGACTCCAGCCAGTGTCTCAAGATCCTGAGAGAGGATAAGCCAATCTGTGGGGGTTCCTGAAGATGCTGGATTCTCACCAAGTCAAGCTGAGGGGGTCAAGCTACACAAGGCCCACGTATAGACTCTGAGGGAGCTGGTAATGTTGCGAGTGGTAGAGAGTCTGACTCAGCTGAAGAGACTAGTGTGGAAAGTAGTCAGGTGCTGCCAAGGAGAGAGGTCGCAAAGGAATCATGACCGTTGAGACAGAGGAGGCAAAACTCGAGACTGGAATCCGAGAAGTATCTTGCTCCCACAACTGAATCATCTGAATCCGACCAATTGATCTAGAACAAGCTCAGGGGAGTGTGCGGAGATCCAGTAGGGCAAGAGTGCTGTGCCGGAGATACGCCTTCCCAGATTGGACTTACCTTGCTACAAATGCCAGGTTGAGTGAGGTCTGGAATGTTGATACTGATACTTGAGATCAAGTTGAGAGTTCCTGAAACAGAGGCTAATGGTGTTTTGACATTGACTTTACCTTATCCATTGAGTGACTTACAATGTTTGATGTTGGAAGACCCCACATTATCATCCTTTGGAAATCAGCAAGTGTCTCAGGAAATTGCAGCATTCCGAATTGAACTCTTACAGTGAGTCATCGACAAAGTTGTCTCTGATATCATTAGGGATGTAAATTGAATTTTTAACTGTAAAAGATTCTTTCTTGAGTCCTTTCCTCCTGTGCATCTCCTTGTTTTCCTCTTTTGTAATTTTCTGATCTACGTCCTCTTCCTCTTTCTCTTGTTGACAAATACCTAATAGCTGACCACCCTGTGACTCCAACTATATATTTTCTCCTGAAAATTTATAAAAACAAGCAGAATCCACCCAGGATAACAATCATCTAGGCAAACAATTCAATATTAGAACCTGTTTCCAACTACATTGATTACTTTCTGGCAACCTTGTTAAAGATCTCAATTCATAACTGAGACAAACAGGCGAACTATTACAATGACTGGATGTAATACCATGGCAACCCACATATAAATCAATCAGAATGGATGTCATCTCGCTTTATACAAGCTTTGAATATGAGATTGGTCATGTGACAAAATTCCTGAAGGAAAGAAACATCTACTTCTTCAAACTTACCAAAATGCTTATGGAAATGATGGGGATGTGCATGTATAACAATGTGTTTATTTTCAAAAAAGAAGTATTCAAACAAATAAAAGTGACAGTCATGGGATATTCATTTTCACCAAACTATTCCAACCTAACAATGGGTTGGTGGGATCAGAAAATTGCTAGGGCACCTGAAAATCATACTTACAGAAACAATAATAATGGGGCTATGCCTTATCGATGATTTATTCCTTATATGGGATTGGCATAAAAGAAAAATGTGCAGAATATCATTAAAAACACAATAACAATCAAGGGAAACCTCAATTCACATATACAATTAGTGCAACAAGTGTGACCTTTTTAGCCACTGTATTTATTTTCAAGATAACATGGTCCACACAACTAACCCTGGGCTTAAAACTATGCTACGCTGACGGAGCATATGTACCAAAACTGTGCTTAATCACGTAGCGTAGCATCTAAATCAACAATATTCTCAGATGCTTTCAAAATGCAATTTTACATGCTTAACAGCATATAACCAATTCACAAAAATGAACTTTTACAATGAAAACATTAGGTAATGAGAGAGCTGATGATTTTGGGGTCCCCCCTAACCTAGGGGGAGCACCAAGCAGATGCCTTGAACACAAAGAGCATAAACAAAAAGCACATTTTGTTGAACTTCAGTGGTGATCCCATCATTTTAGGACCACCCCAAGCACAGTTATTGGCAAAAAAAAAATCCCAACCAAAGGCCCTGCAAAGCATTATGGGACGAGATTAGCAGTGGGCAGTGAATATTATAGTATCCAATATCAAAATAATTCTACAAAGAGCTGCAGTTCACCTAGTTGTTACTAGAGTATTTTTTTTTATTAACTGTACAATTAATTAAAAGCTTTACAGTAAAAGAAGAGAATACAAAAAACTGTGTTTGTAAGCTTCTTTGCTTGATAAAAGATGCACTGGTGTGGCAATTAAAAAAGAAAAAGTGAGTTAAAAAAGAAAGCAGAGTAAAGTGAGGGGGTGCGGCACCCCTATCTAAGTCCCATGTAGATGGCCTTTGTCCAACCATGTGTGCCTTGGTGTTAGTCTTGACGACGGACGTTTCTTTCATGGGAGGGCAATGTCAATGCTACGACGTGGCAATGTTACTTCAGCTATCGTTCGCTGCTTTCGGGCATTGTATTCCCAGGTGTTAAGATGTTTTCGTTATTGGCTTTTAGGGATAGCCTAATTTGGTGGACAAATTTCGCCAATCTTGCTAGGGTCATTGTGTTGGTAGTTGAGAAACACAAGGCTGATGCTTCGGAGCAACATTTTATGCTCTGAGTGAGGCAGATCGGACTCAACAGTCGCCGTCGATCGTTGTCAAAAAAAGGACAGCAGCAGAGGAGGTGTAGCCAAGATTCCCTCGTGTAGGTACATAACCTACAAGATGTGGGTTCCCCTCTTTGAGCCCATGCGGGGTTGAAGTCTGCTATCCCAAGCGTGGTCATCCTCATGCATAGAATTTTGCTTCGGGCATGAGTTGTTAGAGCCTCACTTAGGTATGATTGAGCTTTTCCTACCATGTACGAGTTGTTTAAAGGGTCCAAATGGGGACTTCGACGAAGGGTTTTGTGGTCGAGGTCAAAAGAGATTTCATAAACTTGTTTGTTGACGGCTCTCTTCCATGCATTCAGTGGGATGTCCTGCCGCGGAATGTTTTCTTCCTCGATCCTCAAAGCTTTGATTGCGTGTCCCAGCCTGGTGTGCCATATCGAGGCTGGCCCTTCGAAGATCGATCTCAAGTGGTGTTTTGGGGAGTTCGCCGGGGCCCTTAGTACCCTTAGATACAGCTTTATGTGCTGCCCCTGACAAATCAAGTCTGGTCTTGCTAGGCCAAGTTCCAGTCTCAGCCTGGATCTTCTTGCTATCCTTGGTATATGTAACACCAACTTGTATGCCTTCACTTGGGCTGAGTTGAGAAGGACATCCAACTTCCCAGGAAAGGCCAGGTGACCATAGGAGATCGCAGGGAGAAGCTTTGCTCGTAGGGCTATCAGAATTGGGCTGGCAGATGGACTGATCAGGTTCTGACTTAGTTGTTTTAGCAAGTGTGTTACCTTATTGGCTTTGGAGGCCTGATGATTTAGATGTATATTGGCCTTGGCCCATTCCGAGAACCAAACCCCCAGGTAGTTGTTAGAGGCCACCAAGTTTATTTGAGTATTTCCCAGCTGCCACTGTGCTTGCCTTTTCCGCTGATAGGACCCAAAGATGATGACCTTTGTTTTCCCTTGATTGACAGCCAAGCTGTTGGTGACGTTGAATCTATTTAAAGCAGTTAGTGTTCTTTGCAGGCCGATCTTCGTGTGGTCCATTATAGCCGTGTCATCGGCATACTGTAGGACTGGTATCCTCACACCTCCTAGTCTGGGGGCTACTAGGCTGGCTCCTTTTAGGGCCTCCCCCAGGTCTGCTGTGTATAAATTAAAAAGAATGGGGGCCAGCACACACCCTTGTTTTAGCCCGTTTTCTGTGCCTATCTTGGGAGAAACCGTCCGAGCGCTTGTTTTAACCCGCACCCAGGTAGCCTCATATAGTGACTTAATTGCCTTCAGAAGCTTCGGTGGTATCCCCCACTTATCCAGTTTCCACCATAAGCGTTTTCTGTCCACTTTTTCGAAGGCGGTGCTATAGTCCACAAAGCAGCAGAATAGTGGTGGGTTGTTCTTCGAGGTTGCCTGGGCTGAGAGATGTGCTAGCACCAGGATATTGTCCATTGTGGACGCCTGGGACCTAAAACCAGTCTGGTACATGGGAATTATGTTTTCTTTTTCGGCCCATTTTTTCTAAATCATTAAGTATTAGGTGTGCGTATGCCTTGGCCTCCAAGTCAAGCAGGGCAATGAGCCTGTAGTTCGATGGTTCTAGACGGTCTCCTTTTTTAAAAATTGGAACCAATATAGAGCCCCTCCAGGAGTCAGGGGTTGTGGCAGACAAGAAAGTATGGTTAAAGAGTGGAGTTAAAAGAGTCTCCCAGAAGTCAGGTGCCTTTTTGAGGACCGGTGCTGGGATGCTGTTGGGCCCTGGGGCGCCGTCGTTCCCCATGCGCTTAATAGTTTTAGTTGTTACTAGATGTCCCTTACGAGTCAAATGCAAAGTATTGAAATTATTCTTACATCAAGCTGCATTTCCACTGGTCGTCCCTAGATGTCCCTCACGAGTCAAATGCAAAACCATTGAAACCCTTTCATCAAGCATTTGCATTTGACTCGTGAGGGACATCTAGTAACCACCAGTTGAACTGCAGCTCTTTGTAGAATTATTTTGATATTGTATACTATATAATATTCACTGCCCACTGCTAATCTCATCCCATAATGCTTTGCAGGGCCTTTGGTTGGGAATGTTTTTTTGCCAATAACTGTGTTTGGGTTTGTCATAAGAGGATGGGACCACAACTAAATCGTTCAATAATATGTGCTTTTATGTTTTCAAGGCATCTGTTTGGTACTCTCCCTAGGTTAGGGAGGATCCCAAAATCATCACATCTCCCACTGCTTGCCAATTATTCAGTTTCACAATTGTGAAAGTACTATATGCACTTTAGCATATAAAGATAGAAATTCTTATTTTATCATATCTGGTCATGTACATGAAGTTTTTTGCATTTATTTTGCAATTTTTGCACAGTACAGACAAGTGCACACTGTCATCAGCTACACTACGTGAAGTTCAAAGTATACTACGTGAAGCTACGTGTAGTGCTGCTACGCAAACTACGCCGAGGCTTACACACAACACTGCATAGGAAGAATTCAGTAACAAATGCAGTGTTATCAACATAGAGTGTGATCACCCGAGTATAACATACAGAAGGGCACAAAATCTGAAAGAAAAGTAAGTCCAGAGCTACTTCAAAATGGACAACAAAACACAAATAAACTCCCTAGGCTTTTGGAAGTGTAATCACTGCAAGGTGTGTAAAAACATGAAATAATCCACCTGGGAAACTGGTCAAACATTGAAAATATGGCAGCATATAACATGCAAGAGCAAATACAAGGTATACATAATTGAATGCCCATGCAAACTGAAATATGGCGGAAAGCACTAATTGTAAAATAAAAAGAGGATCCTTGAACAATCCATGTATACACCACAAACAAAGACAGGAGCAATGCTGTAGCCAAACACATGGAGCAAAACCATGACAGCAGATTGGAAGATTCACATTACTATCCAATAGGTCAAATAGTACTGTCAGAAAGAGGTGGACATAAGGAGAAACTCCTTAGACCGAGGGAATACAGATATATAATTTCATTACAATCCTTGACACCGATAGGTTTGAATCAGGATGAGAAACTCTATGTACACCTGTGGGAAATCTGTTTAAGGATGGATGCTCCATCAATGGATACATATAGGAATAATTTCAAAGCCAAAACAAGTCTGGATATGAAAAAAACAAGGGGAGAACTAAATAACAAGGAGATTTCTAGAATATTATTTAACTGAAGGGAGCAACAAAATATAAACACAAAGACAAAAGACAAAACACAAAAAATCAAAAACCAGATTCAAGAAAGTTAACAAGCCAAGAAAAAAACGTTGAATGTGAACAAAACAAGACCTTTTCATGTGAAAATGAAACCGTAGAACACACTAGAAACTGTAAAAGGAAACCCAACATGGTTTAAACAAACAGACACACAAAACAAAACGTGTGGACACAAAAACCAGGAGAAAATTTTTTGGAACAAATTGACAAGGAGGAAAGAGTAAAAGCCATGTACTAAAAACAAAATGAGCATTAAATGGAAATGAACAAAGCAAGAATGAGACAACACAAGTGCAAAAACAGCATAGAAATGGCCAAGGGATGCATACGGAATGTGACATCGCAATCCACATGAGAAATTGAAGACAAATATCAGCCCATTAGAGGGCATAAACTTCACAAGGTAACATCCACCATGCCAATTACAAAAAGAATAATTGCAAACAATTGAGGGGACATTACAGTAGAATCATATAAAAGGGTGTAAATGGGAAAAATGTGTAACTACACAAAGTGCAAAAGATGAAAAATGTAACGGGTTGCTGGAGGGTATGGAACATGAAGTAATTGACATTTGATTAGTAAGAATAAGAATAAAGAGTAAGCGGGGGCATGGTCAACAAGAGGACAGACTAGCAGCTTTTCTAGCAGGCTTCGCCGGCCCAATTCCTAATCCTCCTTTATTCCTGCGATTGTCATGCCACCCGAATACAGAACACAAAACCAGACTGCCAGGGCCCATAGCAGAGCACGTTAAAAGAAGATTGAAGCCACTTTGGGCCATCCTAGAACTGGAAATGATCCTGAATGGCAGGCCCAATAAGCACCCTCAACATGGGGGAGGGGGTGGAGAATGCCTACATAGGGGCGCATGACACCGTTACCTTCAGTGAGTGAAGCCGGTGAAACCCCATTCTTGGACACAGATAGGGCTGCTTGCCTGTCCCCAACAGAACTTGAGGCGTTGAGCCCCGGACCCTGATCAGGGTCTGTGGTGAGCTGCAACGCCAGTCAAGCCAGCCGCCAGAGTGGGTATACCTGGCCTGCGTGCAGTGGAGAGGAGGAGACAAGGGACACTCCAGAATGGAGGCTCCACCCGAGACCCAGATCCTGCTTGAGCCATGAAGGATGAGCGCAGCCCTGGGTACTTGGGGGCAGGGCTGATACATGGATATGAAGGGTGGTGGCAAAGCACTTGTGGAATCCGTGAGGCCCATCAAGAAGTGTACTGCTCGAGCAGAGGCTGGAGGAGGCTCCTTTGCGCTGGAGCCGATTGCCCCACAGGCTGTGGACAGGAACTGTGGCAGTGTGGACAGAGGAGATGGAAATGAGCAATGACTCTCTGCAACAGCAGTAAGGGCAGTGTGGAAGCATGCCACAGTAGGGTGAACGAGGTGAGCTCCCCCCAATGGCGCTGCAACATTGAGAAGTTGGACCGGGAGCCGAAGGAAATCGGTTGTTGACTCCACAGCATTGTTGTTCAGGAGCCCTTGTTTCATGGCGAAAGAACCCCAGTGATGAGGTGGAGACTACTCAATTTGCACTGTGGGAGAGGAGGGGGAATGAGAGGATGATCCACCTTCTGCCCTTCCTTTTCTTAAAGGTGTAATTGTGTAAACAACCACCGTGACACAGGCGAGGAGAAGGGAGACTCCAGTTACCTGGCTGTCATATGATGTAAGCCATGCGGCCCGTTCATCCTCTAGAAGCTCCCAGTGGGCAGAGTGCTAAGGCATTGGTACCCTCCCTGAGAGGTGGGAGACACTGGGTATGAAGGACGGAAGGGGATGCCCCAAGACTGGTAAACACCTGGTCATAAATAAGTGTAAAAAGAACAGTTGATGGGCAGAATGGAGAACAATGTCAAACATTTACCCAGTACAGAGAACTTGGCCTAAATCCCTCCATTTTATGCTCATCATGCCATGCTTGGCAGTTCGGGATGAACTGTTCCCATGAGGCATATACTGATTTGTATATAGCTAGGTCTGAATCTAGGTGGCAAAGTGAGCTAAAGAATGATGATGGATTCAACCCAGATCTGTGACTAGGGGTGAGTGTCTGAAAAGTTTCAGAGCTCCGTCAATCATCTCCTTATGTTTGCTTTTATCGCCCTAAGTTGGCAGGGTATGCCAAGACGTGGGTCCCTTGCTCACTTTGCCACTGTATTCAAGCTAGCCTGGCTGTGGAAGGTTGCTACCCAGAAACTGGTCCCGGTATGCTTGTGTCCGGTTCAGCGAATACCTGGCTTGGCAGTTCGGGCTGGACTGTTCCCATGAGGCACAGGGTCAAGACTGATTTGCATATAGCTGGGCCTGAACTGAGGTGGCAAAATGAGCTAAAGAATGATGATGGATTCAACACAGATCTGTGACTAGGGTTGAGTGTCTGAAAAGTTCCAGCGCTCCAGCCATCATCTCCTTGTGTTTGCATAAATAAATGTGTCATTCCAGAATCATTTTTGGCATTGAATGATGCTGGGAACTGAATCAATCAATCAAACAAACAAAGCATTCTTGTAAAGCACAACTTGCCACCCCGAGGGTACTCCAGGCACTAGGTCTTAACGTCCTTTGTCAAAGGGCCATGTGTTGAGCGTCATTCTGAATTTTTGAAGTGAGGGACAGATGTGTAGGTGAAGGAGGATGTCATTCCAGGACTTTGTGGCAAGGTAGGAGAAGGAATGTCCTCTGTAGTGGTTCCAGCGGACATGGGGATGTGGGCCAGGACAAGGGAGGTGGAGCAGAGTTTCCTAATGGATCAATGGAACATCAGGCAGTGGTTAATGTAGGTGGACCCAGAGTCGTGAAGGGACTTGTTGGCGTGAGTCAGGAGCTTGAAGGGGCAGGTCTTCTGTACGGAGAGCCTGTGGATGGCTCTGAGGTGGGGGCGGTGCTGGTTCTCCTGGGGAGGTTGAGGATGAGTCTTGCTGTGGTGTTCTAGATGGTCTGGAGGTGGCTGAGTGGTTGTTTGGTGGTTCTGGCATAGAGCGCGTTGCTGTAGTTGAGGCGGCTGGAGACGAGGGCTTGGGTGACTGTTTTCCTGGTCGAGATGGGGATCCAGCGGAAGATCTTGTAGCGCATGCAGAGGGTGTGGAAGCAGGAAGAGGAGATGATGTTGACTTGGTTATTCAAAGTTAGTTGGCTGTCTAGCATGATTTTGAGGTTGAGTGCATGGTTAGAGGGAGCTAGAGAGGGCCGAGTGTGGTGGGCTACCAGGAGTCATCCCAGGGTTAACGGTTGTTACTGAAGATGAGCAACTCTTTTTTCTCTGAGTTGAGCTTCAGGTAGTTGGTCTTCAGCCAGCTGGCAATGTTGGACAGGATGTTCTGGAAGTTGGCACTGGTGGTGTTGATGTTTTCTGTGAGGTAAAGAAGGATCTGCGTGCCTTCAGCATATGAGATGATGTTGAATCTGTGAGTGTGGGCAATAAGTGCCAGGGGCAACATACAGGTTTTGAAGAGGGTGGGGCCGAGGGAGGAGACCTGAGGGATGCTGCAAATTACATTCTTGGGTTTGGAGGAAAAAAGTGGAAGGTTGGTCCTCTGTGTTCAGCTGGGAAGGAAGGAGGTGATCCATTTGAGAGCCTTGTGTTTGATGCCCACATGGTGGAGTCTGGTGATGAGGGTGGGATGGGAGATGGTGTTGAAGGCTGCCAAGATGAGGAGGCGGATGAGGGCTGCTGTTTCTGCTTGGTTGAGGAGGGATCTGATGTCACCCGCATCTGCGATCAGGGCAGTTTCTGTGCTGTAGTTGGCCAGGAAGCCTGATTGGGAGGCGTCGAGAAGGTTGTTCTCTTTGAGGTATTCTGTGAGCTCGTGGTTGAAGGCTTTCTCCAAGATTTTGGCTGGGATGTGGAGTAGTGATATGGGTAAATAATACTTCAGTACGCTGGGGATGGCAGAGGGTTTTTTCAGAACAGGCTTGACCTTCATGCACTTCCAGGCTGCTGGGATGGTGGCTGTCATGATGGATGTGTTGAGGATCTCTGTGAGGTGGTTGCTGATTGCTTCATTCCAATGGTTGAAGATGTGGTGTGGCCAGGGGTCTGTGGGTGCCCTGGAGTGGATTGGGTTCATGATGGTGGTCGTGTCTTAGGTTGAGAGCTGATTACGGTTGAATAGTTGGTGGGTGTCGGTGATGTTGGTGAGAGCAGGGACGTGTTTGAAGTTGGTGGGTCAAAATTGCTGTAGATATCTGTGATGTTCTGGTGGAAGTAGTCTGCTAAGGTGTTGTAGAGGACTTGGGAGGGGTAAATCAAGTATGTCAGCTGGGCAGGAAAACTCTCTGATGATGGCGAAGTGCTCCTTGGTGTGGTTGGTGCTAGCCTCGATGTGGTTGATGAGGGTGTTCCTCTTGGTCTCCCTGAGGTGGTGGTGGTAATTGATGAGGGCAGATCTGAATGAGCTGAGATTGAAAGTGTTCTTGCTAGAGCGCCAACGTCTCTCTAGTTTCATGCAGTCACAATTGAGGGCCTGTAATTCGGGGGTGAACCAGCTGACATGCTTGGATGGTTTTTTTCAGGTGTCTTTCATGGGGGCAATAGTGTCTGGGGCGGTGTTGATCCAGTTCTAGAAGTTCTGGAGTTTGAGTATGAAGTTGTTGAAGGGGTCAAACCTGGTAGTTTTGAGGGCAGAGTTCCAGAGATGTTCTGTAACTATGTTCCATTTTCGGCGGTGTGGGGTCAGTGGTCTGGTGGGGGGTTCCGGAGAACCGGTGAAGGTGAGGGTGAGGGTGAGGTTAATGATGCTTGGGTCTGTCCGGGTCCATTTGGTTGTGTGTGAGAACTTGATTCTGTCACTGTAGGAGAAGATAGGGTCCAGAGTGTGTCCTGCTATGTGTGTAGGGGTGGAGACCAGCTGTGGGAGGCCAATGTTGCTCATGTTTTCCAGAAAGGTAGCAGAGTTGGTGTCTTTGGGGTCCTCGAGGTGGAAGTTCTGGTCTCCTAGGAAGATGTACTGATTGGAGTCGATTGTCAAGGAGGTGAGGAAGTCGGGGATGGCATTGCAGTACCTAGGATGGGGGCTCAGGGGTCCGTAAGCAAAGGTTCCTGTGATGGTGTTTTTAGCATCACGGTTGATCTGAAAGTTGAGCTGTTCCATGACAGGTATGCTGTCATTATCTGGGGTGGTGCAGTGGAGGGTGTCTTGTGGACGATGGCAATGCATCGGTCATGCCCACATGAACGGTCACAGTGTATCAGCTTATAGCCGGGGGCGCTGTGGTGGCAATGTCAGGAACCGATGAGGGGTGAGCCAGGTTTCTGTGATGAACATCACGTCGGTGCGAGGGTGGTTATGGTGTCCAAGACTTCAGTGTCGTACTTGCAGAGGGATCGGCTGTTGAGTAGCACGCATTGGAGCCCTGGTCCAGTGGCAGTTGGTTTGGCGTCATAGGGGGGATAATGTTGCAGGCGAAACTGCAGTTCTGGCAGTTGACGGGGCCTTAAGTAGTTCTAGGCGAGATGATGCAGCAATTGGTGTCTTTCCTGGGGTTGAGGGAATGTAGCTAATCAGAGGTGTATCAGTGGGGGAAGTGAGGGCCAGGGGTTCTAGCACTGGGTGCTGGCCAGATGCAGACACATACAGATGGACTTGCATCTGGCACACTTTGAGCACACCGGTGGCACAGTCATGCTGCAGCCTCCATTAAGTAGGTCCTAGGGAGTGAGGGGCAGGTGAAGGTGAGAAACAGGCTGCGGGTGAATGGGAGGCGTGGAGGGCCTCACTAATACAGAAATATAAGGCTAACTAGTTGGGAAAGGGGGCACACATAACTAAAAAGAAAATGGCTGACTAGAGGGAGGGGGGTACCTAAGGATTTAGAAGAAGCTGGCAGCAAGGCATGATGTGCCCACTGCGTCAGGGAAAGATAGAACAGAACTCAATGAGCATGGAGTCCATTACACAACTGAGGGCCTGTGGGAGTGGAAGTACAGATTTGGCCTAGGCACACTGACACCCGTCGGTCACAACTCACACCATCATCAAGCAGCATAATGGGACCCAAGATTCATGAACGTTCCCAGAACGGGGATAATGGACACCTGCAATGAGGTGATGAAGGCACAGAAACACAACCACATTAGCCGAGGTGCTGTATTTCCCCTGACATCTTTCCGATGGTTCTGAAATGATATAGCGCCCTTGTCTTGGTGTCCCCCTGGAAACCAGCTCATGGACACCCAGTTAATATGGCCAAAGACAAAGACTTCAAGAAACTGAAATAGGGCAAAATGGAAACTGAAATAGGGCAAAATGGATCAGTATACAAATGTGAATAGTCATCAGGCTGGCCCGGAATTATTAGATGGCTAATGTGTCAGACAATGTGATGCTCCGGCAAGCCATATATGCTTCAACAGAAACCATGGGAATAGGAGAGGCCAGCTCTGAAGTTACACTACACCGTCAAGATCTTTTTAATGTTTCGTAAAGAGTAACCTGGGCAGAAAGTAGAATATCAGAAGTAAAAGAAGGGCTGCAAACCCTCTGAAATGAAGTCACAGAACTGCTAACGACAATAAAAGACATGGCCTGTAGGGTTAACAAGGCTGAATATCACACAAGGAGAAACAACCTGCATTTCATTATCTTTCCAGAGGGGATTAATGGCTCAAATGTGGGGACATTTCTAGAAAAATGGTTGAGGGACTCTCCTCACAGCACAGTTCTCCTCATGCTTTATAATCGAGCAGGCTCACAGAGATCTGATCATCAAACCACCAATGGGAGCATCTCCATGCCCAGTCATTATCAGGGCCCTAAATTACCAGGATCGGGACTTGATATTATGGGAGGGGAGAAAAATGGGAGAGATCTGGCATGCACACTCTAAAATCATGATGTTCCCTGATAACTCCAGAGAGATACAAAAACAAAGGCGCACATTCGATTCAGTCGGTTGTCATCGGCATGTACAACACATGCTGCAATTCCTAGCAAAACTTCAAGTCAAATTTGGGGGTAAGGCCATCTTCTTTAAGACTCCAGAGGAGGTGTAGACCTGGGTAGAGGAACATCTATCCCTGTGACTGGACAGAACAGAGTGGGAGTGACAACAAAGAGCTACACTGGAGGGAGTCAGACCACAAACTCAGAGAACAAGCAGGTAATGTCATAATGGCATTGTAAGTAAACAATTGATGGGGACCCCCTTCAGATGAGACGTCAAGTCTCAAAGTCTGGCCTCTTATCGGACACAGAATGTTGAACGACGCAGCGAGTGAAAAAGAAAACACAGGATAGGATCTGGAGAGGCCCCACAACTGAATCATCCTATCGCCAACACTCCACGGACTCTTAAAAGAGCTTCCCTTTACTGGTGATAATAGCCAATCTAGAAGTGGAATAGTTAACCCGAACATCTGTGGGACCTGGAGTAGATGCACCACGAGACAAAAGGGATGACTGAATGAGTGAATGAAAGAGGCAGAGCCATGGAGGGTGCATACTTGGCAAAATACACCCCAAAGAGACTTTGGCTACCCTCGAAAGAGAGCTCTTCTTCTAACGCTTTTGTTCTTATAACAGTGCTTTAAATGGACTGGTACGGAGTACCGGCATTTTTTTATTTTGAGAGGGAGAATACCAGCACTTCTCAAGAGAAATGCTATACTTTTAATTGGAGAGTACGGCACTTCTCAGAAACAAGCAGATACTGCGCTTCTATTTTTCCATTTCAGTCACTGTCTTATACCCTTCAGGTTCAAGACTAACTAGTTTGTTTAGTTGGAGGGTTTCAAGAGTTACAAGTTGGGAATTTGAACTGGGAGAGCTACAGGCCTCTCTGACCTACCTGCGACACAGTTGTTATCTTTATGAGAAAGCGTACATGCACGGGGTAGGGAAGAGTTGGAGGGTGAGAGACTAGGTGGGTTAAGGTGTTGGAGGAAGCAAGTTGTTCATACAGGAAGAGTTGAATAGAAATACATATTAACATGGATATAGGAACCACCACACTGAGTGGTTGGACACCATCACACAACCCAGATAAGCAGGCTGACCCACCATATGACAGGAGATGCTCTATACTGTTGTGGAATGTAAACGGGCTAGGGAATAAGATTAAAAGAGGGCCGTTGGCCACGTTCATTAGGAGATTGAAAGCTGACGTGGTCCTACTACAACAGACACACCTACGGGGCTCCTATTGCAGATTCTTGGGTAGAAGGGCCTACAAGATTCTAGCACATGCAGGATTCACACCAGGGTCCAGAGGGGTCACCATATTGGTTAGGAACCCTACCCCCCCCCATTCAGGGTACAAAAACATGGGTTGACCTTAACAGGACATATGTAGCTGTGAAGGGAATGTGGGGATGGATAGACACAAGCTTGATCAGCATGTACGCCACCCATGGCTACCATGACAAATGCTGCACAAAGTAGTCAAAATACGATTGAAGGTGGGTTCTCTTAGGCACATCCTTGGGTCTGATTTCTATGTCGTAGTGAACCCACATCTAGATCGTACTAACTTGACTCCGGGGCCACCTGGAAGACAGTACTGGCAGGGTGTGTGACAATCCTAGGGCTGTCAGACCTATGGCATCACTGCCACCCGGACAACTGTACATACTGCTACTTCTCAGGTGCCCACAAGGTATTCTCCAGACTAGACTACATGTTTGCCCAGGTGGGAGAAGCAGAAGAGACAGAGAAGGCAAAATACCTGTCCAGGGGTCTGTCAGACCACTAGTCGTTGTGGCTTGCAATAGGGTCATGATTTTATAGGTCTAAAACAGGGTGGTGACTTAACGCCTGGGAGTTACAGGATGAGACTGCTGCCTGAGAAATTAGACTAGAGACAGAACTATACTTTAATGAAAACAAATACTCAGTGTCAGCGGATGTCACACTTTGGGAGGCCTACAAAATGGTACTGATATAGAGGGAACAAAACATTATAGCACACAAAAAGAAGAAAGAGGTATAGGAAATTGTAGAACCAGAGGCAAAACTCGTGGAGTTGGAGGAACATCCTGGGGAAACAACAGCCCCTTCCATGTGCACCATTCTGATACACCACAAAGAATATCAGGCTTTAGCCCTCCAGGAGGCCTAAGCCTTGATCAAGGCCACGCAACATTGTATATGTGATGTAAGTGATCATGCAGGATGATTACTGGCATGGCTGGGCAGGAAGGAGGCAGATACAAGATGGTTACATACCATACTTGGAGAGAATGATAACCCCTATACTACAGCCATGGAGATTGCAAAATAGTTTGCCCAATATTATGAGGACTTCTACAAAGCCCTCCCACTGGCTGACACTCCCCAGAAAAAGGATTATCTTGATGGGATGAAGGTCCCGACCATAACTGCGGATGACCGCCAATTCCTAGAGGAGGGCATAACCCTCTCAGAGGTGCTGAAGGCAATTGACGATTTGAAAACAGAAGAAAACCCTGGATCTAATGGTATACCAGCAGAGCTCTCTAAGAGGACTGCATGCTAGTGAGCCCATACCCGCTTAAATTGTTCACACAGGCAATGGAGGACGCACTTTCCCCCTGGATCTTTGGAGCACCACAGTAGTGGTGGTTCATAAGTCTTGGAAGTCCATGACAAAATGTAGCTCCTATCGCCCGATTTCCCTCTAGAACATCGAGACCAACATTCTGGCCACAGTACTCGCCAAGCAGCTCCTAAAAGTCATTACCACCCTTATCCATGAAGACCAATTGGGCTTTATGCCAAAGAGGTAAACCAGGTTCAATCTCCACAGGCTCTACAATTGGTTGGAGACAGTACAGCACAAAGACAGCCCCCATATGTTCCTGTACCTAGATGCTGAAAGGCATTTGATGCCTTTTATTGGCCCTTCCTGAGATAGACCCTGGTGAGATATTTGTTTGGTCCTAAATTACTGGCTTGAATAGAATTGCTCTATGAAGAACCAAAATCCCGGGTCAGGGTAAAAGGGGAGCTGTCCACGTAATTCCCAATTGAAAGGAGCATGAGGCAGGGATGTCATCTGTGCCCCTACTATTGGCCTTCACATGGAAATCTTTGTCTTGTGTAGTCCAATCACACCTAGACATCACAGGGTTTGAAGGGAGAGAAGGGGTGAGGGGGATGAACGGATCTCACTCTATGTCGATGATATCTTACTGTATGTCACAAGCTGAAGTACAACTTTCCCAGGAGTATTTCATACATTCGAACAATATGGGGCACATGTGGGTTATATGATTAATTGGCTAAATCCAGCGTGTACCCGGTAGAAGTGCACTTCGGTGCACATGCCATCCGAGGAGAGTTGTGCATAGATAAAGAGTGGTTTCAATACCTGGGCCTGTATATGCCCACAAATAAGGAAGGTACTAACAAACTTCCACGGGGATGTAGAAAGATGGCAAACACTGCCTTGAACACTATTTGAAAGGGGTATGTAACGTTTACAGCGCAACTTTTACAACGCACTACCATTACAACGAAACATTTACAACGCAAAAACTATTACAACGCATACATTTACAACGCATGTTTTTACAACGCAGATACTTTTACAACGCATACCATTACAACGTAAGTATTGGTAAGTATATAATTATATTTAAAATGTTATATGTTTGGTTTTTGGGTAAAGGGGTATTTTTAGGGTACAGGGTCAGTTTTGGGTTTTTGGGTAAAGGGGTATTTTTAGGGTTCAGGGTCAGTTTTGGGTTTTTGGGTAAAGGGGTGTTTTTAGGGTTCAGGGTCAGTTTTGGGTTTTTGGATAAAGGGGTATTTTTAGGGTTCAGGGTCAGTTTTGGGTTTTTGGGTAAAGGGGTATTTGTAGGGTTCAGGGTCAGTTTTGGGTTTTTGGGTAAAGGGGTATTTTTAGGGTTCAGGGTCAGTTTTGGGTTTTTGGGTAAAGGGGTATTTTTAGGGTTCAGGGTCAGTTTTGGGTTTTTGGGTAAAGGGGTATTTTTAGGGTTCAGGGTCAGTTTTGGGTTTTTGGGTAAAGGGGTATTTTTAGGGTTCAGGGTCAGTTTTGGGTTTTTGGGTAAATGGGTATTTTAGGGTTCAGGGTCAGTTTTGGGTTTTGGGGTAAAGGGGTATTTTTAGGGTCCCGGGTCAGTTTTGGGTTTTTGGGTAAAGGGGTATTTTTAGGGTTCAGGGTCAGTTTTGGGTTTTTGGGTAAAGGGGTATTTTTAGGGTTCAGGGTCAGTTTGGGGTTTTTGGGTAAAGGGGTATTTTTAGGGTTCAGGGTCAGTTTTGGGTTTTTGGGTAAAGGGGTATTTTTAGGGTTCAGGGTCAGTTTTGGGTTTTTGGGTAAAGGGGTATTTTTAGGGTTCAGGGTCAGTTTTGGGTTTTTGGAGTACAGGGGTATAGGGTAAAAAAAATAATTTAAAATAAATTAATTAAATGAAATGAAATTAAATTAAATTATATTAATTTGACTTATATTACATTAAAAAAATTATTATATACTTACCAATACTTACGTTGTAATGGTATGCGTTGTAAAAGTATATGCGTTGTAAAAAATTGGGTTGTAAATGTATGCGTTGTAATAGTTTTTGCGTTGTAAAAAATTCGTTGTAAAGGTAGGCGTTGTAAAAGTATGCGTTATAACATCATACATCCTCCCTGAAGAAGTTTTTGTCGAGCTAGAGGGAGAAAGTCTGGACCTTGCTTTGGAGTGGGGGACACCTAAGAGTGACTCTGCAAACATGACAGTGCAATCAATATAATAGGGGTATTACCCTCCCAGATATAAGGGCATATTTGTGGGCTGCTCACATAATAGTAGACAATGACTGGGGACACTCACCTCGGGACCATCTGACCTACATCCTAGAGGGAACCCAATTTCAAATTCACACATACCTACTCTTCCTGTACAGTTGTAGGGGGATCAAAGAAACTATTGTCGGCAATCCAGATGACCATAGAAGCCTGGAAAAGGGGTGGAATGGTGGATAAAATGGGATGCATGGGAAACTATCCTATGGGTAGGGACCCATCTGATGGAAATCTGGAAATTGAATGATTTCTTGGCATGGGGTACCCTTGGAATTTCCAAACTGAGAGACTTCATAAAAGATGGCACTGATCCCCTTTAGCTCCATCCAATGAGACTACCACTTCAACACAACACAACACAACATTTCAAATACTTGCAACTCAAACATGCCTGGAAAGCTGACAGACTTGATTTAGAGAATATCCCTGAAAATGCACTGTTAGAGGGGAGACTGATCATGGCTTAGATAGAAGAGAAAGTGGTGTCATGGACCTATAGGAAAATTAATAATAACAGGCCCGACTCATTTACCAAACTGAGGGCACAATGGGAAAAGGAGGAGGGAGACCAGGGTGATACTTATGGGAGGCAGCCTTGACGCATTCATTGGAAGTTGCAATCAAATTCAGACTCAGGCTGATCCAATTTAAGAACTCCCACATGACATATTATGACAGGGCCCACTTGCACAGATTTGGCAGAGTGGATTCTACCAGTTGGTTGCGCTTTGGACTACCATAGTGGAGGAACTCAATAGAATACTGGGAGAAACATTGACAATTGATCCTCAGTATATCCTGTTAGGTATCCTCACTGAGGAGATATCCCCTGAGCCTAACTCCTATTTAATAATCTGGACCGCCTAATAGCAAAGTGGGATGAGGCTAAACACTGGGGCAGCCGAAAGCCCACAAGTCTCCGGGAATGGAGAACTGGGATGAATCTCTACATAACAGATGAAAAAGTCACCTACAGGGCCAGAGAGTGCCTGAAGAAGTTTTACAAAGTATGGGGTCTCTGGTTAAAACACTAAGGTATAGATATGGAGGAGAGCGAGGAACTACCCTAACCCAAACAGCTGCCGTGAAGGTTGACGACTAATTGTGTAGTGTGTTTCCTGCTTGTTGATTGGTGGCAGCAGAGTCTGTGCTGTTGTAAATTTTAAATGACTGTGCATCCATTCCCATGTAACAGGGTTTTTTGGTGTGTTGTTATGTATCATCTGTTGTTTGTAGAAAACTTTAATACATTTTTTGGGTAAGGGACATGAGATAATGCATACGCAAGATAGATTAAGATATATTGACCCATTGGAGGGCTTAAAATATGAATTAATCAAAATGTTCATTTCTCATTTCTGCAATTCCCACTAGCACTTGTGCTAACATTTGGAACTGAATGAATGAAGCACAGCAAATGTTATAATTGCCATCAATGTTTTAAGTGGAAGGACTGCCAGGAAACAATCACAGGTAAAAACAATTTGGCCAAGCCCCTGTGGAATAAGTGACGAACAAAAACGTAATCGCCAAGGCGGGGATACTTGAAAATACCTGTCAAAAGAATGATTTCACTTTGAACATTAAAAATATTGCTGTGTACCTCCCATAGTGATGGTGTTACACAACTTTGCACAAGCAGTTTATTTTTTCTGCACTTTTAAAGTAAATTTTGCATGGAGCAGGATGAATACTATATGAAGTTCCCATCCGTAACCCAAGAAACATAATTTCCCAGTAGGCACTGGAAAACAAGGTGGAACTGACCATTACTCATTGACAACATAAACAGTGGTGATGGACTAGACATCCTTATCCCGTGATAAAGGTCCAGGGGGATCGAAACACATTGGGAGTTGTATTTCTTATGCTGTTATCAATAAATTAAGTAGATTACAATTCCCCCAGGAGTGCATTTAGTTTTTGCCACCAGCCAGCGACAATTGTGAGGAATATATACAAATATATATAATTATTTCTTTTAAAAATAAAAGTAATAAATAAGTACATTTTTAATTAAAACTTTAGTAAATGAAAATAGATTAAATGAATTTAAAGTTATTTTTCTGAAGTTCAAATTAATAAATAAATTTACACCTGAAGACAAAACATTTTTCTATTATGCATTAACAATTATTAAGAGTGATATATAGCAATTAATTAAAATTAGGTTCAAAATAGGGTATACAAATGTGTTATAATTAAATAATAAATATGTATGTTTCTTTTTACATTGTTTTAACTTTCAATCATATTTATCTATATTTTTTTACTATTTTAAATAACTAAAGATTATTTCCCATTGGGTTTTATTTTATTTCTTTATTTCCCTTATTTTCTATGGGAGGGTGTTGTAGTACCAGTCAGTGACCATGTGTGGTGCTGGACTTACTACCTTTTTTTTTTTTAGTGACCAATTAAATTTTGTGAACAAGCGAAAAATAATAAACATACTCAAAAGTATAAATTGCTTAAAAGTATATGTTATTTTTGTGACACAAGCCCTATGTTACTAGCCAAAAGTAGTAAAGCTACTCAAAAGTCACAATAAATAAACAAATACATCTCTTCACCTTAACATTCTTGCACAATGCTTGTCCTCTGATACTGCTAGACACATTGCTCCTTTCTGTCTCACTTTACATTGTATCTAAATATACACTTTTGAATATGTTTACTCGTTATATATTGCATCTACAATTTTCTCTGTAACTTCTGCTGCAAATGCGCACATGCACTTCCCGCAGCTGACAGTCTTAGAGAGCTCAGCCATTCCTCCTCAAATAGAGTGTACCGTGCTCCCCAGAAAAGACACAATTTGGAAACATCATCAAACTTCAAAATGGAGGATATAACACCTTCAATGTGATAGCACTTAAAAACTTTGTAAACATCCTCCTCCACCATTGTTGACAAGTAAATAAATGTAGCAATTGAAACCAATTTGCTCTGGGCACAAGTCGAGGGAGCACACGGGTAGATGGTGTGTATCCACTCTTTTGACAGGGTGGATACCGTTTACCCTGCCAAAGGGTTGGGCCCTCAAAAGTATGTTAAACATATCCGGTGTCATTTTTAGTCACCGGGACCCTTTTTCAGCAGCGCCTGCATGTTGTTAGCTGTCGTTCCAAGCAGAAACGTGTAGGCAGGGAGGGCCTTATCAATTTTCAGCTGCACCCATAACAAAAGCTGAAGTTAAGGGGCCATCAGACTTCCTTTTGCTGGAGTATCCTGGCTGGCATCTATCGGGAGCCTCATATCTAAATGCAATGGAGTGGAAACAAAGGCACCCAGCTTATTACTTCAAAGGTACTTAAGAGAGGCACGCTTTTGACTTTATTTAGGCCCTGTATATAAGAGGCAAGAATGCACTGTAAGAATGTCAGATGTTTTAGTCTGTCCCAGTATTTACAAAAATAACAATTTAAATACCACTATTTTGTTTAATTTCTTTTATAGTGCTACAGCGCTACACATCCCAATGCAGGACCTCAGAGTTCTATATCACACGTTTACATTTATAGATTGACAATAAATCATATGTGTGTAAACCCATGTGTATGATGTGTGACATAAGATAGTGAAGGTTACAAGGTGTAGGAGCCACGCCTTTCATAGCTCACTGTGCTTATTAGAAGGATTACAATTTTTATGACCTGCAAGTAACAAAAGGATCTCAGTGTTAAAACCAGTACCCACTTATCCATTTGTCATCTGTGTGTCACATGATGGACTTTACAGAGGACATATTAGCCCTATATGTTACTTTGATTCAAAACTGGGACCAAACAAAACATAGGGGCAAATTACCATAGCGGGTGGATCTCCACCGCCGGGTCGGCGGTGGCTATCGCCGGCCCGGCGGTGGCGATCTGCCCGCCAAATGTCCCTGGTTCTCCCCCAGCCATATTAGTATGGCGGGGGCACCGTGGCGGACGGGATGACCATCCGCCGCTTTTCTGCCATTCAAATTGTCGAACGGGTAGAAAAGGGACATAATATGGTGGTGGTGTCTGTGATGCCAATATCTTTGTGCCTGGGTTTTAACAAATAAATGCATAAGTTGAGGCCTAGACTTTGCACCTGTGTTGCATCACTTTTTTGATACAACTCCGATGCTAAATCTAACTTTTTAAATATTGTAATGCGCTCAAATGTACTAATGATAAACCTGCTAAACATGTGTGTGAGGTCTTAATATCTGATGTCACTTTTTGTTACGTCACTTTCTGTGAGCTCATTGGTTGTTATGCCACTTCCTGTGAATGTCACGAGCATGATGCTCCGCAATGTGGTCACGTGCCACGATCTCACTTGCTTCATGCCTTACTTGGTTAGTACCCCACTTCTTTTTTGAGGGCTAGCGTCCTGAATTTACTGCTCTAAAGAGAGGATTCTGAGGCCCTGATTGGCGCGAACAGCAACGATAATTAAATTGTACGTGCAAAAGATATTTTGAGCCAAATATTGGCCTTTGAGCGTGTCGCCATGCCAGCTTTGTGCCAGCCTCCTTTTAATTTAAGCGATGGAGAAGTGAAATCCAACTCACACAGCCAGCCCATAGCTAACATCCCCGTCAGTATCGCTGGCCAAACTCGCAAACAGTTCCAGTGAACAGTTCCAGTGGATATTCGCCTTGTGTTGAACCTTCATCTTAAAAGCGCGATGAGGGCAGCTGAAATGCAGCATGCAAGGTTTCACAATAACATGAATAAATTAGGCAATAAACAGAGGAAATGAACTATTCTGCACCAGTATAAATGGGACGTAAAACAGGCCCCCTGCGGCGCAGAAGTAGGTGGCAACCCATCATGGCCTCGCAAACGTTCAGCCCCCCCTCTCCCCTTTCAGTCGTCCTAAAACCAATGTATATTTAAGAGATATGGGAAACATATGGGTTCAACATCAAGTTTCGCTGGGAAGGCCCATATTATGCGTTACGCCACAGCCACTATGAGAAAATGATTGAAGAAAAATACTAGTATTTGTGAGCATTCTATGCATTGAAAAGTAAACTAGATAATTGAGCCCTAGGTTAAGCACCACTCAACGTCTTAAGCAGCCTATGTTCTCCTCCTTATCTAGCTCGGAACCCAGCTTTCAAAACCGAATGATTTCCAAAAGCCCTCAAATTATACGTTTGTAAATGCAGTTAATGGCGCAGCAGCGTCATCTGCTGGTCAGATTGGGTTAATATAGCAATGGCAAACAGTTCCTCTTTGACACTTACGACAAATGTTAGAAACACGTTTTTCAGATGCTTGACCAGCTATTATTCGCATAGTGATATTAGAACATTGGAATATAGGCAGGTCTTATAATGACTGGTGTAGGCTTTCTGCTCCAACATTCCAATGTTTCACTTTCTGTTTCTCCCTTTTTAATTTAGAACATTCTACTTTCCGTTGCTCCCTTTTTACTTTAGAACACCCTACCCTCAGTGGGTGGAAAGTTTTAATAGCCTTATAGCACTTCTGCCTTTGGCTATACCCGTTGTTGAAGGCCCTCTCCTTCGTTACAGGGCCTCACTGTCAGGGCATTAAACAGCTGATATAGCCCTTGGCAGCGGGCTATACGCTGGATTATAGCATGAACATGTTTTCACATGACTATTTTACAGTAAAAGCCAGGAGGAAATACCTTTTTGGAAAAGGAACTTTTTTTAATGTGTGTTTTATTTTTAAACAGCTATGTATACATAATTATTACAAAGAGGTTGTTTACCAAATAACCAACTGTACAAACAAATCAATGAACAATGAAGAAGAACATTTAATGTGCATAGCAATTCTCTTCAATAATTCAATTCACTAATTTATGTGTGTGCATACTCATGTGTATAGTAGTGCAATTAAGAGATGAGAGTTTGGTTCAGATTTATCAATCTTTCACGCAATGCAACGCAGCAACTCAACACGTTGCGCCTTGCTGCATGGAAGTGAGAGGGGAGGAATGCACCATATTTACTAATATATGGCACAATCCTACTGTCTGCTGGTGCTGGCGCACAATCTGCTGCCTATCATCAACGCAGGCACCCTTGCTGCATGGTGCAAGGGTGCCTGTGTTGCAGGCATGATTGCTTTTGTGCAGGAAAGGACCCCTTCTTGCTCTAAAACACATCTTAGAGGCTTTTTCTTCTTTCTAAGTGTACTGCAGCATGCAACATGCATAGAAAGAGGAAACAACAAGGAGAAAATAGATATTTTGCCTGGTTGGTACGCAACCCACTCTCCACCCATGGAATACCTTCCCAGCGCAGAGTAATACAAGACAGGGACTTGAGTTGCCTTGCCTTACTCCAGATTTACAAAGCAACGCAGGACCATGCAAGGTGGCCTTGCGATGCTTGGTAAATCTGAGTCTAGTATCACACTGCCCTTGACACAGCATGTGTGATGCAAGGGCCATGCAATGCTATAATAAATCTGGCCTTTTCTGAATTTATTAAATTATTGAGCATTTAGATATACTATCCCAAAAAAGTCCTTTTTTTTGTTATACACTGTTGCAAACATATATTATCAGGCACTACTTTAATGCTATTTTATCTTCGCTGCTAAATTAATAATTTTAATATTTAATGATTATTTAAAGGATTGAGTTTAGCTTATTATGAGTGATAAAATATTGGAGATCATAAGAAGTGCATGACGATGACCAGATCATAGATTCTATTGGTGAAGCAAGTGAGGTAGCACTGGGGCCCAGAGGGCTAATGGTCCCACTGAACATTGATTATTGATGTATTTTGATTTGATGCATTTTGCCTGACCTTGAACCTAAACCTGATACAGGTGGCCAACCCTCTTTCACCGTGCACAGCAAGGGGTTGATCGATGACCTGTCCTTGCCCCCAACACCCCATGGCTATCTAACCCACCTCCCCATGGGTTGCTAACGCTCGTTTTTCATGGACTTCATTATCCAAAGAGGCTGTGTTCCCCACTCCACGCAGGTACCCAAACCCCCATAGGTGCCCAAACCGCACTTCCTTCTCCTTTAAAAAAAGCCTTGTTTTCAAGTACAGTGGTATTCCCACATGGCCCACCATACAAGGTCCACCGTATGGTGCTGCACCAGAGAGTGCCCCTACCCTGGACCCATATGCCTTTCAAAAAACAAAAAAAAAATCCGGACATTGAGACCAATTCACAGAGTCATGCAATGGCAGCCCAAACATTTTCTTCAGAGATGTGGCCAACCAATCAGATTGCTCTGCACTTGCTCTGATACCACAGTAATGAAATGTCCGACAGGAGAAAAATATCCAATCAAATGGCTTTATTTTTAGATTTCTTGGGTTCGTGTGTCTATCATAAGGCCAACTGCAAGGTTGCAGGTCTTATTTGAGGAGGGCACCTCAAAGTCAGATAGCCGTTGAACGAGGTGCTTCTGAAGCCTTTGGTTTTGGATGAAAAATTCAAATTTTACACGCAGGTAAGTTCTCCCAACAAAACGATAATTTTGGTTCGTTCATCAGGTCAAGATTTCTACATTCGGACTTAGGGCTTGGTTAATATCTTGACGGATGTGTCCAGACCACCGAAAAACAATGTTTAATCTATCCGCCATTGTGACAGTTCAGTTGCATAATTTATATGTTGGTAGTATGATGGACGAGACTCCGTCAAACCTCCATCATCTCTATCATGTTCAAAGTCTTCATTGATGTAGTAATTTCTGAAAAGTGCCTGACGGAGGCATTTCAGGCAGAACTCCACCTGACAAATTAAGACTTTGATTTCCGTTGTCGTAGCCATGGCGGTTAAACCTCCACTCCTTTTTTTGGCAGTTTTAGACTTATAACAAGGGATAATACACCTGACCTACATTTCTTCCTTGATCTTTCACCATAAATCTGATGTTACAAGGCTTTGCTTACCTCCTGGTTGATATGGATAACGAGGCACCATATTGCCGACATAACAGGAGATATGCGTATTTATGTTTTTTTGTTGTCCCCCATTCCGAAACGGCATGCTTTTCCTTAAATAGTCATACATTTTTCATTGCTTTTTTTCCAGCACACATATAAACATAGTCTTGTCATTCATTTTAAATGTTAACCTACACCCTTCACACATTAAATACAACCTTATTATACCTTCTGTCATACACTCATTTCAATCCATTGTGATTGTGGTGTACAACTCTGTCAATATGACGGCAGCGCACACCAAATAAACAATGCTTACATTTACAGCAAAAGTAAATTTATAAGCATTTAAATATTAAATATATTCTATGGCACCCACACTTCCATCTGTATGCCATAATGATCAGATATTAGAGACCCAATTCTATTTCATGTATTTGTAGCTTTGTTAACAATGCTGAAATAAACAAATATTTATATTTTTATACTTGTCAAACTTTTTCTATACTAGCTAAAATCTATGAGAATTCAATGTTTTCCAAATGTATATGCATACATGTATCCTGTTAAGGCTATGTCTAAATACTATGTGTTGTATCTATTATTATTATGAAACAAAATACATTTTTACATTGTGAAAGTGACAAACAAAAATTCGCTCATAAAATTAAACACATTTTTACAGCAATTTATGTACATATTATTTTCACAAATTAAAAAGTACCATCATTGCATCATAATACTGGTTCCTATATCCATTAGAACAACAAATAAGTCCTCTTCCTAAAGGGACTTACCTCACTGCACAAGTTGGTGGAACTCAGGCACCGCAAATATTTATTGGAGAGGGGATGTGGGTCATTATTAAGGGGTTAGGGAGCAAGAGTGGATGTCTGTGAGGCAAGATAAAGTCTAGGGGCCTCATTTATGAAAAGTGACGCATCAATGTGTGAAAACAGCGATGCGTCACTTTTCACTGCGCCCTCCCTGCGACACCAATGATGCGTCATATTTACAGTATGACGCATCACGGCACAAGGAGTTACAGATACGTCAGTATTTCTGGGATGTATGACGTTACAACGCATACTTTTACAACGCATACCTTACAACGCATTTTTTACAACGCAACATCCATTACAACGCATTCCATTACAACACATGCCATTACAACAAATTTTTAAAAACTACCTTTACAACGCATTCCATTACAACGCATAACATTACATTGCATGTATGGTAAGTATTGGATAGTGTAGGGGTAAAAATTACTATTCTAACTCCAGGGGTGTGCAACAGTAGGGTAAGTGTTGGATAGTGTAGAGGTAAAAATTACTATTCCAACTCCAGGGGGGTGCAACAGTTGGGTAAGTGTTGGATAGTGTAGGGGTAAAAATTACTATTAATTCTCCAGGGGGTGCAACAGTAGGGTAAGTGTTGGATAGTATAAGGGTACTATGCGTTATAATGTTATGCGTTGTAATGGTATGCGTTGTAAGGACATGCGTTGTAGTGGTATGCGTTCTAGTGTCATGCGTTGTAATCGTTGCGTTGTAATGGCATGCGATGTAATGGATGTTGCGTTGTAAAAGTTTTGTTGTAAAGGTAGTGCGTTGTAAAAGTTACGTTGTAAAGGTTGTTTCCCGTATTTCTGACGTATCTGTATGGCGCAAAAGTGACGCATTGCTCGAGTGTGTCATAAAAGTGACGCAACTCCAGCAATGTGTCCTTTCACATGGGGCAGGCGTAAGAAATTGATGCATTTGTCTCCTCGAAGTGGCGCAGTGAAATCTTATAGATTTTACTGCGTCACGTCTATGACCCTTTCTTGCGTCAGAACGACCCCCCTGCATACATTATACCTGGCGTAGGTATAATGTAGCACAGGGGTTTACAAAGTGACGCATCTACCTAGATGCGTCACTTTGTAAATATGGTGCAACAAGCCACATTTTTTACGCTACTGGTGCGTCACAAAAAAGTGACGCACCCGCGACGTAAAAGTGACGCACGGCCTCATAAATGAGGCCCCAGATTTGGTGGATGAAGTGAGTGTTTGGGAAGCAGAGGGTGCTGAGATGGGCGCTGTAGTTAGTGAAGTTTGTGTGTGTTGGTGTGATGGTGAGTGTGTTTTTTGGGGGGGTTTGGGATGGGTGTTTGTGTGTGCGTTTTATTTTGCGTGATGTGTGGGTTTGGGTGAGGATATGTGCATGAATGAAGCTGTGGGTTCGGGTTATGCTGTGGGATTGGGTGAAGGTGGGGGTGGGGTTTGGGGTTGTGGAGTTGTGGGGTACGTGTATGAGGGTGTGAGTGTAGGTATTTGTTTGGGTCTGAGTGTATCTATCTGTTTGGTGCTGGTATCTGTGGGTGTCAGTCTGATGGCAGCGATTAGTGGTGGATGCATCGTTGTGTGTGAATCGGAATGTGTGTTGGATAGGACTGTGGTGGTTGTAGTGGTGCTTGTTTGAGTGTGTATATTTAGATCTGTGTGTTTCGTTTTTTATATGGGCATTAGTGTGGTTGACAGTTTGTGTTTGTCTTTTTATGTGTGTTTGTCTGCTTTTGTGAGTATTGTGTTGGAGTCTGGTATTGGAGTTGTTTGAGGAGAGGATGTTGGTGGGGGAATGGTGGTTTGAGGAAGGGATTAGGAAGAGGAAGGGTCCAGAGAGGAAGGGTACGTTGTGGTGGGTATGTGGGAGTGATGTCTGAGAGGGCTCTGCTCATGCCTAAGCCTCTCTTGGCCAGATGTATGACCCATTTTTGCATGCACAAACGGGTTTGCGGCCCATTTGTGCATATAAAAATACCAATGGGCCACCTACAAACCCGATTTAGCGAATCGCAATTTATTTGCGAATCGCTAAATAGGATTTGCAACTCGCTATTAGGAAGGGGCGTCCCAAGGGCGTCCCTTCCTAATAGCGACTCGCTACCCCATGTAAGAATGTTTTGGGACCGCAATTGTGGTCGCAAAACACTTGCAATTTACCGCCCTCTTCAAGAGGGTAGTAAAGCACTTGCAGAAGCGAAAATATTTTTTAGAGGCAGGTAGTGGTCCCAAGGACCACTACCTGCCCTTATAAAATGAAACGGAAACGTTTCATTTTTCTTTTGTATTAAATGCAGACCATTTTCATATTTTTCTTTAAGGAAAACAGGCTGCATTTAACAAAAAAAGTGCTTTATTTAAAAGCAGTCCCAGACATGGAGGTCTGCTGAACCCAGCAGACCACCATAACTCTGAGGGCCAGTCATTCCCAATTGGGTCGCACATTGCGAGTGCCTCATGAATGTTGATGAGGCTTGCAATTTGCGACCCCAAAGGGAATCTCAAACAGTGTCTCTGACACTGTTGTACATTGGCATTAGCGACTCGCTCATGCCAATGGTCATACATCTGGCCCTCTGTATTGCAGACACTTCACTGCGTACACCATCCAGGAATGCTATTAACTGCAAGAATTGATGGCTTATTCCCTGATTGACACACACCGGTGGAGTCTGCCCTACAGAGAGGCTTCATAGCAATTCTAAAGCCTCCCTAGAAATCACTGCTTGGTGGGCAGGGGCTGTATCTGAGGTGCTGTGGGCGAAGGAGACCCCAGCTTTTTTAGATACTGGGTGTTGTTCCACACTGGGGAGAGCAGGAGGAAGGGTGCTGATGGGGAATCACAATCAGTGTCTGTGACACTATTGTACATTGGCATTAGTGACTCTCAAATTGCAACTTGCAATGTTTCACAATTTGCAAGTCGCTAATGCCAATGGTCGTACATCTGTCCCTCTGTATTGCAGACACTTCACTGTGTACACCATTCAGGAATGCTACTAACTGCAAGAATTGATGGCTTCTTCCCTGATTGACACACATCAGTGCAGTCTACCCTACAGAGAGGCTTCATAGCAATTCTAAAGCCTCCCTAGAGATCATTGCTTGGTGGAAAGGGGATGTATGTGAGGTGCCTCGGTACTGGGTGTTGTCCCACACAGGGGAGAGCAGGAGGAAGGGTGGTGGTGGTGGTGGGCAAGATGGCAAGTCCAGGACCAGGCCTGTTGTCCACCACCACTTAGTTCTGGTCTGATATGGAGGCCTCGGATTCAGATGATGATGTAGCCTCGCCTCCAGCTCCATCACACTCTGTGCCACTGTCACCTTCTGACTCCTAGTGGACACCCTGTTCCCCACATTCTTTTCCAACATCTCCTTCAGTAGCTCAGGATGATGTTTATAAGAGAGAGAGAAAATAAAGATATTTGAACACTGTTTTTTTAAATAATATTTCAAATGAGTATACAACATCCCTAGGTATTGTAGGTGCAGGTTTATAATAACAAAGATCTCATCATGACTTTTACCATCTACATATTTTACAGAATTTAAACAATGAGTCCTGTATATTGGCATATTTAATTTTTAATGCTAGTCAGGCAACCAACATTTGTTGTGCAATCATATATTTTGCTAATGTATAACAAACACTATGGTAGGCAAAACAGCACAGGAGGGCAGTTAGCATGTCTTCATACATTTATGAAAAGGCCATTCATTGAGTTCAGTTGCTATAGTATTTTCCAATGTCTATTTCTCTTAAGTGTAGCAGTCATCTTTCCGTACAATATCATTGAAAAATGTAAATTATAACGATATATATATATATATCCAGCTATGGAAAGCTTTAAAGGGTGTTCTTTTCTTTTTCATACCTCAATGTTGCATTTCATTTATGTTTGCTATATCATATTTGCAAACATTATACATATATTATCTTCATATTAATCATTTGATGTGCACCACAAAGGATCAGGGGTCTGGGTTTTATATTTCTTCTGCACACAGTTTATCATTTTGAATGATCATTTAAACTCTATAAGAATACAACCTATAAAATGTGTTTGCTGTTGAGAGAAGTACAGTAGGGTCTCATTATGTGTGAGGTTGATATTCCAGTTAGCACACTTGGCTTTCAAATGGTAATAAAAAAAAAGCATACATCACCAACTAGGCACAAGCCCCCTGCCCACACTGCTCCAGGGACCACCACCTCCCTGGGGCACAAATTATTTAAATGTGGGGGTCCATTGCGGACCCTCTGCTTGGGGGACCACCACCTCCCCAGCTCCCCAGGGCTACACACATGTTGGAGAGTGGCAGCAGGGCCCCGCCTTGTGGAGCCCTCCATTGCACTGTGGATTGCCAGCCCCCAGGGCCAGCGCTAGCAATGTCCCAGGAAGCCCACCCCAGGACATTGCCGTTTGCTATGGCATGGCGGGAGCACTGCTTCCTCCATGCCATAGCAAACGTCTGCTTTGCTTCATGGAAGCGAGAACAGGAAAACTGCTCCCGTTTCCATGAAGCGAAGCAGAATTGCTTTTGGCTAAAGGGAGCTGTATGTCAGCAGCTCCCTTTGCCCAAAAGCAATGCTGGCTACCGCAGGAGGCGGGATCTTTGGCTGGTCCCAAAGATGTGTCCCTGCCCAGGAGATGGGGTCCCCGGGGCCAAAAGTGGCCCAGGAGGGAGGGCACTCACTCCTCCCTTTTTTTTATAAAAAAATGGCTGGGCACTGAGGGATGGGGTCACCTGGCTGAAATCGGCCTGGGGAGGGGGCCAAGTGGCTCCCCCCATTAGAAAGCATTTGAAAAAAAATACCTGGCCAAGCTCAGGGGGATAGGGTCCCAGGAGCCAAAATTGGCCTCAGGAGGAGGGCTGTTTGCCCCCCTCCTTTAAATATGGTTAAAAAATAGAAATGGCCAGGCCCTGGAGCCGAAATTGGCCTGGGGAGGGAGGCCGCATGGCCCAGCCCCATTTCTCCACCACTCTGCAAACACAACTTATAGTTAAACAACCATTTGCGATGCAATAGGTCTCACATCTGCGAGAGTTAGAGCTATTGCCATTGTAAATGTAAACGTTTTTTAGTAATCTTTTCTGGACTGGAGTTGATGTGTGTTGTGTGTAGTGGAATTATGTGGTATGTTGTAGAGTGAAATTATATGGATAGAAAGTATGTGGTATTTAGTTTATTGGAATTTTGGGATTATGTGTTATGGAGTGTAATGATGTGGTTTGGTAGTCTGTGTTGTGGAGTGGTAACCTCAGGTTTAGTCTTTCTCGTTTCCATAGAAGCTAAACTACAAATTGAAAAAGACACAAAATAAGAAGCAACTACAAACTAGCACTTGTGGACATAGTCAGAGGTATGAGAAGGACCACTGATATTATGTGACTGTTCGGCCATGCCTATTATCATATAATTATACATTTTCTGCATAAGCCACATGATCCATCATATGCCGCATAATCTGCAGATTTGAACAAAAAAATGTTGTTTCTATCTGAAACGGCTCAATGTTACCAAAAATTTAGTGACACGTGTTACAGAGTGGTGGAAGGCCCTTTGCAAAGCTGGAATGGTCACCTGTTATTTATTGCTAAATGTGGCTGTTAAATTGGCACTAATGGTATTCAATCCTCTCTTGCTTGTTTCGGCACCTCTCATGCCTCTTTCTGCATTTCTCTTGCTTCTTTCTGAAAATTTCTTCCTCTTTCTGACCTTATTTTGCCTCTTTCAGCACATCTCTTCTGCTTTCTGCACCTCTCTTGCTTCTTTCTGCACATCTGTTGAATCTGTTTGCACTTCTGTTGCCTGTTTTTGTACCCCCTTCCTTCTTTCTGCACCTCTCATGCCGCATTCGGCACCACTCTTGCTTATTTCTGCACTTCTCTTGTCTCTTTCTGCACTCACTTGCTTCTTTCTGCACTTTCCTTGCTTCTGTCTACAGCTTTATTGCTTCTTTCTGCAGCCCTCTTGCCTCTTTCTACACCTTTGTTGCTTCTTTCTGCAATTGCCTTTCTTCTTTCTGCAGCTTTCTTGTGTTTTTCTTCACCTCTCTTGCCTCTTTCTTCACCTCTATTCCTTCTTTCTTAAATTCTCTTGCTTCTTTCTGCACCACTCATGCTTCTTTTACATCCCTCTTTCTGTACCCCTCTTCCCTCTTCCTGCACCTCTGTTGCCAGATTCTGTACCCCTCTTACCTCTTTCTATAATTCTCTAGCCTCTTTCTGC
This sequence comes from Lissotriton helveticus, assembly GCF_964261635.1. Taxonomy (NCBI): domain Eukaryota; kingdom Metazoa; phylum Chordata; class Amphibia; order Caudata; family Salamandridae; genus Lissotriton; species Lissotriton helveticus. The sequence goes on along the minus strand of NC_136063.1, from coordinate 1,960,630,689 downwards.
ATTTCTGTTGCTTCTTTCTACACTTCTATTACCTCTTTCTGCACCCCTCTTGCCTCTTTCTGTACCTATGTTGCTTCTTTCTGGACTTCTCTTGCTTCTTTCTGCACTTCTCTTGTTTCATGTTATACCCCTCTTACCTCTTTCTGCACCCTCCTCCTTCTTTCTGTACCCCTCTTCCTTTACCTCTCGTGCATCTTTCTGCATCTCTCTTGCCTCTTTCAACTCTTCTCTTGCCTCTTTCTGCAACTATTACTTCTTTCTGTACTTCTCTTGCCTCGTTCTGTATTGTTTTTACCTCTTACTATATATTTTGTTCTGTGAATTTCATCCTCTTTCTGTGCCTTTCTTGCCTCTTTCTGTACCTTACTTGCCTCATTCTGCACTTCTCTTTCCTTTTCCGCTCCTTTCTTTCTCTTTCTGAAAGTCTCTTGCTTCTTTCTGTACTTCTTTTGCCTCTTTCTGGAGCTCTCTTTCTGCACATCTCTAGCTTCTTTCTATACCTTTCTTGCCTCTTTCTGTACCTTTCTTCCTCTTTCTGTAGTTCTATTGCTTCTTTCGGCACCTCTCTTGCCTCTTTCTGCACCTCTCTTGGTTCTCTCTGTACTGTACTTCTCTTCCCTCTTTCTGCACACTTTGTGCCTCTATCTGCACCTGTGTTGGTTATTTTTAGAATTCTCTGGCTTCTTTCTGCACCTCTCTTGCTTCTTTCTGCACACCTCTTGCCTCTTTTTACATCATTCTCCCTTCTTTGTGCACCTCTCTTGCCTCTTTCTGTACCTCTCTTGGTTCTTTCTGTACTTCTCTTCCCTCTTTCTGCACCCATTGTGCCTCTATCTGCACCTGTGTTGGTTCTTTTTACACGTCTCTGGCTTCTTTCTGCACCTCTCCTGCTTCTTTCTACACACCTCTTGCCTCTTTTTACATCATTCTCCCTTCTTTCTGCACCTCGCTTGCCTCTTTTTTGTACCTCTCTTGCCTCTCACTGCACTTCTCTTACCTCTATCTGCACTTCTATTGTTTCTTTTTTATACTTCTCTTGCCTTTTTCTGTACCCTCTTGCCTCTTTCTACCCCTTTATGGCCTCTTTCTGCACCTCTCTTGCCTCTGTCTCCACCTCACTTGCTTCTTTCTGTACCGCTCTTATCTCTTTGTGTACCCCTCTTCCCTATTTTTACACCTCTCTTGCCTCTCTATGTACCCCGGTTCACTCTGTCTCTGTACCTCTCTTTTTGTTTTCTGTTCCTCTCCACCTCTCTTGCCTCTTTCTTCCCCTCTTTTGCTTCTTTCTATACCTCACTTGCTTCTTTCTGCACCCCGGTTCTCTCTTTCTGCACCTCTCTCGCCTCTCTGTGTACCCCAGTTCCCTCTGTTTCTGCACCTCTCTTGCCTTGGATCCCTGACAGAATATCGACAGTCAGAATATAGAGCTACAGAAATATTGATGCAAGAATATTGATGTCCAGAATATTGAAATCCTATTTAGATAATGGTAAGTTCAAAAATATTGAGAAAACAGTATCATTGTTCTAAAATATTGTTGTTATAAATATTGTTTTTTTAATGTATAAAAAATAATGTATATTAAAGTAAATAACAGTTATAACAAAAACATAGTTAAAATATTTAAAAATATTTAAAATGATAAGTTATCAATAAGTAACAATAGTCACTCAGATCTTTGCAAGATATAGCCTAGAAAATAACAGTGAAATTACGACTCACAAATGACATTTAACCCAGTACAATTTACATATAGCTGCAGAACTTAGAGAGATAATTTGCCTTATACATATAAATACAATATCTGAGCAATGATATGAAAAAGAATGAGAGATAATTATTTTGCCTAATGGACTATTGGTGGTCCCACGATAAAGAATTACCTTTTTAATGTTGTTGCTTTTTATACGTTCACACACTTCAGACAGCATTGAATGAAAGCTCTCTATCTAGCTGTGTTCCTTATTCCCACCCCTTATCATTATTCATACAGGTACTACTGGACCCCACCGGATCCAGATTAATATATCTAAAATCCCCACACTTCTCAAGAAACAACATTGCTGAGGAAACAAATCACAGAGACACCCACAGTCTCAATCACACTTAACCACCTTGGTCCTGAAGAAAGCCCACCTGACCCACAGAGGCAACACAATGGCTGAAACATGTCGATCATCCTTTTTTAACGCAATTTTCAAGTGCGAGAGATCTGCAACTCAATCTCAGTGCGCACTACATACAACTTTTAAATAATATCTCAAATCCAGATCTATTAAAATTCGAACCTGGCTGTATGAATATTTTTTAACCAAAGACACTAGTATTCCTGATCACTACTGCACTAACCAGGGACATACCTCCGGGTGGAGGAAGCATGAACACTAACCATATGATGATGCTGTCAACTGATTATTAGTAGGGCGAAGAATCAAGATATACCGCTACATCTACCACCTGCACCTGAATGAGGGTTTTTTATTGGGACACGAACCACAAAGAAATGCTGACACAAGTTATGCAGGACAAGTGATCCATTCTCCACTTGATATTTTGAGTACACAAACAACTCATGTAACATGGGGTTAATGACGTCCACACCCCAAGTACAAAAAATGCCCGCACCAACCCCCAAGCGACAACCGCCCACAACTACATCCAAAAACAAAGCTAATACCTCTAACATGTGTATGCCCCATTGAGAATGCAAGGCCATGCTATGTCCCTTGCTACAGGAAGCACAGACCCAAAAATGGACGTCCGGTATTCTGGGAGGGTGGGTGTCACAAAATGCATTGTGGGACTCCAAATCAGACCCAATTGCATGGGCTTCCGCAGGGGGGGCAAGAGGGGCTTTTGCCCCCCCCCCCTGGATCACCAGTGCATCTGGTGTGGGCCCAGTCAGGGCTTGACCTAGTCCATCATGCTTTTGAAATGATGACATTGTTCCAGGTGGCAGCCCCCTCCATTGGGTGGGAAGGGTGCAAGGGGGTGTCTGAGAAGGGTGCTAGGCAGAGGGCGAGAAGGGTGCAAGGGGGAGGGGAGAAGTGTGCAAGGCAAAGGGGAGAAGGGTGCAAGGTAGAAAAGACTGCAAGGCGGAGGTGGAGTAGGGTACAAGGGGGAGGGGTAGAAGGGTGCAAGAGAGAGGGCGAGAAGGGTGCAAGGGGGAGGGCGAGAAGGGTGCAAGGCAGAGGAGAGAAGTGTGCAAGCCAGTGGTGATAAGGGTGCAAGGGGGATGGTGATGAAGTTAAAAAATTTCCCACCACTAGAAACATTTCTGTGGACACCCTTGGCCAATTGCCCTTATCCCATGTGGCCCAGGTACAGACCCATGCACCATGATCAATGCACAGAGAGTGAGAAAGTACTGACAAGATAGCTGACATTGGGCCCTGGTATAGCCACCACAAGGCCCCCTGGGACCAGTGCAAACACAAACACCAGGATAACAAGGTCAGGAACTCTGTCATTGCAGCATGCTACATGGGAGGACAGCCACACCACAAGGGAGGCCCAGTTTCAAATAAGACTGCAACTACCAGCACGGCCTGTCACACACCCCTTACACAAAAATACCCTCCTGGGACAGGCAAGGTGCAGATTCACAAGCCCCTTGCGCTTCTTTCACGCTGAGCTTGCATCACCTTTGTGACGCAGCGGCCGCACAAAGGTGGCGCCATGGTGTTGTGTATTTACAAGGTGAAGCATCTGGAAGATGTGTCACGTTCTAAAGCCCTGCGCCAGAAGTAGGTGTTCTGGTGCGGGGGGGGGGGGCATTCCGGCGCAGCGACACCTCACAAAGATGGCATGAGTGAAATCTACAACATTTCACTCAGTCACTTTTAAGCACATGCTGCATCAAAACCCAGTGAATGCTTGAAGCAGGCCTAAGGATTGATGCAGCATTGTGCATATAGGGCCCCACAGAGCATTGCTGGAGCTGTGTTGGGCCGGTGACGCAACTCCAGCAATGTGCTACTTCTACGGCACAGATGCGTGACACAGCTGTGCCGTTTTTCCCCCATAGTGCTCCGCATTGTAAATGTGTTGCATCCATGCTGGCATAGCTGTGGTGCATAATGACTGGCCAATCCCTGCTGAAATGCAGGGCTGTGCCAGTTATTGTAAATATGCCCCCGCATGCCAATGACTCCTGAGCACAGATCAATCTGACCCCAAAACATACCCATGCACAAGTGAACATTGAGGACAATCCAAAGCATAGACAACTACCAGGTGGAACAGTGCCAACTACAATGTGTATGAAAAATGCATGTTGCATTAAATGACATTCACATTGTCTGTCTCTCACACCCACAGGGCAACGTGCGTAATCTACCTCCAACAGTCCCAGACTCCACAGGACCCTGATCCCACCAACAGCGACGCCTCTCACTACTCCACAGATGACCCCGACCAACCTGGCACCTTTGGTGGCCAAACCCATGCAGCACCTGGATCAGGAACATCTGCGCCAACCACCACCACCATTCCTGCCACATCCCAGCAGACATCTCGGAGCCCTGCCCACAGTCAACAACTGAGCCAGTCTGACAATGAGGGACAAGGTTCGCCGGGCACCCAGGAGGTGGCAGACAACACCACCACTGCCATCCCTCAGGGGTCCCGTCGACCCGATGTGCCCACAACGGCAGGCCAGGCTCGTGTGGGCAGGGGTGGTGGGAGTGGCGGCAGGCGGAGGCGAGATCCTGACCAGCCAGCTGTAGGGCCCGGTATGTCTGAACCACGCAACATCATGGAGGCATACCAGGGAGTTCAGCCAGGTAGTGGAGACCCTCACAGAGATCAAAAACCTGCAGGCCAAGCAACACGCCAGTCAACGAGAACACCAAGGACAGATGGAGGCAAGACTGGCTGAGCTCCTGGCGTTGCAAAGGGACATAAGCCATTCACTCCGTCGGATCGCAGACAACATGGAGCACCCTCCCTGTGTCACCAGGCAAGAAACATCTAGGCGAAGACCGCCACCAGGCACAGGGAGGGAGGAGGAGGTGGTATCGTCTGACGGAGCGTCCCATGTATCATCAAGGCCTGCATATGAGGGTCCCCAATGAAGGTGGGTTGTCCACGGAAAAGACAGTGAGAGGCAGCGGGCCATGCGCATCTCCCAGGTCACCTGGTCTGGCACCTTGACTTTGTGTGCAACAGCATCACCTCATTGACTGTCCTACTCTCCCACATGGACTTGCTGGTTGTAGTCTGAACAATGATGCCAAGCCCTGTGGTCTGGACTCTGTTGACTCGAATTGCAAGGCATCACATCTCCCTCTGTGAACTTTGGATTCCCGGCATTTTTGTACAGCACCTATCACTTACTCACGTTTCACGCACAAGACAGATAAATAAACAAAACAATCACAAGTAAAATTGGTGTTGCAGTCATTTAGCATGAGTCAACAACATACGTGTGGGGATATGTCAAAGTATGCCAGAGTGTGGAACAAACTCAAGCCATCCATACACTGGGATTTGAGTCTGGTCGAGGACACACATAGGTCACAATGTATCATCAAATACATACATGGAGCGCAATACTCACCCGTGATGGTTTCAAGTTGGTGAGGGGGGTGGGCTTGCCATACTGCTCGGACAGACAGTTTTGGAAGAGTTTTATGAAGGCGTAGAGGTCGTGGGTTATGTGGAGGTGCCCAGGGAGGGAGTACCAGGTCTGTTTGGTGAGGTGGGAGAACTATCTCCCGCATGCAGCTGTACTGTGGATGTGATGAATGGTGCCCAGGGCAAGGTTGGCTGGATGGAGTTGGGGCAATGGGATGTTGAATGGGAGACATCCATGTTCGTCTTTGAGGCTGGGGTTGTGGAGTGCCTCCTGAGTGTGACTGAGGAGTCTGAAGGTGATCCTGCAGTTGACAGTCAGCCTATTGTAGGTATCTCAGGTGGAGGGTCATGTGGCTGTGGCAGTGGATGTTGAGGATGAGGTGTGCAGATGCACCCTGGATGTGCACAAGTCCTCCTGCAATCTAGCTGTTCCTGCATAGAGAGCGTTGCCTTAGTTGAGTCGGCTGGTGTCGTGGACCTGGGTGAATGTCTATCTTGCCTAGGAGTGGATCTATCTGAAGAACATTTGCAGCATGTGGAGGGAGTTGCAGCATGAGCTGGAGATTGTGTTGACTTGCATGGTTATTGTGTGCGAGGAGTACACGATGAATACCTGCTTGCGTGCATGGGCACTGTGTGCTGCTGTGCTGCCCAGGCCGGTGTTGAGAACCAAAAGGGGATAGGTCCATAAACACGTAGTGGGGGCTAGACCTTATATTTAAATTGCAAAAACACACAGTACCCACACCACAATTACTCATTCAATATTCAAGAAGGGTAAGAAACCAGTTTATTGTAACCACCCTTAGACAGCATTACTCAGTGTCTATCATTGTATGCTTTTTTTCAAATTTTCAAAAAATCATAACAGAATAAAGGACTACGTATTAGAATATTTACAAGACTAAATACACTTTGTACATACATCAAAAAACAAACATTATTTACACACTAAAAAACGTTTCTGCATCAAACATTACAAAAAATTATAATTACATCACAACCAACAAATATTACAATAAAAAACATGAAGAAAAATGATTTCCAAGGGGGTATAAGCAACTTAATAGCTTGTAAACGCTTAAATACTGGACCAGCCGGTCCTAATGTCGTGAAGTTGACAATTTATTCCACCCAAGAAAGACTGCCGTCGCGTTTCAAGAACCAGGCACAAAGTCACTGGTCTATCATCAGGGCTGTTTATTCTTTGTATCTGAAAAGATGCAAAGACATTGTTTTACTTTAACAGGCAAATTCATAGTGAGTGCCTTTCTCCAATCGTGGGCAAGGAGTGATAATAAAGGATACCAAAATTGTTTTAAAGAGGGGCGTGATGGTTATTCTTCTTGTGGTCCAACTCGCTAGTTATTGTGGTGGCCAGAAAGAGATGTCTAAAAAAGATGGGAAATTGGTTTTCAATTTAACCCACTCGGGTCTTTTAATTATCAAGCTCCAGTCAAAGATGTAAAAAAAGGGGAGAAGCGTACCTTATTTTTTGTGAACAGCCGTAGCATGGCGAATTTTGCTTGTGGGACGTCACCATCAAGGTGTAATTCTACAACAGTAATGGCATAGGTTTCAATCATGTGGTTTTTTCAAAACATTCTAAGTGAGAGGATATATCTAACAGAAGAATTAGCCTACCTTACTGAAGTATCTTGTTCTTAAAGATTTAAAGGGAGAAACCGCAGTCACCGTCCTGTAATAGAACGAAACGCTGATTTCAAAAAAAGATCTCTCAAAAATATTGAATGAATGCTCAGACCACGATAAGGTGGTGTTTGTAAATACCTGCTCCTCTGCCACAGCACGCCCGCACTCGAGTCTGCTTTCTTTCAATAAAGATGGCCGCCGCACTTTTCTGTTTGTTTTATACTTCCTGGTGCAAAATTGCATTATGGGACTTGTTTTATACTTCCTGGTGCAAAATTGCATTATGGGACTTGTAGTCGCATTTAATCAAATCGCATATTCTAGGCGCCATGGAGACACATATATACGCGACATGTTTGCCTATCCATTTTATTGTGCTAATGCGATCAAACTAATGACATTTTTGGTGTATGCGCTGATAAATTATGAAGCGCATTGGTACTGTACCCCATGCTAAAGGTACTTCTCAAGATTTGAAGTATATTGCAACTTGAGCATCATATGATGTTATTCTCAACACATCTCATGGCCATGGACCACATTTTTTAAATTATCGAAATAGATCGAAAGGACCACAGGTCAAACCAGGGATGTCAAACCGATGTAGGTCAGCTCTGATGAATTTTACCAGACAAGTGTTATATATGCGCTATCTCAGGCAGGCTATTGAGGCACTGTGTGCTGCTGTGCTGCCCAGGCCGGTGTGACACAAGGAGTTGTCCCAGCTGTAAGGAGACAATCCTCAGATGATGACCTCAGTCTTGTCCAAGTCCAGCCCCAGGTGGCTGATGTTCATCCATTCGTCAACGCACCTCATGCCCTCTTGAAGGTTGTATCTGGGAGTGGCTGGGTCTCTGTTGAGGGTGAGGAGCAGCTGGGTGTAAATGGCATAGGACATGATGATGAGGTTGTGTGCGCATGTGATGGTGGAGAGGGGGGTCATGGAGACATTGAAGATTGTGACGCTGAGAGATGAGCCCTGGGGCATGGGCCCGATGAAATCAGTGTACTACGTGCTGAAGGGGGAAGGCTTAATCCCTGGGCCTTGCAGGTGAGGTACTTGGCGATTTCATCCTGGGTCCTCCTCTGGATCCCAGTGTTGGAGATGTGTAATCTGACAGTGTGGGAGCACATGGTGTAGAATGCCGTTGAGAGGTCGAGGGGGTTAGGGTGGTGGTCTCAACATTGTTGAGCAGGGTCCAAGATGTCTTTGGTGGTGGCAATGAGGGCTGTTGCAGTGGGGTGATGACTGTTGAAGATGGACTGGGGCGGGTTGCCTGGAGGTGTTTGCTTGGAGGGAGATGGTCAGTTGCTCGTTGACTGTCTTCTTGATGACATTTGCCGGGTAGGGAAGCAGGGTGATGTTCCTGGCAGTCCAGCGGTACTTCCGTCCATTGTTAAAGAAGGCCCTGGGTCTCTGCATGTCTCCAGCTCCCATGGAATGTGGCGTACTCAAAGGAGACATTCATGACGTACCGGAGGAGGGCTCCAAGGATGGGGTATGCGGTGATTGAGATGTTGTGTGGTAAGGGTCCTGAAGGAGAGCCGGAGTGGATCGTGTGCATGAGCCGGGTGGTGTCTTTGCTGCTGACGGGAGTCCAGGAACTGAGGGGGGTATATCCTGTGGATAATAGCGCAGTCTGCCTCTGCGTGGTGAGGCTGTCGCGTCCATGAGCTTGCAGTGGTAGAATGTTGCGAGGGATCCCTTTGGCCTTGCATGGGTGGGATGTCTTTTGGATGGAGAGTTGAGGTTAGATAGTTCACACACGATGCTTATGAGCTCCTTGATGTTGTGTGTGTTGGTGCCTATGCCCTACCTGAAGGATGTCCTCTTGCTGATGATATGGTGATGTCTGTGTGTGGTGAGTTTCAGGGCTGAAAGGTAACTGATGGTTGTTTGTTTCGCAAGGTTTGCACGAGAGTCCGGCTAGACCTGTTTGAGTCCAGTACGTCTGCCTTGTCCCAGGTGACTTAACTATTGTTATACTTTACAGGAAAGTCCGCCAATGTGGCAAGAGTGTTGGATCAGTCGCTGATCTAGTGTGTGAGGTTGCAGGGTGTGGCGATGGCGTTGGTTGGAGTGTCCTGGGCGAGGGTGCCACACAGCTCGCCTGTGGTGACTTAGGTCAAGCATCTCTGGGACATCTGTAGCGGAGTGTGGGGCAGTGTGTTGCTTGTTGGACAACTGGATGCAATTGTTGATGTACCAATGAAGGATGGTAGTGTGGTTGTCCTCCAGCCAGAAGTTGCTGTCCCCCAGCCACATGTAGTCTGTGTAGGTGAGGGCCTGCATGCTGATGTAGTTGTTGATGGCTTAGCGGAATTGTGGGTGTAGATCTGGAGATCTGTAGATGAGTGTTAGACTGAGGGTGGTCAGGGGGTTGGTGTGAAACCTGAAGTGCAGGTGCTTCACAATGCTGAGTGTGTCCTTGTTGTTGTATGTGGCTCTGAGAGTGTACTTCAGAATGAATTGCGATTCATCCTCCTGGATTGTTAGTGCGGTCCCTGCGGGTGATCTTGTATTGGTCTGTGATGGCAATGTTGAAGTTGTGTGCTGAGCATGCGTACAACCGGGTTACTGTAATGAAGGCAATGTGTGGGGCTGTTGTGTTGAGGAGGTAACAGAGTCCAATGGCGTGCTGGTGGATGGAGCGGGTGTGCAGTAGGAGGCATATGACCTGGTTGTATGGACATGGTCTGTGAGGCGGGGAAGCGCGATGTAGGCAGTAGGAGCTGCCCACACAGCATGTGAAGTTGGCGTGTGTGCGCTTAGGGTTGCCTGATAGCAGGTGGTTGATTGTCTGGTGTTCATTGTTTGGAGGGTGGCTGGAGCATGAGTCTGTGTGTTACGTTGGTCATGCAAGGACCAGAGGGTCTTGCACTGTGCACGTTGCAGGCGCTGATGGGCGCTGACGGTCCGGCCTTTGGCACGGAGGTGGCGCAACAGTGGCACAGACAAGCTGCTGTCTGCATTAAGAATGGGTGGAGGGAGGAGCATGTGGGAGGCATGTGGGTTACAGAATCAGGGCACTCGTGGTGCGGTGCCGCAGGGGAGGCAGCAGCAGGAATGAGTGGACACCTGACGGCGGAAGGGGTGAGACACCAGGCAAAAAGAAGCACACAAAGACAAGGAGGTCAGAAAGGCACAGTGTAACAGGTGTATGCTAACACGACTATGCTAACACGTTGTACGCCGGAATTCCTTTAATCCATCTCCACCGGTTACAACTTATTCAGAACCAGGCAGCCCGTTTGATCTTCGGCCAGCCAAAATATCAACATGTCACTCCTCTTCTGCGTAGCCTCCACTGGCTCCCTATCATTAAACGTTGCACCTTCAAACTGGGCTGTATCACCTTTAAAGCCTTGTCTGACTTAGCCCCTGCATTCATTACTTCCTGCTTGACCCGGTACGTCCCCCACAGAGACCTTCGCTCTGCAACTCTCAATCTTCTTGTTATTCCCAAAACCAGACGCAAGAAGCACGGTGGTCTGAGTTTTTCTGCTATGGCCCCCTCTACTTGGAACTCTTTTCCAACTGCACTCCGCCTCTGCTCAAACTACGATCACTTTCATAAACTTTTAAAAACCTACCTGTTTCAGTCAGCATTTTAGTAAACTCCTCCACCTAGCTGCCGTTATGTCAAGAGCGCCATGAAACCATTGGTGAACGTCCGCGGTATAAATACTTTTAACGTAATGTAACGTAACGTAACGTAACGTATGGAAAGGAAGGAGTGTCTGGTTACTCATGGGTCACTCAAAGAAAATGGATGCAAAATCACCAAAAATGACGGGCACAGGATCAGGCACCAAAAGGCCAAGCTGCGCCCAGGACACACAGCATCAGCAGGTGTTGCCTGCCCGTTGTGGGAAGCAACCTGCACAAATACATACACAACCAAGTACTTCATGCACAATAGGAATCATTAGCCATGAAGATCTGCATGCATGTTGGCAAAATACACATACTCCCATATGCACAATCTTTGTCAATTATTTCATAGATGACGCATGCAAAGTGGCAACAGATCTGCGGTGACAGTGATGAGGCACATTATACTCTGTTGAACACATTTACTACACAAACGGATCAAGTATGTGTTGAGGCCATGCTGCATGATCTAATGTCCATGGCCAGTGCCATTGCTCTTAATAAATTAACAGTCATGTAATGAGTTTACCTGTACTGCTGGTGAAACAATGTGCATAGGACTGCCTGTGACTGTCAGGGCCTTGAATCCTCTGAAACGTGTGATGTTCAAAGTGGTCCATCTCCTGATAGCCCCTTGGTCTGAGTTGAAATGACACACTCAAAAAGGTGATCAGGCAAGGGAAGGAAAGGAAGTGAACAGCAGGGAGGGAGATCTGAAACAAAGGTAAACAAGTATATGGATTCCACACTTCTTGCCACTGAATCACAGAATACCTCAGGACCAATACTGTAACAGTTACACCTGTAAAGGAAAACAAGAGCCACTGTATCCTAGTTGGTATCACAGTAATGAAAGTGCTACTAGATTTGAGGATCAAACAAGGACATTACTACACACTTACAAAGAAGGATGTTCCATACGTTTGCATGTATTTATCCAGCAGTTATCAACATACCCAAAAATATCTTACCAGCCACGTAACTGGGAAATTTGAGCTTACTTCTGGACGAGCTCTACAAGCCCATGCTGTGAAAACAGAGATGAAAAATGCACATGAATTCATAGCACATGGAAAGGTGATGAAACACCATAACACACCAAAGAATATGTTGTACGAGTTGCAAAAGAAATGGCCAATATTATGATCCTGTTCCAAGGGTTTTACAAGTAGTACAGGGATGACAGAAGACACATAAAAGGTAGCAGAGTATTGCAGCGATATGAAGGGGGTATGACGCTCTGTAGGCTGCTTCAAGGCAAGTTAAGCCATGCGGTAATCCTGAAAATCACAGTGTATGAATAAGGTCCAATAAACAGAAATTCAAAAGCGCTGCAGCGCGACTCACACAAAGCCAACAATCCATAGTTACCCCAGGGAATCAGTGCGGGTCAAGAATCAAAATTACACATCCCCCGCAAGAGCCTTAAGAAGCTCGTTCAACGAGGGAGGGAATTAGGTAAACACAAAGATGCCCCGCAATAGCCAGTCATCGGCTCGTCCAACTGGGCTTTGAAATGCCAAACAGAAAAGCTGCTAGGCCGGAACTCAACAGAGAGAGCACTGAGGAGCGATGGCACAAAAGCACCCCATCTGTGACCAGGATATGCAGCACACCACAGGAGAATACTGGAATTTACGGCACCCGACTGGTGCCACGGAAGCGTTTAAATTTGCTACAGCGCAACGTTGTGACATCATCAGCGCAACGTTCTTGGCTTCATGGGAATAGACATTTCTTATCAACTTACTGACAAGGCTTGCAAAGCAGTGTTCTCCAATGGCCCTGAGGAAGCGACGTGACAGTGACATGACATACTGGCACAAAGGGCAATGCATCCATACGAACAGACTCACAGAACAGTTGACAGAACATGTGGTACATACGCTGGCCCCCACCTTCAGAACATGTTTGTTGGAAATCAAAATGTACTGGCACACAAGATTAAGTGGATGAGCCAAACACATACTGCTGCACAGAGCGAGGCTGCAATTCCCCATAGGGCCTGTTGTTGTGATGTCCCACGCTGATTAAGCCCACGTTGCAATCATCATGAGGAATAGCAGGAAGACAACGATGACACAAACAGACAACAGGCACAGCAACCTGGGAATGACAGACACACGAGTTCACCGCTAAAAATCTTCGCAAGAGATATGGACAGTTACGAAACAGGAACTATGTAGGATACATGCAAATTTCAAGGAAAGTCATTGTGCATTACTGTGTGGCATGACATCAGCACTTGCGTGACACATCAGAACACACATAAAAGTCACTTTGCATACAGTCAGCTGGACGCACACATTGCAACACATGCCACTCAGTGGTACAAGCTTGCTCACTCATTCCCAGTGACCCATAATTATGAAAAGAAGTTGCGTATGACCTGACTCCGGATATCATCCTCCTCCTCCTCATCACTTGCATCATGACCATGCCCTTGATCCTCAACAGGTGGATGTTCCTGCTCCTCAGGGTCCAGGATGAGTGGCACTACCTTCTCAACTGCCATGTTGTGCAGCATGCAGCACACAATGAAGATCTTACAGACCTTGTTCGGTGCCTATGGGAGGGATCCGCCAGTCTTATCGAGGCACCGGAATCGGCTCTTCAGGAGGCCAAACGTCCTCTCAATCACTCGCCTGGTCTGCCCATGTGCATTATTGTACCGCTGCTCTGCAGCTGTTGTGGGGTTGCGGAGAGGTGTCAGTAGCCATAGCATGTTAGGATATCCCGAGTCCCCTACATAGATACATCATGTAAATAAGTGGGTCAGGAGATGCCGTCAGAGCAAAAGATACTGAAACACACAGGACAAACAGAGTTTACCCACGAACAAGACATGCCCGTTCATTGCGCAGCTGCAGCATCATTTGTAGAACCCTGCTATGCCCCATGTTGAATGCATTGTGTGCCAATTCTGGAAAACGTGCACAAACGTTGTAAATCAGCATGTTAGCAAGACAAACCACAAGGGCATTTATTGAATGATAATGTTTACCGTTGCTCCTGCGCCTGTGGTGGCACCCAAGCCACATGTGTCCCATCAATGGACCCAATGAAATGTGGGATCCCTCTCAGGGCATAGAAATCACCCTTGACATCTCTCAACTCTTCAGGAGTAGGAAATTTGATGAGTTCATCAATGTGCTCCAACATAGCTGCCAAAACATCACGCAGGACACGGCTGAACATTGTCTGTGACATTCCACCAACATCAGCTATGGTTCATTGAACCGTACCTGTAGCAAAAAAATGGAGTGCTGCCATCACCTTTATCTAGGGGGTCAGCGCAGTAGGATACCTATGTTGCGGTTGGAGATGTGGTGCCAGCTTTTTCGTCAACTCCTGAATCAACTGTTGAGTGAATCTGTAACGTCGGATGCAGGCACGTTCCCTCATGGTAGCCATGTCTGGGAATGGCCTTGGTAGAGGTGGTGCCCTGCAGGACATATTTGGGAATATTGGAGATTAACAGTCTGCCAACATCAAGGCAATGTACACAGCACATGCAAAACTGCTAATAGACATCAGGTCACTATGACGTCTGGCGTGTGCAAAACATCCAGGACACATATGCCAGCTTGCTGGCACTCCTACAAAAAGCCAGATACACCTATTGAGTGACAAATAAACATGACATGCCCTGAAATGAGCTGCTGGGCAGGTCTGAGTGAACAGCCCGAGATATCACTGGACTGACACACATCACCATACCTGCAGTGGAAGGTTGTCATCCCATCGAGACAGATGACGGCAAGGCACATGCACAGGTCTCATGGAATGTTAAATGTACATATCAAACACATTGCGATTAAGGTGTACAGGTGACAACAAAACAACACAGCCATTGTCATGACACAGACATGTATGCTTTTGGGAAATATGATGTCTGATGCCATCAGACCCAACAGCCGTGGGAATGCACATGTGGCACGGTGTGCGTAGATGTGAAACCATTCCCATCTCAACACAGACCCATGTTAGATGCACCAACAGCAGATGCAGTTTACGGAACACAAACAGCAAGCTCATAGTAACACATGACACACACCTGACATAGTCACATAGGGTCATGCTGAGCGTGACATGTCAGTTGACAAAGTGCCCCAGTCCCTGGCATCAGGAGACAGGTGCTGGTAGTGATGACTGTGCCATTCCAGTGTTGCTGTGCATGACAACATCTGCCTAATGATACACATGGGACAAGTGTCAAGGTGATGTGTGCCACATAGTGCCCCATCACACATGAGTTGTGTCCACAGGTCATCACACATCGATTGTGGAACAAGATAAGATGTCCTGTGCTATATCACTGACTGCCACACCTAGGGCCTGCACATGAAAGTATGTAATGAGAAGTACTTGATAGACATCCTTGTGCAAACTGTACCCCCTACATCCCTGCCGTGTGTGCGCCTCGTATCACTATTGTAAAGGTGCCATAAGTGAGTGTGTGAACCGCACAGTAACCGTGCATTAACATAAGCGTGTTAAACGCACCCTACCCCTGTATTCGCTTCACCATGTGAAATGCACCCTACCCCTGCGTGTGAAAGGCACCGTGTGAAAGGCACCTTACCCCTGCATTCGCATCACCATGTGAAACGCACTGTACCCCTGCGTCTGAAACGCACCATGTGAAACGCACCCTACCCATGCGTGTGAAAAGCACTGTGTGAAACGCACCATACGCCTGCGTGTGAAAAGCACCATGTGGAAGGCACCGTACCCCTGCATTTGAATTACCATGTGAAACACACCGTACTCCAACATTCATGGCATGTGTGCGCATCGTATCACTATAGCAATGGTGCCATATGCGAGCGCGTGAAACGCACCGTACCCCAACATTCATTGTATGTGTGCGCATCTCATTACTATTGCAATGGTGCCATACGCGAGCGCGTGAAACGCACCATACCCCGACATTCATGGCGTGTGTGCGCATCGTATCACTATTGCAATGGTGCCATACACGAGCGTGTGAAACGCACCGTGCCCCAACATTCATGGCGTGTGTGTGCGGCTCGTGTTACTATTGCAATGGTGCTATACGCGAGCGTATAAGACGCACCATACAAGTACACCTCCATTGTTGCGGTACGTTGTTCTCACCGTATGCGCCATCGTGGGTTATTGTGCACCAAGTTGTAGGCGTATAGGACTGGGATGACACGGACGATGGGGTTCATGGCATGTATGTTGTGTACCGGGGATGCGGTTCGGGTCGGACTCTGCTTTTACAGACGTTTTCAGCGTCCGTAGAAAAAGGGTCGTACGGAGTGTCGGAGAGACGAATCGTAGTTGCTGGGCCGGAAACTGCTGCTTGTTTGCGTACGGACGTCGCGTAATGCATGTTCCGGATACAATTCGCACATATTTTTTGGTCGTACGGTGTTTGGTACGATTCGTAGGGAGATCTGCTTTGTGTTCGGATCGTACTTCATCGTACGTACGGGGACGTTGAAGGTGTACGATTTGTACGGGAAATATGCTCCGTACAGCTATTTGTAGGGGATTTTACCGAATCGGAATCGCCACCATAATGTAAAAATCAATTAAACATATACAAGTATAAAATATAATATATACTTAGTCAATAATATTTATAAATAATTATTTTAACAACTTATACATTGTTAAAAACATATTTAAATTATAAATACATATACATATACATATAAACCAATAATATAAATTAAAGTTAAAAATATATATATATATAACTAATTAAATTATTACATAATTTTTAATCTTTTTAAAATACATTGTACACTACATTAACTAAAAAAGTAGAGAAAATATTGGATAGTGGAGGGGATAAAATTACTATTCCTACTCCTGAGAGTGCAACAGTAGGGAAGTGCAAAAGGGTAAACATTACTATTCCCACTCCAGTGAGTGTAACAGTGGGGAAAGTGTTGGACAGCCTAGGGGTAAAAATTACTATTTCCAGTCCAGAGAGTGCAACAGTTGGGAAAGTGTTGGATAGCGGAGGAGTAAAAATTACTATTCCCACTTCAGTGAGTGCAATAGTAGGGAAAAGTGTTAGATAGCGTAGGGATAAAAATTACTATTCCCACTCCTGAGACTGCAACAGTAGGGAAAGTGTTGGAGAGCGTAGGGGTTAACATTAATATTCCCACAACAGTGAGTGCAACAGTAGGGAAAGTTTCGGATAGCGGAGAGGTACAATTTACTATTCCCATTTCAGTGAGTGCAACAGTATGGAAACTATTGGATAACAGAGATGTACAAATTACTATTCGCACTCCAGAGAGTGCAAGAGTAGGGAAAGAGTGTGATAGCGTAGGGGTAAAAATTACTATTTCCAATCCAAAGAGTGCAACAGTAGATAAAGTGTTGGATACCGTAGGGATTAAAATTACTATTCCCACTCTAGTGAGTGCAACAGTAGGGAAAGTGTTGGATAGCATAGGGGTAACAATGACTATTCCCATTCCAGTGAGTGAAACAGTAGAGAAAGTGTTAGATAGCGTAGGGGTAAAAATTACTATTCTCACTCCAGTGAGTGCTACAGTAGGGAAAGTGTTGGATAGCAGAGGGTTACAATTTACATACTTATCAATTAAATGATTATTAAAAATTAAAAAAGAAATAGTAATTAGGTATTTATAAATTAATCATGAATACTAATAAATAAATATTAATATTTAATTAAATTATTTCCCACCTTATTCCTCTATAAAACTACAACCCACTCCTAAAAAAAACAAAAAATATAATTATCAATAAATTAATGAATAATAATTAACAACTAAAATTGTAATTAATTAATAATATATCATTTATAAATACGAATACACAATTTTTAATAATTACTTTATTAAAATTAACTTACTTCCCACCCTACCCCTTATAAACCCTCAACCCACTTCTAAAAAAACCCACAATTAATATGATTATCTATCAATTAATTAATATTAATTAATAACAAATTAATAATGACTTAATAATAAATTATTTATAAATACTAATAAATAATTATAAATAATGACATTATTGTAATTAAATTACTTACCACGCTATTCCCCTATAAACCCACAACCCCCTCCTAAAATATGTACACAATTTATATAATTATCTATTAATTAAATAATGTTAAGTAATAACCAATTAATAATTAACTAATAATACATTTTTTATAAATACTAATAAATAAATATGAATAATGATTTTATTATACATTTCTTCCCACCCTATTCCCCAATAAACCCACAACAGAACTAAATTACGCAAATATGTATTTACATAAAAATATTTACTGCTAAAAAGTTAACACATATATTAAAAAAACTGCACTTATACCAGAATATTACCACACATACTAAAATATAGACCACTAATATAAACATTGATATTATTAACAATGATATTTTTACAAACAATATCACTGTCTTCGATATTAAAAAAACTATATTTCTGTTTCTGCACCCCTCTTGCCTCTTTCTGCACTTCTCTTGCCTCTTTCTGCATTACTGTGTCTTGTTTCTCTACTTCTCTTGCCTCTTTCTGTGCCCTCTTGCTTCTTTCTGTACTTCTGTTGCTTCTTTCAACATTTCTCTTGCTTCTTTCTGCACCTCTTGCTTCTTTCTGTACCCCTCTTGCCTCTTTCTGTACCCCTCTTCCTTTTTTTCTGCACCTCTCTTGCCTCTTTCTGTACTTCTCTTGGCCTCTTTCTACAACCCTATTGCATCTTTCTGCACCTCTGTTGCTTCTTTCAGTACTTATCTTGCTTCTTTCTGCATTTCTCTTGCTTCGTTCTGCACACTTTTTGCCTCTTTCTGAACCCCTCTTCCCTCTTTCTGTACCCCTATTACCTATTTCTGTACTTCTCTTGCATTTTTCTGCACCTCTTTTGCCTCTTTCAGCACTTCTCTTGCCTCTTTCTGCAACTCTGTTGCTTCTTTCTGTACTTCTCTTGCCTCTTTTTGTACCTTTCTTACCTCTTTCTATACGTTTGCCCCTTTATGTGCCTTTCTTCCTCTTTCTGTACTTCTCTTGCCTCTTTCTGTGCCCTCTTGCTTCATTCTGTACCCCTGTTGCTTATTTTAACATTTCTCTTGCTTATTTCTGCACCTCTTGCTTCTTTCTGTACCCCTCTTCCCTCTTTCTGCACCCCTCTTCCCTCTTACTGCACCTCTCTTGCCTCTTTCTGTACTTCTCTTGGCCGCTTTCTACATACTATTGCTTCTTTCTGCACCTCTGTTGCTTCTTTCTGTACTTATCTTGCTTCTTTCTGCATTTCTCTTGCTTCTTTCATCACACCTTTTGCGTCTTTCTGAACCCCTCTTGAATCTTTCTGCAACTCTGTTGCTTCTTTCTGTACTTCTCTTGCCTCTTTTTGTTCCTCTCTTGCCTCTTTATGCACCTCACTTGCCTCTTTCTGTACTTCTCTTACTTCTTTCTGTATTTCTTTTGCTTCTTTCTGCAACTTTCTTCCTTTTTCTGTGCCTTTCTTCCTCTTTCTGCAAGCCTCTTTTTTCTTTATGTACTTCTCTAGCCTCTTTCTGCACCTCTCTCGCTTCTTTCTGCACTTCTCTTGCTTCTTTCTGCACCTTTCTTCCCGCTTTCTGCACCTCTCTTACCTCTTTCTGGAACTCTTTTTCTGCACTTCTCTTGTTTCTTTCTGTACCTTTCTTCCTCTTTCTGCAGTTCTTTTGCTTATTTCTGCACCCCTCTTGCCTCTTTCTGCACCTCTCTTGGTTCTAGCTGTACTTCTCTTCCCATTACTATTCCCACTCCAGAGACTGCAACAGTAGGGAAAGTGTTGGATAGCCTAGGGGTAAAAATTACTATTCAATCTCCAGTGAGTGCAACACTAGGGAAAGTGTTGGATAGCAGAGGGTTACAATTTATATACTTATAAAGTAAATGATTATTAAAAATAAATAACCAATTAATATTAATTATTTATAAATTATTTATATATACTAATAAATAAATAATAATATTTAGTTTTTCATAATTTAGGGACCGATTACGATGGCGGGAAGTACACCGGCAGGGAGAACCGCTGGCCCAGCGGTGGTGTACTTCCCGCCATCATCCTGAATATTCCAACCGCCAAATTAGGATGGTGGTGGGAATGAGAAAGGTACCATGGAGGACGGAAAGACCGTCCGCCGTGGTCCCGCAAGGCGGTCCTTTTCCGCCCACCTTGGGGGACAGGGTACCCGCCGTGTGCATTTGCATACCTGTCTTTTTTGGGTGGAAATTCTGCCGCAGGTGGTGAATGCCTTTGGGGGCCCATTGCGGGCCCCTGGGGGCGTGGGGTACTGCACATGGGGGGTACAATAGTACCCCCTACTTATGCATGTACAAGGTGGCAGGCACCACACAGTGCCTGTCACGTTGTACATTTATATATGCACAACATGTATTTTTACATTGTGGCGGGTGCTGCCACCCACCGCAATGTAAAAATACAGTATGCGCCCGCCAGTGTGGCGGGGCATCACAATTCGTAAAGCGGGACAATTTTTTTAAATTAATTAATATTACCTTATTGATAAATACTAATACATAAATATTAAGAATGAATTTATTAAAATTAAATTACTTCCCACCATACCCCCTATGAACCCACAACCCACTCCTAAACAATGTACACAATTACACAATTTATATAATTATATATTAAATAATATTAATTAATAACACAGAGCCTGGAGCAGGTAAAATCCTTTGACTATCTTGGTGTTCGAATAAATGAAAATGTAGTTTGGTCGGACCAAATAGAAAAGAGCACTCTAACACTGCAACATATAGACAGTGCAATAAACAAGAGGGTCAAAGTTTCCCCATACAGACCAATATCCCCATTGATATTACTCCATAGAGCAAAAGGGCCGGGTGCAGCGCTCTAAGGAGCGGAACTTTGGGACCTAGAAAATCTAAAAGGTCTAGTACTTGCAGAAAATAGATTCATTAGGATAATTTTAAACCTGCCCTTGAATACCCCTCTCCTACCATTGAGATTGGACCTTGGCCTTAGATCCATTGCCCACTTCGCATTCTTGAAGGTATTAACCTTTTGGATTAGGATCTGGGTTAATAACCCTCAAGTCCCTCTTAGAAACTGCTTAACTGAGTTAATTACCCTCCATAAAAGGAGTGGGTGTGTTAAATGGCTAGGAGGGATCAGAGATTGGTTCTACAAATTAAGGGGCCTATTAGGATGGCGGACGGATCTGCGTCCAACCGCCACCCCCGAGGTGGAGGGAACGTCCGCAGGGGCTGCGGCGTTCCCTCCATGCAGATTCGGATGTGACCACCACCATGGCGGTCACATACCCATGTTTAACATTGCGGCGGGTACTGCTTGAAGCAGCGCCCGCCGCAAGGTTAAAAGTGCATGCTTTGCATATGCATGCACAAAGCGGCAGGCACTGCACGGTGCCTGCTGCTTTGTGCATGCATATGCAGGGGGGTACCCCCATGTGCAACCCCCACCCCCAACACCCTGGGGGCACGCAACGAGCCCCCAAAAACGAAAGACCACATGCTTTTTCACGGCAGAAAAGCCGCCGCGGAAAAGCATGTCTTCTGCCCCATCCTAATATGGCTGGCGGTGTCTGATAGACACCACCACCATATCAGAGCTTTTTCGCCGTGGTCGGAATGCGATTGCGGCAGAAAAGCGGCGGACGGTCTTCCTGACCCACCAGCCATCCTAATTGGGTGGTGGGTCTTTGGAGCCTCCGCAGCGGTGAATCTGCATCCTCCGGGCCGGCGGTGGCTTCCGCCAGCCCAGAGGATGCGGATTCACCGCGATCCTAATCGGCCCCTTAGTTTCGGTTTTATCTGGGACTGCCCAGAAGGCATTAAGAAAGGGATGGTGTCCACACTGAAAAAGAGGTTCTGGGATTACCTAGACCAGTGTACTTTAAATTTGAACACCCATGGTACACTGACCTCTGCTTTCCTCAAAATAAAACCTAGCCATAGTTTTGAAATGTTCCTTGATGAGGTCGACCCACCCCAGGCTAGAATGCTGTGTTTACAATTCAGATACGGCACTCTGCCTTTA
This sequence comes from Lissotriton helveticus, assembly GCF_964261635.1. Taxonomy (NCBI): domain Eukaryota; kingdom Metazoa; phylum Chordata; class Amphibia; order Caudata; family Salamandridae; genus Lissotriton; species Lissotriton helveticus. Next base: position 1,960,608,745 of record NC_136063.1, on the reverse strand, counting down.
AATTCTGTAAAGAGCCAATGGGGTAAAAACTCACTCCTGTCGACATGCACTATGTGTCACTCTGCTATAGAGACTAGTAGTCACCTTATTCTCTATTGCACAGCCTACACAGATTTGCGTAGGACCTGGATCGCACCAATTTGTTGCCTGTTATCATGTCAAAGTCCAGCAGATGCGATGAGAATTTTTAATACAGAGTCAACCAGATGGCTTGTTTTTGTACTTTCGAGATTCTTGTTACATGTATGGTGGAGGAGAGCGAATGCTAAGAAAAACTGTTGAGCTGTCAAATTGTGATAATGAATTGTGGCACTTTAGGCATTTAAAAAAAGGAAAACTGATTGTGATCATTACTATGGTAATCAGTGCATTTCTGCTTTTAAATACATTATAGGGACTGTGTTTTAACAGGTTCTAAATGTATATACTGCTATTTTCTCTTTTTTAATTCTCTTTTTATGATGAAATTGATTATATCCAGCTATGGTGATGTTTTAATTGTTTTGTGCCTTGCTATGGTCATACAATTGATCGAATAAAATTGTGCTTACTTACTATTAATAATAACCATTTCATAATTAATTCATAATACATTATTCATAAATACTAATACATAAACATTAATAATTACTTTATTATTATTAAGTTTCATCCCAACATATTCCCCAATAAACCCACAACAGAACTAAATTATGCAAACATTTAATTACATAAAAATATTTACTGCTAAAAATTAACATATATATTACAAAAAAACTACACTTATACCAAAATATTACATCACATACTTTTAACACACATACTAAAATACAGAACACTAATATAAACATCAATATTATTAACAGAGATATTTTTACAAACAATATTACTCTTTTTGATATTAAAAAAAAATATTTCTTACCTTACTGTCAATATTCTGTAGCACGATATTCTTGCAGTCAATATTCTTGACCTATGATATTTAAAACTCAATATTATGGTAGGTCGAAATAAAAAACTCAATATTCTGTCTGTTAACCCTCTTGCCTTTTTCTGTACCTCTCTTGCTTCTTTCTGCACTGCCCTTGCTTCTCTCTACAGCTTTTTTGCTTCTTTCTGTACTTCTCTTGCCTCTTTTAGTACCTTTCATGCCTCTTTCTGTACTTTCCTCCCCTTTCTGTGCCTTTCTTTCTCTTTCTGCACCTCTCTTGCCTCTTTCTGCACCTCACGTGCCTCTTTCTGCACTTATCTTGCTTCTTTATGCATTTATTTTGCTTCTTTCTGCACCATTCTTCCTTTTGCTGCACCTTTCTTCCTCTTTCTGCAAGTCTCTTTTTTCTTTGTTCACTTCTTCTCTTGCCTCTTTCTGCACCTCTCATGCTTCTTTCCGCACTTCCCTTCTTTCTGCACCTTTCTTTCTGCTTTCTGCACCTCTCTTGCCTCTTTTTGAAATTCTCTTTCTGCAGTTCTCTTGCTTCTTTATGTACCTTTCTTGCCTCTTTCTTCAACTTCCTTGCTCTTTCTGAAGTTCTTTTGCTTGTCTCTGTACCTCTCTTGCCTCTTTCTGCAAATCTCTAAGTTCTTTCTGTACTTTTCTTCTCATTACAATTCCACGTCCAGAGACGGCAAGAGTAGGGAAAATGTTGAATACCGTAGGAGTAAAAATTACTATTCCCACTCCAGTGAGTGCAACAGTAGGAAAAGTGTTGGATAGCGTAGGGGTACAAATTACTATTCCCACTAAAGTGAGTGCAACAGCAGGGAAAGTGTTGGATAGCAGAGGGTTACAATTTACATACTTTTCAATTAAATGATTATTAAAAATTAATAACCAATAAATAATTAATTATTTATAAAATAATTATAAATACATATTAATATGTATATATATTTTTCATAATTAAATTACTTCCCACCCTTTTCCCCTAAAAACCCACAATCCGCTCCTATTAAACACAAATAATATAATTATCAATAAAATACCTAGTGATAATTAATAACCATTTTTGTATTAATTATTAATACATTATTTATAGACATTGATACATAAATATGAATAATTAAAATTAAAGTACTTTCCACCCAACCCCTATAAACCCAAAGCCCACTCCTAAAAAAATAACACAATTAGTATAATTATCTTTTAATAATTAATATTAATTAATGATAAATTAATAATTAAATAATAATACATTATTTATAAATGCTGATAAATAATTATGAATACTCACTTTATTATAATAAATTACTTCCCACACTATTCCCCTATAAACCGACAACCAACTCCTAAAAAATGTAAATAATTTATATAATTATCTATTAATTAATTAATTATTATGAATTAGTAACCAAATAATAATTAATTTATAATACATTCATTATAAATACTAATAAACATTAATAATTAATTTACTATAATTAACTTTCTTCCCATCCTATTCCCCAGTAAACCCACAACCCACAACAGAACAAAATTACACAAAAATTAATTTACATACATATATGTACTGCTAAAAGTTAACACATACATTACAAAAAACTACACTTATACCAAAATATTACCTCACATACTTTTAACACACATACTAAAATACAGAACACTAATATAAACATTGATATTATTAACAGCAATAGTTTTACAAACGATATTACTGTCTTCGATATTGAAAAACAGTATTTCTTGCCTTGCTGTTGATATTTTGTAGCATGATATTTTTGCAGTCAGTATTCTTTACTTATGATATTTAGAACTCAATAATGTCGAAGGTCGAAATAAAAAAACTCAATATTCTGTCTGTTCAACCTCCTGCCTTTTTCTGTACCTCTCTTGCTTCTTTCTGCACTGCCCTTGTTTCTGTCTCCAGCTTTCTTGCTTCTTTCTGCACCCTTCTTGCCTCTTTCTACACTTTTGCTGCTTCTTTCTGCACTTCCCTTGCTTCTTTCTGCAGCTTTTTTTGCTTTTTATGCACTCTCTTGCCTCTTTCTACACCTCTGTTCCTTCTTTCTGTCATCAGTGATGTCATCAGTGATGTCACTAACCATGTCATGAATGATGTAATATGTGACATCATCAGCAGTGGATTGCGGGCGTGCGAGTTATAGTGAGTACAACTAACTATAACAGGGGAATTTCAATAGTTTTGTATGAGTAAAATGTCCAGCTAACTATACTGGTGTGAAACCTATGGTTTTTTTAAGTGAATTTCAATGGTTTTTTAAATGCTAATTCCTAACTATAACGAGTGTGAAACCTATGGAGACTTATTTACGAGCCCCTTGTGCCTCCGGAACGTCACTTTTTGTGACATTCCAGTGGCGCAGAAGATTGAGTGATATTTATCAGGGAGGACTGAGACACGTTTTGTGGCGTAATCCTGCCTGATGAATATCAGTCCCTTTAACGCAGTGTCTTGTATTAAAGGGGGGTGCAATGGGTGTTGCATCCTCAAAGTCAGACTTTCAAAAATTCCAAAATATAGGACATGATAATCCAAATCCAAATGTTTCTCAAGAAAAGTCCTAAACCGTGTCCTTGGGTCATATCTGCCCAAACGCCGATACTCCGAACGATTGAAAATGTCTTTTCTTGAGAAACATTTGGATTTGGATTATCATGTCCTATACTTTGGAATTTTTGAAAGACTGACTTTGAAGATGCTATGAATTACTCAAGTCTGTCCGAATTGTGTGGGTAAAATTGATACCTAGTCACTTTGAATAAGAATGTACTTACGACTCGTCTAACATTTGGAAGAAATATCTAGTTTTATGACAACAGGATACCGACATAACTTGAAGGAAATAAGAACGCCCTGAAGAGGTTCTGTTGTACAGAACGAAACACGTCGGCTGGCTGTGGTACATAAACTTAAGGAAAATAAAAGCAATTGAATATACACCAAGATTCAGCGCTTCAATAAGGACTCTAAGTGATATGATTTGATTGGACTTGTTGTGCAAGTGGTGCTGTGCCAAACTTTGTAATATTCTCCACTACTCTCTACTACTCACTCTCTACTACTCCACTACTCTCTAATACACACTCTCTACTACTCATTCTCTACTACTCTACTACTCTCTCTCTACTACTCACTCCCTACTACTCACTATCTACTACTCTCTACTACTCTCTACTACTCACTCTCTACTACTCTCTCTCTACTACTCACTCTTTACTACTCACTCTCTACTACTCTCTACTACTCACTCTCTACTTCTTACTCTCTACTACTCACTCTCTACTACTCTCTCTCTACTACTCTCTACTGCTCACTCTCTACAACTCACTCTACTACTCACTCTATTACTCACTCTCTACTACTCACTCTCTACTACTCTCTACTACTCACTCTCTACTACTCTCTCCCTACTACTCTCTCTACTACACTCTACTACTCACTCTACTACTCACTCTCTACTACTCTCTACTATTCTCTCTCTCTGCTACTCACTCTCTGCTACTCACTCTCTATTACTCACTCTCTACAACACACTCTCTACTACTCACTCTCTACTACTCGCTACTACTCACTATTTACTACTCTCTACTACTCACTCTCTACTGCTCTCTACTACTCACTCTCCTACTTACTCTCTACTACTCACTCTCTACTACTCTCTACTACTCACTCTACTATTCACTCTAATACTCACTCTCTGCTACTCTCTCTACTGCTCTCTAATCTAATACTCTCTACTACTCACTCTCTACTCTATTACTCACTCTCTACTCTCTACCTCTCTCTACTTCTCTCTCTACTAATCTCTACCTCTCTACCTCTACCTCTCTACCTCTACACCTCTACCTCTCTACCTCTCTCTACATGCACACATAAACACACATATATATGCATATGCATTTACATATAGGTATGTGTATATATATATATATATATATATATATATATATATATAGCTATATAAATACAAATATAAATGCATGCATACATATACATATATGCATACATATGCATGTTATTTACATGAAAGTTTGAAAAACACTAATAAAAGCAAAGCTAAAAAGCCACCTCATTGCAAACAGAATGGCTTTAACTTAAACGAGGGCGAGATCCATTGCATTTTCAATGCTTGTTTACTTTGGTTCCATCAAGAAGGCATTCAGATGTGTCACACATTTGCCATAAATTCTGAATGTTAGCACTCTAGTTGTTCATTAGATCACTGTAGTAAAGCTACTGCTCACCAGGGAAGTCTGCTGCTGGTATTCAAAGTGCATGTTTCAGTCTGCATGTCAGAATTTTTTTAATGAAATAGAAGATGATTTCAGAAGTCAAAATGTGCCCTAATTTTTCTTTCTTCAGCACTAATCATAATTTCTATAGCAAAATGAACCCCCTCATTTTGTTCCTTTGCAAATTAAATGTTTCAAGTGTTACCACTTTATTCCAATCAAGATGACTTCAGGTGTGCCATACTTTTGTCATAAGTAAGACTGTTAGGGTTCTAGTTGTTCTTTAGAACACTCTGGGACATTCTGTCATTGGGCTATACTTGGTCTACATCTGGGGGATATTTGTGCTACATTTGGGCTCTTTTGTCTCTGGTGGCCATCTTGGGAGACTTATTTGTTAAGAAGTTTCCTAATTTCCTCATTTACTACAGTCTCCTCAGTAGGAAATACTTTCAGTTTTCTACTTTGATTCCATCAAGAAGGCATTCAGATGTGACACACATTTGCCATAAATTCAGAATGTCAGCCCGCTAGTAGCTTATTAGATCACTGTAGTAAAGCTACTGCTCACAAGGGAAGTCTGCTGCTGGTATTGAAAGTGCATGTTTCAGTCTGCATGTCAGAATTTTTTAATGAAATAGAAGAGGATTTGAGAAGTCACTCAAAATGTGCCCTAATTTTTCTTCCTGAAGCACTAATCATACTTTCTATGGGAAAATGAACCCTCTCATTTTGTTCCTTTTTAAATTAAATGTTTTCCGACTTACCACTTCATTCCAATCAAGATGGCTTCTGGTGTGCCATACTTTTGTCATAAGTAAGACTGTTAGTGGTCTAGTTGTTCTTTAGAACACTCTGGGACATTCTGTCATTGGGCTATACTTGGGCTACATCTGGGTGATATTTGGGCTACATTTGGTCTCCTTTGTCTCTGGTGGCCATCTTGGGAGACTGAATATCAGATTTGTTTAATGAAATAGAAGAGGATTTGAGAAGTCACTCAAAATGTGCCCTAATTTTTCTTTCTGCAGCACTAATCATACTTTCTATGGCAAAATATACCCCCTCATTTTGTGCCTTTTTAAATTAAATGTTTTAAGAGTTACCACTTTATTCCAATCAAGATGGCTTCAGGTGAGCCATGCCTTTGTAATAAGTAGGACTGTTAGCGCTCTAGTTGTTCTTTAGAACACTCTGGGAAGCTGCAGTAGAACACAAAGGAATCAACTGACAGTCTCTGTCCTTGTTGGATGTACATGTTTTACTGAGAATGTCAGACTTCATTCTCACATGACTGAGAAAGATAATGTGAATTTACAGAAAATATGCTTTCAGTTTAGCTTATAGATCCCCTTCCAAACCACTGTGGGAAAAGCATGAGATAATAGTTTTCTTTCAAACATGATTCATGATATCCCAGCAGAAAGCTTTTCACATGGTAAAATCACCTTAGAACACACCGCAATTCCTAAAATGAGTATGGTACCATCAACAAATGATTTATAATGTAACTAAAGTCCTAAAACCTTCTATTAACTGCAATGCTTTTTAATGAGGTGCTATCATGTATATAGGTCCCAAGATGGCTGCCAACACTTCTTGGATGAAGTGCTGACAGCCAATCAGATCTCACGATGAGATGTGTGGTTAGGCTTCGCCCAGATACATATATTTTTTTTCTTTTGATTTTCTCAGGAACTACTGGAGGGATTTACACCATTTAACCAAAAGGGTGATCTGCGTACCAGACCCTACCATTTTCCCAAATTTGGTGTAATTCCGTTCAGCGGTTCGGGCTATAGCCGTGTCTAATTGTCCTATGGAAATTAACATGGGGAAAACACGTTTTGGCACCCCCCTTTTTTCTCGGCCCCTGCTTGACGAATCTTCCCAAGACTTTCAAGGAAGTAGTGGAGCAGAGCGGGCATCTTCTTTGAGAAATTCGTGAAGATTCAACAACCGCCCCCAAAGATATTCCCAATAAAATGTTGCGGATTTCCTATGGAAACTAGGTCCTAACTATAACTACCTACTGGCGACCGCCAGTAGGTAATAGATATATATATATATATATATATATATATATATATTCACTGAAAAAACCATAGGTTATAGACCATATATAGTTAGGAATTAGCATTTAAAAAAACCTTATTTTACTCACACAAAACCATTGAAATTCCATATATAGTTAGTTGCACTAACTATATATCGCGCACCTGCAATCCACTGCTGATGATGTCACATATTACATCATTCATGACATGGTCAGTGACATCACTGATGACATCACTGATGACATCTCAAATGACATCACTGATGACATCACTGATGACATCTCATTTGACATCAATGACCACATCACTGATGATATCATTCATGTGACAATACAATGCATCTCCTCACATTTTAATATAACCTCTGTTTCACCCAGTGTTAAATACAGAATATAATTTTTGAAACCATTGACACACCAATACTAGTTACTACATACGCACTCACTGATTCCTACGTCTACACACACCTTCACTCATTCACCCATACTATCATTCATACATACAATCACTCATCTTTACAACACTATCATATGCACTCATACACCTATACAGACACTCACAGTCTGCCACTCATCCATGGAGTTACTCACACACCTAGTCAGTCCTGTAAAGAATCAATGACACTTCCATTTTCTTGTCTATACAGTTAAACATAGAGCACCTTACATTTTCAAACATATACTAACACATACTTACCTTGTTATACAATCATTGATACAAGTACACATTGATCTGCACAGAGTCACACACCTCCCAGCCAGCCACACACACACTCAGTCTCCCATACAAATACTTGGACAATCAATCAGTAACCCATATAGTTAATCATATAGCTACTGATCAAAACATGCAGCAGTTTACAGAACAACAGACATAATGATGCACAAATTAAGACACTTTAGTCACTAACCCATGCACTCAGTGAGACACATTTAATCACTCACTCATGCATTCAGTCATGCACCTACTAAATCCTTTGTCCAGACACTTATACTGCCACTCATTCTTCAATATGTAAGACACATTTTAACTTTACAGAAACATACAGTCACTGGATGTTGTCATCAGTGATGTCATCAGTGATGTCATTTGAGATGTCATCAGTGATGTCATCAGTGATGTCACTGACCATGTCATGAATGATGTAATATGTGACATCATCAGCAGTGGATTGCAGGTGCGCGATATATAGTTAGTGCAACTAACTATATATGGAATTTCAATGGTTTTGTGTGAGTAAAATAAGGTTTTTTAAATGTTAATTCCTAACTATATATGGTCTATAACCTATGGTTTTTTCAGTGAATTTTCAAGGTTTTGTAAATGCTAATTCCTAACTATATATGGTCTATAACCTATGGTTTTTTCAGTGAATTTCAATGGTTTTTTAATAGCAAATATCATAAGCTGTCGAATGTCAAGTACGTGGTAAGTGAAAACATTTTCGTGTTTATGCACACTGATCTGCTTTGAATGGTGCCCCCCCCCTCATTTCTATTAGGAGTACTCTCTCTTTGCAGATAGTGAAAGGTAGTTAACGCAGGTCTTTGCCCCCATTGTAATCCGTCGTGCCTGCTTCTCTCTCCATTTGATTCATTGTTATCCAAGTATTTACTGTTTTAGAATTAGTTCTCTTTGGTTCATTCTCTATTTACAAACAAACACAGAGTCGCAATACTCTGTTTAGTCTTTGCAGATAACGAAAAATCGTGTAAAAAAAAAGAAAAGGAATCGAGCAAAATCAGTAGGCCACTAATGGGATCTCTTTTTGACCTCGCTAAAATAGAAACATTAGGAACAACCCCTCATGACAAATACAAAACTAGTGAGATGAACTGAACTCCACACAATGATGGCTGCAAAACAGCTCGGCTCCGCCACCCACCCCGCCCAAAATAACGATAAAGAACGGCTGCCATGATTGGTTGCGGAATGACCACGACGGAGCTACGAAATGGTGCTGCTCTCATGCTAACCCCAGCTTCAGTCTGAAACATCCAGAAACACTGTAGACTACCAATTCGATCAGTTCCGGTAGCGCCCCAATGTAACCCGGTAGAGAAGAACTAGCCCTCCCCTCTTTGACTGATGGTTCTTGTTGCCTGTCCCTTCTGTTGTCATTTAACAGAACTATTTAGCCTGCTGAAAGGGGTTGTGTTCCGACCGCTGGTTGGTGGAGACATTTTGACTATATTCTGTACCTGCGTTGTCGCGTAATGCGTCATATGACGCGCCGCGTTAGCGCATCCGGAAGTCATCCGGGGCGCGCAGCGCGTAACGTAAGCATAACAAGTCATGTGACTTGTTAATAAAACTTTTCATTGGTTCATTTTACTTTTCTTATTGTAATGATGAAAGGCTTGGTCATATGACCTAAAAATTACGCTTTTCATTACTTCCGAACATTATTTTTTCTTAAATATATGTTATAATGTTCCAGGCTAATGTACTTTCCCGGAAATTTTACAACTGTCCTGCAAGTAAAATATATTCTTTTTTCGAGAAAAAGAGCGTTTCTTCGTCCCATGACGGAGCCGTTGAGCAAAAGAGGGTCGACCTGCTGTCTTAGTCGCCGATACGCCTGAATATGAGATTCTTATCGATCACTTTATGTTGCAGGAATAGAAAACACAACAGCCCTTGACCATTTATCTTTACTGCGTTCCTTCGTATTATACCTTTTACCCTTCATGTAATTGGTCTGCTTTATTTCACTTGCCTTTTAATGATTCTAAAACAGTGACTATTATTAAAAACTTTACCAATGTATATACTACTACCATGTTTTCTTTTAAAAACCTTTATTGTGAAAATTTCATTATACAAATACGAGCCTATAACCACGTGGGCCGGCCACGGAGCAAACTGTAATCGTATATGATGAATAGACATTTACACTGTAGAGGAACGTAACGGGCGGGCCATTAGGTTGCAAGAACTAAGGTGTCTAACAGTTACGGAATCGGTGGACGTACATTTTATAATTAAAATACGACAGGGCCAGTTACAATAAAATTATCTAGATATACATTTGCGGGCAAGTACCATGGGTGACGTTAATTCGAACTTTCAACAGTACAGTAATCAATAACACATCAGAACTTAATATCAATAGGGATGTCGAAATATTCAATCAATTCTCGTCCCCGCCCGCCATGTGCTTCAAAACTGCATACGTATCTCGTGATTTCAAGGTTCTGCAACCAGTACACAACAAGGAGTTACGAGTCCCATTTATTCTGGCGCCATTTTGGGCGAGGACGGGCAGGTCCAGGATATAGTCAAAATGTCTCTACCAACCATCGACTATGATGATGTTCATATGCTGTATTTATTAGAGTAACACTCATCTGTCCACATGAAATTAATTTGCCACAATCTAAACATGTCATTTTAATCTTTCCAAAGTTCTTCTAAATATTTGGGACCGTTTCCCTTGCCTCTGAATCTCTCAGTGCCACTTCTTTGATGAATGTACTAGCAGGTCAGGGGTTCTCCTCCAAATCTCTCTTTTATGCAGCACTATAATTAATTGGTGCCACCTCTCCATATGACGATGCATGGTATAGTTACCACAACTATATTTTTTTTCGGTTCCTCTGGAGAGTTCATCGTGGCAGATGAAGCGTGTAACGTACCGGGCATTTACCTTTTTTTGCATGTACAGGAAAGGAAAAAAAAATCGAGCGTCCGAGTTCTAAGGTGTCCCAGGGCCATTTTAGTGGACCAGGCCCAAATCCAAAGAACAGGCCGCCATTTTGAGAGTCCTGTTGCAGCCGCCTGTCGCTGTAGCATCAAGAGCAGCCGAAACTCAGCTGAATGGCAACTGAAACGGTAAAGGGGCGCCCCACTACAGCAGACGAGCCAGGCCCAAATCCAAAGAACAGCTATCTCACAGGCTAATGGGGCGACCCACGCCGAGTTTCAGCATTGTAGGATGACCACACAAGTACAGCAACTTGCTAGACATCACCTCGGTGCCATCCGGATCTCGGCGCCCCACTGCAGATGAAGTGCCTCTCAACTATGAAACCACCACGGTGACATCCGGATCTTGGCGCGTTGTGCTGCCTTCGGCCTATTCGCACATCGGTCCGCTACTGACGCCATCTCACAGGCTAATGGGGCGACCCACGCCGAGTTTCAGCATTGTAGGATGACCACACCAGTACAGCAACTTGCTAGACATCACCTCGGTGCCATCCGGATCTCGGCGCCCCACTGCAGATGAAGTGCCTCTCAACTATGAAACCACCACGGTGACATCCGGATCTTGGCGCGTTGTGCTGCCTTCGGCCTATTCGCACATCGGTCCGCTACTGACGCCATCTCACAAGCTAATGGGGCGACCCACGCCGAGTTTCAGCATTGTAGGATGACCACACCAGTACAGCAACTTGCTAGACATCACCTCGGTGCCATCCGGATCTCGGCGCCCCACTGCAGATGAAGTGCCTCTCAACTATGAAACCACCACGGTGACATCCGGATCTTGGCGCGTTGTGCTGCCTTCGGCCTATTCGCACATCGGTCCGCTACTGACGCCATCTCACAGGCTAATGGGGTGACCCACGCCGAGTTTCAGCATTGTAGGATGACCACACCAACTTGCTAGACATCACCTCAGTGCCATCCGAATCTTGGCATCTCAACGCCTAGTGGTATCTTCCATACAAAAAATATTGTTACGCTGCCTTTGGCCCCATTCGCACATCAGTCCGCAACTTAGACATCACCTCGGTGCCATCCGGATCTTGGCATCTCAGCGCCTTGTGGTGTCAGTCAGAAAATATTGTTGTGCTGCCTTCGGCCTATTCGCACATCGGTCCGCTACTGACGCCATCTCACAGGCCAACGGGGCGCCCCACGCCGACTTTCAGCATTGTAGGATGGCCACACCAGTGCGGCAACTTGCTACACACCACCTCGGTGCCATCCGGATCTTGGCATCTCAGCGCCTTGTGGTCTCTTCTACACCGGAAATATAGTAGAAAATATTGTTGCGCTGCCTTTGGCCCCATTCACACATCAGTCCGCTACTGACACCATCTCACAGGCCAACGGGGCGCCCCACGCCGACTTTCAACATTGTAGGATGGCCACAGAAGTGCGACAACTTACTAGACACCACCTCGGTGCCATCCGGATCTTGGCGCGTTGTGCTGCCTTCGGCCTATTCGCACATCGGTCCGCTACTGACGCAAACTCACAGGCCAACGGGGCGCCCCACGCCGACTTTCAGCATTGTAGGATGGCCACACCAGTGCGGCAACTTCCTACACACCACCTCGGTGCCATCCGGATCTTGGCGCGTAGTGAAGCTGCAGCAGCTGCAAATAAGCTTCAGACAGTGTTACAACCGCTGCTCAGAACTCTCAACTATGACACCACCTCGATGCCATCCGGATCTTGGCGCGTTGTATTGCCTTCGGCCTATTCGCACATCGGTCCGCTACTGACGCCGCCTCACGTGCCAACGTATTTTCTCCGCATTTTATACCCTATGCCGCATAACAGGTCATGTGACTTGTTTATAAAACTTTTCATTGGTTCATTTTACTTTTGGTTTCCTAATGATGGAAGGCTTGATCATATGACCTAAAAACAACACTTTTCATTGGATGAAAACTTTTTTTTTCCCCCAAACGATGAAAGCCCCACCTTGTTTCTGGATGTTTCAGACTGAAGCTGGCGTCACCATGAGAGCACCACCATCTCGTAGCTCCGTCGTGGTCATTCTGCGAGCAATCATGGCAGCCGCTCCCCACCAGAAGCCTGCAGGAGTCGGGGCCCCCAAAACTTTTGATGAATTCTCAAGGCGGAGGGGACGCTTTCGAGAATGGGGTCCAAGACCTAGCAGACAAGCGTCCGATTTCCAAGGTGTCCCAGGGCCATTTCAGTGGACCAGGCCCAAAAAGGAAACAGCCTGCCGCCATTTTGAGAGTCCTGTGACAGCCGCCTATCGCTGCACCGCAAGAGTGGGCGCAACTCAGCTGAATGGCGGATTTTGACACAGTGGACCAAAAGCGGACGGAATGGCAACTGAAACGGTAAAGGGGCGCCCCACTACAACAGACGAGACTCCACCTGGAGAGGCCCGTTCACGCCGCCTCCCCCGGGGCGCTCCACGCCGTTATTCGGAGCAGCATTGTAGGATACCAAAACCAGTGCGGCAACTTACTGGACATCACCTTGGTGCCATCGTTCTGCTGCCTTGGAACTATTCGCACAACAGTTTGCTACTGATGACCCACCCCCCGCGACGCCCCACGCCGTTATTTGCTGGGTGGCAACTTACTAGACATCACTTTTGTGTCATCTAGATTTCGGCGCGTTCTGCTGCCTTGGAACTATTCGCACAACAGTTTGCTACTGATCACCCACCCCCCGCGACGCCCCACGCCGGAAATCTGGACGTTGTGCTGCGTTGGGACTATTCGCACAGCCGACCGCTACTTCGTTGTTTTTCTCTAAAAATGTTTATATGTTATTACTATTTTTGTTTTCTTGTATATATTTATAAATTATTAAAGTTTTATAATCTTACTACTTTGTCGGAGTGCTATATATTTTTAATGTGACACATAATTGTAAAAACTTTGATGTACAAAGAGTCATCCCTGGAATCTTCCGCTTCACGCTCGGTCCCCTCCCCAATCACAATACAGGATGGTTTTCAGATAATAGCAACGCTTCTGCTGTGACGGATCTCATCGAGTGTGGGCCTTGATCTACTATAACTCCTTTGAAGATGGGTGATTCTTTACAGCTGTGGCCATAAACTACATCTGCAGGGCTAGCTGATAGCCTAGGACCGGCCTGGACAATCGGACACAGAGGAAAAGGAGTGTCAGAGGGTGCGGTAGTGAATAGGGCGAAAGGGAGGTGTCGGGCGGGCACAGGGTGTGATTCTCAGGGAAGAACAGCGCAGATGGGGGGAGGTTTATTACCCATGCATAAAACAGAGAGCGGGGGTGACCACTGCCTGGGGGAGATGCTTGCGAGGGTGGGGAGCCATGCTAAGGATCGACAGCGTGCACAGAGTGGATCTGGTCAAGGCATCTAAAATGGCTGCCGTGCACGACAAAAGTGTGGCATTTGAAAAAAGACAAGATGGCGCACACAATGTTTTTCAACAATTCCTGATTTCCTTCGAATCGAACGTTAACAGACGTTGGGGCATATTACCAAAGTTAAGCGATATTTATCCCTAACGATGCATTGCAAAGATTTTTTTACCGTCAGAAATTATCGCAGATAAACCTTGCTATTATCAAGGTTTATCGCAAATACGATAAAAAACGAGCGCAATGCATTAATATCGCTGAAAACTCCGCGATATTCATGCATTACCGAGCTAATGCTCTTAGCCATGTTATCCACCTCCCATTGGATAACATGGCTAAGAACTGCTCAGGGCAGCTGTTACTTTTTGGAGATATTCGCGCTTATCTCGAATATTTCCAAAAGTTGATAATAGGAGATAGCGATGTTAGCGACTGTTTCCAGTCGCTAACATCTTGGCATGCCCACTTTCCATGTCATTAGTGATAAATATCACTCACATGCAAAGTGGGACCCAAGATGGTCGCTATCTCCTACTAGCCGTCGCTAACTGGTGTTAGCAACAGCTAGGTAATACACATATAATTTTATCTCCGCGAAGCGGAGCGCTGTTACAGATATATATCTTGTTTTTGAACGTTAATTTCTCAAAATGCACTGAAGCACATATATTGAGACATAGCAAAGGCACATCGGGCTACCAGTCCCTAATATTTTACCAAGTTTCGTGCAAATCCATTCAGCCGTTCGATTATTATTATTATTTTTTTTTTTTGCCCCGCGGGGCCCTTTTAAAACCTCCACATCAAACCTAGGGGGTCAGCGAGGATCTACTATGCCCCCTTATGGTCATCAGCCGTTCGATTATTATTATTATTTTTTTTTTTGCCCCGCGGGGCCCTTTTAAAACCTCCACATCAAACCTAGGGGGTCAGCGAGGATCTACTATGCCCCCTTATGGTCATTTGCCCCTTCGCTTTGGCCTCCTCTTGTCTCTCGATCCTACCGAGAGACAAGATGGCGGCCGCTACGTACTGTTTGGAATGTTTACAGACACCGGAGAGCCAATCAGCTTCGCTTCGCAAAGCTCCGTAACGCGAAAAGTACGCGAAGCGGTGCGCTGTTACAGATATATATCTTTTTTTGAACGTTAATTTCTCAAAATCCACTGAAGCACATATATTGAGACCTAGCAAAGGCACATCGGGCTACCAGTCCCTACAATTTTGCCAAGTTTCGTGCAAATCCATTCAGCCGTTCGATTATTATTATTATTATTTTTTTTTGCCCCGCGGGGCCCTTTTAAAACCTCCACATCAAACCTAGGGGGTCAGCGAGGATCTACTATGCCCCCTTGTAGTTATTTCCCCCTTTGTTTTGACCTCCTCTTGTCTCTCGATCCTACCGAGAGACAAGATGGCGGCCGCTACGGACTGTTTGGAATGTTGACAGACGCCGGAGAACCAATCAGCTTCGCTTCACAAAGCTCCGTTGCGCGAAAAGTCCGCGAACCAGAGCGCTAACCGGTCCGCTGTTACAGATATATATCTTTTTTTAAACGTTAATTTCTCAAAATCCACTGGAGCACATATATTGAGACCTACAAAAGGCACATCGGGCTACCAGTCCCTACAATTTTGCCAAGTTTCGTGCAAATCCATTCAGCCGTTCGGGCTAAAAGTGAGGCCAACCGCCCTATGGAAAAATCAATGTTAAAAACACGTTTTGGGACCCCCCTTTTTTCTCGGCCCCCACTGGACGAACCCCCCCCAAATTTTCAAGGGCTGCTCAGAAACAAAATGTGCCATTTTCCTGAAAATTTCAGCCGATTCCGTCCACAAACGCCAAAGTTATTAGACATAGAATTTTCAAAAAACCCATAGAGAAAAAATCCTAACTATATATACCTACTGGCGACCGCCAGTAGGTATATATATATATATATATATATATATATATATATATATATATATATATATATATATATATATATATTCACTGAAAAAACCATAGGTTATAGACCATATATAGTTAGGAATTAGCATTTACAAAACCTTGAAAATTCACTGAAAAAACCATAGGTTATAGACCATATATAGTTAGGAATTAGCATTTAAAAAACCTTATTTTACTCACACAAAACCATTGAAATTCCATATATAGTTAGTTGCACTAACTATATATCGCGCACCCGCAATCCACTGCTGATCATGTCACATATTACATCATTCATGACATGGTCAGTGACATCACTGATGACATCACTGATGACATCTCAAATGACATCACTGATGACATCACTGATGACAACATCCAGTGACTGTATGTTTCTGTAAAGTTAAAATATGTCTTACATATTGAAGAATGAGTGGATGTATAAGTGTCTGGATGAAGGATTTAGTAGGTGCGTGACTGACTGTATGAGTGAGTGATTAAATGTGTCTCACTGAATGCATGGGTTAGTGACTAAACTGTCTTAATTTGTGCATCATTATGTCTGTTGTTCTGTAAACTGCTGCATGTGTTGATCATTAGCTATACGAGAGGCTATATGTGTTATTAATTGGTTGCCCAAGTATTTCTATGGGAGATTGAGTTTGTGTGGGGGTGGCTGGAAGGTGTGTGACTCTATGCATAGATGTGTGAGCAGTTTATTCACTAGGTGAATGAGTTCAAGAGTGCATGTGGAAACAGCTACATGGGCAGTTGACTGTGTGCATGAGTGTATTGATGAGTGAATGGATATCTCAATGCTACATGTCATAGTAAGTACATATGTAAAACACAGTACATGTGAGAGTTGGCATATATAAATAACTGTGCATGAGAGCCACTGAATGAGTGAGTGGTTGTATCGATCATTGTGAACTTGTATCAGGGATTGTATAAGAGAGTAAATATGTGTTAGTATATGTTTCAATAAGTAAGGTGTGTTTAACTGTATAGTTGAAGAAATGGAGGTGAGATTGTTTCTTTGCATGACTGACTGGGTGTGTGAGTAACTCCATGGATGAGTGGCAGTGTGTGAGTGTCTGTATACACTGAGTGTATCTAAGGTTATATTAGAGTCTGAAGAGGTTTATCGTATTAGCACAAGAATGATGTCAAATGAGATGTCATCAGTGATGTCATCAGTGATGTCATTTGAGATGTCATCAGTGATGTCATCAGTGATGTCACTGACCATGTCATGAATGATGTAATATGTGACATGATCAGCAGTGGATTGCGGGTGCGCGATATATAGTTAGTGCAACTAACTATATATGGAATTTCAATGGTTTTGTGTGAGTAAAATAAGGTTTTTTAAATGCTAATTCCTAACTATATATGGTCTATAACCTATGGTTTTTTCAGTGAATTTTCAAGGTTTTGTAAATGCTAATTCCTAACTATATATGGTCTATAACCTATGGTTTTTTCAGTGAATTTCAATGGTTTTTTAATAGCAAATATCATAAGCTGTCGAATGTCAAGTACGTGGTAAGTGAAAACATTTTCGTGTTTATGCACACTGATCTGCTTTGAATGGTGCCCCCCCTCATTTCTATTAGGAGTACTCTCTCTTTGCAGATAGTGAAAGGTAGTTAACGCAGGCCTTTGCCCCCGTTGTAATCCGTCGTGCCTGCTTCTCTCTCCATTTGATTGATTGTTATCCAAGTATTTACTGTTTTAGAATTAGTTCTCTTTGGTCCATTCTCTATTTACAAACAAACACAGAGTCGCAATACTCTGTTTAGTCTTTGCAGATAACGAAAAATCGTGTAAAAAAAAAAGAAAAGGAATCGAGCAAAATCAGTAGGCCACTAACGGGATCTCTTTTTGACCTCGCTAAAATAGAAACATTAGGAACAACCCCTCATGACAAATACAAAACTAGTGAGATGAACTGAACTCCACACAATGATGGCTGCAAAACAGCTCGGCTCCGCCACCCACCCCGCCCAAAATAACGATAAAGAACGGCTGCCATGATTGGTTGCGGAATGACCACGACGGAGCTACGAAATGGTGCTGCTCTCATGCTAACCCCAGCTTCAGTCTGAAACATCCAGAAACACTGTAGACTACCAATTCGATCAGTTCCGGTAGCGCCCCAATGTAACCCGGTAGAGAAGAACTAGCCCTCCCCTCTTTGACTGATGGTTCTTGTTGCCTGTCCCTTCTGTTGTCATTTAACAGAACTATTTAGCCTGCTGAAAGGGGTTGTGTTCCGACCGCTGGTTGGTGGAGACATTTTGACTATATTCTGTACCTGCGTTGTCGCGTAATGCGTCATATGACGCGCCGCGTTAGCGCATCCGGAAGTCATCCGGGGCGCGCAGCGCGTAACGTAAGCATAACAAGTCATGTGACTTGTTAATAAAACTTTTCATTGGTTCATTTTACTTTTCTTATTGTAATGATGAAAGGCTTGGTCATATGACCTAAAAATTACGCTTTTCATTACTTCCGAACATTATTTTTTCTTAAATATATGTTATAATGTTCCAGGCTAATGTACTTTCCCGGAAATTTTACAACTGTCCTGCAAGTAAAATATATTCTTTTTTCGAGAAAAAGAGCGTTTCTTCGTCCCATGACGGAGCCGTTGAGCAAAAGAGGGTCGACCTGCTGTCTTAGTCGCCGATACGCCTGAATATGAGATTCTTATCGATCACTTTATGTTGCAGGAATAGAAAACACAACAGCCCTTGACCATTTATCTTTACTGCGTTCCTTCGTATTATACCTTTTACCCTTCATGTAATTGGTCTGCTTTATTTCACTTGCCTTTTAATGATTCTAAAACAGTCACTATTATTAAAAACTTTACCAATGTATATACTACTACCATGTTTTCTTTTAAAAACCTTTATTGTGAAAATTTCATTATACAAATACGAGCCTATAACCACGTGGGCCTGCCACAGAGCAAACTGTAATCGTATATGATGAATAGACATTTACACTGTAGAGGAACGTAACGGGCGGGCCATTAGGTTGCAAGAACTAAGGTGTCTAACAGTTACGGAATCGGTGGACGTACATTTTATAATTAAAATACGACAGGGCCAGTTACAATAAAATTATCTAGATATACATTTGCGGGCAAGTACCATGGGTGACGTTAATTCGAACTTTCAACAGTACAGTAATCAATAACACATCAGAACTTAATATCAATAGGGATGTCGAAATATTCAATCAATTCTCGTCCCCGCCCGCCATGTGCTTCAAAACTGCATACGTATCTCGTGATTTCAAGGTTCTGCAACCAGTACACAACAAGGAGTTACGAGTCCCATTTATTCCGGCGCCATTTTGGGCGAGGACGGGCAGGTCCAGGATATAGTCAAAATGTCTCTACCAACCATCGACTATGATGATGTTCATATGCTGTATTTATTAGAGTAACACTCATCTGTCCACATGAAATTAATTTGCCACAATCTAAACATGTCATTTTAATCTTTCCAAAGTTCTTCTAAATATTTGGGACCGTTTCCCTTGCCTCTGAAGCTCTCAGTGCCACTTCTTTGATGAATGTACTAGCAGGTCAGGGGTTCTCCTCCAAATCTCTCTTTTATGCAGCACTATAATTAATTGGTGCCACCTCTCCATATGACGATGCATGGTATAGTTACCACAACTATATTTTTTTTCGGTTACTCTGGAGAGTTCATCGTGGCAGATGAAGCGTGTAACGTACCGGGCATTTACCTTTTTTTGCATGTACAGGAAAGGAAAAAAAAATCGAGCGTCCGAGTTCTAAGGTGTCCCAGGGCCATTTTAGTGGACCAGGCCCAAATCCAAAGAACAGGCCGCCATTTTGAGAGTCCTCTTACAGCTGCCTGTCGCTGTAGCATCAAGAGCAGCCGAAACTCAGCTGAATGGCAACTGAAACGGTAAAGGGGCGCCCCACTACAGCAGACGAGCCTCCACCTAGGAAGGCCCATTCACGCCGGCTCCCCCCCCTTCGGGCACCCCACGCCGTTATTCGGAGCAGTATTGTAGGATGGCCACACCAGTGCGGCAACTTGCTAGACATCACCTCGGTGGTAACCGAATCTCAACGCCTTGTGGTGTCTTCTATTAAAAAAACATTGTTATGCTGCCTTCGACCTATTCGCCGCAAGTGCGCACACAACTCAACTGCATAGCTTGCTAGACACCACCTCGGTGCCATCCGGATCTTGGAATGTCAGCACCTTTTGGTGTCTTCTCTTCAGAAAATATTGTTGCGCTGCCTTTGGCCCCATTCGCACATCAGTCCGCTACTGACGCCATCTCACAGGCTAATGGGGCGCCCCACGCCGACTTTCAGCATTGTAGAATGACCACACCAGTACAGCAACTTGCTAGACATCACCTCGGTGCCATCCGGATATCGGCGCCCCACTGCAGATGAAGTGCCTCTCAACTATGAAACCACCACGGTGACATCCGGATCTTGGCGCGTTGTGCTGCCTTCGGCCTATTCGCACATCGGTCCGCTACTGACGCCATCTCACAGGCTAATGGGGCGACCCACGCCGAGTTTCAGCATTGTAGGATGACCACACCAGTACAGCAACTTGCTAGACATCACCTCGGTGCCATCCGAATCTTGGCATCTCAACGCCTAGTGGTATCTTCCATACAAAAAATATTGTTACACTGCCTTTGGCCCCATTCGCACATCAGTCCGCAACTTAGACATCACCTCGGTGCCATCCGGATCTTGGCATCTCAGCGTCTTGTGGTGTCAGTCAGAAAATATTGTTGCGCTGCCTTTGGCCCCATTCGCACATCGGTCCGCTACTGACGCCATCTCACAGGCCAACGGGGCGCCCCACGCCGACTTTCAACATTGTAGGATGGCCACAGAAGTGCGACAACTTACTAGACACCACCTCGGTGCCATCCGGATCTTGGCGCGTTGTGCTGCCTTCGGCCTATTCGCACATCGGTCCGCTACTGACGCAAACTCACAGGCCAACGGGGCGCCCCACGCCGACTTTCAGCATTGTAGGATGGCCACACCAGTGCGGCAACTTACTAGACACCACCTCGGTGCCATCCGGATCTTGGCGCGTTGTGCTGCCTTCGGCCTATTCGCACATCGGTCCGCTACTGACGCCATCTCACAGGCCAACGGGGCGCCCCACGCCGACTTTCAGCATTGTTGGATGGCCACACCAGTGCAGCAACTTACTAGACACCACCTCGGTGCCATCCGGATCTTGGCGCGTTGTGCTGCCTTCGGCCTATTCGCACATCGGTCCGCTACTGACGCCATCTCACAGGCCAACGGGGCGCCCCACGCCGACTTTCAGCATTGTAGGATGGCCACACCAGTGCTGCAACTTGCTGGACACGACCTCGGTGCCATCCGGATCTTGGCGCGTTGTATTGCCTTCGGCCTATTCGCACATCGGTCCGCTACTGACGCCGCCTCACGTGCCAACGTATTTTCTCCGCATTTTATACCCTATGCCGCATAACAGGTCATGTGACTTGTTTATAAAACTTTTCATTGGTTCATTTTACTTTTGGTTTCCTAATGATGGAAGGCTTGATCATATGACCTAAAAACAACACTTTTCATTGGATGAAAACTTTTTTTTTTTCCCAAGCGATGAAAGCCCCACCTTGTTTCTGGATGTTTCAGACTAAACTGGCGTCAGCATGAGAGCACCACCATCTCGTAGCTCCGTCGTGGTCATTCCGCGAGCAATCATGGCAGCCGCTCCCCACCAGAAGCCTGCAGGAGTCGGGGCCCCCAAAACTTTTGATGAATTCTCAAGGCGGAGGGGACGCTTTCGAGAATGGGGTCCAAGACCTAGCAGACAAGCGTCCGATTTCCAAGGTGTCCCAGGGCCATTTCAGTGGACCAGGCCCAAAAAGGAAAGAGCCTGCCGCCATTTTGAGAGTCCTGTGACAGCCGCCTATCGCTGCACCGCAAGAGTGGGCGCAACTCAGCTGAATTGCGGCTTTTGACACAGTGGACCAAAAACGGACGGAATGGCAACTGAAACGGTAAAGGGGCGCCCCACTACAACAGATGACACTCCACCTGGAGAGGCCCGTTCACGCCGCCTCCCCCGGGGCGCCCCATGCCGTTATTCGGAGCAGCATTGTAGGATACCAAAACCAGTGCGGCAACTTACTGGACATCACCTTGGTGCCATCGTTCTGCTGCCTTGGAACTATTCGCACAACAGTTTGCTACTGATGACCCACCCCCCGCGACGCCCCACGCCGTTATTTGCTGGGTGGCAACTTACTAGACATCACTTTTGTGTCATCTAGATTTCGGCGCGTTCTGCTGCCTTGGAACTATTCGCACAACAGTTTGCTACTGATGACCCACCCCCCGCGACGCCCCACGCCGGAAATCTGGACGTTGTGCTGCGTTGGGACTATTTGCACAGCCGACCGCTACTTCGTTGTTTTTCCCTAAAAATGTTTATATGTTATTACTATTTTTGTTTTCTTGTATATATTTATAAATTATTAAAGTTTTATAATCTTACTACTTTGTCGGAGTGCTATATATTTTTAATGTGACACATAATTGTAAAAACTTTGATGTACAAAGAGTCATCCCTGGAATCTTCCGCTTCACGCTCGGTCCCCTACCCAATCACAATACAGGATGGTTTTCAGATAATAGCAACGCTTCTGCTGTGACGGATCTCATCGAGTGTGGGCCTTGATCTACTATAACTCCTTTGAAGAGGGGTGATTCTTTACAGCTGTGGCCATAAACTACATCTGCAGGGCTAGCTGATAGCCTAGGACCGGCCTGGACAATCGGACACAGAGGAAAAGGAGTGTCAGAGGGTGCGGTAGTGAATAGGGCGAAAGGGAGGTGTCGGGCGGGCACAGGGTGTGATTCTCAGGGAAGAGCAGCGCAGATGGGGGGAGGTTTATTACCCATGCATAAGACAGAGAGCGGGGGTGACCACTGCCTGGGTGAGATGCTTGCGAGGGTGGGGAGCCATGCTAAGGATCGACAGCGTGCACAGAGTGGGTCTGGTCAAGGCATCTAAAATGGCTGCCGTGCACGACAAAAGTGTGGCATTTGAAAAATGACAAGATGGCGCAGACAATGTTTTTCAACACTTCCTGATTTCCTTCGAATCGAACGTTAACAGACGTTGGGGCATATTACCAAAGTTAAGCGATATTTATCCCTAACGATGCATTGCAAAGATTTTTTTACCGTCAGAAATTATCGCAGATAAACCTTGCTATTATCAAGGTTTATCGCAAATACGATAAAAAACGACCGCAATGCATTAATATCGCTGAAAACTCAGCGATATTCATGCATTACCGAGCTAATGCTCTTAGCCATGTTATCCACCTCCCATTGGATAACATGGCTAAGAACTGCTCAGGGCAGCTGTTACTTTTTGCAGATATTCGCGCTTATCTCGAATATTTCCAAAAGTTGATAATAGGAGATAGCGATGTTAGCGACTGTTTCCAGTCGCTAACATCTTGGCATGCCCACTTTGCATGTCATTAGTGATAAATATCACTCACATGCAAAGTGGGGCCCAAGATGGTCGCTATCTCCTACTAGCCGTCGCTAACTGGTGTTAGCAACAGCTAGGTAATACAGATATAATTTTATCTCCGCGAAGCGGAGCGCTGTTACAGATATATATCTTGTTTTTGAACGTTAATTTCTCAAAATGCACTGAAGCACATATATTGAGACCTAGCAAAGGCACATCGGGCTACCAGTCCCTAATATTTTACCAAGTTTCGTGCAAATCCATTCAGCCGTTCGATTATTATTATTAATTTTTTTTTTTGCCCCGCGGGGCCCTTTTAAAACCTCCACATCAAACCTAGGGGGTCAGCGAGGATCTACTATGCCCCCTTATGGTCATTTGCCCCTTCGCTTTGGCCTCCTCTTGTCTCTCGATCCTACCGAGAGACAAGATGGCGGCCGCTACGTACTGTTTGGAATGTTTACAGACACCGGAGAGCCAATCAGCTTCGCTTCGCAAAGCTCCGTAACGCGAAAAGTACGCGAAGCGGTGCGCTGTTACAGATATATATCTTTTTTTGAACGTTAATTTCTCAAAATCCACTGAAGCACATATATTGAGACCTAGCAAAGGCACATCGGGCTACCAGTCCCTACAATTTTGCCAAGTTTCGTGCAAATCCATTCAGCCGTTCGATTATTATTATTATTATTTTTTTTTGCCCCGCGGGGCCCTTTTAAAACCTCCACATGAAACCTAGGGGGTCAGCGAGGATCTACTATTCCCCCTTATGGTCATTTGCCCCTTCGCTTTGGCCTCCTCTTGTCTCTCGATCCTACCGAGAGACAAGATGGCGGCCGCTACGGACTGTTTGGAATGTTGACAGACGCCGGAGAACCAATCAGCTTCGCTTCACAAAGCTCCGTTGCGCGAAAAGTACGCGTCCTGGAGCGCTGCCCGGTCCGCTGTTACAGATATATATCTTTTTTTAAACGTTAATTTCTCAAAATCCACTGAAGCACATATATTGAGACCTACAAAAGGCACATCGGGCTACCAGTCCCTACAATTTTGCCAAGTTTCGTGCAAATCCATTCAGCCGTTCGGGCTAAAAGTGAGGCCAACCGCCCTATGGAAAACTCAATGTTAAAAACACGTTTTGGGACCCCCCTTTTTTCTCAACCCCCCCTGGACGAACCCCCCCCCCAATTTTCAGGGGCTGCTCAGAAACAAAATGTGCCATTTTCCTGAAAATTTCAGCCAATTCCGTCCACAAACGCCAAAGTTATTAGACATAGAATTTTCAAAAAACCCATTGAGAAAAAATCCTAACTATATATACCTACTGGCGACCGCCAGTAGGTAATATACATATATATATATATATATATATATATATATATATATATATATATATATATATATATATATATATATGTATATTTCAAAGTCACATCCTCCATTGAACACCGGGACGCGAAACTGCGGTGCAAAGACAGGGACGGAGGTTGCCCTTTATATTGTGAACTCTCACCCAGCACAGCAGCCGCTGTGCACATGCACTCCAAATTCCAGCCTTCACACAATTCTGAGTCTTCAAGACGGCTTTTTTTACGGTTTCACATATTTATTGCGGTTCCAGCATATGAAACGGAATCTTTAAACAAACCCAACGCGTTTCGGCGATAAAACACTCGCCTTGGTCACGGGTTGGTAACTTGTTCACAAACAATTCATTAAATAAAGTTTCCAATTTTTTAAAAAGTGCTCATGTGATCAATTCGGTCTAACGTTAGACATAAACAAAGGACATGGAACTAATTCGTTGGCGGCCATCTTACAGAGGAGTACATTTTCAATACGAAAATGTCCCATTTAATGTGAAAAATCAATATGTATGGCATCTTCTTCAATTTAAGTCACAGTATTGAACTTGTTAAGTAAAAACCCCAGTGGGAAAATTTGTAAGCAAATCAGGTTAATGGACTATTGTGCCAGCTCATAAAGCATAAAAGTACTCTTCCCTCCGGAATGACGAAATAACGAAATTATTAGCTCCCTCATCTTGTTTCAGATGTCCCTTTGTATATATATATACAATTTTACGAAATACGTGTATCAGTGATATTATAAGAATCTTCTGTAGAACATAATAGTTCATGCAGATAACTGCGCAATCATGATTAATTCAAATTATAAATCGCCGGTGCGTTATATACTATGCATAAACCCCCAGTGAGATGCAAATCATACAGTGACCCGTAATAGTGAGGAAGCATATTGTAGCCAACCAGCACATAACTGCACATTGTCCTGCAATACACTACTGCTGTCATCCTTCTTCCCAAGTGGGAACCAACATATTTTCATAGAGAGTATCAGTGCTGCCAATAAGATAGGATGTCATATATATATATATTCACTGAAAAAACCATAGGTTATAGACCATATATAGTTAGGAATTAGCATTTAAAAAACCTTATTTTACTCACACAAAACCATTGAAATTCCATATATAGTTAGTTGCACTAACTATATATTGCGCACCCGCAATCCACTGCTGATGATGTCACATATTACATCATTCATGACATGGTCAGTGACATCACTGATGACATCACTGATGACATCTCAAATGACATCACTGATGACATCACTGATGACATCTCATTTGACATCAATGACCACATCACTGATGATATCATTCATGTGACAATACAATGCATCTCCTCACATTTTAATATAACCTCTGTTTCACCCAGTGTTAAAAACAGAGTATAATTTTTGAAACCATTGACACACCAATACTAGTTACTACATACGTACTCACTGATTCCTACGTCTACACACACATTCACTCATTCACCCATACAATCATTCATACATACAATCACTCATGTTTACAACACAATCATATGCACTCATACACCTATACAGACACTCACACTCTGCCACTCATCCATGGAGTTACTCACACACCTAGTCAGTCCTGTAAAGAATCAATCACACTTCCATTTTCTACTCTATACAGTTAAACATAGAGCACCTTACGTTTTCAACCATATACTAACACATACTTACTCTCTTATACAATCATTGATACAAGTACACATTGATCTGTACAGAGTCACACACCTCCCATCCAGCCACACACACACTCAGTCTCCCATGCAAATACTTGGGCAATCAATCAATAACCCATATAGTTACTCATATAGCTACTGATCAACACATGCAGCAGTTTACAGAACAACAGACATAATGATGCACAAATTAAGACAGTTTAGTCACTAACCCATGCACTCAGTGAGACACATTTAATCACTCACTCATACATTCAGTCATGCACCTACTAAATCCTTCGTCCAGACACTTATACATCCACTCATTCTTCAATATGTAAGACATATTTTAACTTTACAGAAACATAGTCACTGGATGTTGTCATCAGTGATGTCATCAGTGATGTCATTTGAGATGTCATCAGTGATGTCATCAGTGATGTCACTGACCATGTCATGAATGATGTAATATGTGACATCATCAGCAGTGGATTGCGGGTGCGCAATATATAGTTAGTGCAACTAACTATATATGGAATTTCAATGGTTTTGTGTGAGTAAAATAAGGTTTTTTAAATGCTAATTCCTAACTATATATGGTCTATAACCTATGGTTTTTTCAGTGAATTTTCAAGGTTTTGTAAATGCTAATTCCTAACTATATATGGTCTATAACCTATGGTTTTTTCAGTGAATTTCAATGGTTTTTTAATAGCAAATATCATAAGCTGTTGAATGTCAAGTACGTGGTAAGAATTTTTTTTTCTCGTGTTTATGCACACTGATCTGCTTTGATTGCTGCCCCCCACCCCTCATTTCTATTAGGAGTACTCTCTCTTTGCAGATAGTGAAGGGTAGTTAACGCAGCCCTTTCCCCCTTTGTAATCCGTCGTGCCTGCTTCTCTCTCCATTTGATTGATTGTTCTCTTTGGTTCATTCTCTATTTACAAACAAGCACAGAGTCGCAATACTCTGTTTAGTCTTTGCAGATAGCGAAAAATCGTGTAAAAAAACAAAAGGAATCGAGCAAAATCAGTAGGCCACTAATGGGATCTCTTTTGACCTCGCTAAAATAGAAACATTAGGAACAACCTGTTGAAAATAGCAATGCGTATGTATATAAGCGGCGTTCATTTGTGTTCACAGTACCCCTTGTTGATTGTTTCAATCGAGCATTGAATTGTTCGAAGTTAATTCTCTTAACGATCTTCTCTACCTGCAAACGAGGAAGAATAGGAATATTCTATCTCCCTTTGCAGATAGTGAAGGGTAGGTAACGCAAGCCTTTAACACGTCGTACCTATTTCATTCCTCATTGATTGATTGATTGTCCGAACATTGACTGTTTGGGAATTAGTTCTTTTTGGAGGTATTCCCTGTTTGCAAATAAACGTAGGAAAATCTTTGCAAGTAGTGAAAGGGTACGTAATGCGGACCGTTCTCCCCCGTTGTAATCTGTCATGCCTATCTACTCCCCACTGATTGATGCACCTTTTTCACCCGGACCATTTACTAGAGATACGTCATCTGGCCCGACCAGAGAGCACCCCTAGTGAAAAGGACATATGCAATAATAACGAAGTGATCACTGTATCCTGTTAACAGAAACTTTACCATGAAACAACCTGGAAAGAAAAAAATAGGAAAACGAAAATCAGTAGGCCACTGATGAACATGAACTTTTATTAAACAACGAACAAAGAAACGATAACATAACGTAATGATAAAACCTATTAATGTCCTAGAAACAAGAAAACGTTAAAATATGCCAGTGGTGAGAGACCAGAAAAACAGTAAGAGAAACCAAATCACCCCTCGCTGTCCCACCGCCTGCCACGCCAAAAAAATCGATAGACTAGGGAAAATGCAAGTCAGTAGAACATCCACCCCCACTCTGGAAACTTCCAAGGTGGGGCAGGGTTCCGGCTACGCCCAGCCGGGAGCAGCCCATATAAGGCAGGTCCTGCTGCCACGCCTCGGCCAGGAGATCCTAACGTAGGGTGTAGCCGGAGGAGAGGCCGAGACCAGCGGGACCCGGCCAGGGGATTGCCTTTACAACGCTGAACAGTTGCAGGGGGGGGGAATGTCTCCTCGACCCTCCCCTCTCTCTCCCAGTCCGGCCGCGGTGGCCCTTGAGAGTTGCAGGTAGTCCCGCCACATGCTCTTCCGGTCCGACCACCAACGGTCGGGGGGCCGAGGCCGACGGGATCCGGCTGCAGCCGATAAACCAAGAAACCCGTTCATGGGGCCAGAGCCAGGGGCGTCCGGCCGACATCCACCGGAAGCCCGGCCCGAAGACGGACGGGACACTTCTTTCTTTTATAATGGCTGCGACAACACTGGAGGGGGATGTCTTGCACATGCCTCCGACCCCCCCCTCGTCCTCATCGCCTGGTCCGGCCATAACAAATCTCAAGCGAGACGCCGTGGGGTGCACTGGGAGGGAGAGACGGTGCGAACAGGCCTCTCCCGCCTCCCCAGGTGGAGGCTTCCCAGCTGCACCCTCAGCGCTCCAGGCGGTGGCATCCTAACAACTACAGTGCTGCACAGTTTCGGAACGACCTAGATAACGGTTCTTCCACTGTGGCCATGCTGCAACGTCTCGCCCGGCAGGGTGGAGCCCGTCCGCTCATGTGACCCCGCGATCGCCGGTAGCTGCCGAACTCTCAAAATGGCGGTCGACCTGGCAAGAGCGGGCCCAACATAAAGAAATGGCCCGGTCACTGGTTGACTCCACCACCGTAGTCCTCCACGACCTTGAAGATTCTAGAGGAGCCGCGGGAGTCTCCGACCCCCGATGGGGAATGACTGCCATGATCGCCCGTGGAGTGACGAAACTGTATCCGCGGGACGTCGGCGCTCCCATGCTGGCGCCAGCCTCACTTTGAATTACTACAATCCTGCAGACCTCACTTCCGGTGAAAGCACAGTGTGACCCGGTAGGAAAAATTATTGCACCCCCTCCCCTTTTTGACTGATAGTTCAAACCACCGATCCTTTCCTTTGCCCTTTTAACGGAACTTTGGACTGCCTCCCCCTCTTTTACATTTTCTAGAGAAAACAAAACATTAACCACTACATTAGCATAGCAGTTGACACCAGAACTGTTTTCAAATTGAAAACCAACAACATCTTCAACAGAATCCTTTTTGTTTCTGCTGTGACCCTGCTACAGCACAGGCATTGTCCCCAGCAGTAATTCTGCAATGCCGGTAAGAATAGCTGTGGTGCCTACTGGACTCACTCACCCCCGCGGCACCCCACGCCGTTATTTGCTGGGCGGCAACTTACTAGACATCACTTTCGTGCCATCTAGATTTCAGCGCGTTCTGCTGCCTTGGAACTATTCGCACAACAGACCGCTACTGACAAGAATATTTCATTATTGGTGCTGTCAATTTCAATAAATCTATTGGATAATTAAAAAGAAATTGCCACGGTCTCTTCGTTGTTTAAATGTTTTTACTGTTTTTGTTTTGTTGTATATATTTATATGTTATTAAAGTTTTATATTCCTACTACTTTGTTGGAGTGCTATATATTTTTAATGTGACACATAATTGTAAAAACTTTGATGTACAAAGAGTCATTCCTGGAATCTTCCGCTTCAGGCTCGGTCCCCTCCCCAATCACAATACAGGATGGTTTTCAGATAGTAGGAACGCGTGTGCTGTGACGGATCACATCGGGTGTGGGCCTTGATCTACTATAACTCCTTTGAAGAGGGGTGATTCTTTACAGCTGGGGCCATAAACTACATCTGCAGGGCTAGCTGATAGCCTAGGACCGGCCTGGACATTCGGACACAGAGGAAGAGGAGTGTCAGAGGGTGCGGTAGTGAATAGGGCGAAAGGGAGGTGTCGGGCGGGCACAGAGTGTGATTCTCAGGGAAGAGCAGCGCAGATGGGGGAAGGTTTATTGCCCATGCATAAGACAGAGAGCGGGGGTGACCAGTGCCTGGGGGAGATGCTTACGAGGGTGAGGAGCCATGCTACGAATCGACAGCGTGCAGAGAGTGGGTCTGGTCAAGACATCTAAAATGGCTGCCGTGCACGACAAAAGTGTGGCATTTCAAAAAAGGCAAGATGGCGCAGACAATGTTTTTCAACACTTACTCATTTCCTTCGAATCGAACGTTAACAGACGTTGGGGCATATTACCAAAGTTAAGCGATATTTATCGCTAACGATGCTTACCAACCAATTTTTTACCACTAAGCATCGTCAGAAATTATCGAAGATAAACCTTACTATTATCAAGGTTTATCGCAAATGCGATAATAAACGGCCGCAATGCATGAATATCGCTAAAAACTCAGCGATATTCATGCATTACCGAGCTAATACTCTTAGCCATGTTATCCACCTCCCATTGGATAACATGGCTAAGAACTGCTCAGGGCAGGTGTTACTTTTTGGAGATATTCGCGCTTAGCGCGAATATCTCCAAAAGTTGGTAATAGGAGATAGATATCTTGCATGTTGTAATGCAAGTTATTGTGGTATATGGAACTCATACCATAATCTCTCAGGAAAGCAGAAACTGATCCTTTTGGGACCGCCTAAAAAGGCCTAGGGGGTGAGGAGTACTCTACTTTGCCCCCTTTTCACGTTCCGAACTATTTTATTTTACTCTCTTCTGTAATTACACAAAATACCAGCGATAAGATGCATCGGAGACACACACTGAGAGAAAGGAGGCCGGAGATGAAGAAGACATGTCAAATACACATTGGAGATAATATAGTGGCAGAAGGGAAGTAAATATGAGTAAACTTACCATGTAACATAAAAATGTTGCACTCTATACTATAAGTCTCATTTTATACTACAATCACTTCGCTACAACCTCATAAATTAAAAATAAAAATAAATAATGTCTCAAACAATTTTTGATTTCTAAATATAAATTTATTCTTCAGAATTTTCTAAATTTGAAACAACTAGTAACATGTCCTCATCAGTAATTTCCTCTTCAATCATCTCATCTGGAATCTCCTCATTAAAAGTCTGCAATGATGATTCTTGTAACTCTATGGTCTCCAAACACTCGATAAATTCGCCATCAAGAGATTGATCAAAAAAATCATTCAAGTCATCTCCTCCTTCTGACAATATTTCATTATTGGTGCTGTCCATTTCAATCAATGTAGTGGAATCATTCAAGTCATCTCCTCGTGACAATATTTCATTATTGGTGCTCTCAATTTCAATCAATGTAGTGGAATCATTCAAGTCATCTCCTCCTTGTGACAATATTTCATTATTGGTGCTGTCCATTTCAATCAATCTAATGGAATCATACAAGCCATCTCCTCCTTGTGACAATATTTCATTATTGGTGCTCTCAATTTCAATCAATGTAGTGGAATCATTCAAGTCATCTCCTTGTGACAATATTTCATTCTTGGTGCTGTCCATTTCAATCAATCTAATGGAATCATACAAGTCATGTCCTCCTTGTGACAATATTTCATTATTGGTGCTCTCAATTTCAATCAATGTAGTGGACAATTCAAAAGAAATTGCCACGGTCTCTTCATTGTGAGCCATTTTATTTTGAAATTGCTTGCTGTAAATTGCAGAAAAAAATAATCACTTTCATTTATCGTTTTTAGTAATACATAATATAAAACTAACTTCATCAAGTATTTAGTATAACAGAAGGACTGCAAATAAATAACAGAAAACATTTTTCAAATTATCTTCAAGTGTACAACATACTTCCCCTTACAAATTAACAACTCACCTTTTTAAAAGTAGCAGAAGTGTTAGTACTGTGTAAATCAAACACCAGAAATTCACCACCAAAAATTCCTCACAAATGTACCTCAGACAGTAGTATCACAAAATGGCTGTGGTTTCCTCTCATTTGACATATATACATAACCAATTAACTTTCATCACACACAAATACAAAACCAAAGTAACATTTTAATTGGTTCTAAATTTCAACACTTTCAAATGTGTTTTCCCCATGCAATTTTCCATAGGACATTTACATACGTCTACAGCCTGAATGGCTGAACGGAATTACACCAAACTTGGCAAAATGGTACATCAAACCTAAGAGGTCAGGAAGGATCTACTATGCCCCCTTATGGTCATTTCCCCCTTCGCTTTGGCCTCCTCTTGTCTCTCAATCCTACCGAGGGACAAGATGGCGGCCGCTACGGACTGTTTGGAATGTTGACAGACGCCGGAGAACCAATCAGCTTCGCAAAGCTCCGTAACGCGAAAAGTACGCGAAGCGGAGCGCTGTTACAGATATATATCTTTTTTTCAACGTTAATTTCTCAAAATCCACTGGAGCACATATATTGAGACCTAGCAAAGGCACATCGGGCTACCAGTCCCTAATATTTTGCCAAGTTTCGTGCAAATCCATTCAGCCGTTCGATTATTATTATTTTGGTTTTTTTTTGCCCCGCGGGGCCCTTTTAAAACCTCCACATCAAACCTAGGGGGTCAGCGAGGATCTACTATGCCCCCTTATAGTTATTTCCCCCTTTGTTTTGACCTCCTCTTGTCTCTCGACCCTACCGAGAGACAAGATGGCGGCCGCTACGGACTGTTTGGAATGTTGACAGACGCCGGAGAACCAATCAGCTTCGCTTCACAAAGCTCCGTTGTGCGAAAAGTCCGCGAACCAGAGCGCTAACCGGTCCGCTGTTACAGATATATATCTTTTTTTAAACGTTAATTTCTCAAAATCCACTGGAGCACATATATTGAGACCTACAAAAGGCACATCGGGCTACCAGTCCCTACAATTTTGCCAAGTTTCGTGCAAATCCATTCAGCCGTTCGGGCTAAAAGTGAGGCCAACCGCCCTATGGAAAACTCAATGTTAAAAACACGTTTTGGGACCCCCCTTTTTTCTCGGCCCCCACTGGACGAACCCCCCCCAAATTTTCAAGGGCTGCTCAGAAACAAAATGTGCCATTTTCCTGAAAATTTCAGCCGATTCCGTCCACAAACGCCAAAGTTATTAGACATAGAATTTTCAAAAAACCCATAGAGAAAAAATCCTAACTATATATACCTACTGGCGACCGCCAGTAGGTAATATATATATATATATATATATACATAAATATATATATATATATATATATATATATATATATATATATCAAATCGTTTCAGGGACCCATTTGGAAGGAGACCACACGAGAAATTTCTTAGCTTCTTTTATTTGATCGGCATCTTGCCCACAGACATCCGAACTGGGGCACATTTCATTACATTCTACGCCAGACGCGTTTCGGGCGGTCTTTATCCCTTCCTCAGCGGCGTTGTAGTGGCAAATACGCTCAGTTCATAAAGCAGCGCAGATGAAAGAACGGAGGCGCTTTTCAACCCAAGGGGTATCATTTGACTGAATTGGCAAACAACTAATGCGCCCACTGAGGCAACAAAGACAGCACTACAGATCCCAGGATGCCTTAGAGCCACGCCCAGGAGGGCAGGAACTGTTTGAATAAATTGGTGCTTCATGAACTGAGCTTATTTGCCACTACAACGCCGCTGAGGAAGGGATAAAGACCACCCGAAACGCATGTGGCGTAGAATGTAATGAAATGTGCCCCAGTTCGGATGTCTGTGGGCAAGATGCAATGGCAAGAGCCATTTTCGGTCTTCCACGCAGGGCAAAAGCCTCGGTACTGCTAAAGAGACTGCATTGGTTGCCTATTGCTAAAAGAATCACCTTCAAGGTTTTGACCCTGGCTTTTAAGGCCCTCTATTCGATTGGCCCTAAGTATATTGGGAAGCGCTTGGCCTTTTATGTGCCGAGGAGGACACTACGGTCGGCCTTGTTGGCCAAAGCCGTTGTTCCCCCTGTCAAACTCACCCGGATCGCAGGGCGTTCCTTCCGATACTTGGCCCCGCGTTGCTGGAATGAGCTACCTGTCTCCTCAAGGAAGGCAAACAGTCTCCTTTCCTTTAGAAAGGAGCTGAAAACCTGGCTCTTCTCGATATGATTTTCTTTCGGCCTCCGCGAGCAGCTGTGTTGTGTTCTTCCCCGCAGTTCTCTTTGCCAAAGCGCCGGGACACCCCTTGGGGTAGCCGTGCACTATAAAAGAGACTTAAACATAACATAACATAACAAGATGCCGATCAAATAAAAGAAGCTAAGAAATTTCTCGTGTGGTCTCCGTCCAAATGGGTCCCTGAAACGATTTGATATATATATATATATATATATATATATATATATATATATATATATATATATATATATATTACCTACTGGCGGTCGCCAGTGGGTAGTTATAGTTAGGACCTACTTTCCATAGGAAATCCGCAACATTCTATTGGGAATAACTTTGGCGTTGATGGACGGAATTGGCTGGATTTCTCCAAGAAAATGGCCAGCTCCGCTCCGCTCCTTCCCTGAAAGTTTGGGGGGGATTCGTCAAGCGGGGGCCGAGATAAAAATGTTAATTTCCATAGGGCGGTTGGACTCACTTTTAGCCCGAACGGCTGAATGGATTTCCACCAAACTTGGCAAAATTGTAGGGACTGGTAGCCCGATGTGCCTTTGTCTCAAGATATGTGCTCCAGTGGATTTTGAGTAATTTAGGTTCAAAAAAATATATATATCTATAAGCGTCCCCCGGTACGCACACCGGGGCGCGTACCAGCGTGCTACGCGAGTACGCGAGCGGAAAGCTGATTGGCTCTCGGGTGTCTGTCAACATTCCAAACAGTCCGGAGCGGCCGCCATCTTGTGCCTCGGTAGGATCGAGACACTAGAGGTGGCAAAAACAAAGGGGGAAATGACCAAAAGGGGTCAGGGTAGACCCCCCTGACCCCCTAGGTTTGATGTGGGGGCCATAAAAGGGCCCCGCGGGGCAAATTGTTTTTTTTAAAAAAAAACGATTTTCGCGGGGGGAGCGCCCGGTACGCGCACCGGGGAGCGTACCATGGGGAATACCCAATGAAACAGTAAAATAATAATTTAAAGTGCTTAGAGGTAGAGTAGCTCTGAATAGAGTTGTTGTGTTGTATGGGTGATTTAAGTACCAACATGTAGGTACCAATGCAGAGTCTTAAATTCAATGTACACCCTCTCCTCTGTAGATATCTTGCATGTTGTTACAGAAGTTATTGTGGTATATGGATTCCATACCATAGTCTGTCAGGAAAGCAGAATTAGATCCTTTAAGCACTCCCTGAGAAGTCCTAGGGGATCATGGGTAGTCTACCCTGCTCCCTTATGATGTTTTCAAGTATTACATTTTACTCTCTTCTGAATCTACACAAAATTGGCGGTGATATGGTGCATTAGAGACAGACAGTGAGAGAAAGGAGGCAGGAGATGAAAAAGAGATGTCAAATACACATTGGAGATAATATAGTGGGAGAAAGGAAGTAACTATGAGTAAACTTACTATGTAACACAAAAAAGTTGCACAGTATACTGTAAGTCTCACTTTATATTATAATCATTTTGGTGCTACTTCATGAATTACATATAAAAATGAATAATGTCTCAAACAATTTTTAATTATTAAATACAAATTTATTGTTTAGAATTTTCATAATTTAATAAAACTTCCAGCATCAGATGATCTGGAATCTCCTCAAAATTTTGATTGCATGATTCAATATTTTCTAAACAGTCAATTAATTCTTGGTCCAGAGACTCATCCATAAAATCCATGTCAAGAAAATCTTCTTGAAGAATCTCCTCATCCGTAATTTCAAAAGAAATATTGATGGTCTCTTGTTTACCTTCCATTTTCTTGCTGTAAATTGCATAAAAAATAACTATATCAGTAGAGTTAGGGCACTGTTGGGTTTAAGTTCAGAGAGGTACTTCTGAGCTTTTGAAACCACCGCAATGGAGCGCACACCGCTAGCCCCTCCTCCGGATCGCCCCTCGGGATTCTGGTACTTGTAGTTCAATAGTGGATCACCCAGGTGGGTGCAAGTCGGTACTTGTTGGAGTAATGAATCTCTAGACCCGATACATGTCCCGGGGTTTTTGGGTATCGCCCGAGACATGGCTCGGGTTTCGGGATAACTTCTCTCATCAGTAGAGAAATGGTTAGGGGTGGAGAGGAAGGCCGCCAAACAACCGTCAATGGCCTCGATGCCCGAACCGGCACGCAGGGCAGCATCCAGGAGCCCGTCGGCTCAAAGCTCAAGGGAGCCAATTAATTGAAACCACCGCAATGGAGCGCACACCGCTAGCCCCTCCTCTGGATCGCCCCTCGGGATTCTGGTACTTGTAGTTCAATAGTGGATCACCCAGGTGGGTGCAAGTCGGTACTTGTTGGACTGATGAATCTCTAGACCCGATACATGTCCCGGGTTTTTGGGTATCGCCCGAGACATGGCTCGGGTTTCGGGATAACTTCCCTCATCAGTAGAGAAATGGTTAGGGGTGGAGGAGAAGGCCGCCAAACAACCGTCAATGGCCTCGATGCCCGGACCGGCACGCAGGGCAGCATCCAGGAGCCCGTCGGCTCAAAGCTCAAGGGAGCCAATTAATTGAAACCACCGCAATGGAGCGCACACCGCTAGCCCCTCCTCCGGATCGCCCCTCGGGATTCTGGTACTTGTAGTTCAATAGTGGATCACCCAGGTGGGTGCAAGTCGGTACTTGTTGGACTGATGAATCTCTAGACCCGATACATGTCCCGGGTTTTTGGGTATTGCCCGAGACATGGCTCGGGTTTCGGGATACCTTCCCTCATCAGTAGAGAAATGGTTAGGGGTGGCGGAGAAGGCCGCCAAACAACCGTCAATGGCCTCGATGCCCGAACCGGCACGCAGGGCAGCATCCAGGAGCCCGTCGGCTCAAAGCTCAAGGGAGCCAATTAATTGAAACCACCGCAATGGAGCGCACACCGCTAG
The DNA here is from genome assembly GCF_964261635.1 of Lissotriton helveticus. Taxonomy (NCBI): domain Eukaryota; kingdom Metazoa; phylum Chordata; class Amphibia; order Caudata; family Salamandridae; genus Lissotriton; species Lissotriton helveticus. The sequence continues at coordinate 1,960,571,053 of NC_136063.1, read as the reverse complement.
CCCCTCCTCCGGATCGCCCCTCGGGATTCTGGTACTTGTAGTTCAATAGTGGATCACCCAGGTGGGTGCAAGTCGGTACTTGTTGGACTGATGAATCTCTAGACCCGATACATGTCCCGGGTTTTTGGGTATCGCCCGAGACATGGCTCGGGTTTCGGGATAACTTCCCTCATCAGTAGAGAAATGGTTAGGGGTGGAGGAGAAGGCCGCCAAAGATCCGTCAATGGCCTCGATGCCTGAACCGGCACGCAGGGCAGCATCCAAGAGCCCGTCGGCTCAAAGCTCAAGGGAGCCAATTAATTGAAACCACCGCAATGGAGCGCACACCACTAGCCCCTCCTCCGGATCGCCCCTCGGGATTCTGGTACTTGTAGTTCAATAGTGGATCACCCAGGTGGGTGCAAGTCGGTACTTGTTGGACTGATGAATCTCTAGACCCGATACATGTCCCGGGTTTTTGGGTATCGCCCGAGACATGGCTCGGGTTTCGGGATAACTTCCCTCATCAGTAGAGAAATGGTTAGGGGTGGAGGAGAAGGCCGCCAAACAACTGTCAATGGCCTCGATGCCCGAACCGGCACGCAGGGCAGCATCCAGGAGCCCGTCGGCTCAAAGCTCAAGGGAGCCAATTAATTGAAACCACCGCAATGGAGCGCACACCGCTAGCCCCTCCTCCGGATCGCCCCTCGGGATTCTGGTACTTGTAGTTCAATAGTGGATCACCCAAGTGGGTGCAAGTCGGTACTTGTTGGACTGATGAATCTCTAGACCCGATACATGTCCCGGGTTTTTGGGTATCGCCCGAGACATGGCTCGGGTTTCGGGATAACTTCCCTCATCAGTAGAGAAATGGTTAGGGGTGGAGGAGAAGGCCGCCAAACAACCGTCAATGGCCTCGATGCCCAAACCGGCACGCAGGGCAGCATCCAGGAGCCCGTCGGCTCAAAGCTCAAGGGAGCCAATTAATTGAAACCACCGCAATGGAGCGCACACCGCTAGCCCCTCCTCCGGATCGCCCCTCGGGATTCTGGTACTTGTAGTACAATAGTGGATCACCCAGGTGGGTGCAAGTCGGTACTTATTGGACTGATGAATCTCTAGACCCGATACATGTCCCGGGTTTTTGGGTATCGCCCGAGACATGGCTCGGGTTTCGGGATAACTTCCCTCATCAGTAGAGAAATGGTTAGGGGTGGAGGAGAAGGCCGCCAAACAACCGTCAATGGCCTCGATGCCCGAACCGGCACGCAGGGCAGCATCCAGGAGCCCGTCGGCTCAAAGCTCAAGGGAGCCAATTAATTGAAACCACCGCAATGGAGCGCACACCGCTAGCCCCTCCTCCGGATCACCCCTCGGGATTCTGGTACTTGTAGTTCAATAGTGGATCACCCAGGTGGGTGCAAGTCGGTACTTGTTGGACTGATGAATCTCTAGACCCGATACATGTCCTGCGTTTTTGGGTATCGCCCGAGACATGGCTCGGGTTTCGGGATAACTTCCCTCATCAGTAGAGAAATGGTTAGGGGTGGAGGAGAAGGCCGCCAAACAACCGTCAATGGCCTCGATGCCCGAAGCGGCACGCAGGGCAGCATCCAGGAGCCCGTCGGCTCAAAGCTCAAGGGAGCTTTATACAAGCTCCCTTGAGCCGGTGGAGGTGACGACCTCGAGACAACGCACCTGCGCGCCTTAAGAGGTATCTGGACCTACGAATATTTTCGGCAGCCCACGCAGCAACCCCGTGCACACGCCTAATCCCTGCTGATGAGCGTTAATGAACACGAAACACGTGTCCAGGGATGGCAAGCACACCAGTGAACACCCTCAAGATTCAAGACTCGGGTAGAAGCGCACCCGCTGATACCGACCACATCGACCATCATGCTCCGGGGTCACACGCTGTGGGACGAGCAGTGTGCGACCTCATTCGGACATACTATTTATACAGGCTCCCTTGAGCCGGTGGAGGTGACGACCTCGAGACAACGCACCTGCGCGCCTTAAGAGGTATCTGGACCTACGAATATTTTCGGCAGCCCACGCAGCAACCCCGTGCACACGCCTAATCCCTGCTGATGAACGTTAATGAACGCGAAACACGTGTCCAGGGATGGCAAGCACACCAGTGAACACCCTCAAGATTCAAGACTCGGGTAGAAGCGCACCCGCTGATACCGACCACATCGACCATCATGCTCCGGGGTCACACGCTGATGGGACGAGCAGTGTGCGACCTCATTCGGACATACTATTTATACAGGCTCCCTTGAGCCGGTGGAGGTGACGACCTCGAGACAACGCACCTGCGTTACTTAAGAGGTATCTGGACCTACGAATATTTTTGGCAGCCCACGCAGCAACCCCGTGCACACGCCTAATCCCTGCTGATGAGCATTAATGAACGCGAAACACGTGTCCAGGGATGGCAAGCACACCAGTGAACACCCTCAAGATTCAAGACTCGGGTAGAAGCGCACCCGCTGATACCGAGCACATCGACCATCATGCTCCGGGGTCACACGCTGATGGGACGAGCAGTGTGTGACCTCATTCGGACATACTATTTATACAGGCTCCCTTGAGCCGGTGGAGGTGACGACCTCGAGACAACGCACCTGCGCGCCTTAAGAGGTATCTGGACCTACGAATATTTTCGGCAGCCCACGCAGCAACCCCGTGCACACGCCTAATCCCTGCTGATGAGCGTTAATGAACGCAAAACACGTGTCCAGGGATGGCAAGCACACCAGTGAACACCCTCAAGATTCAAGACTCGGGTAGAAGCGCACCCGCTGATACCGACCACATCGACCATCATGCTCCGGGGTCACACGCTGATGGGACGAGCAGTGTGCGACCTCATTCGGACATACTTCTGAGCTTTTAACAGTGAAGTTATCTTTGGGCAGTGTATGGTATCAGGCAGGAAGTAGAAATATAAAAAAGTGCATATGATGAAGCCTAAGTAAATTCATAATTATACCAGAGAAGCCTAACTCAATCCATAACTATAACAGAGAAGCCTATCTCAATCTATAACTATAACAGACGGACAGTAAATAACTAACAGAAAACGTTTTTCTAAATTAACTCAAAGTGCACAACATAGTTCCCCTTACAAATTAACAACTTACCTTTCAGAAAGCAGTTGAAGTTTTGAGAGAAAATCCTTTATAAATGTACCTCAGGTAGTAGTAGTCAAAATGGCTGTGTTTCCTTCTCATTTTTCATATATATTCATGTACATAACCAATCAAATGTCAGCACATAAAAATACAAAACGAAAGTAACATTTTAATTGGTTGTAAATTCTAACACTTTCATATGTGTTTTTGTCATGTAATTTACCTTAGGATATTTAGACAGGGCTACAGCCCAAATGGCTCAATGGAATTCCACCAAATTTGGGAAAATGGTAGGGACTGGTATGTAGTAGGGCCTATTTTATATTTGGTGAAAGTCTCTCCAGTGGTTTTTATGTAAATTAACTTCCACATTTTTGGGGGAGCGCTTACCAGTGCGCGTACCGGTAGGCGTACCCTGGAGAAAAAAGAATGACAGAGTTTTTTAAAAATGTAGCATTTTTTATAAATTGGAGGTAGTTCTAAAAAGAACTGTTTTTTTATTCTTTTTGTTGTTTTATATTTTTTTTTATTGTTTTTTTGAACATTTTTTTACTTTTTTGGGCTTTTATGAACAATTTTATATTTTTTTTGTAATTTTTATGGGGACAAACAAAAAACAGGGAATTGTAAACGGCTCAACTGGAGCAAAAAAAATCAGGAAATAATTAAGGCTTCTTTTTGCACTTGTGGTTGTCTCCAGCACGGTTGATGACTTTGATGCTTTGCTCCCCATAGGAAATTGTAGTCCCGCAAAATATACAAACAATTTAGTAATCTCCAAACTGGTGTTGGATGTTTGGGACCATCTCCCTTGTCTCTGGACCCGATGGAGTGGGTTGATTTGTTTTGGAGGTGCTGGGAGAAGATTGGGGAGGGTTTCTGGTCAGTTCTCTGACCTCTGCCGCAGCATAGTTGTTTGGGTGCCTGCGTTACATGTGGCGAAGCATTGTATAGTTCCCAAATGAATATTTTTTTGCAGGGTTCCCCCTGTAAAGTACAGTGCCACAGATGAGACATGTCACCTTTGCAGCATTTACTTTCTTTGCACCCCTTGGGATTTTAAAAAACTCCCACACAAAGTGCTCCTTAGGTTTATAGGGGGGATTATCTTCAGGCAGGAACTGCCTCTCCTCCTCCTCCTCCTCTTCTTCTTCACCACCAATGTGGTGTTGTGGTGGTCTTTGTGGTGGTGGTGGTGGTGCAGATGCTCCTGCTGCTGCTGCTACTATAGCCATTTCTCAATGAATAGAAACAGGTCTTCCTCACTCAAAGAACAAAGTGAGAATGAGGAAAAAGGGTGGGGGCTTTCATCATTTGGAAAACAAAACTGTTCTGAACCAATGAAAAGTGTTATTTTCAGGTCACATGACCCGACGCGCTTACGCTACGCGCCCGGGGGCGTGCACCGGGGCGCGCCCTGGGGCGCGTAGCGTAAGCGTGTCGGGGCGCTTACGTTGCGCGATCGTATGCGCTCGGGCGCTTCCGGGTGCGCTTTACGTCGTGCGTCATAAGACGCATCACGCGGCTACGCGATAAGTCACGTTGATGTTTTCGTTCGCGCCAATAGCGCTGACGGGACGCTCACTGGTACGCGCACCGGGGAGCGCACCGGGAGCGCACCAGGGCAAAAAAAAAAAAAAGTGAAAAATATACATAAAAAAATAGTATTACATAAATATACAATATAAAATTCAATGTAAAAAATATTATATTTCATAGCTATAGAGATTTGTTATTAAAAAGCCTTTGAAATTCACTGAAAAAAACATAGGTTTGAGGCCCTATATGTAGTTAGGAATTAGCATTTACAAAACCTATGAAATTCACTAATTAAACCATAGGTTTCACACCAGTTATAGTTAGCAATTAACATTTAAAAAACCTATTAAATTCACTGAAAAAACCATAGGTTTCACACCAGTTATAGTTAGCTGGAAATTTTACTGACATAAAACCATTGAAATTCCCACGTTATAGTTAGTGATGTCATTTGAGATGTCATCAGTGATGTCATCAGTGATGTCATTTGAGATGTCATCAGTGATATCATCAGTGATGTTGCTAACCATGTCATGAATGATGTAATATGTGACATCATCAGCAGTGCATTGCGGGCGCGCGAGTTATAGTGAGTCCAACTAACTATAACGTGGGAATTTCAATGGTTTTATGTCAGTAAAATTTCCAGCTAACTATAACTGGTGTGAAATCTATGTTTTTTTCAGTGAATATATATATATATATTACCTACTGGCAGTCGCCAGTAGGTAGTTATAGTTAGGACCTAGTTACCATAGGAAAATCGCAACATTCTATTGCCAATAGTTTTGGCACCGGATGACGAATCTTTGAGACATTTTCAAAACTCGTGAGGCGCTCCGGTCCGCTCCTATCCTAGAAGTTTCGGGGTGATTTGGCAAGCGGGGCGAGAAAAAAGGGGGGTCCCGAAACGTGTTTTCTCTATGTTATTTTCCATAGGAAATTTTAGACATGGCTACAGCCTAATCTGCTGAACGGAATTACACCAAATTTGGCAAAAAGGTAGAGTTTTGGTAAGAAAGCGACCTTTTTTTAAATGGTGTAAATCTGTTGAGTAGTTGTTGAGAAATTCAAAAAATAAAAGTCCAAAAATCAATTTCCCATAGGAAACTTTAGCCAAGGCTACAGCCCGAACTGCTGAACAGAATTACACCAAATTTGGCAAAAAAGGTTGTGCTTATTCAGAAAGCGACTTTTTTTTAAATGGTGTAAATCCATTCAGTAGTTTTAAATATTAATGGAAAAATAAATATATACATCTGGGCGGAGCCTAACCACATATCTCATCGTGAGATCTGATTGGCTGTCAGCACTTCAACCAAGAAGTGTTGGCAGCCATCTTGGGACCAATATACATGATAGCACCTCATTAAAAAGCACTCCAGTTAATAGAAGCTTTTAAAACTTTAGTTACATTATAAATCATTTGTTGATGGTACCATACTCATTTTAGGAATTGTGGTGTGTTCTAAGCTGATTTTACCATGTTAAAAAGCCTTCTGCTCGGATATCATGAATCATGTTTGAGAGAAAACTATTTTCTCATGCTTTTCCCACAGAGGTTTGGAAGGTGATCTATAAGCTAAACTGAGAGCATATTTTCTTTAAATACACATTCTTTTTCTCAGTCATGTGAGAATGAAGTCTGACATTCTCAGTAAAATATGTACATCCAACAAGGGCGGACTGTCAGTTGATTCCTTTGTGTTCTACTGCAGCTTCCCAGAGTGTTCTAAAGAACAACTAGAGCGCTACCATTCCTTCTTATGACAAACATATTACACACCTGAATCCATCTGTGGTAACTCTTAAAACATTTAATTTAAAAAGGAACACAATGAGGGGGTTCATTTTGCCATAGAAAGCATGATTAGTGCTACAGAAAGAAAAATGAGGGCACATTTTGAGTGACTTCTCAAATCCTCTTCTATTTCATTACAAATTCTGACATGCAGACTGAAACATGCACTTTCAATACCAGCAGCAGACTTCCCTGGTGAGCAGTAGCTTAACTACAGTGATCTAATAAGCAACTAGAGTGCTAACATTCTGAATTTATGGCAAATGTGTCATACATCTGAATGCCTTCTTGATGGAATCAAAGTAAAAAACTGAAAGCATTTCCTACTGAGGAGACTGTAGTAAATGAGGAAATTAGGAAACTTCATAACAAATAAGTCTCCTAAGATGGCCACCAGAGTCAAAAGAACCCAAATGTAGCACAAATATCACCCAGATATAGCCCAAGTATTGCTCAATGACAGAATGTCCCAGAGTGTTCTTAAAAACAACTAGAGAGCTTACTGTCTTACGTATGACAAAAGTATGGCACAACTGAAGCCATCTTCATTGGAATAAACTGGTAACACTTAAAACATTTAATTTAAAAAGAAACACAATGAGGGGGATAATTTTGCCATAGAAATTAAGTTTAGTGCTGAAGAAAGATAAATTAGGGCACATTCTTTACAAAAAAAAAATTTGTCCTCATTTACCTCCATGGTTTCAAGCCGCTGTACCACTCAACAAGGGAGAGGGCATAAAGGAATACAGTCGCACTGCCTCAGTCAAGACTGGGTGGGTTGGAAAGTAGCGAGGAATAACCTAGTCCCCATAGCGGCGACGCACTCCATGCCCTTCAAGAACCTTGTTACCTAGCTGGCAGCTACCAACCATTGAGCCAGTTACCACCATTGCTGACACCAGCCAAAGTATCCAGAAAAAGAAACAAGGTGGCGCAGCAGGGGGATTATTACCATGGCCGCGTAATCATCGGACCTGGGAAAAAAAACTAAAAACCCCAGTACTGTCAGTGGAATCAGGCGAGGAGATACCAAAAAGCACTCTTATCTTGTCTTCCAACCCTAGCGAGATCTAATTTCGAGATTTGAAGGATTGATGTACGCCAGTCATGAAAAGAGGGAGCAGAAGCATCCTTCCATCACCTGCAAATCTCTCGACGAGCGGCCAGGATGGAATAGAACAGAGGGTTCCTGGCAAGACTTCGAGTCTGGTCCACGACTCCAAAGATTACGAGGGGAAGGTCGATCGTTACTGTATAACCCAGGGAGGATGTGAACCTGCTGCTTATTGAGTCCCAATATGATGACAGATGAGGGCAATCAAAAAACATATGCGCAGCAGAGGCCTCTTTTAGGCCGCACCGTGCACAAGCCACTGAGCCCCCCGGGGAAAACTTGGACAACCTATGTGGAGAGTAATATGCCCTGTGTAGGGTAAAAAGATGGTTTCTGCAGAGCCAGGCTGGTTTAACTAGGTCACACAAAACATTGCAGGATGCTAGCCACAGATCTTTAACATTCAAGCCTGGCATCAAGGGCCCCACAACAGCTCAGGGAGATGGAATTCGCAGTCAAGTTCTTCCAAGATTAGGCTGTACCATAGAGATGTCTCTTTCTTTGCAGGTGGTTTATCCAACAGGAGAGATACAAGATGACAACCTCCCCCTAATGGCAGGTAATTACTGCGTGGGACTTGGGTGGTGAATGCTTGGGCCCAGCTCGATATTTGCAAGTATTTAAATCTAGAAAGACTGGGCCCCATCTTATTTAATACACATTCTAATGGAAGCAGGGTCCCCTCCACAAACAGATCTCCCCAAGCTGCTATTCCGGCCTCTCTTAGTGGGAGTGCTAAGATGTCATCTACCCAACCTGGGGCCTTGGGGAGATCCCATATTGGAGATCTGCTAGAGTAGTACCCTAATTTTATTGAGGATCTCAATTTAGCCCAAGTTCTTGCCTGGCCCTGCAGCACCTTCAATTTTACCTTTAAAAAGAGTTTGGGGTCGCCAACTTTGAATAAGAAGCCCGACTGATCTACCCCTTCACCCTTCAATAAGGCCAAAAACATTCTCCCCAATCCCTCGTCCGTAGGCATTTTTAGCAGCATGCGTGCGTGCGATAGTTGGAATGCCCACGCATAGATCTGCAAATCAGGACCTGCCAGCCCCCCCTTTACCTGCGGTGCCTGATTTTCTTCCACGCTATCATTGGATTTTTCTTATTCCAAATAAATGAGGTAATATTGCCCTGTAGCTTAGCCAACCAAGACGGGTCAAAGTAAAGTGGGATTGTATTAAATAAGAAAGAAACCTTAGGGAGAATAGCCATTTCCACCAAGTTTACTCGGCCTAATAAGGACAAGGGAAGGTGCATCCAGGCTCCCATAAGTTTTCGACATTCTTTCGCAACTGCAGCAAAGTTTAAATGAGCGATCAAATTTATATCTTTAACGATGTTTAACCCTAGATATCGTAAACTTGTACTGATTTGCTCATTGAAACCCGATAAGTCCTCATTCCAACCCTGTATCTCAGTCTTTGAGGCGTTTACCTCATATCCTGAGACTTCCCCAAATTCCAGCGCTAGCTTAATGGCTGCAGGGAACGCTGTACTAATCTCCGATTTCATGATCATTATGTCATCTGCATAAAGGGCCACCTTTTTTCCCATTCTCTATAAATAAAAGGTTTGATGGTATTATCCTCTCTTAATTTATGAGCAAAAGGCTCAATATAGAGGTCGAATAACAGGGGGGATAAAGGGCAGCCCTGCCGCGTTCCTCTTGTAACCGCAAAGGGTTCGGATAGACCCCCATTTATCAATACACAGGCCGTGGGACTCCGATACAACAATTTTACTGCTCTACAAAAGCCCTCACCCACATTGAATTTGGCCAAGGCCCCCGACAGGTACGACCAGTTGACCCAGTCGAAGACCTTGGTGGCATCCAACGTGAGGATAGCCAGTGGCATGGAGTCCATGGTCGCCATATCTATGGCTCCAATGAGATCGTAAGTTAACTCAAAGAGTTGATGACCCCTTACGAAGCCCTTCTGGCTAGGATGTAGGATATCTGGAGTGACCAGGCTCACTCTTTTTGCTAAAAGGGATGCAAAGATTTTATAGTCTGTATTTAGGATTGATATGGGGCGATATGAGCCGCAGTTAGTAGCTGGCTTACCCGGTTTCAAAATTAGTGTGATGGAAGCATTATTCCAAGATGTTGTTGGAGTCACCCCCTTTTGCAAAATTTGATTGAATAAGACCGCAAGGAAGGAGGATATTTCTTCCGTCAAATTTTTATAGATCTCGGCTGGCAAGCCATCAGGGCCTGCAGCCTAGCCCCCTTTGCTACCCCGAATAGCCTCAGCAACTTCCTCCACAGTAATCACCTTGTCCAAGGAGGCTCTTTGTTCTGAAGATAATGTGGGCAGGTAGATGCCATTCAGCCAATTGCCTATGCTTTCTGGGGAGATGTCTTTGTCCTCCTGATATATATTTTGGAAGAATTCTTTAAAGGCAGTTCTGATATCTACGTCCGATGTAAAAGTCCCAGCACTAGTTATAACTGAATCAATGTGGTTACGTGCCTGATCAGTTTTGGACTTCCAGGCCAATAGTTTGCCGGCCCCCTCTCCGTATTCAAATAGGGCTAATTTGCTCGCTTCCCATTTCTGTTGGATGCGTAGATTTAAGACAGAAGTCAGTTTCCCCTTAAGTGCAAGCAATTTCTCATGCAATAGTAATGAATTGGGGACGGAGGCATTGCTACTAGCTTCTATTTCAACTTGAGTAGTGAGTATCTTAGCTTCAATAGAGGCAACTTCTTGTGTGTACTTCCTCTTCCCGTATACTACCTTGTTATTGATTATACCGCGCATACAGCATTTAAAAGCTTCCCATACTATGCTGGGCTCAGCTGAGCCAATATTTTCTTGCATGAACTTCTGAGTTTCAGATTTAATAAATGTAGCATCTTCCAATGATGATAGAAGGGATTGGTCAAAAGACCAAGACCTGGAAGAGGGTTTAATAATTCCATCAAGAACCAAAGAGACTGAGGAGTGATCTGACAGATGGAAGGGTAGGTAGCCCACAGACTTGACAGCATCAACCAAATTACGGCTTATTAAAAAGAAATCGATTCTGGATTGATGACCATATTTATAATTCCGAAACGAAAATCCATGTTGCTGTCCTGTCCTTACCCTCCAAACATTCACATAACCGTACTGATTCATACAATTAAGTAAAAAAGCTCTAGACTTTGATTATACTTGCTGTCTACTGCTCGGGGTCTTATCTAAAAAGGGATCAAGCACAATATTAAAATCTCCTGCTATGATAGACGGCTCTGGAAAGTGTAATAGCTGAGAAAATAGAGATTCCAGAGCTGTAGGGTCATCCCGGTTGGGCCCGTAGTAGCCCACTAACGTCAAGCGTGCATCCCCTATATTTACTGTGGTAATTGCCCACCTACCTCCGGGATCTACCTTCTGCGAGATTACTCTTGTGCTAATAGTTTTTTTGAAAAGAATAGTCACAACCCTTATATTAAGCAATTGTGAAGTGGATACTGAAACATCTATCTACCTGTTTTTTTTAACTAGGTCGAGTATCTCCGGCTCGATCAAATGTGTCTCCTGGAGTATAATGACCTGCGCATCCGAGTCTTTCAAATATTGTACAATACTGTTTGCTCTTGGTTTAGTACGCAGGCCATTAACATTCCAGGAGAGGATGTTTAAATTACTCATATGTCGTGCCCCATCAGCTGTAGGCAGGTGAAAAAGAAATACTGCCAAGAACTCATGCCAATAGTAAAACAACCACCCTTGCTATATAAAAGAAAAATGTCAGAAACTAATCTGGAAATGAGGAAAATGTTATATTTTTTTACCTAGTGCCCTACGCCCCAGTGCCCCAACTTAACCCCCCCCCACCCATGAGAAACCCTTGTTCTAACTAACCGGAACAGATCCGGTTGGTGGTACCCCTGACCCTACCCAAGCCCCATCAGAGAGACAAAATGTAAATTGTTCGAACTAGGTTGAGCCATTAAATTGTATTTCTTTTTTTCCCCATTTTACCTCATATATATATATATATTTTTTTTTTTTTCTTTCAAACTTGAATCTCCTTGTTTATAGAAGTTAGCTGCTATCTTTTGTTTACTTTTGTTTATACAAGCTGAAAGAGCAGGAGAGCATTAATACTATCCCTTCATTACGCTATCTTTTAACCAGAAGAACCCTCACTCCCTCCCTAGGGATAACAGAAGCTCATCCGCCGCCTGCACTGAACGAATGTTGTACATTTTGTTACTGTACATTATTTTTAGGTTGGCGGGAAACCCCATCTGTACTATTGCACCTAATATCCTGAACGCATCCATCCTCCTACCTTGTTCCCATTGTTTTTCCAAAGTGGCCCTAGATAGGTCGGACCTAATCTGAAAAGTGAAACCATTTCCTGACAGGGATTTTTGCTTAAGGGCCAGGTTGAGGATGTGTTCCTTGATGGAATAAGTATGAAAGTTTACCAAGATCTTTCTTGGCTTAGTCCTTTGGGGGTTGCGCCTGAAAGGATCCCTGTGTATCCGTTGGATATCTTTAGATAACTCCTCTTCGGATTGATCCAAGTTGAGAGATTGTTTTAAAAGTGGAATGATGAAGCGTTTAATATCTGGCCCCTCACTTCCCTCCGGCACATTTAAGATTCGGATGTTACTGCGCCTTGTATTTATTTTCCAGAACCTCCAGCCTTTCTGCTAATGCAACATCTTCTTTCTTAAGTTTCACTATTTCGCTTTTTGCTTCGTCTAGATGCAACGTTAATCCAGCCACTGTCTCTTCCAGAACTTCCGCTCTGGAGGTAAGGCCATCAATTTTGCTATCCAAGGATTTACAGTAGCTACGGATCTCCTTCTGAATTGAAGCTAACTCTTCAAATCCCCTTTTAATGTCAGCCGATAGATTAGAAAACATGAGCTGCAGGGAGGAGGCTGAGATACATGCAGTGGTAGTAGTATCACTTCGGCTCTCTACTATGGAAAGAGTGCCAGAGTCTACTTGCTACGAGGTGCCTAAGTTTAAGTGCTTCTCCTGAGTTTGAACCTCCTGACCTTCTGGCGATAGTACTACCCTGTTGTCTAAATCAATGGCCACATCTTGCTCTCCGAGCCTACCAAGTTCGTCTGAGTCAATGGAGTTACCTGCTTCACTCCCTGCCTTAGCCTGGGAGTCACTTAGTGGCTCTGAAGCACTTACGTTTGGGCAAGATTGAGATGCTGGTGACATATCAAGATTATTCTGCACAGTGCAGCTTAGGGATACACCCCCCACCTCCACCAAAGGACCCGCTGCCTTCAAGGTTTCCATAGATGAGATTAGGTGGGGAGCGGGTACGATGCCTAAAGCCAAGCCTGATGAGGGGCCTATTTGAAGAACTGGCAAGAGAACGGGTGTTAATGGGGTACAGGCTCCAGGAGGTACTTGATTCCCCAATGAGCCAGGGGGGGCAGGTGGAGTAGAATGGCCACTTACTGGGGGGGAGATATGTTGAGCCAAGTCCAGTACTTGTGGGACAACTTTAAAAAAAGAATGCAGGGAGGGCGTAATCCTTGAACTGGAGTTGAGCATGGACTTAACTGTCTTCTTACTCCTATACGTCCGTTTAGCTTTGACCTCAGTTAATAAGAATGATGAAGTCTTAAGTGATTGAGACTTGCCTGAGGGTAAAACACTACCCAAGGGTACTACCCCTGACCTCAACTCTGGGGAGGCTTGAGCAATCTGCTCAGTTGTCAGGTCCCTTCTACTTCCTTTTTGACTGTGAGTCGGTTTCCCCTTGCCTTTACTTTTACTTTTGCTTTTGCCCTTGTAATTGAAATATGAGGTGGGGGGTGAGTGATACCAGGTGACCTTGACTCTACCGAGGACCGAACGCCTCTTTTCTGGGGTACCGACTGTAAAGATTCGGACCCCCAAGCCCCATCAACTCCCGCAGAAATAGGTCTTCGCCGTTTCACCTCCCTCCACCTTCCCCTTCACCTCTGCCACAAGGACTGCTGTTTCGTTGACCGTTCTCCTCTCCACTGCTGCCGCTGCTACGGCCGACCCTGCAGAGCCACCCAAATCAACGCCAGTGTCCACGGCTACACCCGGGTCTCTCTGCAGGCTCCGTAGTCGTCTTCCACGCCAGAGCTCCAGGGCGGCTCGAAACCACGGCCTTAGCTCCGTCTGAGTCGGCATCGACGTCGGCGCTGGTGAAGGCTGTCCAACGCCAGAAGCGGTCGGGCTAGGCTGCAACACGCCCCTTGAACAAAGGCACATAGAAACGAAAGAAAGACAGCAGCACTACGATGCCGGTCAGAGAAAATGAGGATTTGATTAACTACTCACGCCAAATAAATCTCTCAAAATCGTATTTTGTTGAACATGATAATACATCTTTTAGTATGACCTGCTGCAATCGACTCGCTGCTGGGGCTCAGAGCGGAGTACCGCGGCAGCTAGCCTGATGCCACCATGTTTCTCCAATCCTTTGGGGCAAATTAGGGCACATTCTGAGTGACTACTCAAATCCTTCTATTGCATAAAAAAATTCTGACATGCAGACTGAAACATGCACTTTTAAAACCAGCAGCAGACTTCCGTGATGAGCAGTAGCTCATTTTGGTTGTAGACATGGGGAGATTAAGTGATTTTATCAGAATGACAGAATGTCGAGCTGAAGCAGAAACTCCAACCTGGTTCCCCAGTTGCAAAGTCTGCAGCTCTTGAAGTAACACCACATCCTCTGCCCTAAGTGCAACATTTAATCAAGTGGTCAACTGGATAAAACAACATAAAGATAACAAATAATTTAAAAGTGCTTTGTCGCTATTTGAAAACTCAGAAAATATGTTGTCATTTTAGTTTTTTAGAGCACTAGCCATCGTTTTGATAAGACCTCATATATGAAATTTATAAAGGAAATGCTCAAGGTATTACAGTTTTGATTACATAAAGATGACGTCAGGTGTTCCACACTTTTGTAATAAATATAGAATGTTAGCAGTCTAGTTGTTCATTAGGATACTGTTGAGTGGCAGAGGCCAGGGGCACGGACTCTGAAAATTGAAAGCAGGTAGGAGGGTGCAGAGGTAACAATTTGACCACACTGGGCAGGCAGGAAGGACAATGGCAGCACAACAGACTATGGAGGGCAGTGGAAAGGGGGCAGGGGCAACAAACCAACAATACAGGACCGGAAGAGAGGCTGTGGCAATATAATAGACCATCCTGGGCAAAAGGAAGAGGCAGTGGTAGTACAACCATACATGCCAACAGACTCGATTCAGCCAGGAAACATCCAATGTTTTTAAACCCAAATGGGCTTCATTTGATCTGTCTCCTGTCTACATTCTCCTCTTTTTCAATGTAAGTCAAATGTGAAAATCAATACCCCAGTTTCTTTTCGAAACCTCCCTCCCATGGACTCGGATAACAGAGGACAGGAGGGAGGGACATGGAGAGGTGCACCAAACTGACCCGACAGGGCAGGCATCAGGGTTTGCAGCAGCACAATACACCACACAGGGCATGCGGGACAGGAGTGCAGCACAACAATCCATAGAAAGCAATAGGGAGGGGACAGGACCATGCACATAGACAACAGAGGGGAACGAGGCAAAGGTAGCTAGCTGACCATAATGGACAGACAGGAGAGAAAGCTGCAGCATAACTGACAATAAAGGGCTGGAGGGACAGAACAGGGGCATTACAATGGAACAGACAAGCCAAGAGGAAGAGAATAGGGGTCTGCACATGGAAACAGAGGGCTGGGGGCAAGAGGGCAGGGCAGGAGCAGCAAGAGGAGGGGGTCAGGGGCAGCTAGCTGACCACAGAGGGAAGGTGGGAGGGGCTGTGGCAGCACAGAAGACCAAGCATGGCAAGCGGGAGGGTTAGTGGCAGCACAATGGCTATGATGGGCAAGAAGGAGAGTGCAGGGGCATGTACAAAGCACCATGGAGGATAGAAGGGAGGGTCAGGATCTGGGCACAGACAAGAGAGTTCAGGGGAAGGGACCTCATAACAGACCACGCGGGGCAGGCAGGTGGACTAGTTTCAGCACAACAGACAAGGGAGGGCAGAAGGGTGGGGCAGTAAAATGGACCATGGAGGACAGTAGGAAGGGGATAGGGGAATGGAATGTGGACAGGCAGGGTGGAGGTGGCAGGGACAGGTTACAGTCATCTGACAATGCTAGGCAGGTGGGAGGGGAGTGGCAGCTCAGAACACTCAGAGTAGATAGGAGTGGCAAGTCCATGGAACATGGTGGGCAAAAAGGGTGAAGCAGGGGCATGTACACAGACATGGGAGGGCAGGGGGAAGGAGAATAGGGCAGCAAGCTAAGCACAGAGGCTAAGCAGGAGGTCAATTATGAGGCATAGAATTGGGCAATGGAGGGCAGGAGGAGTAGACTGGTACATCATGCTAAATGGAGGGCAGTGGCAGCACATCAGACCATGCATGGCAGGGGGGAGGAGGCTAGTTCATGGATTCCAACAACAGAGGATAGGGAGGAAGTAGATGGGGCAGCAAGCTAACTGTTCAGAGAAGGTGGGAAGGTCAGTGGCAGAACAGCGGCCACACAGGGCTGTAATAAGGGAGCAGGGACATGGACTTGGACAATGGATGGTTAGGAGGAGGGAAGGCAGGAGCAGCAAGCTTGGGTGGGAGCAGCACAATGCCAGGCCCTGCTTCCAATCCCCCACCATCCATTGTGATATGCATCTTACTTAGCGTAAAAAAAACTAGAATTTTTCTGAAAAAACAATGATTACAGGGACGGTATAGTTAGACTCAGATTTCACTCATACACAACCAGTGAAAGTCAGCAGTTATAGTTACCTGATCTAACTATAACTTACACCCTCGCAATGTACTGCTAATGACCTCAGACATTACATCATTCATGACATGGTCAGATATATCAATCATGACATCTCAAATGAGCTGTGAATGGAATGGAACTATAATCGCTAGAACTTTATTTAGGGATAGTGTGTGTATATTAACACCCCTTTTTTTCTATTCTTGCGTGTAAGAACCATTATAATACGCAACGTGCCAGATTAATATGGCTGATAGCCTTTCACATTAAAGTAATGTGCAGTCTATTGTTTATGTTGATGTTTGCAATCCTAAGTATGTTTATCATGAATAAGTCACGTTGACGAACATACAGGTATGGCGGTCACGGGGCAAGATATGTTGAAATAACATTGTTTGCATATTAACACTTGTTTTCTTTTCTTTATTGTATCGATTCCTGAATGTTCACATCGTGACCAGGCCAATATGGCCGCCAGCTTTTTGGATTAAAGTAATATGTAGTCCTTTGTTAATGCTGGCAACTGGAGGCCTTTGTACATTTAAATAAGGATGCTACAATTACGTCTTCTATCGTTATCAAGGTACGGACGAGCCGAAATGCGTGGATCACGTCCTTTGCAGATTAAATATTTCCAAACTTCATCCTGAGTGCTGATTCCTTCCTTATAAAAGTGAGAGGAGATTAAATACATATATATAAAATTCACTGAAAAAAACACAAGTTTCAGGGACATTCTAGTTAGAAATTAGCATTTTAAAAACCTCAGAAATTCACTGAAAAAACCACAGGTTTCATGGTCGTCGTAGTTAGTTGGACATTTCACTCGTACAAAACAAGAGAAATTCAGCCGTTATATTTAGCTGTGCTAACTATAACTTGCGCCCCCGCAATGCACTGCTGATGATGTCACATATTACATCACTCATGCCATGGTCAGTGACATCACTGATGACATCTCAAATGACATCATTGATGACATCATTCATGTGATCATCTGATACACCTCCTCACACCCTAAAATACAGACTACCATTCTCAAAATCATAGACACACCAATACTGGTACAGCTACAATATTCTGTGCACTATGCATGCAGACCTCTAATCAGCTATATAGCATTGATACAGTATTTTAAATACTCAGTTAGTTCCTAAGCAGTCTAGGAATCCTTCTGTCTGTCCCATGCACTTGTCCATTCACCCATCCAGCACTATGTGCGTATCCTATCACTCTGCCAATACCTAAGCACTTCTAAATTTAGCATGTACTCTATTTGCAGCACTGAAATTACACCAGTTATTAGTCATATATTTAAGGAATGGCCCAGCCACTAACCCAAGTACAGGTACAATGTTTTGTACACTATGCATGCAGATCTCTAACAAGCTACATACTATTAATACACTCTTCTAAATACCAAGTTAGTTCCTATGCAGTCTAGGAATC
Source organism: Lissotriton helveticus (assembly GCF_964261635.1). Taxonomy (NCBI): domain Eukaryota; kingdom Metazoa; phylum Chordata; class Amphibia; order Caudata; family Salamandridae; genus Lissotriton; species Lissotriton helveticus. The sequence continues at coordinate 1,960,553,259 of NC_136063.1, read as the reverse complement.
CTTCTGTCAGTCCCATGCACTTCTTTACTCATGTATCTACCAGTATCTACTTATCCTATCACTCCACAAATACGGAAGCCCTTATAAATTAAGTGGTCTCTCTGTTTGCAGCACTGTCATCATTCCAGTTACTAGTGGTATTCTTATAAAGATGACCTAGGCACCAGCACAAGTACACATAAAAATATTCTGTGCATAATCCCTACAAATCTCTAAGCAGATACATACTATTGGTCCATTCCATAAAATACTGTAGTAGTACCCATGCAGCGTAGGATACCTCCTGTCAGTCTCATACAATTCTTCAATCACCCATCCAGCACTATGTTCTTATTGTTTCAGTCTGCCAATATCCAAGCACGTATGGGGCAGATTTACAAGCACCCTGCGCCACCAGTAAGTCACTTTTTGTAACGTAGTGATGGCGTCAGGCACTCCTTCATATTTACAAGGAGAGGAAAAGCCACACTGGGTGGTTTTTCCTCTCCTTGTAAATATGACCCCCTCATACACAGAATTGTGCGTTGAAGGGGCGTTCCATAAGTGTTGCTGTGGGTGTTCCCACGCAACACCCATAGAACAAGACATCTCCAGATTTATGAGAAATCATAAATCTGGAAATGTGTGTGAATGCTGCGCCATCCTAGAGTTGGTGTAGCAAGGCGCAACGAGAAGAATTGTTTTCATTTCTCCTCATTTCTTCCTCTTTCAATGCATGCTGCATTCCACAGCATACATTGAAAGAGGAAAATGCCTTTACTGATTGCTTTTGTGCAGAAAGGTGTCCCTTCCTTCACAAAAACCATCTCCGCATGACAGAGACATCCTTGCACCATGGTGCAAGGGTGCCTCTGTCACCGCATGGCTGCAGTTTGTGCAGCAATGAGAGGGAAGCACAGAGTTGCAACATATTCATGTACATATGTCACATCCCTGTGCTTCGGAAGTGCCACAGTGCAGTGCAGCTAAAGAACTTGCAGTGTCATGCTGCAGTACTTCCTCATAAATCTTCACCTATAAATTCACCATACACTACTAATGCATTCTTTCAGTCAATCATACTGTATACATATATCCAACTTGACTTTCACACATTACCTTGCAATTATAGTTCTTTATTTAACCAGATAAGGTAGTTCTCATAAGAACTTTTTTTCCTTCTTTTATCTTTTGTATTTTTTTTAACAATTTTGTATTTTTATGGTGTTTTTTAAAAAAATGAACAAAAACAAAACAAATAAAACAGGACATTTTGGGAAATATTTATCATTCCTAAAACAAAAAAAACAAAAAAATTAACAACAATGGTTGCATTGCACAGCACAAACTGCATCCACCGACTGCTCACTGAAGCATATAAGTTTCTTACACATTACACAGTGTTGCTCGAGAAAGGTGAATTCTGGCCTAATGTCCATTAAAGGTGTTCCTGAGGAAGCTCCTGACGTACTTGCCACAGCAGGTGAGGGGTTCAAAGCAGCTTGCCTCATTTCCTCCTGAGCAAGATTGAGAGGATGTGTGGTCCGGAGATGCTTGTACATAGAAGTAGAGCCACAAGAGTATATTTTTTTCACTGCCTCTTGACAGGACTCAGTCACAAATTTTGCACGTCACCTTACTCACATTTACTTTCTTCTCTCCAGGTGTAAAAGTGAAGAATTTCCAAACGACAGATTCCGGCCTCTGTGGACTAGGTGCCTCCTGCAAGAATTCTTCTTCTGGAGTTACTTCCTCCTGCTGCTGTCTAGATGCCATTTTAATTGATATTTTTTGAAAAACACTTATAAAAATCAAGCAAAAAGGGTTCTTGTAGGAAAAGAGATGTCTCTCTACAGATGCCCCAACAAGAATGAATAAAATGGGAGGTGTCCTTCAATAGTTACAGTGGGAAATGTTATGAACCAATGAAATCTTTTCTTTTTAGGTCACATGACATCCGTGCACACACGCTCACAAAGCACGCACCCGATGCAACTTCGCAAAAATATATTTAAAAATAATATAAGTTTATTATAAATAGAGATATGTTATTTTTCATGAATATCTTAGATAATCTCTTGCCCTAATATGTATTTTAAAGACACATACATAGCATTTTAGAACATACATTTTTTTTGCGGGAGTCGCTCACCCAGTGCGCCCCAGCACGTATAAGACGTCATGTGTGACCCGCCACCACGCAAGCGTCACGTACCATAATGCGCATGTGTCGCGAATGCGGGGGAGCAGGAGTCACAGACTGGTTGCATACCAATTGCGGACATCACATAATATTAAATGTATATGATGTAACTGAAAAACATGCATCCGTCACACACAGTACGCGGATCCTTCATGACTGTTCTAAAATGGTGGCTAGAATCCGTGCACCCACCGTGATGTGTACACTTTGTGTGCGCGACTACGAAAACATTTTTTTAAACATTTTTTAAAAAGAAAATAATATAAATATATTTAGATTAAAAAAAAAAAAAGTAAACAATATTTCAGTTTTAATTTTCCCCCCAATTTTTTTTGCGATTTTCAGAAAAATATATAATGTTATTCAATGAATAAAATATTTATAAATAACCAGTTAAAAAACTAGAAAATCAGTACAAAAAATTAGGTATAACTACTATTACACTTAAAAATTAGCATTTTAAAAAAGCTTTGAAATTCACTGAAAAAACCATAGGTTTCAGAGAAGTTATAGATAGAAATTAGCATCTAAAAAACCTTAGAAATTCACAGAAAAAGCATAGGTTTCAGGGGTGGTATAGTTAGCTGGACATTTCACTCATACAAAACCATTGAAATTCCTCCGTTTTAGTTAGTTCTGCTAACTATAACTCTCACGCCCGCATTGCACTACTGATGTTGTCACATATTACACTTAAAAATTAGCATTTAAAAAAGCGTTGAAATTCACTGAAAAAAACATAGGTTTCAGAGAAGTTATAGTTAGAAATTAGCATCTAAAAAACCTTAGAAATTCACAGAAAAAGCATAGGTTTCAGGGGTGTTATAGTTAGCTGGACATTTCACTTGTACAAAACCATTGGAATTTCTCAGTTTTAGTTAGTTCTGCTAACTATAACTCGCACGCCAGCAATGCACTACTGATGTTGTCACATATTACATCATTCATGACATGATCAGTGACATCACTGATGACATCTCAAATTACATCACTGATGACATCATCCACGTGATTATCTAATACACCTCATCATACACTAGTATAACCTTTAATCACTCACTGTAAAATATAGAGAACCAAATTTGAAACCATTGACACACCAATTCCAGTTACTACATACCCACTCACTGATTCCTAAGTCTACACACACAACTACCCATTCAACAACAGAATCACTTATACATGCAGTCACTAATTATTAGAACACTATCAAATGTACTTATACACATATAGAGATATTGACTCATCAGTAGTCGGTTATGCAGTCATCCGAATCGCTCATGAAAAAAATTAATCACATTTACTCACTTACACACCTCATTTATTCAAACACATAGTAACTCATAGTTAATATGTTAAAAAATCACCATTGCAATTATACACTCATTCATATAGTCACTCTCACAATCACTGACTCTTACATGTACATATTTATATACACCAACTCTCACATACAATGCCTTTTATTTTTTTACTTTGTTGAAAATGTACAACTAAAACATATATTTGCTCGTCAACACACAAATAAATACACTCAGTCACCCAAACAACTGTTTCCACATGCACTCTTAACCCTATACACCAAGTCAATCAACCATTCACATATCTATGCATAAAGTTACACACACCCCATCCTACCATACACAAACTCAGTGTCCCATACAAATACTCAACCAACTAATCAATAACTAATATACACACTCATGTAAGTGACCAACTGATGCAGCATGTTATACAATTTTCAATTCAATTCAATTCCTTTATTCGATTTTCATAAAGTTTCGAAAAAACATAAAAGTACAATATAAAAAATACACATTATGGGGCCAATTCCGATCCTGGAAAAACGCTGTACAAATCGTGTTATGGAGCGTTTTCCCCATACAACTCGTACTTGTAAGGAGGCCCCTACAACCTAGAAAGTGCGATCCGTACAAATAGACGCACTCCATACAAATTGTAAAAAAGACCATCCAACTCGTATATACAAGCGATTCCGATTTGGATTGCTCTGTACACGACGTTCCCATGTATTCCCGGCAGCAGTTTACAACCCAGCAAGTACGATTCGTACAAACGGCACTCCGAATGGCTCTCTTTTTACAAGAGCCAAAAAGTGCCGGAAAAACCTTGTACTCCCCGAAAACAGTACCAGACAGACCCCCTCATGTACGCGTCGAACACCCCATGAATACAGGGGTACGGTGCGTATGTACGGTGCGTACGGATGACAATGAAAGTGGGGTACGGTGCGTACATACACGATGAAGGGGTACTGGTCGTGTACGCACTATACAAGCACTGTACCCCAAATACACGTATGTACGCACCGTACCCCAAAATCACGTATGTACGCACCGTACCCCAAAATCGCGTACGTATGCACCGTACCCCAAAATCGCGTACGTACGGTGCGTACATGCACGATGTTGGGGTACGCACCATACACACGCCTCGCATGTGGGGGGACACTTGTACGCCTCAAACCCCTATACGACCCATACCCCGGTATGAGTCATACCCCCAGAAAGAGTCATACCAGGGTCCGAGGCGTATAGGGGTTTGCTTCGTTGCCCGGTACGAGTCAATCCCCGTATACAGGCCATTTTCCATACAAATCGTATGCTGACAACCCGGTACGTATCGTACTTGACGGGTTGGACAGCCTTTTTACAAATTATATGGTCTTTTTTACAAGTCCGTGTCGTACAGCTTTTCCCGATCCGATTTGTAAGGATCGGGCCGATCTGTATGTTTTTTTCCCGTACAATCGTACTACACGGGTTGGAAGGGACTTTTACAATTTGTATGGAGAAAAATACAACTCCTATTTGTATGGAAAATAAAAATCCAGGATCAGAATCGGCCCCTATTATATTTCAAATGTACATTTCATTTATTATTTACAATAAATAATTTAAAATATCTACTTATTCAGGAATTGAAATGCATTATACCATAAAAAAAAAAAAAACAACAAAGTTAAAAATCAGTAATTGGGAACAAGTGGCAGCTAATTCTAACATAGCTAAAGCGAACATTGATCGCCCTCAAGATATACAGCGTTAATCACTATTACACGTTTTTCCTATGCTTAATACAAATTTTCAAAAATCATGCAATATTATTCGCAAAACACTCTGTCTCAGAAATTGCAGTGCGATAACTGCTGGGCGGCATGATCTCAAACCAACATTTTTAAAAATTGGTTTTATCCATCTTCCCCGCAACTCTTTATACAGTTTGCAAAACAACACCACATGCATTGTCGATTGGACCGATACATCATCACAGGGACAGTATGGCAAAGCATTGGTCCAATCATTCATTTTAGGGAAGGTTATCAGATGATGGAATGTGTTCAACCTGAACCGTGTTAGAACAAACCTATCATATCCACTCAGATTGTAAGTAAGGTAAGGTTGCATTGTTAAAGTGGTTTGAATCATTAGGTTGTGCCGAACTGAACATTTATTTACTTCAATAAGTAATCTGAGCCCCTCCAGATGGCCCATGCACTGTTTTTTAAATGATTTCCCGGGAATCTGTACTATTAACGCTGGATTATGATAATGCTTTAGGAGACCAAGATCAGATAGAAACTTTTTCACATACATGAGCCACCCTATCTTATCAGCATTGTCAAGGGCAAGGCAGTCCTTCAGAAGCTCCCGATGTAATACTGTTTTTGGGGATGACCAGATACGTGGCACAGTAGGACTGGTTGTACCTTTATTGTATCAGTAATATAAGGTATTCCCAGTTCTACATGGCAATTGTACGTTGAGGTGTCTCGCGGAACTGCCAACAAATACCTCAAAAAGTAATTTTCCACTTTCTGTATGGCATCCACCCCACAAAATCCCCAGATTCCAGCCCCGTATATTGCTATACTAATGCATTTGGCTTGGTATGTCAGGAGCATTTCTACAGGGGCCTCTTGCCTAGCCTCTAGGAAAGTTACTTACATCTGTTGCCTCTAGCAAAGTTACTTACATCTGTTGCCACTGAGACACTATTTTTTTCCCACGGGCCCCCCGTATCGTTTTTGCCACTTTGTTTGCTTGATGTGAGGCTAAGGGTAGAGTGCCCGCTTCCCTTTTTTTAGCTTGAATAACACCCTCCCTTTCCTTCTCCTGCACTAAGTGTTGCTTGCGTGTGCGAACCTTCCCTTTCGGGGAAGTGGTTGGAATAGGTGTATTTGGAACGGTGACTACAGACAGTGAAATGTCTGCTTGCAATTGGGGCGACCTAGGGGAAACTTGTAATAAACAGTCAGGGGTTGGATCAAGACATGACTGGGGACCAACTAATGGGTCTTCAATCAAAGCAAAATGAGGTTCCATGGAAAGTCTCCTATGGGTGAGCTGTATTTCATGGATGTATGACGTTATAACGCATACTTTAACAACGCATACCTTTACAACGCTATTTTTACAACGCAGGAACCATTACAACGAATTACCATTACAACGCATTTTTTTACAACGCAATACTTTTACAACGCAATACCTTTACATCGTAAGTATTGGTAAGTATATAATATTTTTTTAAATGTAATTAATTAAATTTAATATAATTTATTTTAATTTAATATTATTTTTATTGTATTTGTACCCTGTATCCTTGTATTGGTAATTATATAATATTTTTTTTAAATGTAATTAATTAAAATTAATATAATTTATTTTAATTTAATATTATTTTTAATTTCTTTTTACCCTGTATCCATGTACCCCAAAAACCAAAACTTAGCCCTGAACCCTAAAAATACCCTTTTACCCAAAAACCCCAAACTGACCCTGAACCCTAAAAATACCCCTTTACCCAAAAACCCAAAACTGACCCTAAACCCTAAAAATACCCCTTTACCCAAAAACCCAAAACTGACCCTGAACCCTAAAAATACCCCTTTACCCAAAAACGTAAAACTGACCCTGAACCCTAAAAATACCCCTTTACCCAAAAACCCAAAACTGACCCTGAACCCTAAAAATACCCCTTTACCCAAAAACCCAAAACTGACCCTGAACCCTAAAAATACCCCTTTACCCAAAAACCCAAAACTGACCCTGAACCCTAAAAATACCCCTTTACCCAAAAACCCAAAACTGACCCTGAACCCTAAAAATACCCCTCTACCCAAAAACCCAAACCTTGCCCTGAACCCTAAAAATACCCCTTTACCCAAAAACCCAAACTTATAACATTTTTACTATAATAATATACTTACCAATACTTACGTTGTAAAGGTATTGCGTTGTAAAAATATTGCGTTGTAAAAAAATGCGTTCTAATGGTAGTTCGTTGTAATGGTTCCTGCGTTGTAAAAGTTGCGTTGTAAAAGTAGTCCGTTGTAAAAGTTTCGTTGTAATGGTAACATACCGTATTTCATGATTGAGAACAGACTCAGCCCGCAGGAGAAAAGCATCTAAAGTTCCCACAACCCTGGGACCCCCTGCCCCCTTACGATTGCCCTTACTCATAATGGATTATTGCAGGTTTGAATAAAACAGGCAGAGAAAGCACAATTGTTACAATTACCCGGAAACAGAAGGTCTGACATAAATGTTCTTACTGACCAAGGCCTTAAACACTCTGGATTGCAAATAAAAGAGAGGTGGCCCTGCCCTGCCTCCTCCTGGCTTCGATGGGCGCGGGACGGGCCCGCCCTTGGCCCAGGCTTTGCCCGGGCATGCCCGTGCACGTCCCGCGCTGCAGGAGCCCTGCTGCAGATTTAAGGCACCTCCTGGCGCTGTGCAACGGAGCGCCACGGGGACTCTGGGAAGTGTAGACCCGGGCGCACTTAACAACGATGTGGTCTCATTGCAGTCCCCCACGTACTGTTTCAATGCAGGGAAGCAGACTGGCATGGCAGCAGACAAGGGTAAAGGTGAGAATTGGGTCCCGCACTTCCTTTCAGAACTGCCACCCTGGGTACTGCTAGTCCTACTGTGAATCACATGGACGGTACTAACCCGCCTGAGCCCCAGGAAAAAGGGTAGCAGCCAACAGGGATTGTCCGGCCAGCCCCAGGCATCAGCTGGCACTCGTGAATACACACCAACTGCTGCGGTGTCAAGGAGGGGTACATACAACCATTGCTCACTGACCAACCACGGTAAACCCACCTCGGGGATGCGACGCCCGCATGTTATACAACAACAGAGACAGTGATGCACACATTCACATAGTTTAGTTACTAATTTATGTATTAAGTGACACTTTTATTTACTCACTTAAACAGACAGTCAGACAGGTACTAAATCCTCCATCCAGACAGTTACATATCCAGTCAATCTTCAATACAGATTGGTATATATATAATGCATAATTAAATTTCAAACTAAACCACATTCACTGCATGATGTCATCAGTGATGTGATTTGAGATGTCATCAGTGATGTCATCAGGGATGTCACTGACCATGTCATGAATGATGTAATATGTGACATCATCAGAGGTGCATTGCGGGCAGGCGAGTTATAGTTAGCAGAACTAACTATACCAGAGGAATTTCTATGTTTTTTTACAAGTGAAATGTCCAGCTAACTATAACACCCCTGAAACCTATGGTTTTTTCTGTGAATATATATATTCACTGAAAAAAACATAAGTTGTATTGACGTTATAGTTGGTTGGACATTTCACTCATACGAAACCCGAGCAATTCCGCCGTTATAGTTAGTTCAGCTAACTATAACTCACGCCCCCGCAATGCACTGCTGATGACATCACGTATTACATCATTCATGACATGGTCAGTGACATCACTGATCACATCACTGATGGCATCTCAAATGACATTACTGATGACATCATCCAGTGAATGTGTTTTTCCTTAAACTTTAAATATTTATTATATATAAACCCAGCTGTATTGAAGAATGAAATGGTTTAGTAGGTGTGTGACTGACTGTTTAAGTGAATGATTAAACGTGATTAAACATGTTTTACTGAACGCATTGGTTAGTGACTAAAGTGTGCGAATGTCTGTATCAGTCTTTCTGCTGTTGTATGAGCTGCTGCATGGTTGGCTCAAAAGCTACATTAGTGTCTATATGGGTTATTGATTGGTTGCCAGAGTATTTATATGGGTGTCTGACTGTGTGTGGCTGCGTGGGAGGTGTGTAACTCTGTGCGTACATGTTTGAGTAGTTGATTCACTGGGTGTATGGGTTCAAGAGTGCATGTGGAAACAGCTGTATGGGTGATTGAGTATGTGTATGGGTGTGTTACTGAGTGAATCGATGTCTCATTGGTACATGTCCAAGTAACTACATATGTAAAATGCAGTGTATGTGAGAGTTGAAGTATATAAATGACTATACATGAAAGTCAATGATTGTAATAGTGGCTGTATAGATGAGTGTACACTTGTATCAGTGCTTGTATAAGAGAGTATTTCTGCATTTTTTTCTGTTTACATAAGTAATGTATTGTGTGTATTTTCAGCTATAGCTTAGTAAATGGAAGTATGATTGATTCTTTGCCTGACTTACTAGGTGTGTGAGTAGCTCTGGTTGAGTGCTGGTGTGTGAGTGCCTGTGTAGGTGTTTGAGTCCATATGTTAGTGTTGTATTGATAAGTGACTGCTTGTATGAATGATTGTAATGGTGAATGAGTGGATGTACGTGTAGACCTAACAATCAGTGACTAGATATGTAGTAAGTGGCATTGGTGTGTCTATGGTTTCAAAAATGGTATTCTGTATTTTAGAGACGGTGTATCAAAGGTTATATTGAGGTGTGAGAAGGTGCATCAGATTGTCACAAGAATGATGTCATCAGTGATGTCATCAGAGATGTCATTTGAGATGTCATCAGTGATTTCACTGACCATGTCATGAATTATGTAATATGTGATGTCATCAGCAGTGCATTGCGGGGAAGTGAGTTATAGCTAGCTGAACTAACTATAACAGCGGAATTTGTCTGGTTTTGTAGGAGTGAAATGTCCAACTAACTATAATGTCAATAAAACCTATGTTTTTATTCAGTGAATTTCAATTTTTTAAGTGTTAATTTCTAACTAGAACATCCCTGAAACCTATGTTTTTTTCAGTTAATTTCAATTTTTTTTTAAATGGTAATTTCTAACTATAACGTCCCTGAAACCTATGTTTTTTTCAGTGAATTTCAAAGGTTTTTTAAATGCTACTTTCTAACTATATGTTCCCTAAAACTTACTATTAATAATAACGAGTACTGATATTAGTAGTTAGGCCATGCCATAAGTACACGCTAACTATAATGTCAACAAAACCTATTTTTTTTCAGTGAATTTCAATGTTTTTTCAAGTGTTAATTTCTAACTGAAAAATCCCTGAAACCTATGTTTTTTTCAGTTAATTTCAAAAAAAATTTAAATGGTAATTTCTAACTATAACGTCCCTGAAACCTATGTTTTTTTCAGTGAATTTCAAAGGTTTTTTAAATGCTACTTTCTAACTATATGTTCCCTAAAACTTACTATTAATAATAATAGCGTGTACTGATATTAGTAGTTAGGCCATTCCATAAGTACGACTAGTAACTGGATGATTATAGTGCTGTAAAGAGAGCGCATGGTGTATTTATAAGTGCTTTGGTATTGGCAAAGTGATGTCATAAGTACACCATGCTAGATGGGTTATTGGAGAAGTACATGGGGACTGACAGGGTAATTGCTAGAGTGCATGGGTACTACCAGGGTATTTTGAGGAGTGAATGAGTAGTATGTGCCTCCTTAGAAGTCTGTATGGATAGTGCATAGACAATTGTAGCACTGCTTGTGTTAGTGCTTGGGCTATTGTCTGAGTACATCAGCAGTGACTAGATGATTACAGTACTGCAAGGAGAGTGTATGCTGAATTTATAAGTACTTGGGTATTAGTAGAGAGATTTCATAGTGTATAGTACAGGCTGGGTAACTGGAGATGGGCATGGGGAGTCACCTTTTCTTTGATAGACTGCAAGGTTAGTACCTGGGTGGATTAATCTTGCCTGTTTTCAAGTAGATATGACAATGAATATTAATATAATGTCACTTTTTTTTAAAATGCAAACTTAAAGTATTTTAAACTTTGGTAGTAAGGTTTGTAAAAAAGAAGAACAAAATCTGGTATTACATATAATATACTTTTCGCAACACAATATAAGTATACAATTACATCACATATTCATGTTGCCATTTTTTCTGTCTTCAGATTGTATTGAATGTCACCATAAACAGTGATTTCAATGTTAATCATCAGATGCCAGCGGGCAAAAAAATACAATCAATAAGATTGTTAAAAAAACATACTTCTCTTCAAAATATCTACAACCAACGCAACTTGGTACTTACATTTTCACAAATAAACATCCTTAGTTACATAGTATATAATACAAGATCAGATATATCACCACCTTCTTTTGAACACAATCTTTCAAACGCAATATGAAAGAATGGAATTAATCATTGAAACCGTAATTACGAATATCTTCCCTATTGGCTGAATGATGTTACTGAAAATATTCCATTGAGCGTATACAAAATAAACTTTGGAATTCATATACACACCTTCCCAATAGGCTGAATGATGTTTCTGAAAATATTTGCAATGAGGATATCCAACATACACTTCTAAAATCATATTCACCTGTTTCCAATAGGGTGAATGATGTTTCTAATATCAGTTGTAGTGGAAATATCCAAAATATACTCAGTAATTCATATTGATATCTTCTTAGAATTTTGGCATCAAAAATATTAAGTATGAATTTGGAAATTCATTAGGCAACCGGAATTTGTACTACAAATGAGCATCATTACATAGTGTACATCCTTTATTGCATTTTAAATAGACAGAAAAGTGTCCAAATGTTGAAGTTTGTCCATCGTGGAAAACAATAGCCTCTGTTTTAAAAGTTCTTCCTGAAATTGACACTTGACCTGCCACAACATTTTTCATTTTGGTTTCCAATGTTGCTCTATCTGCTCTACAACGTTGCAGCATTAAAATAATATATTATCCACAACTTTCTATAAATAACATAACATTTCCGATTTGCACTGAGTATATTCCATATGTTGATTAGCTGACTTTACTAGTTAGTTGAAAGACACTGTTTTAAAATCTGGCTTTGTAAAATATATGAATCGTTCAGTGACTATTTTAGTGGCAGATGAAAATGAACAGTTGTCACATCTCTGAACCCATCTGTAGCTTAGTCCAGACAGATCTTCAATTTGTATACATTCATCTTCTAATCCTGCAAGCATAAACATAAGAAATTCCTGAGCATCTTGCGGTGCATTCTGTGTAAATTGTGAAGAACCAGAACATATATCCAGAAGATTACGCACATTAAAAGCAGTATGGATTTTCATTTTATCAGGTTTCAACTTCTCAAAAATATAATGTAACAAAGAACAATTTTTTTTTCTTGATTTTCAATAATTGCATGCTGTAGATTTTCTAAAAAAAAGACAACATTCACGATTACATTAGCATAGCAGTTGATACCTGAACTATTTTCGGACTGATATCCTACAATATTAACAATCGTGTGCCCTTCTATTTCATTTCCTGACTCATCATTCTTTTCAATTCTTTTTTTCTTTGCAACCTCAGTATAATCTTTATCATATTTTTGTTTTGGACGTATTAAACGTTTTTCATAAATAGGATATTCACCTAAGTTAGGAGCATACAGTCTTCTTAACCTATTGTGCTCTTTTACACAATTTACATCTGCACTAACCTTTTGCTCATCAAAATCAATCAAATACAATCCTGATAACATTCTTACTAGAGACATTGCAGCATAAGCCATACCCTCTTTAAACACAGAACTTCCAATATTTACCAAAGCATTGTCTACACTTAAACCTTGAGATTTATGAATAGTCACTGCATTTGCTAAACAAACAGGAAACTGTTTTCTGCAAAAATACTAATCTTTTACAAGCAAGAAACAAACACAACAGCATCCAATTTGTTTCACCTCTTCAATCTGATGAAATGTAATCTTCAAAAATTCAATCTCATCTCTATTTGCATAACTACCAAAGTCAACAACTTTACCCATTGCTCCATTTACTAAACCTTTTTCAACATCTAAATTATGCCATAATATTATCCGTCAGTTTAAAGAGACATGTAAGATCTTTTCCAAACCAGCAGTCTTAGATATTGATTTTTCTAAAGAGTCTAATTTAACTGCAATTTCTCCGACCAAAGAATAGTTACTCATTCATGTTCTATTTTATAAACAGCTACCATTTTCATTATTGGTTCATTTTCCAGCTTCAACAGTTCCTCATTGAATGTAGAGCATTCTTTCAGTGTTGGCATAAGGCAAATTATAGATTCCTTTTCTGCAATTCTTCAGTAGATTGTTTCAGCCGCAATATTTTCTGTTGGAAACAAGTTTTTTAGTAGCTGACTTTCTAAAGCATTTTTTCCATCCTTTGTTAAGACATCAATTCTAATATTTTTAAGAATACTTCCATAATCTTCATCATTTGCTTGTCACATGTTCTTGATAAGTTCCTAATATTCAAAATAATTCCAAATATTTACATTTCCTATACTTCCCAAATATTTATTTGTGTCTTCATGAAGAAGGGTTTTAAAAACAGGTTGGCCTTTCAAAGGTATAAGTTGTAGTAGATCACCAAATTCAATTACATGTTTTCCTCCAAATAAAACATCGTAATTTGTTTTTAATATCTGCTGCATCATCAAATGTACATACGCAACCATTAAATTTGAGACCATGCTTACAACATCAATTACCAGAAGTTTCATTTTCTTTAGTACTCTTGAAACTTTGAAACAAGCTTCTCCAGATAGCTTGTGATATTCCAATTTATTTTCATGTTCTATTGGTAATATAAGTAGACAATGTAATGTAATCCCTTTAATGTTGTGTGCTTCTAACCCAGTTGGAGCATTTACAACACAAGACAAATGTGAATCTTTTCTTTTCTGTAGATAACTTGACAAACATTTTATCAAGAAACTTTTTCCCGTTCCAACTTGTCCACTGATGTACATATGAATAGGTCTAAAGGATGTACATTGGCAATCATTCTTGTCATGCAGTAATTCATGTTCTATCTGTTGTGCAACTTGGTGATATATTTCTTTCTGTTTAGTATTCAGATGTTCCTCTAAATTTTCCAAATCAATATTGTCCTGTTGTGCTTGCTGCATCACCGTTTCCACTTCACTCATTGCTCTTGCTGCTTCATTTTCAAGTATGGCTTCTCCTAGTGGATCTTGACTTTGTGGAGCAGAACCCAGACTATCTTGAGAACTATCTCTAGCTTTTTCGGCTACAATAGTTTTTTCTTGATTAATCTCTGTTCAACATTTGGAGATGATTTGGAAAAATTGTACATTCAATGCTATCTTTATATGCATTGAAAGAATCCTCATAGCAGTCAAAATCTCCAAGTAATTCCATTTCAGACCGCCAAGGTTTGAAGAAATGCAGAAGTGCTAAATAGAAAAATTATTTTTTATCTGGAGTATCACAACTTAATTTCCTGTGATTAATCAGATTTCTTTTGTCATGCTTTAACAAACATCCTTCAGATCCAATTACAGCATATTTTCTTTCATTTATATTTTCTGTGACATTTAAAAAAAACTATAGTGTTGCAGTATTTCATATAGACATATGTTTTCGAGGTATGGACTTCTATTTGGATAGTATGTATCCAACATATTTGTTTTCAAAATATCTGTACTTTCCGGTTCATTCAGTGCCAAGTATTCAATTTCTTGTCCAGATTTCAAAACTCGATTTCGTGCTGCAGCAAGACCAGGACGTATCCAGATGATTCCTCTTGACTTTGAATATAAATTTGCAGATGTTAATTGATCCGAACATTCATAAGATCCAATTTCACGATGTGAAAGCATTTTCAAGCTGAAGCTGTACAATTTTTTGCTAAGTGTCTTCTCCTGCGAAATTTCCTCCCACATTTCTTTCAATTCTGTCTTCTCAGACTTGGTAATATATGATGTGACATAGCGAGCTACAGCAATTAAGTTATCTGCAACATATTGTATGTCCATATTTGCAATCCACATCTTCAAAATCACCAGATTGTAATCATTAATGTACTTCGATTCTTCTGCTCTTTTTAAATTGCTGACATAAAACTGTTCACTCTTCCTTTGGAAATAACTGGAGGTGGAAAGCCAAATCGACATTTTGTAAAAAAATGTATCCTTTGAGATATTTGCGTTGACAATACTTTCCACATCGATGACTCTGAAACCGTAAAACTTGCTGTTTTAAGATATTTTCTCCTCTTGTTTTTGGAATCGCACAGGTAACATACTCTTCAATAAAAGATAAAACAGTCTCATCCGAATCAGTTCCAAATTTGGGTACATTTTTGATCCATAAAAGCATATGTATATGAGGAGAACCTCTAGCTTGGTATTCTTTTCTCCGAAAAAAATCAATAACTTTGCCAATAGGTGGATTTGTTTTTATTACAGATGAAAGACATCATAGCTTCAAACCTATGATTAAAATAACTGCAAACATTTACAGGATCCAGGGAACACAGTTCTCCAGCTGTCTTCAATTCAATATTTTCTTTATTCGAATTTGCTTCTCAGAGAAAATCCAGTAAATCATCCCATGTCTACTCAGCACAACTAAGTGTAACAAACCAAGTAGGGGTCCCTAATTTTCTTAACATACGTTTTAATTCCCCATGACGTTGATATCAATATTCATTTATGCCACGTTGACATGCCATCTAATTAATTAACTGTGATTCTAAATGTTCATCTATTTCTTCAACTTTGTCCATAAATTCCTTTGCAGAAACATGTAAAAGATGCATTCCTGTTTTTAATATATGGTTGACTGCATATAAAAGGGCAGACAGATCACTCTCAAATAAAAGATGAAACAAAAATAGAATACACTGATGAAATCTTGGATCTTCTGAGAACAGCCGTAAAGTATGATATTCTGCAGCTGGAATCTGAACTGGTCGTTCATCATATCTTCCACCTTTTCCAGTAGGGAACAGCTGTGGAGAACAAGAAGCTTCCAAACTTTTTTCCCATACACTCATGGGAGTTCCTTTTGCTTTTTTCATCTGGAACAATTCAATAGTATCTCCTATCAGTTCTCTTGAATGTATAGGGTGTATTGTATAATGTTCATACATTTCTTCTTTTCTTGAGGTCTCCACTTTTTCTATTTGTCCACTTGAAATCTGTGTTTCTATAAGGATAGCCACATATGTATTTAAATCTTTAAGTAAGTTCTGAAGACATAGCAACTAATTCTAAGTCATTATGGACAGCTCTAGTTAGCATTTTGCTTTCTTCTAATTTATTGTAACAATATTTACAAATACATTGTATAGTACCTAACTCAAAACGACCTTCCACAAACAGATAAGCAGCAAATTCTCTCAATTTATCATTGTTTTCCTCTTCACTTTTTAAAAACACATCTACATTCCTAGTTCGAATTTTATAAGGAGTACGTCAGCAACAAATACAAACATAGAGGCCTATGAGGATGGCGGCCGGAAACGTGTTCCGTCCGCCATGGTCGTGGCAAAAATACTCCCGACCGCACCGCGGATAATCCGCGGTTGCGATTATGATATTTCTGTCAACAAACACTGACCGCGGCGGATGGATCACATTAAACACCGTCCGTGGCGGATGGATCACACCAAAGACCGCCGTAAGTGGACGGTACCACAGAAACACCCTCCGCCACGGACGAATTGACCACGGAAACAGGCCCAACCTCCACAATACCTGCGGAGGGTCTGGCCGCACAATTAGGATAAAGCCGCCATCCCAACGGAACTCACCACCTCCCTCGACCGCCGCGGAAACAATGCTACGACAAACGGAGCATGACTGCGGAAGGACCAAACGAACATCATCCCTGCCGTCAAACCGATTGTAAAATGGCGGACGGAAGTAAATAGAAAACACACTAAACAGGACACACACCCACATGAAACACCCACCCCCAACAACTACACGCACCAATGACACCCCCCCCCCCAAGCACAAACAAAAGCACCCAAGTCACCACACCCACAGAACACCTGACTGGCAAAAACCATTGGGACACAACAACCACACAGAGTATAAAATGAATCCCTCCCATTACCACAATCCTTTGCATCACAGCATAGCTGCAAGAAAGAGGCAGAATAGCACAAACAGCAGACACACACACACACACACACATACAACGTGCACACCAACACACCCACCTCACAAACCCCCACAACACCATCCCTACATACCACACACCTGCACACCCCACCTCACCCCACCAACTCCTTGCACATCACACACCATGGCACCCAAGAAAAACCCCAAGTTCACAGACAGTGAGTTGAAGGTCATGGTGGATGAAATCATCCGTGTCGAACCACATATGTTCGGTACCTTAGTCCAGCAGACCACCTTGGCAACCAAAACCAACATGTGGGACAGGATAGTGACCAGAGTGAATGCGTCAGGGACCGTGCCACGCACCAAACACGAGATCCAGAGGTGGTGGCACGACCTCAAGGCAATGGTGAAAGGCATCAGGGCCAAGAACCCCCTGCGGGCACAACACACTGGTGGCGGCACTCCCCCGGAGACTATACCATTTGCCGAATGGGAGGAGAAGGTGCTGGGCATACTGCACCCTGAGAGCATGGAAGGAATCGAAGAGTGACTTGAGGCTGGTAAGTACAAACCAATGACCACTATCACACTGTCATGGTCTGCCTTGCACAACTGCCAAGACACATCTCCCAGGATCCAATCCATGCATGTGGACCACACAGTCACCCAAATGTGAATTCCTGGCCTCAAATTCACCCACCATGGCCAACCACAAATGTTGCCTCCTACGTTCCCAGGCTTGCATGTTGTCAAAGGAGCCAACACCACAACTCCCAACAGGCCCACATGTCTACAGGGAGGTTGGTGGTGGGTGAGGGTGTATGAGACCAGCACTACAACTCCCAACAGGCCCCCATGTCCACAGGGAGGGTGGTGGTGGGTGGGGGTGTGTGAGACCAACACTACAACTCCCAACAGGCCCCCATGTCCACAGGGAGGGTGGTGGTAGGTGGGGGGGGTGAGAGACCAGCACTATAACTCCCAACAGGCCCCCATGCCTACAGGGAGGTTGGTGGTGGGTGGGGGTGTGTGAGACCAGCACTACAACTCCCAACAGGCCCCCATGTCCACAGGGAGGTTGGTGGTAAGTGGGGGGGGGTGTGAGACCAGCACTACAAGTCCCAACAGGCCCCCATGTCCACAGGGAGGGTGGTGGTGGGTGGGGGGGGTGAGAGAGGTGGGGGGGTGAGAGACCAGCACTACAACTCCCAACAGGCCCCCATGTCTACGGGGAGGTTGGTGGTGGGTGGGGGTGTGTGAGACCAGCACTACAACTCCCAACAGGCCCCCATGTCTACAGGGAGGTGGTGGTGGGTGGGGGTGTGCGAGACCAGCACTACAACTACCAACAGGCCCCCATGTCCACAGGGAGGGTGGTGGTGGGTGGGGGTGTGTGAGACCAGCACTACAACTCCCAACAGGCCCCCATGTCTACAGGGAGGTTGGTGGTGGGTGGG
This sequence comes from Lissotriton helveticus, assembly GCF_964261635.1. Lineage (NCBI taxonomy): Eukaryota > Metazoa > Chordata > Amphibia > Caudata > Salamandridae > Lissotriton > Lissotriton helveticus. Next base: position 1,960,534,466 of record NC_136063.1, on the reverse strand, counting down.
GTTGTGTGAGACCAACACTACAACTCCCAACAGGCCCCCATGTCCACAGGGAGGGTGGTGGTGGGTGGGGGGGTGAGACCAGAACTACAACTCCCAACAGGCCCCCATGTCTACAGGGAGGTTGGTGGTGGGTGGGGGTGTGTAATACCAGCACTACAACTCCCAACAGGCCCCCATGTCTCATCCAAGAGCAAGATGGAGTTCACCCACAATTTGCTGACCAGTGCATCTCCTCCTTCAAACCTACAGGTAGGTAGCCATCTTCACAGGGGCACCATCCAATAGCAGGACCGGACCACACATATCCAAGTATTGTCTCCCCACCTCCACACCACCATATTGCCCAGTACTGTCTACCACACCAACATGATGACACCAACAACCATGTCTTGATTCCATAGTAATTTGTAATGTAACAACAAAAAACCTGTCATGTCCACAGCATTGATTCTGAAATTCTTATCCCTCAGGTGATCGCAACTTGACAGGCGAAACCAGCAACTGCCAGCACCAGTCGCCCCCCTCACAGCCAGGACTCTCTGGTGAAGATCCCATGGACACCTCGGGTGCAGAGGACGATGCTGGCCCAAGCACACTCCCAGGGCCATCAGGCTCCCAGGACATCCCTCCCTCCACCACCTTGGCCAGTGTCACAACACCAACACCTGTCATTGTGAGCATTGCACCTACCACCACCAACACCACCACCACTCCTGCCTGTGCCACCCTGCCTGACCCATTGTCCGATGATGGGCCATCGACATCGCAGGCTAGCAGGGAGAGTGGACGGGGGAGGACACAGGTGAGGCCACACCTCACAAACAGAAGTGCAGGTGCTATGCGAGGCCGGGAACGGGACCCATCCATCCTGGGACCGAGACCCTGGATGCCATCGCCAGAGTCCATGCCTCCAATGAGCGGATGCAGGCACAGGCGGATCGGGCGCACCAAGACTCGCTACAGAACTGCCAACTGTTGTGGTCCATGGACACCCGCATGGGTCAAATTGTTGACCTCATGGGGCAGCAAACTGCTCTTTGGAGGGAGTGGTTATCCCGCGCCACACCACCTCCCCCTCCCCCAAGTGCCCAACGGGACAGGTCACCAACACCACCGCCACCATCCCCTGATGACACTGACAGGGAGGTCGTCCCAGAACAACCTGCCCCCACAGCTGTCTCCGCTCCGGCTCCAAGACGGAGGGGCCGTCCGAGGCTGGATCCAGCTGAGAGCAGTGGCAATGCACCATCCACCCGCTCGAAGAGAGGCCAACACTGACTTCACCCATCCTTGAGCCTGCCATTCACTCTGCCAACTATCCTGCCCCACAATGCAAAGCATTGGCACACGTCTGTTGGACTAGGTGTACATCACAGAATGTGGTGTTCCCATGGTGTTTTCATCTGCCATGACCTTCAACTCTCACTTCCCCCCAACACCTATTTGTAAATATGCACTAACAGTAATCCACATCCTGTAAATAAACACCTCGTAAACACTCAATGCTGTGTGACCTCCATGTATTAATCACATGTTTGTCTTATTAGTTGTCATTACCAGGTGCAGGGATCAATGTTCTTGAGAATCATGCCTCTGTGGAGGTGACCTAGGGATAATGAGAGAACAACAAGCACAGGTCAGGAAACTGAATCACACACATCACACCACACCGTACCGCAACATCCCACAAACCACACTCATCACTAATTAAGTGGATCACAGGACACACATCATGGAGCAATGCATGTACACCATCTCACACACCCATTGGCGAAAAGAAAATACCAGAACAGGCAGCATTCACACACCACATCTACACTTCACCAGAAAACATACATCACGCATTGACCAGCAGCACAAGAGGTAGTTACTCACATTCAAGGAAAGTAGCGAGCAATGATCTGGCGCCTCTGGTCCACACCTTCTTCCTCCCCACTATCCTCATCAGTGGATATGGGTGGGATGGGAGGCGGAGCAACCTGCATTTCAATATTATTGCGCAAGGCCAAGTTGTGGAGCATGCAGCATTCAATCACTATTTTGCATACTTTGCCTGGTGAGTATGGCAGGGCCCTTCCGGTTTTATCCAGGCAGCGAAACCTAGACTTCAGCAGTCCAAAACAAAGTACGTTCCACCACCCGACGTGTCCTCCCATGGGACTCATTATAACGCATTTCACCAGGGGTAGTAGGATTCCGTATGGGGCTTAGCAGCCGCAGGCGGTTTAGGTACGCAGAGTCGCCTAGGTGGGGGGATGACAGACACACACATCATTACCAGGATTGGTGGGAACAGCATGGCACACATGCAACACAGTAGTCCTCACAGCACACTCACCTACAAGCCACGCACGTTCTTGACGCAGATTAGCCATCAGTTGGGGGACAATGCTGCTCTGCAGAATGTGGGAGTCATGTGCGGACCCGGGAAATCAGGAACGCACATGGGAGATGATGTTGTCAGCCAGGCACACCACTTGCACGTTGATTGAATGGAAGTGCTTCCGATTGCGATAGACGGGTTCACGTGCCTGGGTTGGAATGAGACCAATATGTGTGCCTTCAATGGAACCCACTACGTGTGGGATCTGGCCCAGGGCATAGAAGTCACCTTTCACTGCAGCCAGCTCTGACGGATGTGGGAAATGGATGTAATCATCCTTGTAATGCATCATGGCATCCAGCACATCCCGCAGTACCATGCTGAACATGGATTGGGACATCCCCCCAGCATGACCAACTGTGTACTGGAAAGTGCCAGTTGCGAAGAAGTGAAGTGCCACCATCACCTTTGCTGTGGGTGTAATAGCTCCTGGATATGTCCTGCGTGGCTGCAGATGAGGTGCCAATTGGGCTACAAGGTCCTGCAATCTCCGTCGGTCAAGCCGGAATTTGCGGATTACTTCCTCATCAACCATGTCCTCCAGCACAGTGTATGGTCGATGCACATTTGGAGCCCTCCTGTGTGGGAGTAGATGGTAGCAGATGTCAATTGACCAACACCGCAGAGCTGTGCCACACTATCACATCTTGGCCAACACAATACAAATGATACATGTTGCAGACACTAATTGCATGTGTGACGTGACCGAAATATAAGGCACTACAGGTAACTACACACACAATGTTCACCCCCAAACAACATCCTGTGTGCAAACATGTCCAATGTAACGTGCACACATGTTGAAAGAAGAGCCAACATCACATGACTGAGGGCCCAAGTGTGGACAAGCGTCCCCACAGACACATATGGACGTGCACACACAACACGAACATGGAACACACCCTCCTTGTCTTCATGCACCCATGACCCCACCTACAATGCTGGGCATCCTCACATGACATGCATGGGCCCACATAAACAAAAAGGAGGGAGAAGGAGGTTAAACCAGACCAGGTCGGCCTCCAGTCTGTGTACGAAATACAGGGACCTTATGTCAAAAGTCCAGAGACCTGGTTGGTGATTTTATGGTTACTGCTTACTAAGTCAGTGTGTACCAAAAGATGTATAAGAAAGAAAAATTTCTTTCTAGAGTCCCCTCACTCACCGGGGTTGCCCCACGGTGACATGCTTCATCATTGGGGCCATCCCAGTTCTCTACGAAAAGGGGCGTGCTGCGACAAGGCGACTACGCTGGAGCACTGGTTTTGTGAGATGACTATGTGTGGTGCAAGTGTGATGATGGTGGAGTGGGTGTGGGATTAAAAATACCGTGCTAGTGGGCCTCAACAATTTATTTCGCTCCTAGTGTGGTATAAAAAATTAAAAAGGGGTAACACTGTATTCCAACTTTTACTGAGTTAGATCAGTGTCAAGGTCAACATGTTTCAAGCTCCCCCAAGCTTTTCTTCAGGACCATACAGGGTCCAGCCCTGTATTGCCACTCCTGTTTCCAAATGAAAAAAGTGTTGCTAAAAACTACTTATTTACAATGAACGCTGTTGTTAATAAAACATGCGTGTTGTACATACGTTTTGTATTTCACTTCGGTTTCTGGAAAATAGAACAACAATTGTTAAATAATGGACAACCCCTTCCAAGAAGGGGAACAACTCACAAGCATCTCAATCCAACTAGGGCGTGAGTGTGCCCTTGGCATCATATTGACGCGTGCTGGTTTTCAAACCGGTGTAGGAAAATAAATCACTGTGAATAAAGTGGTTTAGTGGTTTCACACACACAAACATATAGACTTAATGTGACTATTGACAAGACACACAACATATACACACGAAATAATATGGCAGATGGTCATATTTACATAAAAGAGTGTATGGTTACACCCCATGGTCTTAGGTAAGGGCAGGGACGCCTCGTGGAAACATTGCTGAAAAAGGATTATCAAAGTTCAGAGTTAGCAGGTTCCTTTCTTGTTTGCCCATTCAGAATTGCCGACTTCCTTGCAAAATAACACAGTCCATGCACTTACTTCCTATCGGCAGACCTGCTCGGTACTACCTGGTAGCTTCCTCACCCGACCGCATACTAATCTGAGACCGGGCTCGCGGTGTATTTAAAACGCGTGAGCTTCCGGGTGGCGGGGCAGCCTCTGTTATGCTAGAGCGCTCACTTGGGGCGGCCATCTTGGTGGGATGCGATCGCGCTTGGCGCGAGTGTGAATTAAAAACAGTGATTATTACCGAGTAATGCCGGGTTCTGGGGTAGGAAATAATTTAGAGCGCTACTGTGGACTAGGGCATTTTTGTACATTAATTTAGAACACAGGTTTTTTTCTCGGGGTTGGCGAGGTTATTTAGATGGATTATGCATATTTATGAAGGGACGGGTATCGTAGCTTTGGCAGATAAGAAGGCTGGTACCTATCTTGTCTGGAAAGGCTGTGCTGGGTGTCTCGGTATAGTGGGAGGCGGTATTAATGGTGATAGAGTTTGCTTTATCCCATGATATTTAAATGTGGTTTAGACTATCCCACATCAATCATTAGAGAAACTATTTATGGGCGAAAACCTGTGTTCTAAATTAATGTACAAAAATGCCCTAGTCCACAGTAGCGCTCTAAATCAGTAAAAGTTGGAATACAGTGTTACCCCTTTTTAATTTTTTATACCACACTAGGAGCGAAATAAATTGTTGAGGCCCACTAGCACGGTATTTTTAATCCCACACCCACTCCACCATCATCACACTTGCACCACACATAGTCATCTCACAAAACCAGTGCTCCAGCGTAGTCGCCTTGTCGCAGCACGCCCCTTTTCGTAGAGAACTGGGATGGCCCCAATGATGAAGCATGTCACCGTGGGGCAACCCCGGTGAGTGAGGGGACTCTAGAAAGAAATTTTTCTTTCTTATACATCTTTTGGTACACACTGACTTAGTAAGCAGTAACCATAAAATCACCAACCAGGTCTCTGGACTTTATGCATGGGCCCACAACAGGCGACACACATACACATACACAGAATGCATGTATACCCCCATCATTGCTACTCGCACACACAAACCACACACTCACAACAGCTTCTGAATGTGGGTACACAGCCTTGATGTACTGTGTAGATGTGTACAAATAGAAACGTGTGACCTCTAAACCAAGACATCAACACATAGCCATGCACATCTGACGCAACTTGGGCTCACATCACTGGCCTTTGTCAACCACTGGCAAGGTCAATAGTATGACCACACATGCAACAAATGGACATGAATGACACACGTGGACACGGGCCATTGACTTGACATAATGATTCTGGATGCATTCCTTACATGTCATGACACACATGTACAACTATGAACATTACATGTGTGCAGAGACATGCAGTGTGTGTACACACGCCATCCAGGTACACCTTCCCCCAACACAGAAGATGATCCTTGATACTGCAATTGTGCATAACATATGCTGCATGGTCAAGGACCATCACGGTCACACCCTGCCAAACGCATGTGCGCACTACTGCGACGGTGCATCTTTTGATAATCATCACTCACTGGCATCGCAATGGCGGAGCAGGCATTCCGCGGGGGCGGGGCAGGCTAACACATACATTTGAATGTGCAAGTGGAAATGGCAGTTGGCACCCCCCCTTACAGTCACATTGCAGCACCCACTGCAGGCCCTGGCCGGTCACCCACTGCCGGTCCTGGCCGGTCACCCACTGCCGGCCCTGGCCGGTCACCCACCGCCAGGTGCTGGCAGTGGGTGACTGGCCAGCACCCGGCGGTGGGTGACCGGCCAGGGCCGGCGGTGAGTGACTGGCCAGGGCCATCCATGCCAGGGTGACATCAATACACAGGGCGGTCACCCACCGCCAGCACCCGGCGGTGGGTGACCGGCCAGCACCCGATGGTGGGTGTCCAGCCAGGGCCATGCATGCCAGGGTGACATCAATACACAGGGCTGTCACCCACCGCCAGCACCTGGCGGTGGGTGACCGGCAGGCACCCGGCAGTGGGTGACTGGCCAGGGCCGGCGGTGGGTGACCAGCCAGGGCCATCCATGCCAGGGTGACATCAATGCACAGGGTGGTCACCCACCGCCAGGACCCGGCGGTGGGTGACCGGCCAGTACCCGGCGGTGGGTGACCAGCCAGAGCCGGCGGTGGGTGACCGGCCAGGGCCGGCAGTCTGCGGTGGGTGCTGCAATGTGACTGTAAGGGGGGGTGCCAACTGCCATTTCCACATCCACATTCAAATGTATGTGTTAGCCTGCCCTGCCCCCGCGGAATGCGTGCTCCGCCATTGCGACGCCAGTGAGTCAATCGTTTCAAATGATGCACCATCGCGGTAGCGCACACATGCGGTTGCCGGTGTGTGACCTTGACGGTCCTTGCACATGTAGCCAATGGAAACAGGTAGCGCGGGGCGCGTAAGTGAATTCAAAAATAGCGGAAGCCATGCAATGCCACACCAGGGCCAGTCATTGGCTCATTTTGAGTGTGGCATCCCGTAAAAACCAATTGCTGCAGACGTGTGCCACTGATATCAGCTCAGGGCCCTATAAATGTGTGAATTTCAGCAGCACACATTCACTGCTTCCAGCCACTGCTGCCTGCACCCATCACCTCTACCTGCTGCTGCTGAGCACTCCACCAACTGCTGCCTGCACCCATCACCTCTACCTGCTGCTGCTGCCCACTCCACCAACTGCTGCTGTTGTGCCACAGTCCTGGACCTTGCCATGCCGAGAGTTGGAGAGGTCCAGTCTCGTCCCTTCACCGCAGCAGAGCTGGAGTTCCTTGTGGACGGTGCGCTCCGCCACTATCAACGGCTGTACGATGCCCCCGGACAGGTGGTAAGTGCAGTGGGGGACATGTTGGTGCGCATGAGGTGGTCACTGACTCCTGGCCCCTGCAATCTTGGCGGTGTGCTGTGGGACCTTCACATATGTTGTACTGTGCATGGCTGCAGAAAGATATGAGTAGCTCCTATCTGTGTGAATGGGAAACTGTCCACTGACTTGCCCCATCTTGTCTCCCATCATGGTAGGTCAAGCTACACCTTCGCTAGGCCGTGTGGCGGACCATTGCACGTGATGTACGGGCAGTGGGTGTGTGCAATAGGCGACACACACACACTGCCACAAGCGGTGGGACAACATCTCCAGGTACAGCAAGAATGTGGCGGAGATGACACTGGGGCTGATTCCAAGATCATCCCGGCTTGCACGACATACCATGACCCCTCTAATGTTCTGTATCATAGCTGTGAAACATCCTGACCTGTCCGCCCGGTTGAGAGGGGAGCAGCAGCAAACTAGCGGTAAGCACACTGAATGGGTTTGTGACTTGTGAGTGCATGCATGTATTGCTGCTCGGACACAGTAGTGACATCAGTGGTGTATCTGTTGTGCTACAATTGCGTGTTGGTGCCATTAGCGGAGTGAGCGTTGGCATCCATGTCAGCCAGTTGGACATACCAGTTGAATTGTAGTGCAGGGTCCACGGACATGCAATTGAGGTCTGGGGTCCCATGGCATTACATGTGTGGTGGTCTGCATGCACTTGCCCTGTTTATTTGATGTACATGTTTCACTGGCACCCACGTTTCCTTGACATGAGGATGTGTGGTAGGGGTGGTTCGTGTGCAGGATGGGTGCTACATGTTGGTCAGCAGTCAAGGAAGTTTGGCTTTTTGAATTTGCAGTACGTGAGTGTGGCAATTATGTATACCTCTTTTCTCTCTTTTTCAGCTTTGGACGAGGGCACTGACCCACAAACGACGGAGCTTAGTGGTGGCAATGCATCCGGATCTGAGATCGCACACACGCAGAATGAGACTGAAGAGAGCAGCCCCGGAGAGGGTGACAGAACTGTCCCTGAGGACTCACATGTGGAGAGCCCATCGTCCTCCCCTTCAGGCAGTGGTGGTGAGTCTGCACTGTTGGTGGAGACATGGAGTGTACAATCTACACCTTCAGTAGGTACACGGCACACTGGGCCCACACTGCCACCTACTGCAACAAGTACTGCTCGTGCTCGCCAGAGTAGGGGGAGCAGAGTGGCCTTCGTTGCAGGCACCGCTGCTCCTGCCCATGTGACACAAACTGCCCTAAGTGCTGAGGCGGTTGATCTGCTGCGACAGCTGTGTGTAGGGCAGACAAACATGATTAATGCATTCCAGGACCACGATAGGAAGTTGGGTCAGGTGGTGGCATTCATGGAGGGGATGCATGGCGATGTTGCAGGTCTTCACAGAACAGTACAGTCATTATCCAACACAGTGTCTGCAGCCATTCAACAGTCACATAGACAAGGTTCTACTTCAATTCCCCCATCCACACCACTTAATGTCTCAGGGGAGAGTGACATTTCAGAACAGGCCTCATTTTCTGGGTATTGCACTAGAAGCAGGCACAGGCAGCAAGGCAGGGCACAGAGACCACAGACACCATCCCCTGGAACAGGGGATTATTTCACAGAACACGACACCAGCTACCCTGGAGTTGACACACAGGATCCTCAAGGGGTGTTGGGAGACAGGGATTCACATGGCACACAGGCATCCCCCTCTAAAAGTACTCCCAAGGCAAGGGAACCTCCCAAGGACAGGGACACTCCCAAGGCAAGGGCACCTCCCAAGGACAGGGACACTCCCAAAGGAAAGGGCACCTCCCAAGGACAGGGACACTCCCAAGGACAGGGACACTCCCAAGGACAGGGACACTCCAAAGGACAGGGAACCTCCCAAGGACAGGGACACTCCCAAGGACAGGATACCTCCCAAGGACAGGGACACTCCATAGGACAGGGCTCCTCCCAAGTTCAGGGACACTCCCAAGGACAGGGATACTACCAAAGACAGGGACACTCCCAAGTACAGGGACACTCCCAAGGACAGGGAAACTCCCAAGGACAGGGCACCTCCCAAGTACAGGGACACTCCCAAGGACAGGGTACCTCCCAAGGACAGGGGCACTCCCAAGGACAGGGCACCTCCCAAGTACAGGGACATTCCCAAGGACAGGGACACTACCAAAGACAGGGACATTCCCAAGGACAGGGCACCTCCCAAGGACAGGGACACTCCCAAGGACAGGGCACCTCCCAAGGACAGGGACACTCCCAAGGACAGGGCACCTCCCAAGGACAGGGACACTCCCAAGGACAAAGCACCTCACAAGGACAGGGCACCTCCCAAGTACAGGGACAATCCCAAGGACAGGGACACTCCCAAGGACAGGGACACTCCCAAGGACCGGGCACCTCCCAAGGACAGTGACACTCCCAAGGACAGGGACACTACAATGGACAGGGACACTACAAAGGACAAACCAACTACCAGGGTCAGAGCACCACCCACGGATAAGCCACATTCCAGAGACAGGACACCTCCTACGGCCAAGGCGTCTCCCACGGCCAAGGCACCTCCCAGGGCCAAGGGTTCTCCCATGGACACAAGCTCCACCAAGGACAGGCATACATCACCCCTGCGTCCCCTGATGCTGGTTTTGGTGAAGGATCACTATGGGATATAATTCTGTCCGCATACAAAACACTTACGTCATCAGAAAGAGACTGATCGACGTGAATTAGATGAAAGATAAACTATGGGTCGAAACTGACGACATCTCTGGTGTTTAAACTGTATACCAACTGCTACCTCATGTCAAAGTGAACTCATACAATTATCTCACATCCTGAAACCATATAACCTACTACCTCATATGTACGACGACAATGACTAATGTTATATTTCATGCTTCATAGTACTGCATATTATAAAAGACTAACTTGAATGGAAGGAGGTTATTTATGCATTCACCAAAGTCATATAATTATCTACCCCATATCTATAAGTTGTTTAATGGTTATCATCCTGTTAATATTTTTTATCCTACTTCTATGTAAAGCGCTCTTATACCCATGGGTCTTGTTCGGGCTATACAAAACTTTTCAATAAATAAATAAATAAATATAAAACACATGTGTCAGCGGTGGAGTCCCCCCATACCTCTACTCCCATCCACACCCCGCTGAAGCAGAGGAAGAAGTACACTGTTGTTGCATCCCCCATTACACATGATGCAGAGGGCAGAAGGCAGGTCCACAGAAAACGTCAAGAAGGGTCCAGCAAATCCCCAGAGAGCAGACCACCACCAGCACATGATCCACCTTTGATGGGTCATGTTTCTGATGAGGCCACACCACTTATCAGTCCAGTCATGTCCAGGGTGCCCTTACATATCCCAAAGAAACGGAAACACACACCGGTGACACCTGACCACCCCTATGTCACTCCAATACAGCTGTCCCCAGCTCCCAGAGCCACGCTGCCTCCTGGACCATAGAGCCCTGTGGCTCATCATTTCAGTGGTCCTAGTGGGTCAGCTGCAGTTCACTCTCATGGGCACCCATCACCTCTACCTGCAGCTGCTGCCCACTCGCCCAACTGCTGCTGTTGTGCCACAGTCCTGGACCTTGCCATGCCGAGAGTTGGAGAGGTCCAGTCTCGTTCCTTTACCGCAGCGGAGCTGGAGGTCCTCGTGGACGGTGTGCTCTGCCACTATCAACGGCTGTACGGTGCCCCCGGACAGGTGGTAAGTGCAGTGGGGGACATGTTGGTGTGCATGAGGTGGTCACTGACTCCTGGCCCCTGCAATCATGGCGGTGTGCTTTGGGACCTTCACATATGTTTTACTGTGCATGTCTGCAGAAAGATACGTGTAGCTCCTATATGTGTGAATAGGAAACTGTCCACTGACTTGCCCCCTCTTGTTTCCCATCATGGTAGGTCAAGCTACACCTTCGCAAGGCTGTGTGGAGGACCATAGCACGTGATGTACGGGCAGTGGGTGTTTGCAATAGGTGACACACACACTGCCACAAGCGATGGGACGACATCTCCAGGCTTAGCAAGAATGTGGCGGAGATGACACTGGGGATGATTCCAAGATCATCCCGGCTTGCACGACGTACCATGACCCCTCTAATGTTCCGTATCATAGCTGTGAAACATCCTGATCTGTCTGTCCGGTTGAGAGGGGAGCAGCAGCAAACTAGTGATAAGCACACTGAATGGGTTTGTGACTTGTGAGTGCATGCATGTATTGCTGCTCGGACACAGTAGTGGCATCAGTGGTGTATCTGTTGTGCTGCAATTGCGTGTTGGTGCCATTAGCGGAGTGAGCATTGGCATACATGCCAGCCAGGTGGACATACCAGTTGCATTGTAGTGCATGGTCCACGGACATGCGATTAAGGTCTGGGGTCCCATGGCATCACATGTGTGGTGGTCTGCATGCACTTGCCCTGTTTGTTTCATGTACATGTTTCACTGGCACCCACGGTTCCTTGACATGAGGATGTGTGGTAGGGGTGGTTCGTGTGCAGGATGGGTGCTACATGTTGGTCAGCAGTCAAAGAAGTTTGGCTTTTTGAATTTGCAGTACGTGAGTGTGGCACTTATGTATACCACTTTTCTCTCTTTTTCAGCTTTGGATGAGGGCACTGACCCACAAACGACGGAGCTTAGTGGTGGCAATGCATCCAGATCTGAGATCACACATGCGCAGACTGAGACTGAAGAGAGCAGCCCCGGAGAGGGTGACAGAACTGTCCCTGAGGACTCACATGTGGAGAGCCCATCGTCCTCCTCTTCAGACAGTGGTGGTGATTCTGCACTGTTGGTGGAGACAGGGAGTGTACAATCTACACCTTCAGTAGGTACACAGCACACTGGGCCCACACTGCCACCAACTGCAACAAATACTGCTCGTGCTCGCCAGAGTAGGGGGAGCAGAGTGGCCTTCGGTGCAGGCACCGCTGTTCCTGCCCATGTGACACAAACTGCCCTTAGTGCTGAGGTGGTTGATCTGCTGCGACAGCTGTGTGTAGGGCAGACAAACATGATTAATGCATTCCGGGACCACGATAGGAACTTGGGTTAGGTAGTGGCATTCAAGGAGGGGATGCATGGTGATGTTGCAGGTCTCCACAGAACAGTACAGTCATTATCCAACACAGTGTCTGCAGCCATTCAACAGTTGCATAGACAAGGTTCTACTTTAGTTCCCCCATCCACACCACTTAATGTCTCAGGGGAAAGTGACATTTCAGAACAGGCCTCATTTTCTGGGTATTGCACTAGAAGCAGGCACAGGCAGCAAGGCAGGGCACGGAGGCCACAGACACCATACCCTGGAACAGGGGAATATTTCACAGAACATGACAGCAGCTACCCTGGAGTTGACACATTGGATCCTCAAGGGGTGTTAGCGGACAGGGATTCACATGGCACACAGGCATCCCCCTCTAAAAGTACTCCCAAGGCAAGGGCACCTCCCAATGACAGGGACACTCCCAAGGCAAGGGCACCTCCCAAGGACAGGGACACTCCCAAAGGAAAGGGCACCTCCCAAGGACAGGGACACTCCCTCGGACAGGGACACTCCCAAGGACAGGGACACTCCCAAGGACAGGGCACCTCCCAAGGACAGGGATACTCCCAATGACAGGGTAACTCCCAAGGACAGGGACACTCCCAAGGACAGGATTCCACCCAAGTACAGGGACACACCCAAGGACAGGGACACTACCAAAGACAGGGACACTCCCAAGGACAGGGACACTCCCAAGGACAGGGACACTCCCAAGGACAGGGCACCTCCCAAGGACAGGGACACTCCCAAGGAAAGGGCACCTCCCAAGGACAGGGACACTCCCAAGGACAGGGCACCTCCCAAGTACAGGGACACTCCCAAGGACAGGGACACAACCAAAGACAGGGACACTCCCAAGGATAGGGCACCTCCCAAGGACAGGGACACTCCCAAGGACAGGGCACCTCCCAAGGACAGGGACACTCCCAAGGACAGGGCACCTCCCAAGGACAGGGACACTCCCAAGGACAGGGACACTCCCACGGACAGGGACACTCCCAAGGACCGGGCACCTCCCAAGGACAGGGGAACTCCCAAGGACAGGGACACTACAATGGACAGGGACACTACAAAGGACAAGCCAACTACCAGGGTCAGAGCACCACCCACGGATAAGGCACATTCTAGAGACAGGACACCTCCTACGGCCAAGGCGTCTCCCATGGCCAAGGCACCTCCCAGGGCCAAGGGTTCTCCCATGGACACGAGCACAACCAAGGACAGGCATACATCACCCCTGCGTCCACTGATGCTGGTGTTGGTGAAGGAACGTAAAACACATGTGTCAGCGGTGGAGTCCCCCCCATACCTCTACTCCCATCCACACCCCGCTGAAGCAGAGGAAGAAGTACACTGTTGTTGCATCCCCAATTACACATGATGCAGAGGGCAGAAGGCAGGGCCACAGAAAATGTCAAGCAGGGTCCAGCACGTCCCCAGAGAGCAGACCCCTACCAGCACATGATCCACCTTTGATGGGTCATGTTTCTGATGAGGCCACAGCACCTGCCAGTCCAGTCATGTCCAGGGTGCCCTTACATATCCCAAAGAAACGGAAACACACACCGGTGACACCTGACCACCCCTATGTCACTCCAGTATAGCTGTCCCCAGCTCCCAGAGCCACCCTGCCTCCTGGACCATAGAGCCCTGTGGCTCATCATTTCAGTGGTCCTAGTGGGTCAGCTGCAGTCCACTCTCATGGGCACCCATCACCTCTACCTGCAGATGCTGCCCACTCCACCAACTGCTGCTGTTGTGCCACAGTCCTGGACCTTGCCATGCCGAGAGTTGGAGAGGTCCAGTCTCGTCCCTTCACCGCAGCGGAGCTGGAGGTCCTCGTGGACGGTGTGCTCCGCCACTATCAACGGCTGTACGGTGCCCCCGGACAGGTGGTAAGTGCAGTGGGGGATATGTTGGTGTGCATGAGGTGGTCACTGACTCCTGGCCCCTGCAATCTTGGCGGTGTGCTGTGGGACCTTCAAATATGTTGTACTGTGCATGTCTGCAGAAAGATACGTGTAGCTCCTATCTGTGTGAATGGGAAACTGTCCACTGACTTGCCCCCTCTTGTCTCCCATCATGGTAGGTCAAGCTACACCTTCGCAAGGCCGTGTGGAGGACCATAGCACGTGATGTACGGGCAGAGGGTGTGTGCAATAGGCGACACACACACTGCCACAAACGATGGGACGACATCTCCAGGCTCAGTAAGAATGTGGCGGAGATGACACTGGGGCTGATTCCAAGATCATCCCGGCTTGCACGACATACCATGACCCCTCTAATGTTCCGTATCATAGCTGTGAAACATCCTGACCTGTCCGTCCGGTTGAGAGGGGAGCAGCAGCAAACTAGCGGTAAGCACACTGAATGAGTTCGTGACTTGTGAGTGCATGCATGTATTGCTGCTCGGACACAGAAGTGACATCAGTGGTGTATCTGTTGTGCTGCAATTGCGTGTTGGTTCCATTAGCGGAGTGAGCGTTGGCATTCATGTCAGCCAGGTGGACATACCAGTTGCATTGTAGTGCATGGTCCACGGACATGCGATTAATGTCTGGGGTCCCATGGCATCACATGTGTGGTGGTCTGCATGCACTTGCCCTGTTTGTTTCATGTACATGTTTCACTGGCACCCACGGTTCCTTGACATGAGGATGTGTGGTAGGGGTGGTTCGTGTGCAGGATGGGTGCTACATGTTGGTCAGCAGTCAAAGAAGTTTGGCTTTTTGAATTTGCAGTACGTGAGTGTGGCCCTTTTGTATACCTCTTTTCTCTCTTTTTCAGCTTTGGACGAGGGCACTGACCCACAAACGACGGAGCTTAGTGGTGGCAATGCATCCAGATCTGAGATCACACACACGCAGACTGAGACTGAAGAGAGCAGCCCCGGAGAGGGTGACAGAACTGTCCCTGAAGACTCACATGTGGAGAGCCCATCGTCCTCCTCTTCAGACAGTGGTGGTGAGTCTGCACTGTTGGTGGAGACAGGGAGTGTACAATCTACACCTTTAGTAGGTACACAGCACACTGGGCCCACACTACCACCAACTGCAAAAAATACTGCTCGTGCTTGCCAGAGTAGGGGGAGCAGAGTGGCCTTCGGTGCAGGCACCGCTGCTCCTGCCCATGTGACACAAACTGCCCTTAGTGCTGAGGTGGTTGATCTGCAGCGACAGCTGTGTGTAGGGCAGACAAACATGTTAAGGCATTCCGGGACCACGATAGGAAGTTGGGTCAGGTGGTGGCATTCAAGGAGGGGATGCATGGTGATGTTGCAGGTCTCCACAGAACAATACAATCATTATCCAACACAGTGTCTGCAGCCATTCAACAATCGCATAGACAAGGTTCTACTTTAGTTCCCCCATCCACACCACTTAATGTCTCAGGGGAGAGTGACATTTCAGAACAGGCCTCATTTTATGGGTATTGCACTAGAAGCAGGCACAGGCAGCAAGGCAGGGCACGGAGGCCACAGACACCATCCCCTGGAACAGGGGATTTTTTCACAGAACACGACACCAGCTACCCTGGAGTTGACACACAGGATCCTCAAGGGGTGTTAGCGGACAGGGATTCACATGGCACAAAGGCATCCCCCTCTAAAAGTACTCCCAAGGCAAGGGCACCTCCCAAGGACAGAGACACTCCCAAGGCAAGGGCACCTCCCAAGGACAGGGACACTCCCAAAGGAAAGGGCACCTCCCAAGGACAGGGACACTCCCAAGGACAGGGACACTCCCAAGGACAGGGATACTCCCAAGGACAGGGATACTCTCAAGGACAGGGTAACTCCCAAGGACAGGGACACTCCCAAGGACAGGGCTCCTCCCAAGTACAGGGACACTCCCAAGGACAGGGACACTACCAAATACAGGGACACTCCCAAGGACAGGGACACTCCCAAGGACAGGGACACTCCCAAGGACAGGGCACCTCCCAAGGACAGGGACACTCCCAAGGAAAGGGCACCTCCCAAGGACAGGGACACTCCCAAGGACAGGGCACCTCCCAAGTACAGGGACTCTCCCAAGGACAGGGACACAACCGAAGACAGGGACACTCCCAAGGACAGGGCACCTCCCAAGGACAGGGACACTCCCAAGGACAGGGACTCTCCCAAGGACAGGAACACTCCTAAGGACATGGCACCTCCCAAGGACAGGGACACTCCCAAGGACAGGGACACTACAATGGACAGGGGCACTACAAAGGACAAGCCAACTACCAGTGTCAGAGCACCACCCACGGATAAGGCACATTCCAGAGACAAGACACCTCCTACGGCCAAGGCGTCTCCCACGGCCAAGGCACCTCCCAGGGCCAAGGGTTCTCCCATGGACACGAGCTCCACCAAGGACAGGCATACATCACCCCTGCATCCCCTGATGCTGGTGTTGGTGTAGGAACGTAAAACACATGTGTCAGCAGTGGAGTCCCCCATACCTCTACTCTCATCCACACCCCGCTGAAGCAGAGGAAGGAGTACACTGTTGTTGCATCCCCCATTACACATGATGCAGAGGGCAGAAGGCAGGGCCACAGAAAACGTCAAGCAGGGTCCAGCACGTCCCCAGAGAGCAGACCCCCACCAGCACATGATCCACCTTTGATGGGTGATGTTTCTGATGAGGCCACACCACTTACCAGTCCAGTCATGTCCAGGATGACCTTACATATCCCAAAGAAACGGAAACACACACCGGTGACACCTGACCACACTTATGTCACTCCAGTACAGCTGTCCCCAGCTCCCAGAGCCACCCTGCCTCCTGGACCATAGAGCCCTGTGGCTCATCATTTCCGTGGTCCTAGTGGGTCAGCTGCAGTTCACTCCCATGGGCCAGATAGTGGGACTGTGTCAGTTGTGCCCTCTCCTGTTTCAGGTACTGCCCCTGTGTGTGTCCGCCACTCTCATGTCTCAGATGCTGGCATGGTATTTGTTGGTCACTGTACAGGGACATGTCCTGGCAGTGTGTCCGGGTCTATGGCTCATGTGTCAGTCACTAGAGTTGTGGCTGTGTCTCACACTCCTGTACCGGGTCCGGGCAGTGAGTATGGGTCTATGGCTCATGTGTCAGTCACTAGAGCTGTGGCTGTGTCTCAAACTCCTGTGTCCGGTCCTGGCAGTGTATCTGGGTCTATGGCTCATGTGTCAGTCACTAGATCTGTGGCTGTGTCTCACACTCCTGTATCTGGTGCTGCCAGTGTGTCTGGGTCTATGGCTCATGTGTCAGTCACTAGTACTGGGCCTGTATCACCCATTCCTGCATCAGATCCTGCGACTGTGTCCGAAGCTACGGGCTCACACAGTCCACCTGATTCTGTGCTTTGAGGTCCAGTTCGCATCACTGAAATGTGATTGTATTTGATGTCAGGAATGTCCATTGTAACCACCCTTGCATTATTATTGTCCATGGGACCGTGCGCATGACACACGTCCTTGTGCTGCCTCAGATGTACCTGCTCTGTTGTGAACACTGCCCTGTTGCTGTTGGGATGCTGCATTGTGCCATCTCATGTGCAGCCTCAGATGTACCTGTTCTGTGCCATGGACTGTTGATGCACTTAGCCCCTCTCATGTGCTGCCTCAGATGTACCTGCTCTGTTGTGAACACTGCCCTGTTGCTGTTAGGATGCTGCATTGTGCCCTCTCATGTGCTGTCTCAGATGTACCTGTTCTGTGCCATGGACTGTTGATGCACTTAGCCCATCTGATGTGCTGCCTCAGATGTACCTGTTCTGTGCCATGGACTGTTGATGCACTTAGCCCCTCTCATGTGCTGCCTCAGATGTACCTGTTCTGTGCCATGGACTGTTGATGCACTTAGCCCCTCTCATGTGCTGCCTCAGATGTACCTGTTCTGTGCCATGGACTGTTGATGCACTTAGCCCCTCTCATGTGCTGCCTCAGATGCACCTGCTCTGTGCCATGGACTGTTGATGCACTTAGCCCCTCTCATGTGCTGCCTCAGATGTACTTGCTCTGTGCCATGGACTGTTGATGCAATAGCCCCTCTCATGTGCTGCCTCAGATGTACCCGCTCTGTTGTGAACACTGCCCTGTTGCTGTTAGGATGCTGCATTGTACCCTCTCATGTGCTGCCTCAGTTGTACCTGTTCTGTGCCATGGACTGTTGATGCACTTAGCCCCTCTCATGTGCTGCCTCAGATGTACCTGTTCTGTGCAATGGACTGTTGATGCACTTAGCCCCTCTCATGTGCTGCCTCAGATGTACCTGGTCTGTTGTGAACACTGCCCTGTTGCTGTTAGGATGCTGCATTGTGCCCTCTCATGTGCTGCCTCAGATGTACCTGTTCTGTGCCATGGACTGTTGATGCACTTAGCCCCTCTCATGTGCTGCCTCAGATGTACCTGTTCTGTGCCGTGGACTGTTGATGCACTTAGCCCCTCTCATGTGCTACCTCAGATATACCTGTTCTGTGCAAGGGACTGTTGATGCACTTAGCCCCTCTCTTATGCTGCCTCAGATGTACCTGTTCTGTGCCATGGACTGTTGATGTACTTAGCCCCTCTCATGTGCTGCCTCAGATGTACCTGCTCTGTTGTGAACACTGCCCTGTTGCTGTTAGGATGCTGCATTGTTCCTTCTCATGTGCTGCCTCAGATGTACTGGCTCTGTTCTATCCAGTGGCCATGCTCCTGGCTACTCTTGGAGTCAACCTCTATTATGTGCAATAAAAGCAAGTTACTCCTGTGTAGTGGTTTCTCTGTGTCATTCCTGGTTGTCTCCTTGCATTGCAGATATATTGTTGCTGTCGTACATGCTGTGTCTGCCACTTTCACATTACCATTGGCCAGCACTGTTTCATTTACTTTGGCTGGGGGGATAGTCATTGCAATGTGGCTGTGGACTGTGTAAGAGGGGAGGAGGCACTCAGAGTCTCATTTGGGGACAACAGTGGCTTACCATGCACTGCAGGTTATGTGGATGTTTTTCATTTGGTGCATGTGTCACACTCATGATCTGTGGGTACACAGAAGGTTGCTCAGTGTCGACTTTGTCAGTGTACATGTCAGGGCTCATCGTGTGTGTGTCGGTTGTTTATGTGTGTGCAGCAGTGTTGTTTTTTGTGGTGTGTGGTGTATGATCATCTGTCTGTTGGTGGGGTAGGTGTGGGGTTTGCCTCAGGGTGGGCCAGCATGTCTCCTTATGTGTGGGATGCCTTGTGTGTTGGTGTGTGTATGTGGGCCTGTGAGCTGTGTGGCCTAGCCATTCCTGCCTGCCTGCCTAGTTGATTGTGGGCATGGTTTCCGTTGTCTGCTCTGCTCCGTGGCATTGTCCGTGGTGTGGCTGATTGTTAGCGGTGCGTGTGTGTTCTGGGTGAGTGGGGTCTGTTGTGCCCAGGTGGTTTTGCTGGTGGTGCATTAATGTGTTTTCTTCTCCAGAGCTGGTGTGCTGTTGTGGGCAGGGGCTCCGACACGTGCGTGTTGTGTGTGTTGCAACCGTGGTCAGCAGGGGAGTACCTGCCGGGGTGGTGACGTGGGGAGGGGGAGGGGCATTGGGGGTTTGTGATGTATGGAAGATGGATGTTTGCAGATAAGTGAACATATGTGTTGCTCATCAGATTTTCCTGGTGTGCACTGCATACCCAAGGTAAACAACCGTTTCAACGCAACTTTTACCACAAACTACCTTTACAACGCATTTTTTACAATGCAGGATCCTTTACAACGAATGTCTTTACAACGCATGATATTACATCGCAGATGCTTTACAACGCATGCCATTACAACGTAAGTATAGGTAAGTATATATTTATAATAACATTTTTATATAAAAAAATGTAATAATTAAATATAAATTTTGTAATATATATTTAAAAAAATTATCATTTATAAAAAAAATGTAAGTAATTTTAACATTAATTAAAATGTTTACCCCTACACTATCCAGCACTTGCCCTACTATTACACCCCCCTGGAGTTAGAATAGTAATTTTTACCCCTACACTATCCAGCACTTACCCTACTATTACACCTCCCTGGAGTTAGAATAGTAAATTTTACCCCTACACTATCCAGTACTTACCCTACTATTACACCCCCCTGGAGTTAGAATAGTAATTTTTACCCCTACACTATCCAGCACTTACCCTACTATTACACCCCCCTGGAGTTAGAATAGTAATTTTTACCCCTATACTATCCAGCACTTACCCTACTATTACACTCCCCTGGAGTTAGAATAGTAATTTTTACCCCTACACTATCCAGCACTTACCCTACCATTTCACCCCCCTGGAGTTAGAATAGTAATTTTTACCCCCACACTATCCAGCACTTACCCTACTATTACACCCCCCTGGAGTTAGAATAGTAATTTTTACCCTTACACTATCCAGCACTTACCCTACTATTAGACCCCCCTGGAGTTAGAATAGTAATTTTTACCCCTACACTATCCACCACTTACCCTACTATTACACCCCCCTGAAGGTAAAATAGTTATTTTTACCCCTACACTATCCAGCACTTACCCTACTATTACACCCCCCTGGAGATAGAATAGTAATTTTTACCCCTACACTATCCAGCACTTACCCTACTATTTCACCCCCCTGGAGTTAGAATAGTAAATGTTACCCCTACACTATCCAGTACTTACCCTACTATTACACCCCCCTGGAGTTAGAATAGTATTTTTTACAGCTACACTATCCAGCACTTACCCTACTATTACTCCCCTATGGAGTTAGAATATTATTTTAAAACACCTACATTATTTAAATAAAAAAAAAATATATATATATATATTTTAAAAAAAAGAAAATTCACGTAAAATAAAAATT
This sequence comes from Lissotriton helveticus, assembly GCF_964261635.1. Lineage (NCBI taxonomy): Eukaryota > Metazoa > Chordata > Amphibia > Caudata > Salamandridae > Lissotriton > Lissotriton helveticus. Next base: position 1,960,513,305 of record NC_136063.1, on the reverse strand, counting down.
AAATTAAATTAAATTAAATTTATTTTAAATAATTAAATGTTTTAATAATATTATATACTTACCTATACTTACGTTGTAATGGCATGCGTTGTAAAGGCATCTGCGATGTAATATCATGCGTTGTAAAGACATTAGTCGTAACGGATCCTGCGTTGTAAAAATTGCGTTGTAAAGGTAGGCGTTGTAAAAGTATGCCTCGTAACGTCATACATCCCATACCCAAATACTATGCAGTGGACGCTAAGATATTCGTACGATTCATTTCTATGTTTACTTACATGCATACATCAGTTTGCCATACATTATTGTCCCCCAACATGCCACTCCCCCTCCCCACGTCACAGCCCTGGCAGATACTCCCCTTCCGACAGCGGTTGGTGTGTTTACGTACCTGCGACGGTCCATGACTTGCTGGTGGTGGAGCACGAAGAGTAGCGGAAATGCGTGTAGAGCTGGGTCCATGACGGCGGTCTGCCTGCGGTGGGTATGTCTGCAATGTTTTGCCTCTCCGCTGTGGTGAATCCGCCGTGTTCAGGCTGGTTGTTTTTCGATAGCGATTTGCTGTGTCGTTTCCGCCATCGTGATTTCTAGGACGGTCGAGACGTCATTCCGTATGGCGGTGTCTCTGGATTGGTTACGTCCGCCGCGGGGTCGGGTGTAATTCCGCAGCGGTGCATGTTCTTCCGCGGCGTACGGAAATTTGACAGTGCTTCCCATCCTAATATGGCGGACGGACTAGCCGCGGCTGGCGGACTGGAAAAGGCATTTTCCGCATACTCCAGGACGGCGGTCGTCCTTCTGTCCGCCATCGTAATCGACCCCTTGGTTTGGGAAGGGGCAGACAGCTCTAGGGAAACAGACCATGGGGTTTGGGAAACCCGAGACTGGAACAAGCATATTACATGGATGGGGCAAACAGTGCTAGAATAATCAGACAGCATGACATTGGCGGCTGGAATTTTCGGGCCACCATTCATAGTATCATCACAAAGAAAAAGAATATTTTTATTCACAATTGTAACTTAACATCCATATTACTTCACATATTTGGAGACTTTTACTCTTTTAAATGGCAGTGCTCAAACATATAAAAAAACAAATCTACAAGTACAATACACTTCCGACAAAATGCTACACTACATTAATAAGGGCTTGGTAGCATAAAAGTTGTGTCTCTAAAATAATTTCTGCACTCTGCTATTCAATAAGAGAGTGTTTCTGAAGAGTGTGCATGCACAACATTTTTACTGTAATAAGCATGCTCACCCAAGCCGTTCTCCAAAAACTGGGGTATGTACTTCTTTTCATGAAATGTGCCTTAATGCTGAAGCACGTGATAAAAACCAAACACTCTACACTGTGGAGCTTCCACGTGTATCTCCCGATTTGTAAAGGAAATAAAACAGTGTGAGGAATGCTTACACTTTCTGATAAGCTGATAGCATTGTCATTTTCCATAATATAACAGCTTGCAGACACAAGTTTTCAGATCACCAGATAAATATATCCCCCTTAGCCTCTTGGCAGCTATGCCTTTGCTTCCTAGTGCTCTGCCCTTTTTTGAAAGTGTGGGGTAGTTTGGTACTTAAACCTTCATTTTCCGTAAAAAGTATCCTCTACAAATGTACGCCCTTTTTTTGCCAAAATCCTGGGAATTCTAGAGGTATCCAGGGTTTGTAGATTCCACTGGAAGGATCCAAAAAAGTAACTATAATAGTTGTAAGATAGCTAAATATATTTTTTTTAAATGGGCAAAGAATGCTGTGCAAGAAAGCATTTGTTTTTGTCTAAAACAGCACAACAAAAGATTTGATTTGCTTTTGATCACCAATTTCTCCACTTTCAAAAAGAATCACAGTTTCTAACTTTCAGTTTGTGATGGAAACATTTGTGGTCCTGGAAGCTATACATTTCTGAAAAGTAGAACCAAATCTGAAATCATCAAGGTGTCATTTGTGTAGATCCCTCAGTGTTTTTCTAAAGAAAATAATTGTTGAAATAAAAATAATGATGAAAAAGTGTAGGAAAAATAGTCACTGGTGACATTTCTATCTGTAAGTGTTTTGTCACCATGGTTGATTTACAAAAGCAATTTCCCTTTATGCCCGGTAGACCCTTCTGTCGAAAGGGTTATGTAGGATTTGTAGGTGCTCCAAAAAAACTTGAGGCCCAGAGCCAACAACTGACTGAAGATCTGAATGCTTTTTGATTGCGTACCAGTCAAGCAACAATTAATACAGTGAAATATAGTGACTTAAAAATGAGTAAGAAGTAAACCTATGTATTTGTGTAATGTGCATAAGATCCTGAGTTGTTTACAAACAGTGGTTATTTGTAAACCTCGGTAATTGGGTTGTCCATACTATCATGTGATTTGGAGGGCATTTTGCAAAATGTCTTTTTTCTTGTTCACTGGCTTACACTTGGAAACCAAAAATGAATAGAAATTTAAATGGTGATAACAGATGGTCTAGTATTCCAAGTGCCTCTCGATAAATAAAGTACCACTCTTGTTTTGCTCAGCTTAGCAACTGTGACACAATATGCCCCGTAACACAACCTGAAGAGTCACATTTTACTCAGCCAAATCTCCTTTTTTTTTTACAATGTGGGTATTGGACCTGGCCCTTTCTGCGGGATCACCTTCCGTTGCTGAACACGTTTTTATTGACGCTCATGATTCTGTCCACTTTACCACTGCTAACCAGTGCAAATGTACTTGTGCTGACTCCCTATACCATGGGAAAACTGGCCTACTCCTGATTGGCACATTTTAATTTACGTGTGGGTTCCTAGTAAAATGGTACTACATGTACCCAGTTCCTGTAAATTAAATGCTACCATTGGGCCTGTAGCACCGACTGTTCTACTCACTAAAAATAACATTTTAATTCCTGTAGTTCAGTTTTAAACTGTCAATTTGACCTGGAAAAATAATCCTTTTGCTAGGCTTAAATCATCCTTTTCAATACATAAGTCACACCTAAGGTAGGCCCTAAAGGCCCATAGACAGGGTGCATTTATTTAGAAAGTCGGACATGTGTTTAGGTTTTACATGTCGAGTTAAGTAAAAACACCTAAATCCATTTTACACTACTGTAAGACCTATCTGTCCCACTGGATAGCATTTGGTGCTAACTTTTAATTGAGAGCAGGTAGAAATATCGTTTTTGGACTCAAATTAATTAAAGTGTAAAATTCTCTTGAATGGTAAAGTCGGATTTTAGGTTGCAATTCTGAAAATGCCACATCTTGGCATTTTCTTGCCCCTATTATTTGGTGTCTGCTGCATGTGTTCTGGGTCACATGACTGTGAATGGCACCACTGTTGGTGTTTTTGTATTCCTGACTGAAAGTGAGACAAAAGGAAATGGATGTAGGCAGGATAATCCATCCTGCGAGGATGGCTGGGGCAGAGCTGTTCCCTGTCTCACATCCCCATCAAAGTGCTTGCCTCCAGCACACACAAAGGAACCTTATCACAAGCCTTTTCTCACCCCAGACATCTTGGGGCCTTGATAGGGCAAGGGAAGAACTTTCCAGAACCAGATTTGGGTGTAATTTAGGAAATCCCCCCACTTCAAAGGCTGATAGCAGGTATAAATAATGGACACACAAAACAACTCTTCAATACACTCCTGGACCTCTACATATCACAAAAGAAGGCTTGTATTGTTCCACAGAATATTGCCCTGCTTCTTGAGGCCTGGCGTGGTCTCCAGAGAAGTACCCGGCTGCTACCAGAGCACTGTCCTGCTGCTTGAGGAATGCTTTGCTGTTTCAGAAGGAAGCCTCGACCTGCTCCCTTCATTCCTGGCTAACATGTGTGACTTCAAGGGATAATTTTCTGACCTCCTGTTTTGACCTTCAGCGACACAGCAATATCCATAACTCTCCCTGTGACTGCCCAGCTGACCTGCTGCAACTGGACCTGCCTGGACCAGATCCCCAAGAGTTGTCTCCACAGGTCCTGGACCCTTGGCTGGCATCAGAGTGCACTCATCCACAAGAGAAGAAGACATCCAGATGTTCTCAATTCTACATGACCATGAACAGGCCTGTTCCTGCTGAGATCCTGCCACTCGCGACGACTGCCAAAGCAAAGCTCCGGTGAACATGATTCTTTATGCTACAGTGACTGCCAGCATCGGCTGGTAACACAAGATCTGCACTTTGCCCTACACAAACAAAAAACAGTAGTGATCGCCAACGCGAAGTTCCAACAATGACCATACACAACATCCAACCGGCACCTCATGCTATAGTGACAACAGCCTACGCTGCCCGGCCTTCTCTCAGCACTACAGCAATGACAATCTGCAAAAGCTCTCCCTGATGTCCGCAGCCTCCTCCACCACAAACTGGACTCTTCACACTGGACTTTGAGACAATAACCTTTTTGTGGGACTGACCTGGTCCCTTTATCCGGCCCGCATTCAAGCATGATTTGCCTAAACATGTGACTTTACCCCAGTTTGGCACGACAAGATGATCGTGAATGGCTATTTGTGCTTTTAGGCGCTATTTTGAACTAAAAACTTTAATAAATCATGACTCTATTCTATTAACTGGATTTCATTTGTTTTGGTGTGATTTTATTTATTTATTTTGGGACTTTTCTTGTGTTGTGTGTTCCATTCATTACTGGTTGTGTGCTGCATACATGCTTTACAGATTGCCTCTAAGGTAAGCCTGACTGATTTGTGCCAAGCTAATAGATGGTAGAGCATAGGTTAATTTGGTAACTTTGTGGTTCACCTTGACAAGGATTATGGGTATTACTTGAGATTTGTTTTTACCCCCCTTCAACCAATAATCTAATTTCTTACAGTGAGTAGCTGTGGAATGTGGGCCCTAGCTCAGCTAGCACCCAGGGACATATTTCAAACGCTGACATTTCTGAAAGCAAAACACACTGGAGAGTTTAGGATTGTGTGATTTGCATTGATCCCGTGGCATGTGTGTAGCCAGAAGCCATTGCAACCCTCAAATGTTGGCTCAAAATTCACATTTTCCTCTAAATTCTGTTAAGAAAAATTCCAAAATCTAAGGGGATCTACAAACTTCCAACCACTCAGTGTTCGCACAAATTTCCGAATTAAAACAACCCCATGTTAATGGGTTGACCCAGCATCCATTCTAAAACGCAAAATGGACAGATCACATTTTTCACCCAAAACCAACACCTTTTTGCAGTGTGAGTACCACTGGATTCTGGGCCTTGCATTTCTTCTCTGATAGACACTTCTGCAATCTTCTGGAATCCACAACATTCCTACCACTCAATGGTAACCTATCTGTCCCGATAAATACTAGTCCCCCATTGGCTCCTGTTTTCATCCATTCCTGTCACGGGGACTAGGCTCAAGCACACAAGTGGGGTAGAAGTTTTATCAGAATAAGGGGAGGAATGCTGAGTGCTAGGAATTCTGTGGCTACCTGAAGATTCTGGAAGGCAAATGTTGAGGTTTGAAGCATTGTGGGTAAGAAACCGTTATGGGATCTACACATTGGCACACAGTACTGATCTCCCCCTAGTGTCAAGCATTCAAAAATGTCTGGGGTTGGTAGGTATCCCTGACTGGCAGGGGAGTGTTGTCACAAATGCTATAGCTACCCCTATTTTCAATGTTGCATTTTGGGCCCTTTTGTGTTGTAGGCATTAGGTTGAGCCATACTTGTGCGCAATGTTATAATCAGAAGAAGTGTAGAAACGCTAAGTGGTAGGTATTGTGGGAATCACTGCAGATTCTGGAAGTTTAGGCCAGAGAAAAATAAAGGAAATTGGTGATTTTATGCTGATTTGAGTTCTGGGGGGCATTGTAGGTAAGAAATGATCATTGGATTCACAAAAGGCACATAATCCTGAAATCCCCAAGGTGTTTAGCTTTCAGAAATGTCTGGGTCTGATAGGTACCCTGAAAGGCAGCTGACCCAGTGCCAAAATATTGCACTCAGTAAGGCAGGTGGACAAAATCATGATTATCCCAAAGCTGCAGGGTCCATTTGTAAAAACCCACACCCAGAAGAATAAAAAATTCCTCTTGCTTGCCATTGGGATGCTTTAGTCCACAGAAGGGTAGATAGACTGTTGAAGGTTAAGGGGTGGGGTGGGGTGGAGCTTGATGTCAGGAAGGATGGGCCAGACTCCACCCCTTAATTATATAAAAAAATATTCCAGACATTCAGTGGGCTTCTTACTCTTACAGCAGGGCAAATTGGACAAACCCCCTCTCTGGCCCCTGAACAGGCGGAGAGAGTGAGTTGCTCCTTTTGCAGTGGGGATATGGTCCAATGCTAGGGTGAGATGTCAGCACCTTTTTGTTTTGCCCGAATACGCCTGGTGCCTAGTAAGCTTTGAACACACCTATTCTGGTTCGGGGCATGGCCATGGGCCTCCACAGTAGCGACCCTCCTTGCCTCCCTGCGGATGCCCATGAAAACCGTGACTTCAAGACGGGGGTCTCACTCTCTTTCCTCTCCTTTCTTTTATTTGCTTCCCTGTGAAATGGATTCAAAAAAGAAAGGCGCTTTTGCTGGAAATGTCATATTTTTCTGAAATTTGTATTCCAAAGTGCAACATTGGGAATAAAAGGCTAAAAATATGAAAAATAGATAAATAACTAAATAAAGTAAGACAGAGTGGTAGCAAACTGGCCAAACTGATTTTATTCGCACTGAAACACATTAGCGCCACTTTTACAGAGTTTGCCAGTGAAGCGCTATTTTTGTTTTCTTGTCTTTGTTTTCCCTGGACTTGGAACTAGTGCACCAATCCTGGAGGTACTGCAATGTGTGGATTGGAAAACTAAATGTGTGCTGCGGCTCTGCGTCCAGGGATGTGCTATTTTAACCATACTGCTTACGTTTTGTAAGGATATAAGCAATGGCCATTGAAATGGGTCCATTCAGGGCCTTGTAGTCGTGGCCTTAACTTTTCAGGCAAAAGCACTCACTGATTTCTGAATAGTGAGTGCAAAAGCATTAAGGTACCATGTTGTTCCAGCTTACATTTCCCATGGTTTGCTAAATTTTACATTCCCTACAAGTGTTTGCTTTTTCCAGGTTGTTGTTACTTTTTTTTTGTAGGCCGCATATTGCTCTTGTCTAGTGCGTAATTTAAACTGAGCCGCATCCAGGTGTTTATAGCGGGCAACAATTGGGTTGTAGTTGAAGACAGTGGGAGTTTTTCTCAGTGGGTCAGTACGGTGTTCAGTGGGGGAGAGGATGTGGCACTATGGTCAGAGCTTCTGAATTTGGAACTGGGAACCAGGTTCAGCCTTAATAACCAGTCCACCAGACCACTCTCCTGCAAGAGCACAATCACATGCTAGACCTTAGAAGGCTTCGCAACACCTTAGAAGTCCTAGTGGCTTCGCACCAGCTGGTGGACCCTAGCATGACAAGTGTAGGTTTACCTTCAAGGCTTGTCCACCACTATCCACACTGAAGTTCACCTCCATTCTTGCGGGAAGGCCTATGAAGCAGCACACCCTAGAACAACAGTCACCGAGGTCACAAGACCCTTAAAAAGGGCCAGCTCCAGGGCGGTGCAACCAATGTGACCGCACCGGGTGCTGACTTTAGGTGGAGGCATCATGTTTGCAAGTATATTATGGTTTTAAAAACGCTTGCTGCCTCCTTCCTGGCCTCCAGCAATTTTCAGCAACAATAAAAATGTCATGATGACTCTGGTGATTAATGTTCTTCCTAGAGAGAGATCAGAATTTTGTCTAGTGGAAGTTTTGACTAATGGAAAGGTAGCTCAGAGGGTTAATGTACTGGCTGCAAAGAACATGCGCCATGCAGATCACAAACTGCACATAATGTAAATAGGTCAGTGGGCTACTGCTTTTGTCAGAGAGATCCTTTTGTTACTTGCAGTTTATAAGATAAAAACCTAACTTAGAACAGTGAGCTATTAACTGTCATCTAAGAGCTGCATACAAGCAGCAAGGTATAAATTAGAGTGTTATGTCCTACTCCCTCCCCAGTCTTTGATTATCCTAATGTCCCAAAAAGGGTTCTTTTGGACAGAAATCAATTCTGATTATTAAGGAGAACCCCCAACCATGGTATTACATTTTAAATTCCAGGTATTGTGTTTCTCCAGACCAATCACTATAAACTTATACGGGCTATTAGTATGGTTGTCATGTGACTCCTACACCTTGTAGTCCTTAGTCTTATGTTACATTTTCCATACAGTGATTTACACACATATTGATTGTCTCTGTGTAATCTGTGTGATGTAGAGTGCTCTGACACCCTACAATGGTATGAGTGGCGCTGTAAATCAAATTAAAGGCAACTGAGAGAGAGTGGTTATGGAAACTTGGGGGGTAGAGAGAGTGGTTATGGAAACTTGGGGGGGCACAGTTAAAGGGTGGTAGTGAGGGAATCCATGGCAGATGTGGTCATTGGGGGGCAGTAACAAACATTAATGCACAGGACACCACCAGTGCTATGGCTGGCCCTGCCCTTGAAGCCAGTCTGCCTCACCCATAGGTACCTCCATTGGCCTTGTTTCAGCAGTAGTAGCTGCAACTCACCAGGTATTGGCAATGCAAGATTTGCACGCACACCATACTTAGGGGCCGATTATGATGGCGGACGGACCTGAGTCCGTCCGCCACCATAGAGTAGGAGGGACCGTCCGCAGGGGCAGCGGCGGTCCCTCCATGCAGATTAGGATGTGACCGCCAGGGTGAGGGTCACATCCTCTATTTTTAACATTGCGGCAGGTGCAGCTTCAAGCTGCACCCGCCGCAATCTTAAAAATGCATGCATGGCATTTGCGTGCACAAAGCGGCAGGCACCGCGTGCCTGCCGCTTTGTTTACGCAAATGCAGGGGGGTACCATAGGTACCCCCCATGGGCACCCTCCACCCCCCCTTCACCCAGGGGGCCCGCAACGGTCACCCGAAGTGAAGGTCCGTATGCTTTTCCACGGCGGAAAAGCCGCCATGGAAAAGCATACTTTCTACTCCATCATAATATGGCTGGCGGTGTCTGATAAACACCGCCAGCCATGTTAATGCGTTTCCGCCGCAGTCGGAAGGCGACCACGGTGGAAAAGCGGCAGACAGATTCAAAGACCCACCAGCCATCCTAATTTGGCGGTGGGTCTTTAAAGCATCCGCGGCTGTTTTCCCGCATCCTCCGGGCCGGCGGTGGCTTCCGCCGGCCCGGAGGATGCGGTAAATCCGCGATCCTAATGAGACCCTAAGTTCGCAAACTTACAGTCACCCGGCTTCATTCACAAGCACTTTTAACATGTGCTGCCTGCTGTGGGCCACTGGAATTCATTATGCAGCAAAGGATGACAACATTATGCCGTGGTGTTGACTAAATTATGCATAAAAAAAGGCTGCATCGCAATTCAGTATATTTTTTCAGATATTTTATTATTTTGACGTGTGTACACATGCTAACATTCTCTAAAAAGATTTTGCCTTATTAGTACCAGTGTAACATACAAACGCAGCAGTGAGAAAGGTGACCAGTCAACCTTTATAATAGGCTATCCACTCCGCAGCAAAACAAGTCACATTTTATATTAACTTTTGATATGTTTGAGCTACAAACAATTTATTAGTTTAAATGGTCAGATCGTGCAGCAGATCTTGCATTATGAAGCAAATATGGCAGAGCTATAATTTTAGAGAAAACATTTGCAAACTAGGATATTTTGTCATTCATATTTGAACTGCTGTTGTGAAAAAAGGGAGTAGTGCTGATGACAGAAACTCCATGGCTCGGAGACAAATGGCTTGTGTTTCCACATTTTATCGTATTTGGTACATTCTGTGATTAGAAGCATATCCCACTTTGTGAATATATTTTAATGTCAATAACTCATTATAACCTTAAATAATCATGTGTATCCATAGGGTGATTAAACTGGGCAGTGAAATGCCAAACAATGTCAGTTTGACATTGACTACACTTAGAGGGACTCTAAGTTTCTTTTAAAAAATATAGCTAACATTTAGACCTATACATTTTATTTTGTATAAATTAATTGAATGTGTGTAAAATTTAGCAATGCCCAGGGAATTCTAGTAAAGGGAGCACCCATTGGAGAATCACTAGCGTGTGTGATTGATGCATTATTTATTACTAACTTTGACTTTGGATAAAAGTTATCATGAATTCTAGCACCAAGAAGCCAATATTGGTAAATATGTGTGCTACAAATAATCCCTAAAATACACTATGCATACAGTATATTTAATCTGGTGCTTTAATCATAGGCTGTTTTAAAGTATTCTGATAAAAATTGAATTGTGCTGAAGACAGCCTTGATTGGTGTTGGATCGAGGACCCGGAAGTCTGCACACCTAGCAGACAGAGATAAAGCACACTGTCAGAAAGTTTAGCGTTTTCCCTACAGGTGGTGTTTGTTGGCCTGTGGAAGGGTCAATCACATGTCCTGGATTTCTGGCATTTAATTGAGTCTATCCCAGTTCTGCGCCCCAGTGTTTCTTGTGCCCCACCTGGCACATTTCATGTCAGAGGATAGTGATGACGTTAACATTTTGCCCTCCCCCACCTGGAAAAATGTCTGCGGATGCCCATGGGCATGGCCCTGCAATCCTGAGGGTCTAATTGGCTTTCTGTCTGCCGAAGTTAAATTGGGGCAAATCTCCTTTCTGTCCCAAGGGGACATGATGATTTTAAGGGCTCATGGCTCAATGCTAGTGTGGGATGCCCCACCATTTTGTTTTGCCCATATGTAAAATTCCTGGTATCTAGTGGGCTTTGTATACCATTGGAGGCAGATTAAGGCCAACCTTCCCAATTGGGGCAAACCTACCCCCACTCCCCGGAGCAAAAAAGCTTTACTGTCCCTTCTGACGTGCTGGTATGATGCAATGCCTGTGTGTTCGGCTCCCATCATTTTGTTTGCTTGGTGGCCCTTTTGAAATTCCTAGTGTCGATTAGGCTTTCTGCCCAACCCCAAGGGACAAACCCTCCATCCACCCCACGAGGAGCAGAACAACTGCATTGCCACTTTTGGGGTGGCATTATGAATCTGTATCAGGAGGGCCGCCCCCACCTCATTGTTGTCTTATGGTTTCCTTTGTGTCTAGTGGCCTTTCTGCCATTCCAAAGATACATATTAGGTCAACCCCCAATCAGCCTCTTGGGGGATATAAAGACTGTAATGTGCCCTTTTGGTGGCAGTGCCACTGCCTGGTGCCATAGTGGGCTGCCCCCACCCATTTGTTTTTTGTTGAAAAAAAAACCTTTGTTAATTTTGGGGTAATTATATGCAAGGTGTCTAGTGGACCTTCTGGGAGCATAGTTGGGTCAAACCCTCCCATCTCTCCCCCAGCAGGGCGGAAAAACTGTATTGCCCCCTTTTGGGGTGTGGTCATAGCCTTATGCCAGGGGGATCACCCTCACCTCTTCGTTATATAGGCTCAGATGTGCAGAGGTCTCCAATTGAGTCGGAGATCTTTGCACAGAAAACATTTAAAAGACAGAGGCAGAGGACTCCCCATGTAGGTTTGTGAATAGCATTTTGTAGTACACAATTAGTACTATTGTGGTACTCCTCCATGTACTTACTGCAAAGTGCAGCTTGTGAATAGGCCCCAAAGTGGTTTGCATGAGTTTGAAAACAAAGCTAGATAATCAGCTGACAGAGCAGCAGGGATGACATGAATATAAGTCGATATGGGCAGTTAGGGATGGCACCACAATTGATGGCTTTGAAGTCTATATACTAGCACAAATATTCACTTATTACTGCAAAGCACTGTATTAAAACCAGCTCAAGAGAGATGTCGCTGAAAGAGATTCCCTGCGAAATTACCACACTTGATTGACGATGACTGATTTAGAATGGAAGAAACACTCACACTCGGTAAGATTTCTGCTGCCATCACCTAGCAACAGCTTGGGGAAATGCCTGGACCCAACAGTATACTAGACGAAATATTCAGGGGATTGCATCCAATTTGGAACGGGGTTGCTGCATGTTGCTTGATGTGTAAAATGAGGCACACAAGATTGGAAACTCTCCCGGTAACCTTGAACATTCCAAGGCAAACCACATACACAAAGAGGGAATGACGGCTTGTGAATGCTTCTTCGAAAAGCCAATTGCCCTCCTAAATACAGGTACGACATTTCTGCACAAAGTGCTGCTCAACAAACACCTGCGACTGTTTGTCCTCACATGTACATCCTGCCCAGTCTGGTTTTACACGTCCACGAGCCACGTGCAGAACTTATGGAGGGTATTAGACTGCAAGAAATGTGCGGGTGATTTTTAAAAATTCCTTGCCATCCTGGATGCCCAGAAAGTGGTCGAACCATAGAGTAGGGCGTTCTCCTCACAGTACTCAATTAAGTTCTGGACTAGAGATCTGGCCCTGAGTAGTGTGTCTGTATACACCCTTCACATGGGCCAGCAATGGACAACAAGAGCCTAAGTGCTAGCAGAGTGATTCGAGTGCTGATACCCGACACAGCATAATATATATATTGACCAACATAATAAACGGGAAAGTTCGCAGATTTGTTTTGTATAAAATGAAAATCTTTTATAATGCACACCATAATTAATACACAGTTAAAGTAAAGTCATTTAGATAAAATTTGATATCTCTAGCCGTTCATTTTATAATTAACACCACAACATGTCAGAAACAACGTCAGGGGCTTTTGCACCAACGAGAAACAGTGTGGACAATGTGCCTTCGGACAGGCAGTTTCAGCACCTATTGATGTTCTACTGTGGATCATCATCACTGAGAGCGAAACTAACACACCTCAAGGTTGGGGAAATAATTATTCGGCAGGGGCTGCGTGAGTGCTTGGTGTTCTCAACAACTTCAGTTTTGGGAGTACATCTTGTCCAGTGGAAACAATAGTCGCGGATCTCGGAGGGATGATTGGGTGGATGGCAGGCGGACAGCGGCTTCGCGCTTCGATGGCCCTCTTTGTAGATGCTTGGTAGAGTGGAATGCTGGCACCAAGTGGACATCGGAGTCACAGGGCAATTCTCCTCCATAACGCGAGCACCGACGTGGCGCCTTCTTCCTTCTTTATTCGGGATGGTGGAACTTCGGTGACCATGTTGTTGGAACGTACGATGTTCCGAGGTGAGTTCTGGCAGGGTGGTATGGTGAGAGCTTGTGGGAAGGTCAAGATGTTCGTGACACCGTACTCTCACGTCACGGAAAGAAGAATTTGGTGCAGTGCGCGGTCTGTCGGGCAGCTTGGGCAAAGGGTGAGCGAAGAGTGTCCCAGACCTCTTCTGTTCGTTCCTTGGCTGCTCTTGAGAATGCAGCCAAGGGTACACTCGCCTGCCAGACGCACCTTTCGATTCTTTATAATGTTCACACTGCAGGTCAGGGATAGCACGCAAGTTCACATGTAGCTTGAAAGGTGTCGCCATGGTCTGTATGTCCGGTCTCTGATGTGACTCCTGTAACTTCATCGGAGGGTTTCGCCCCAGTGTGCTTTCAGCAACTGAGTAGACTAGCAGGTGACTACTTTGGACGCAAGTAGCAGTTTTTCCTTTTGCTTTCTAGTTGATTGGCAGAGCATGACAATGTATCCATGTTTCTTTAGCTCACTTGGTCAGCAGTTCAAAGACAGGGATATCTGCAAAGAAACGAATACATTACTTCTGGTGTACATAATTAGAACAATGTTATCTTCCATAATTCTCTATCTTCCTGCAATGGAACAAACAGGAAAAAATTATGATAGATTCCGTAATGATTTCGTGATATGCACGTTTGATTAAATTACCTCTGCTTACCATGACTCCTTAACACACCTACACATTTTGCATAGCAATATCTCCCACATTTAGCACGCAATGTTCACCATTAACTATTTGCTTCGATTAAAAAATCTTTATTCAACACTATCACAATTGGCCATAAAAGTGCACAAGTTATAAAACTCAATACATCCATGAAGTTAAAAACACAGATAAAACAGTTGAACATTTTCACAATATTTGTATGCATGTGGGAACAAATAATACAATTAGACAAAAATACTTTCCCAATTCTAATCGCTCGCCAAATACAAGAAGCAACGCTAAAACGTATTATGGGGTCTTCCAAAGTACCCAACAACTGTAGTGCAACATTGTAATCCCTAATATTGTGTGTGATGAAGATTTGTTTCAAGATATGCTTCCTTAGACCATCATAAAAGCTGCAAATTAGCATAAAGTGCTGAGTGCTCTGTTTTGAGGTACCTTCACAAGGGCACTATACCACTGCCCTGTGCTACTGATTTATGATAGAGAAGGTGTTGGAAATGGCCCTATTTGCAGGTTACCCAAACGTTTTGCCTTTCTCCTCTTTCTGCTGAATTCTGTTTGTTTGCCTTAGGACTCTTTACTCCTGCCAACCAGTGCTAAAGTGCACATGCTTTTCAAATAAACATGGTATCAGTGGTGTATACCTGATTGGCATATTTAGTTTACCTTTAAGTCCCTTGTAAAGTGATACTTTACCAAAATGCTACTAGTGGGACTGCAGACTAGATGTGCCACCACACAAGAAGCCTTTCAAAACCTGTCTCAGGATTGCCATTGCAGGGACTGTGTGTGCAGTTTACTACCACTTTGACTTGGCATTTAAAACCTCTTGTCAAACCTTAAAACCCCTTTTATTACACATAGGTCACCTCAAAGGTAGGCCCTAAGTAACCCTAAGAGCAAAGTGCTGTGTAACTTAAAGGCAGAAAATGTCCTTCTAATCTATACACGTGCTAGTAGTGATAAACAGCTAGATTAATTTTACACTACTGGGCGGCCTACTCTTTCCATAGGCTAGCATTGTGAATTCCTTAAAACACTTTTTAAGATGTAATTCCTCATCAGAAATGAGAAGCTGTATCATGTTTCGTACCATTTTTGAAATGCCACTTTAAGAAATTGGATTCTTCTCTGCTATTAACTTTGCTCTGTGTATTTGCAGCCTGTCTACAACACACGTCTAGGCTGGGTGACAGCTACACTTTGTGTACTCCCTCTAGACAGGCACAAACACAGGAAGGGCTGGGTAAGACACAGGACTTACGCGCATTCATCTGCCTTCTAATAGCTTTCCTCGGCAGGAAGTGGAAGAGGTGGCTCACACTTAAATCTGAATAGTCTGTGCCCTGTCCTCTCACAAAGGGCTGATTACCCCCCACAGATAGCCTGACACACAGGACTGGGTTGAAAGGGGTCCTTGTGCACTTCAGAGAGTTTCTTTGAAGTCACAACCTACCTACAGTATTTTGGGGTATAAGTACTGAGGTGGGACCCTACCAAAGCAGTACACTAGTGAATCTGGAAAGAACTCTGCTGGAGTATAGACTGGTGTGCTGTAAGGATTGCAAAACACACAACGTGATGGACGGAATGTTGCACATTGGCAACACATTCATCCCCAGTCACAGATCTGGGTTTAATCCATCGTTATTTTGCTCACCATGCCACCCCAGTTCAGACATGGCCCTATGCAAATCAGTCTTGACCCTGTGCCTCATGGGAACAGTCCAGCCTGAACTGCCAAGCCATGTGTTACTTGGACCGGAATCAAGCATCCTAGAACCAGTTTATGGCTATCAGCCGTCATCAGCCAGGATAGCTTGACTCCAGTGTCGTAGTGAGCACGGGTCTCCAACGCACGTCTACGCTGGGTGACAGCTACACTTTGTGTACTCTCTCTAGACAGGCACAAACACAGGAAGGGCTGGGTAAGACACATGACTTATCCGCATTCATCTGTCTTCTAATAGCTTTCCTCGGCAGGAAGTGGGAGAGGTGGCTCACACTTATATCTGAATAGTTTTTGCCCTGTCCTCACAAAAAAGGCTGATTACCCCCCACAGATAGTCTGAAAGAAGACATGACTGGGTTAAAAGGTATCTTTGTGCACTTCAGAGAGTTTCTTTGAAGTCACAACCTACATCAAAGTACTTTTGGATATAAGTACTGAGGCACAACCCTACCAAAGCAGTACACTAGTGGATCTGGGAAGAACTCTGCTGGAGTAAAGACTGGTATGCTGTAAGGATTTCCATTTTGCTGTGACTGACTGTTCTGAGAACCTGCCTTTCTGCTTTGAGGGACTGCCTGTTGATCTCTGTCCTACTGAGGGCAAGGACTGGGACCATCACATTTAAAAACTGAGTGATTCCAAGAGCTAGCCTCCTGTTTTCTGAAGTCTCAGGGACACAAAAGACTTCATGCAATTCTGCTGTTGCAGCAGAACTCTGCCATCTGTGAGTCCTACCCTTGCCTGATATTGCCCCTCGGGTTCAGGGCCTCATGATCAGGATTGAGATTTGCAGCTGAATTCTTAAAAAACTGACGCATTGGCTTAACTGCGAAAGAAATTCCGATGCATCGGCCTTCGATGCAGAGGATGCTCTACGACATTGACTCAATAGCCTGCAATGATCACACTCTGAGTGACTCAATGATGCAGTGCATTCACTTCAACAGAGCTCGACGATGATGTGCGACCCCCTTTGCGTATTTCAACAACAATTCAGTAGACTCTCGACATTCCAAGGCAGGGAGCATTGCCTCATCCAGGAGCCTGACC
This sequence comes from Lissotriton helveticus, assembly GCF_964261635.1. Classification (NCBI taxonomy): domain Eukaryota; kingdom Metazoa; phylum Chordata; class Amphibia; order Caudata; family Salamandridae; genus Lissotriton; species Lissotriton helveticus. The sequence continues at coordinate 1,960,496,725 of NC_136063.1, read as the reverse complement.
CCATAGGAGCTGGGGACAGGAGGGAGGTTAGAAAACTAAAGCTGCATTTGGAGAAAAAGTATACTGAAGGGGAGAAAAGGGTGGCTCTAGAACAGGGTACTCCAATGTTGGTCCTCGAACCACATTCAGATAAATGTAGATATATTAAAAATATGGCATGGATCAGGCCCTCCAGCACTGACATTGGAGAACCATGCTCCAGAAGAAAGGACACTAACCAATAAGCTAAACCTCAGAGAGCTGGACATCAGAGCCCCACAAGTGGGGTCCAGCAGCAACAGCAATGGTGGCAGCATATCTGCAGTATCCTCACATGAGTCCTGATTTAATAGCACAAAAGATTAGGGGCCATATGTATCAACATCCTGATTTGTGATTCTCAAATAGCGATTTTTAAGAAATCGCTATTTGAGAATTGCAAATAGGGATGTATGTAAAAATGTGCAATTTTTTAGTGATTTCTTAATATTCCTTAATTGCGATTGGCAAATTGCGAATCACAATTAAGGAATACTTTCCCATTCATTTCTATGGGCCAGGAGGCCCATAGGAATGAATGGGAAGTTATTCTCAATTTGCGATTCAGTACCCACCTTAGCCAGCATTGTTGCGCCCAGCCTAAGTCTTACCGGGGAAATCCCTCTTACTCTGGTTTACCCTCCCAAACTCTCCAAAGCCACCGCAAAAGCCTTCGAGCACTCCACCCTGAAGAGTCACCCTGAGACATTGATTTCCGACCTACGTTATAGCACGGATAAGAGCACAGTCATCAATGACCTAATCTTCTACTCCAAAAGGACCCGCTACTGGCGAAAAACCTTTGCGCACCTCCTCAACGTACGTGCAACCAGGAACATCCCACATGGCACTAAGCTTACAATAGCACTCTCCGCAACCCTGCGAGCTGACCTCACAATCACCCTCTATAAAAGCGGCATTGTCTTGATCCATGCCTCATCCAGAAACCTCAAAAAATTTGAAAGCATTTTTACCAACCTCAGTAACTATGTGCGCAACACTAACAGGGTAACTAACACTTGCACCGACGCCCCTCTGAACAGCCCGCCTATCATCCCTAACCAGCCATTACCCACCCCCTTAGGTCTCTCACCACCGATCATCCCTTCCCTTCTTGCTTGGCGCCTGACCGTACCAGGAGAATCATTCTTGCACCTCTGATACCCGCCCCACCAGCTCCCCACTCTAACTGTGAGTATCATACACCTTCAAACACCTGCGACACAGATCCAATCTGCCTGCCGAGCTCACAAAAAACCTCCTGAAGAGTCTCTACCACTGCCCTTCCTAACATCCCTAACCTATCTCCTAGCCTTGCCACTAGAGTCGTCTCCAGACCTTTTGTCTACCCCTCACCAGCCTCACACGCTGACCATGGGACTGGTTTGCTGCCAGCATCCCACGGTATAGAATGATCTACCCCTTCTACCCGGTCTCCTATGCATACCGATACCAGGGTTCCAGAAATACTGTCACCCTACCCCCTAACGCCTTCCCCTTGCAGGGAGTCTGATAGCACTGCCCCAGAGCTACTTCCCCCTGTCCGCCAACACACCCCTCCTATAGGGATTTTGAAACCCTGCATTCCAGAGCTGCCAAGCTAACTCAGAATATCCATATCTCAATACTAGACCCAATGAACCTCCTGCACCTCGCTGAACTCTCCCTCGCCAACCTCAAAACCCAGTGGACCTCCACCCCCCCACACACCACCGAGACCCCGAATCACCCTCTACCGTTACCTTTGAGACATCTACACCCTCGCAAGCAACCATGCCACCTCTCAGAGGAAGAAACCCTAGCTCTTGCCCTCTCCTACAACTCTACACATGCCACCCCTAGCACACTAGACCTCACTGAAGAAGAAATCCTTGCCATTCTCAGCGACTACAACTCTGCCCCAATTACCCTTTGCCCGCTAGACACCAGAACCGCATATGCCATCCGCACAGTCTGTATTAACACCAACAGATCAGCTCCCTTCCGCAACAGAGGTGTGGTCAAGAGCAACCTAGCGCTGGTACACTTGTCCACCCTAACTCCTGACACTCCCCCTGATTCCTCTCTGTATGGCCTCTTAATCAACTGCCAATCAGTGTTTAAGCACGCCGTTGACATTGCTGCACTCATTATGAACAAAAACTTTGACTTAGCTATTCTAACAGAATCATAGCTCAATGACTCTTCATCTCCATGCCTGGACCTCTTAGTCCCTCCCGGTTACAACATTGCTAGACTGGACAGACGATCTAACAAGAAAGGAGGAGGCATCGCCTGCATCTACCGCTACAACCTCAGTGCCACAGAACTCCCAGTGGATTCTACCGACTCTTGCGAATACCGTGCACTCTCCATCTGTAGCAACTCCACTCTTTTGTGCAAGTTACACATCATCTATCATCCCCTGGCATGAACGACTCCTTCACTGACCAACACATGGAACTTATTACTGCTAAGATCTCCTCGAACTCTAAAGATATCTTCCTGGGAGATTTCAACCTGCATTGGAATGACTCCAAGGACCCTCATGTCAACGCCATCAAAGACCTCCTGTCCGATCAAGCCCTTACTCAAGCCTGTTTACTCACAACACACTCGAAAGGGCCCAACCTCAACTGGATCATCTCTAAGGAATCAACAGTCAAGCTTATCTCTATAGACCTGTGTGACTGGTCTGACCACCAAGCCATCACATTCCTACTGCCTGGCACCCACAAGATAAGGGCACCACAACCAGTGATTCCTAAACGCTGGATTAGAGACACTAGAAACCTAGGCCACAATGAACTGAAGACTCGCTGCACATCTGACCTCCTCCCCCTCACATTTCTCAATGGTCAATGACCTCAATAATAATTACTCTGCAAATATCTCGAACATCATGGATGAACAAAACATAAGAACCCCTGGTTCACTGGACCCCTCAACAATGAGAAGAGATGCCTCCGGCAATCCGAAAGAATCTGGAGACAGCACCCCTCCACCACATATGTTAAACTTCTCCGCAAGGCCAAAAATGCCAACAACAAGAACATCCTTAACTCTAAAAAACAATTTTTCAGATCCGAATTAGAGAACCCAAGAGCAGACCTCGCAAGCTCTTTGATCTGGTCAAACACCAATCCAATAAACTGGTCAAAACCTCGAAAGAAACACCCAAGTCTTTAATATCAATCGAGGATTTCTCCTCCTTATCCGCTGACAAAGTCACAGCCTTAGAAAATGAACGTAGTGCCGCCACAGACTCTCTATCCCTTCCAGACATGCACCCTCCTCCTGAGATGCCCCCACAGACTTCACCTAAGAATCAAGTACTTTGGACTGACTTCAACCTCTACGATGAAGACTCTGTATCTAAAATTCTATTGTCCCTAAAAACAGAATAACCATTTCAATGAACCGCTCCCCTCCAACTGCCTAGTGGCCATTGCCCAATCCATGATTCCTAGCTGGACTGCAATATTTAACGCCTCGCTCCAGCAGGGTTCCATTCCTGAATCTCTGAAAGCCAACCAAGTCCTCCTTATTTTGAAAAAGCCATCGCTGGACTCAGCCATCCCAGACAATTTCAGACCTATCTCCAACATCCCCCTCTTACCCAAAGTGTTGGAGAAGTGTGTACAACAGCAACTAAGTCAACACATCAACAACTTCTACCTTCTCAATGACTTCCAATCTGGATTCAGACCTGGGTACAGTACTGAAACGACCATGCTCCACATCGTTGATGATGCCCTCCTAGCTTTGGACCAAGGGAAAATGTGCCTTCTAATCCTCCTAGATCTTTCCTCAGCCTTTGACACGGTCAACCACAAAAAAATAATCGAACGCCTCAAACTCAGGATGGATTTGAATGGCTCTGTTCTAAAATGGTTTGGTTCCTTCCTCCAAAACTGATGGCAGCGATTCCTAATTAACGGCAACCTCTCTGCTCCCTCTCCAGTCAAAGTCGGAGTCCCCCAAGGATCAACCCTGTCTCCTACCCTCTTCAACCTCTACCTCGAACCACTTGCCGAAGTATTACGCTCAGCAAATATCTCCTATCATATGTATGCTGACGACACCCAGCTCTACATCAAAGCCTCCTCTCTCAAGGATATTCCCTCCCTGAATGATTCCCTGAAATAAACCGTCCATTGGCTCACCTCCAATCAATTGAAGCTCAACGCTAAGAAAACCGAATTTCTTTTAATTTCCCCTCCAAAAACCAATCCTGAGACGCAGATATGGATCAAGGCTATCACAGCCCTAGATTGCCCACCGACCATCGTGGACTCAGCAAAATCTCTGGCAAAACGGTTGCCTCTTCTTGGATAAATATGCAGGGCAGGATTCATTCTGGCATGATACTCATGTCACAAAAAATTAAACCTCAACAGGAAGCACTTAGATATAAATAAAGCAGGTGCCTGAGTTGCAGCTGAAATTCAGTAATGCATTAATCAGCCCAAAAAGTTTGTGAGCTCAGTCAAGGCTGGGCAGGTGTGCTTTCTCCCCACATCTTCCGTCAAAAATGAGCTGTGTGATCCTTGATGGAGGTCTTTGCATCAATGAGTTTCTCGAGCGCAATCCCCATGTAGTTCCTGTCACCAGGAGGTTCTTTTTCCTCATCTGCTGCTCTGATCACTTTCTGACCCTTTATAAACAAGAGGCATGTGAACTCGCATAGAAGCCCTACCCGTTTGGTCCCGCCCCACATACACTAGTGGTATGCAAATTCTTCACGCCCTTTACCCACTATGATGAACAGCTCCCTCAAGGGACCCCAGTGCCTTTCGGCGCGGTGGCAAAGTTACAGACACACATGGTCACTGGAGGCAACACTTCTGGCCCGCAGCTGTAGTGTAGGAAAGGCACTATACATTTACTAATTTACCCAACGAGGTAGCACTTACTGATTAGCCAGTAGAAAGTACTCCCTTTGAGTAGAGGTATTGTACAAAACGGTGGCATCTTCTTGGATAGATATGCAGGGCAAGATTCATTCTGGCACAATGCGGGGTAATGACATGCGTTGTCTCATCCCATAACCATAGTAGGTGCACCTCTACCAACAAATGAATGCGTCTGCACATTGCATGAAATATTACAATTTTCCAGCATCAAGAGATCATATCGAAACAAGAGTTTAGGTCCTTTCCATAAGCAATGTGTTGGAAGTATGGAAAGCCTTTACTCGCAGAGTTATTGATACAACATAAGCCGCTCGCCGATTGGGTGTATCTTTTGCATATTAATCTTTTGCATATTAAAATCACCAGCCCAAAGAATAGAAGTAGAATGAGTCAAACGCAGTAATGTATCAAAGTCCTCTTGAAGGGCAGATACATCATCACAGCAAGTGGAGTCAAACACTTTGGTATTTTCACACAAGATCAGTACCTCCTAGAAAAACTATTCATATATTACACTTTTCTATTTGAAGAAAATCAGCTCGTAATACAGCAACTTCATGAAATCGTCAAATCGATTTTCGCATCTCCCTTCATGTTTTCACGTTACACAAATTTTATTTGCATGTACTAACAATTATGTTTTTGGGTGTTCGGTTGTAGATCGGAATATCTTTAACACACTATTGTCTGATAGAAATATTGAGAAGTAACGATCGTTGAGAAAAAAAACATTGCCCTCTTGTGCGTAGAATTTGTATTAATAACTCCAATAGGGTGGTAATATGATGAACAATATTTAGACATAACACTTATGCCAGACGATACCTCAGTTACTTTTCTGGTTACCATACATGATGTGCGATGGAGCAAAGGTTATTGATGGGGCTAATAATAGTAAAAGTTTATAAAAAGAAAAATTCTAAAAATAGCACGCTGCCACTGTAAGGGTTGTGAAAATACAAATATCCACATTGAAGCCTTCATTCCTAAATTCATGATATTATCTCAGAGAAACACTCCAAGATGAAATACAGTTTCTGAATAATTACTTCCTTCACCGGTATGGTATTACCGCCCCATTCCAAGTTTTGCAGGTCAGAATGGAAAAAGAGACACTACTGATCACTTTCAATTGTTCAAAAGCTCTGGCTGCTTCGACTATCTCAGCCTACATTTCACTAGGATTCACCTGGCAAAAATTGTGCAGGTGAAAACCAATATATTCCCAGAGGTATTTTACACAAGTTGTAATCCTGATTCGGGAGCTAAAACCTTCTGCTACTCGAACTGGCGCCATCAGTAGGATGACCACTTAATTTCAGGTCATTTGGGACACTGTTTCCAGAATCCAGTCCTAGACCTCCATGTACAAAGAGCGTCTTTCGGGTGTTTTAGTCTAATCCCTTCAATGGAAGCAAACAACAACAGCCGAAATGCATTAGTCTATAAAACAAAAGTGCAGGCCCGGAAACAGTGCTTGTAATTATCCTGGGGGGAAGTGGTCACACTAATTATTGGCTCAAACAGAATGAAATCGTTAGGATTCCGGATCACTTCCAGAGTCTGAACACAGAGTGCTGAATTTGTAGAATAAGCAAAAATCGCACTGATCGCACCTGCTCTGGTTGGCACGAACAGTGTCCTACCTTGACTTTCTCGTTTGTATCCAAGAGCCCCCCGAGTACCGTTCTGTCTCTAATTACTACCCGGTTGCTGGTAAAGAAGCACTGCAGTCTGACCGCCTAGGACGCACCGTTCTAGATTTGTGCTAATGGTGCTAACAAGCACTGCAGTGCGACAAACTACTATGCCCAGGTCTGGCCCAATGATGGCATTGTGCATGCCCTGCTATAGACTTATTTTGTCTTTACGGTATGCCCTCAGCCTAATCTAATGACACATACGGCGATGAAGCAGCAAACACCAGTGAATGTCACAATAACCAGCTAACTTTATCTCCAAGGAAATGATGTCACCCTGTTCATGATGTCACAATAATGTGACTACTCATTCATGTCATTAGCTTACAATGCAGAAGAAAAAAGATGTAGACAAATTCTACTTGGAAACACAGCACGATTTCTTTCCATGGGTCTTCTGCCTCTTACCTATCTCTTTGTGATAATATTCGTGGCAACATATGAAGAAGTCATATATGGAACTGTACCCAGCGATGATCAAGGTAATACATTTTTACAAGTCAATTATGCTATTATGTTTGTGTTTGTGTTTAGTATAAGAAAGACAACTTTCTTTGTGCAAGATATAGAAACAGATGTCTCATGTTGTTTGTTAGGCGAATACTAGTCGTAAAGATTGGATATTTTACCAAACAAAATACGTGTTCTATGTATCGAATACCCAATGGCATATGGAGGTAGTTCAGTTCATAGAAAAATCATGGCATTTGTTTTTCTCGTGTAAATAACATACTGAGAGAAATAGAAATAGAAATGAATCAGTAAGGCTTGTAGAATTTGATGAAAATTAGAATGTCTTTACTGACCTGTTTATGAGTATCCATTAGGCTACAAACTGTTTAGTCTCTCCCCTTCATATAACACTTCTTAACCTGGTCCATTCACTGCCATGTGACTGCAGTATCTACTACTCAACCTCATTTGTTTCCACGGTTCCTTTGTGATGTCATGGGAATTCTGTCTATTGAAATGAGATGTAGTGCCTAGCGCGATCTTTCACACTAATCTCTTAGTCGCTAGATTTTTAGTTGCATTTATTACTTTGCCTTTTCTCTTCGTTATCTGTCTGAACTCTCAACAGTAGAAGCCAAAGAGTGAATATTTCCTCTCTGTGAGTTTAACAAATTTCAAAGCTTTATTCGACAGCATGTCATAAAAGCAATTTAACAATTAATAGAATTTCAGAAATGTATAAACAGATTTTAAATGAAAGTATAACTAGCAGTGAGTGAACGTCAAAATTGGCATTCTATGGACATTGTAAAGTTGTTCACCAAGAATTAGTTAACATTGTTATGTTATTTTGGTGTATACTTTCTTTTTATTTATTGGTAAATAATTTGAATTATCACACATGACTTTACATAGTCTGCTGTTTTATAAAAATAAGTGCAATTAACCTCAGAATAATTAAAATTGTTAGCATGCCCTCTATATTTGCCAATATCCAATAATGTAACATCTAATCCAGAATCCGAATCATAAATATTTCTGAACATATATAATTGATCCAGCAAAAGCAGTGGAAAAAGTTTATAACCATCCACATTATCTGCAATATATCATGTTCAGAAATTTTTCTTTCTATAATTGAGAGTTTGGGCCTATGGAAACACTATACCCACTTACAATGATGAGGTCCTCCGATAGATCTTTGGGAAAGCTAATAGGGATCCAGATAATTAGAGACAGATGCTGTTTCCTTCATGAGGACCTATAATAAAGAAAATAGCTAGCTATCAACAATAATAAAGTATGTACTATGTTAAAATAACGCTTCAATAAAGGCAAACTCTATGCTATATATATTAAGATTTATTTTATCTAAATAATCAAATATGAATAGTCTAGACACAAAATACCTCAGAATGTCAATTCCTTTGTTATTTCAATGATACAGGTAAATCACAACAAAGTAATACAGATAATGGCAAATAGTAATACCTCAAAAATCAATAAAGAATGTGAGCGGAGAGTGAGAGAGATAAAAAGATCTACATTGTAATTTCAGTATGCAATTAGAGATTCATATGCACCTAAGATCAACGAGCTTATGCACAGCGTGCAATAGTCAGAAAATAGCCAATTCTTCAGCTGCAAAGGTATAGCTTGTGCAACATCACCAGTTGATGAAGTGTAGGGTAATAAGGATAGCTCAGTTGAAGAAGAATCAAATTCGGACAGACAGCATGTCACACTCAGGATTACAAAGATAATAGCCAGCCAGAGTAGCATAGAGAATGCAGCTGCAGAAGGCTCTCATCTCTTCATTAATCAATGAGTAAGTATCAGCTCATTTGAAGCTCAGCATTTGTTGACATCCTTAATGCCACATGGCAGCATTATAATTTCTAGAGATTTCCAGCATGTACACCTTACACCCTAAAGCCTTCCTCTCAGCTGTCTGCCAGAGGCTAACAACCAAACCTATTGATGACAGCCAAGGACTGTTAGGATCAGTCTTTCCGTCCATTTCTCTGCCTGTTCCACCTACATACACTGTACTTGTTCATTCCTTTAGGGGGTAGCTACGCATGTAAATATTATAAACACTAATGAGGTAGGGTTAGTCAGGAGGTGAAGTACCATTACCATGTAGGTATGTTGAATATGCCTCCTTACAAAGCATTCCTTTTCCCTGCAGGCTATTACAATATGGCTGTTACAACAACCACATCGTAACAACGTATACCATTACACCACAAGTCATAACAATGACTCGTTCTGGGGGCGGGGGGCGCTGGATGTTGGAATAGTATAATTTACTATTCCTACTCCAATCTGTACAATAGTGTGGAAGGTGTTGGACTTTAAATCCTATAACTTTTGACTCATCCGCAAGTCATTGTTATGACTTGCGGAGTAATGGTATGCGTTGTTACACGTAGAACAACAGACAGAGAACCAGGGGTCTTTTACGGAAGAGCTAGGTACAATAGATCCTACTCTAATAACAAACGCTGTCAGTTCGGTTGTAAGTACCAAATCACCATACAGCCTGTAAATATCAGGGGTACACACTTGTGCAGCTAAATCAAAACCACACGTGGTTGTCAGTGAGACTCACAGAAATAATAGTCATGGATTCCCATCAAATGTCTTGCGATGATCTATATTCTCATCTGGTCATCCAGAACAACTGGGGTGGTCTGTCCCTCGATCATTGGGACCATGTCCACACCCAATCGCTAGAAAAGTCTCAGTGAGTCAAACCCACACACACTGTGTTGACCATGAGATAGATGACAAAGCATGGGAATATGTGCAGTGCAAAGAATAATGATAAAGTGGTGAAGTAAAATAGAGTGGTGAAAGCAGTGGTCGGTCTGTTTTATTCAAATGATTGTTTCACCCTCTAATTAAAACCAAGAACAGTGCAAATAACAAGGCAGACTTAACAAATATCGACTGCCACAAAAAAAAGGCCAACATGTTTCAGCCCCCAGGAAAAGAGGTTCCACAGGCTTTCTTCAGGGCCTCTGTTCTCAAAGAATTGCTACCGCTAATGTGAATATACCTTAAATAAAAAGTGAATCAGAAAAAGGATATAGTTGGACATAGTAGTCCATAATCAGCTAGCTCTGTGTCAACAACTGGAGTGATCTCACATCTAGAAAAAGGGGACAAACACAAGGCTCTCAGTCCAGAATGCATAGTTTAAGTACCCCTCCATTTCACAAAAGGATTTCAATAATTCATCACTCACCCAGATTGACCGGGGAATGCGCCTCACCTCTCCTGGACCCTGCTCAGGAAGAGGGAGGCCCGCTCCATGGGAGAAAAGTACGAGGTGTCTTAAGCAAAACATTATGCTCCTAGAGCGTCTCATGTTTCTACCTAATCCACACTAACTATTAGCTCCTCTCTCAATCATACTGATTCGCTGTCGTCCTAGATCACTCTCTCAGTACCTCATCACACAGAGTAATGTTAATGTGCAAAACCAAAATGAAGGCACCAGTCGCAGAGGTCTGTGCTGATTAAAAAAGATCTAATGATCAGGGCTCTCCTCCTATTCCACTGTCGTATGGGACTCTGCTATGCATAGTATTCTACAGGGACCCACCCATTTAACAGGCGCCTAAACTAAACTCCATGAGAACCGCTTGTCACTTATTCCTTCGTTAGGATTCTAAGGTCTCTAAAGAGAAGAAAGTGCAGACTGCCTCTAGTGTATTTAGTGCGACTGCCTATCGCGTATTTAGTGCGCCCCCGAGTTTCTACCAGAGTTGCAATCATACACTCCTTTCTACTGGCAGACAAACCTGTCCGTCATTGCCTCGTTGTAGGCACTGAGTCGGGGGGGAGGCATTCGGGATAGAAAGTATTTTAAACAGAACCCGCCCACTTCAGGATCTAATCGTTTGGAGTTGTCTTCCAAAACTTCTTGGCTTACATGTCAGTAATTCTATTTTAATAACATGCAAGTTAAAAAGCACTTACATAATCAAAACACATTCAGTAGGTAATGTTTAGATTACACCGGAAGTCCATGACCTGGATTTCGCGGGAGGATCCGGAACTACAGGATGACGTCATCAGATGACAAAATGTAGTCCGGAGAGACCCACGTGTTTCAATAGTGCAGGATGTTAAAATACTATTAGGGTGCAGTGTAAGATCAATAAACACCATCTATACCTCAGTATATAACCGAATAATCGCCCCTTAAAGGCCAGCCCATGGAATATCATCATTTAATCCCCGGGAGTCTGTAGAGAGTTTATATATCCAACGTTGTTCTTTGGTAAATAGGAACTTTGAAACATCCCCAGTGTGTGATGGTATGAAGGGCTTTTCTAGAACTGTCCAAGTGAATTCCTCTTCCGTGTGTTTGAATTCAACAAAATTGATATTGGCACTGGTCGTCCTTGGGAGCAGCGACATTTCACGAACTGTAACAGTTCACATGTGATTTATCTACTGACATGCCCATGCGCGAATAAGTATGTTGGCATGACAACGCGGAAGGTCCGTCTCAGGATGCTTGAACATAAGAGTGCATTCAGATGTAGAAAGACCCTTACCAAACTCACAAGACATTTTGTTGAATTCAAACACACGGAAGAGGAATTCACTTGGACAGTTCTAGAAAAGCCCTTCATACCATCACACACTGGGGATGTTTCAAAGTTTCTATTTACCAAAGAACAACGTTGGATATATAAACTCTCTACAGACTCCCGGGGATTAAATGATGATATTCCATGGGCTAGCCTTTAAGGGGCGAATATTCGGTTATATACTGAGGTATAGATGGTGTTTATTGATCTTACACTGCACCCTAATAGTATTTTAACATCCTGCACTATTGAAACACGTGGGGGCTCTCCGGACTACATTTTGTCATCTGATGACGTCATCCTGTAGTTCCGGATCCTCCCGCGAGATCCAGGTCATGGACTTCGGGTGTAATCTAAACATTACCTACTGAATGGGTTTTGAATATGTAAGTGCTTTTTAACTTGCATGTTATTAAAATAGAATTACTGACATGTTAGCCAAGAAGTTTTGGAAGACAACTCCAAACGATTAGATCCTGAAGTGGGCGGGTTCCGGGTCACTGGACTCCGCCTCCAACTAAGATCGCGTTTAAAATACTTTCTATCCCAACAGACGAATGCCTCCCCCCCCGACTCAGTGCCTACAATGAGGCAATGACGGACAGGTTAGTCTGCCAGTAGAAAGGAGTGTACGATTGCAACTCTGGTAGAAACTCGGGGCGCACTAAATACGCGATACGCAGTCGCACTAAATACACTAGAGGCAGTCTGCACTTTCTTCTCTTTAGAGATCTTAGAATCCTAACGAAGGAATAAGTGACAAGCGGTTCTCATGGTGTTTAGTTTAGGCGCCTGTTAAATGGGTGGGTCCCTGTAGAATACTATGCATAGCAGAGTCCCATACGACACTGGAATAGGAGGAGAGCCCTGATCATTAGGTCTTTTTTAATCAGCACAGACCTCTGCGACGGGTGCCTTCATTTTGATTTTGCACATTAACATTACTCTGTGTGATGAGGTACTGAGAGAGTGAGCTAGGACGACAGCGAATGAGTATGATTGAGAGAGGAGCTAATAGTTAGTGTGGATTAGGTAGAAACATGAGACGCTCTAGGAGCATAATGTTTTGCTTAAGACACCTCATACTTTTCTCCCGTAGAGCGGGGCCTCCGTCTTCCTGAGCAGGGTCCAGGAGAGGTGAGGCGCATTCCCCGGTTAATCTGGGTGAGTGATGAATTATTGAAATCCTTTTGTGAAATGGAGGGGTACTTAAACTATGCATTCTGGACTGAGAGTCCCCTTTTTCTAGATGTGCGATCACTCCAGTTGTTGACACGGAGCTAGCTGATTATGGACTAATATTTCCAACTATATCCTTTTTCTGATTCACTTTTTATTTAAGGTATATTCACATTAACGGTAGCAAATCATGAGGAAAAACAGCCCAATTTACAACCGATGCCCAGGCTGCTGGCACACGACGCCTCTTAGTTCCCATCTTGAAAGGTTACCAAATAAAGAGACGGGCGCTGGAAGCGGGAGTGCAAGAACAGAGTTTTTTATTTCTCATGAGGAGAGCCTGTCATTTCGGACATACGCACAATGTCTCCAAGAGGTGCTCTAACAAGTTTTCTGAGGCTCCGTCTTTTATACACAGGTTTATGATGCACAAACATTCCTTATTGCAATAAAGAAACTTTGAAGTACGAAAAGGCATGTTTGGAATCCCAGCTTCAGGCCTATTCCCACACCAGTCGTTCGGATGTCGTTTCCCCTCCCAAATGTAACATGTGATTGCAATCTTGCAGCCGGACATTCCGACAGGACACGAGGGCAAGAGGGGGTGGTCAGATCTAAGGTTGGGCAGGCGATAAGATCGGGCACTTCGGTTGGTGTATCACGCTTTGCTATGCGGGGCCAGAGGGGGGTACATCCATGAGGCTTTGTTTTATGACTTGGGACCGGGTCGGGAGGCCAGGTGTAGCCGGGGGGGTCATCAGAAGAGGGGAAGGGTGTTCCTGGGAGGAATGCAGGGGGTGTCGGTCGAGCAGGGGTGTCACTTTTAGAGCGGGGTCGCGCAGAGGGAGAGGGTTTTATGGCCTATGCATGAGAGACCGGGGGCTGTCGGGGATGTTTGCGAGGCTGGGGAGTGAGGGGGAGAGAGAGACGCTGGCTATCGGGAGTGGGCAGAGAGGCCTTGGTGCCTAAAATGGCTGTTGTGTACGTGCGTGCATGGGCCTATATTGGCGAGATGATGCAATCAACGTTTCGTGGTATTCGTTCTGCTTACGGCGAGGGGTATGGTGAACACAAATGAACGCCGCTTATGTACATATACATTGTCAGTTTCCACAGTCGCCGCTTTTTAACATAAGTTAGTTCATTTCCGTGTTTATCATAACTGACGGGGTGTACATATAGCCATGTGTGGTCAATGAAATAGCGTATGTCAATACTGGCGGATTGCATATAACCATATGCAGTCGATGCGATAGACGAGGTGCTATACAGATGAATTTACATTTGTCGTGTTATATACACATTATGGAACCATGTTCTGACTCTTTCTCCGGCAGCATCAATGTACAGTCAAAAGTGACCGATGAAACATTTTTGAAAGCAATACAAAGTGGTTGAGGGAGGAATTCAGTTCAATACAAGCAAGTAGTCAGGGGGGGGGTGTAGAAAGTTCAGAGAGGGGAGGGGGTGGTCTTCGTCACAGTGTCTTTTTAGCAGTGAGCCATCACTGGTAAGCTCTAGTAGTTTGTTTTCTTCCGTTGGCGCTGTTGAGCACCGGCGGTGGAGCTATAGGTCCAGCTCAGATCCATTCTTACACGTCGCAGGGTGCGATCTGTCCTCTGCTGTTAGACCACAGTCCTGTTTCCTAACTAATCTTTTTAAGGGTGCCTCATGCTGGGCACCTGCATTTCTTTCTCCTTTCGTGGCAAACCCTATTCTACCTAAATGCTGTTCTTCTTCTCTGAGTCAAAATCCATGTGAAAGAAAAGGGGGGTTGTCGGATAATCGAGGGAAGAGAGGGAGGAGTGGGAGCAGGTCTTTGAGACAAACCAAGGGAGCAAAGGATAACGAGCAGGCAGGCCCATCAATCGGGCTCAAAGGGGCGGGGACTTCTGGCACGCGTGGGTCAACAAGCAGAGGGCTTCAAGGCAGCCCTCCATCCTTTCATTTTCCGTGTTTGAGAGTGGTGCCTCGTCCCGCGTCTCGCTGCTCTGCGGCTCCACCTTTGGTCGAGGTCACATGTGCTTCATGATCTGCGGCTAGGCTGTGCGTCACGTCCGGCCCCTCTCCTCCGGTGATTGTGTATCTTTGAATGGGTACAAAACAAGCTTTAGAGAACTGGCAGGAGAAGACATTTATACATTTCAATTCCGCCCCCAATCTTAAGTAGTTGGGGATACGTTCATCGGTCACGGTCAGAAGTTATCACTATGGAGTATGTATGTGGGCATTTCTACTGAGTTTGTACTAAGTCTATTTGGCGTTCATTCATGATGTATATGGAGAGAAGTCAGACTCTTATCAACTGCGTATTCCATCAGACTCGAAATCGGATCCTACGGTAGAGACTCGTCTTTCTAACCCAAGCCCTGGCAATCTTCTATTATCATGAGAGAGGGACAGAGGCTAAACATTCTGTTCTCGGGGAGCAACGGTTAATCAGGGTCATCAGTTATACTTCGGGATATGGAGCTGGGGTCAATCGGGAGAAACGAGGACGCTTTGGACATCCGTACTTGGGTGCAGAGAGGTGGGGAGATCTGGGCATTGGGGATTGTGTTTCTAACGAACAGAGAACAGAAGGCCACTGACATATAGTCCCCCTATGAAAAAGGCCAGATTAGGGGACATCAGTCATCTTACCTGTCCTTTCCTTCTTAGCCAATTCAAATTCCATCATTTTACAGAAAGGAGAGGTAGTAATATGACAAATTACAATTGTTTTAGTTTCTGTCAATTTTGCCGAACACCTTTGTGTTCAAAAACCAATTAGGCTTGTGCCGGCGGGGCACAACGTTACCACACAAAGGAAGAGGGAACAGGGGGACCCTCAGAGAGAGAGAGAGAGAGAGTCGTTCGCATTCTAAACGAACTATTCGGTACACGTACGACATGGAGAGAGAGAGAGAAAGACGTGTACAATAATAGGCCATTTAGTGTGCACACAACACAGAACAGCAGGGGTCAAGTTATATAGAAACACAGGCTGAGGGACGACGTAGATCCATACATTACGTACACATGAATTCAAGCGGGGGGGATAGTACATGCATTATATACAAGAATCCAAGACAAAACATAGAATAGTACTTGGCCAAAAAAGATTTCTTCCTGCGTGCTGCGCATCCTTAGTATCCTACTTAATTCATCTGGCTGCCTTTGCTGGTGGCCTCGGTTGCAAATACTTACACCTTTGTCAATTGTTCGGGAACTAACCTGGTCGAGCTAATACTCACGGTGGGATCTTCGAATCATTTTTAGCGACTGGGTATCCAGGCTGAGGCAACGGAGGGTGTCAGTCGGGAGAACAATGGGGCAGCTTTAAGTTTCATGTCTATGAGGGTGCAAGAAGGAGGTGGTAAATCTTAAACATTGACAATATTCCTAGTCTTCCAGGAGGAGGGTACTTGGGTAAACCTCACCCCGGAATATTCCTGAACCTTTCCCTATTTAGTTACCGTATGAATTTACTCATGGGTGCACGTCTTTCTTGGTTGCTTATTTGGGGAGCCGGTTGGAGTCATATTTTGTCATACTGCAATAACCTGCCAAGTTTCTGCTTCAGGCCACCCTCCCAGTCGCTGGGTTCAGAGAGAGAGAGAGAGAGTCGTCTCTAAGTAAGGGAGTGCTATATCTTTGTTTGCTCGTCGTGTATAGGTACCATGTTCAGACCCCTTTTTCCCATTCCATCGGCCGTTCGATCATCACTCAAGTCACACATAAAACATTTCTCTCATCAATCCAAACGTGTGCAACGTATATTCAGTCGAGCTATACACATCAGGGCATACACGCGTGCATTCATATCACACAAATTCGTCACATTCTCAGGGGCAGTCCCCATAGACAATATACAATTTTTTGTGCGGAACCATGGCGTGTTGCTTAGGTCTTCTCCATACTCTAGTCAACGTTCCGATGTGACCTGCAGAAAAGAAGGGAAAAAGAAGGGGTGGGGGCAGCGTTTTAAAACACATCAGCGCGCATAAACCCGAAAATGCTTTTACTTACCACATACTCGACCTATCTCCGCGGGATGCAGTCCCTTTCATCTCGGCGTTTAAGCCCAGAGGGACCGGTAGTGCGGGAGAGATAATCATTGATGGACTGGGTATTGCATAGATCGCCCAAGTGTGGTATTACGGATCGTGTGTAGGGAAGGGTCAAAACAAAGGGCAGTCAGTGTAAAGTGGGGGCGAACTCGTGCTCTCCTTCGAGGAGGAGGGAAGGTCTACAGTGGCACAGGGTCGTTTTTGTTCTTCAGGCACGGAAACTAGAGGGACTAGGTGGCATTCCTTCGGAGTGGCTTAGGGGCTTCTGAAACAACTTTCCTGATACATGTGGCACATAAAGTAAAGGCTAAATACCCGGACTGTTATCGATTGCTTTACGTTGCACAAAAATAAAAATATATATAAAAACACACATACAACAAACCTGGACCATTCACATTTGCAATATTTCTGTGTACTTTGCTTTTTAACCTTTAAGTAATCGAGTTGCTTCATTTCACCTGTATTTTACTTATATCGGAAACAGTGGTCATTTATTCGAAACTTACCAATCTAAGCGCTACAACTATGTTCGCTTTTCAAAAAACCTTTATTCAAAAATGTTGGTGCACAAATACGGGTCTACAACCACGTGGGCCGGCCACGGAGCAGACTGGAACTGTACATGAGGGGATATTTATTAGAACGGAGTCGGTGACCGTTGATTTCATAAAGGTGCGAAAAGTGCAATAAAATCATATCGAAAATTCATTGTGGGCAAGTACCATAAGTGTCGAAAATTCAAACTTTGAATAATACGGTAATCAATGATGCGCCAGAACTTAATATCAATTCATTGTCCGAATGTTTAATCAGTACCCATCCCCTCCCGCCATGTGCTTCAAAAACTGCATACATATCTCATGATCTCAAGGCTGAGCAACCGGAACACAACAGGGAGTTGCGAGTTTCATTTGTACCGGCGCCATTTTGGGTGAGGTCAGGCAGGTCCAAGTAAAGTCAAAATGTCTCCGCCAACTCGTGGTTGGACCAGAGCCTCTTTCGGCAGTCCAAAAGTTTAGTTAAAGGGCAACAGAAGGGGCCGTCGATAAGAACCATCAGTCAAAGGGGGGGGGGCAACAATCTTTCCTACCGGGTCATACTGGTGTTCCACCGGAACTGATCAAATTGGTAGTCTGCAGGATTTTGGTCATTCAAACTGAGGCTGGCGCCAGCATGAGAGCCCCGACGTCTCGTGGCTACGTCTTGATCGTTCCGCGGGCAATCATGGCAGTCGTTCCCCATCGGGGGGCCCGCGGGGCTCATAGAATCTTCAAAGCTGAGGATAACGCTTCTGGACGGGGGACTCATTTTCTAGCTGGCAAGCAACCTGGCCATCTTTGCACGCCAGGTCCAATCTTGCAGAGTCGACCGTCATTTTACGAGTTCTGCGGCAACCGGCAGTCGTTGGATCGCAAGGGCAGATGGACTCCAGCCTGTCGGGTGTGGCGTTGCAAAGCAACAGTGGATGAACCCTTGTCGGGTGAGTGGAGCGTTGGGGGTGCAGCTGAGGGGCCTCCACCTGGGGAGGTGGGAGAGGCTCGTCCGCGCCGCCTCTCCCTCCCAGTGCACCCCACGCCGTCTTCTGGTGCTTGACATTCGTGGTGGCCGGACCAGGCGATGAGAGAGGGGGGGGGTCGGAGGCATGAGCAAGACATCCCCCCTGTGGCCTGCAAGGCGCCGGAAGAGGAGGATGGGAATACCAGTACATTCCGGCCCATCCACCCCACGACCTCTCCGGCCGCTGACATTCGTGATGGCCGGACCAGGCGATGAGAGAGGGGGGGGTCGGAGGCATAAGCAAGACATCCCCCCCCCGTGGCCTGCAAGGCGCTAGAAGAAGAGGATGGGAAGACCAGTACATTCCGGGCCATCCACCCCACGACCTCTCCGGCCGATGGCGGCCAGCCGGGCCCCGCCCTGCACGTGTCGAGGCCTCATCTTCCGGATGGGCGTAACCGTGGACCTGTTGCACTTCAGGAGCTTCCCGAATGGGGGTAGGTATCTGCTGACTTGTATCTATCTTATGTTACCGCTATTGGGCGTGGCGGGCGGTGGGACAGACATGTTTGGAGCAGTGGGGGGCGGCGGAGCCTAGCTACCTCGTGGCTGCCGTGATGTCAAGCTTGGCTTCTCTCACCACTTTCATGTTTCTTATTGCGGGCTATTTCTAACGTTTCTTATTTCTAGCGAAGTAAAAAAAAAAATCATCAGTGGCCTACTGATTTTGCTCGATTTCTTTTTCCTTCCTTTTCTAGTGCGTTTCGTGCTAAAGTTTCTGTTTACAGGATACGGTGATTACTTCGTATTTTACGTATGTCCTTTTTATTAGGGGCGTCCTCCAGTTGAGCCAGATGATCTACCTCTAATAAATGGTCCGGGTCGAACTAGTTTACCAATCAGTGGGGAGTAGATAGGCATGACAGATTACAACGGGGGACAGAGGTCAGCATTACCTACCCTTCACTACTTGCAAAGACTAGACAGAATATTTCTATTCCACGTTATTTGCAAACAGAGAATACCTCAAAAGAACTATTCCTTGAACAATAAATGTCCAGACAATCAATCAATCAGTGGGGAGAAAAACAGGCATGACGGATAACAACGGGGGACAAAAGTCCGCATTACCTATCCTTCGCTATCTGCAAAGGGAGACAGAATATTCCTATTCTTCTCTGTTTGTAGACAGGGAATATCTCAAGAGCGATAATCGATACAAATCGATAACAAACAATCAGTGGGGAGAAAGATAGGCATGACGGATTACAATGGGGACAAAAGTCTGCATTACCTACCCTTCACTATCTGCAAAGGGAGACAGAATATTCCTATTCTTCCCCGTTTGTAGACAGCGAATGTCTCAAAGAGCAACAGAGCAACCAATCAATCAGTGGGGAGAAAAATAGGCATGACGGATTACAACGGGGGACAAAAGTCCGCATTACCTATCCTTCACTATTTGCAAAGAGAGAGGAACGTTCCTATTCGTCGCTGTTTGCAAATAGAGAATGTCTCAAAGAGAACCAATACTTCAAGTAGCAACCAAGGCTAAATGAACCAATCAATGAACAATACCAGTATTTGAATACCGATTCCAATATAAACAATCAATCAATCAGATGGATAAAACCATCCTACCAATCAGACATAAAGACGTCCTACTTAACCTTACCCGGACCGGACCGTGTGGATGGTTCTTCGCCTTCCCTTTCCAGCGCCCGATCGTTCTCTTACTCCATGTTTTTACCGCAGCTTTCCTGTGGGATCCCAGTCAGGACAGTAGGTCACTTGAGAGAGGTCCGTTCGGAATCGGTGAAGTTCATTCAATCGGCAGCCGGACGAGGGCCCTCTCAAGGCAGGTATACTCCAATCGTTCAGATGTTCACCCCATCGTCTGGACCTCTCTTACCGGACCTTATGTCGCTGATGGGCCCCGCGTTGGGACGCCAATTGAGGAAAAACAGCCCAATTTACAACCGATGCCCAGGCTGCTGGCACACAACGCCTCTTAGTTCCCATCTTGAAAGGTTACCAAATAAAGAGACGGGCGCTGGAAGCGGGAGTGCAAGAACAGAGTTTTTTATTTCTCATGAGGAGAGCCTGTCATTTCGGACATACGCACAATGTCTCCAAGAGGTGCTCTAACAAGTTTTCTGAGGCTCCATCTTTTATACACAGGTTTATGATGCACAAACATTCCTTATTGCAATAAAGAAACTTTGCAGTACGAAAAGGCATGTTTGGAATCCCAGCTTCAGGCCTATTCCCACACCAGTCGTTCGGATGTCGTTTCCCCTCCCAAATGTAACATGTGATTGCAATCTTGCAGCCGGACATTCCGACAGGACACGAGGGCAAGAGGGGGTGGTCAGATCTAAGGTTGGGCAGGCGATAAGATCGGGCACTTCGGTTGGTGTATCACGCTTTGCTATGCGGGGCCAGGGGGGGGTACATCCATGAGGCTTTGTTTTATGACTTGGGACCGGGTCGGGAGGCCAGGTGTAGCCGGGGGGGGTCATCAGAAAAGGGGAAGGGTGTTCCTGGGAGGAATGCAGGGGGTGTCGGTCGGGCAGGGGTGTCACTTTTAGAGCGGGGTCGCGCAGAGGGAGAGGGTTTTATGGCCTATGCATGAGAGACCGGGGGCTGTCGGGGATGCTTGCGAGGCTGGGGAGTGAGGGGGAGAGAGAGACGCTGGCTATCGGGAGTGGGCAGAGAGGCCTTGGTGCCTAAAATGGCTGTCGTGTACGTGCGTGATTGGGCCTATATTGGCGAGATGATGCGGTCAACGTTTCGTGGTATTCGTTCTGCTTACGGCGAGGGGTATGGTGAACACAAATGAACGCCGCTTATGTACATATACATTGTCAGTTTCCACAATCATTGAGAACAGAGGCCCTGAAGAAAGCCTGTGGAACCTCTTTTCCTGGGGGCTGAAACATGTTGGCCTTTTTTTTGTGGCAGTCGATATTTGATAAGTCTGCCTTGTCATTTGCACTGTTCTTGGTTTTAATTAGAGGGTGAAACAATCATTTAAATAATACAGACCGACCACTGCTTTCACCACTCTATTTTACTTCACCACTTTATCATTATTCTTTGCACTGCACATATTCCCATACTTTGTCATCTATCTCATGGTCAACACAGTGTGTGTGGGCTTGACTCACTTACACCTTTCTAGCGATTGGGTGTGGACATGGTCCCAATGATCGAGGGACAGACCACCCCAGTTGTTCTGGATGACCAGATGAGAATATAGATCATCGCAAGACATTTGATGGGAATCCATGACTATTATTTCTGTGAGTCTCACTGACAACCACTTGTGGTCTTGATTTAGCTGCACAAGTGTGTACCCCTGATATTTACAGGCTGTATTGTGATTTGGTACTTACAACCGAACTGACAGCGTCTGTTATTAGAGTAAAGTAAAGTAAAGTAAATTTATTGCACAGTTAATTAAAACTCACAATTCAAAATACATAAAAATTGGTTATGAAACATTTAAAATTATTTGCGTAGTACGTATTGTCGATTAGTCAGCTAATGTACTTCGTTTAGATCGTGAGCTCAGAGATGCTCAGGGCAATGTCTGGCTATTGCACATTTACATCTTTTTGTGCTTCATTAATTCTTTTTGCCACTGCGTCAAAGTATTTTGTAATTCTGCAGTTTAGTTGGGTCTCTTGCGGATTGAAACACAGTTTGACTGCCTGTCGGCAGGATCTAATCCCCTTCTGATTTCATATTGCACGTAATAGTTTTCTCCTTAGGTCCGTGAAACTGGGACAAATACATATTGTGTGGACTAGATCTTCAGGACCTGTTTTGCAGAGTCGACAAATTTGGTCGTCCTGAGTCCTCTTCCATGGAGCCAGATGAGGGAGAATTGGAAGAATGCCTAACCTCAGCTTTAGGAATTTTTCCTTAATCTTCTGTTTAAATCCTTGATCTAAATACACTTGAGGCTTTATAGTTTTATAGTCGTTTAAGAAAATCCATCCGTGTGCCCTTTTTGCCAGGGTTTCTTTGTCTTCCAGCAGGGATGTTATTTTAGTTACTTTTGTTACCAGCTTTTTAAAGTGTTTGTGGTCTACTGGGCTGTTTCAAAGACCAGTCTGCTCGAGATTTTGTAGATATTCCGTCAGATACTCTCTAGCGTGTGATGGTTCGCGTCTTTTCAGTTCAGTCCAGAGGGGGGAATTTAGGGTGCCTGGCTCTGCGTTTCTGATATTGTGCCAGCATTTTATGAAGCTGCCCCTTCTTTCTACTGTTTGCTTTTGTACCCCGAGCTCCAGATGGATTTGTGCTGGTGAGACATAACTAGGAAGCTGGAAAATTGACCTATAGGTTCTGGCGATTACTTTGTCTATTGTCAGAGCGTCTTTTCCAAAAGTTGGTTCACTCCCATATGTTAGTGTTGGTTGGAGACGAGCTCTCAGTACCTGCAGAAATGGGTCGAGCGTGTGGTCAGGCAGAAGCTTCTTCAAGGGTTTCATCGCGAGGAAGGTCATGGTTCCTTTTCAGTGTAGCGACTCTAATTGAGGTTTAAACGACCCTCTGCTATCCAGTAGGACACCCAGGTACTTGTAGCACGTCACTTGGTCCAATTTGTGACCATCCAGGAGCCAATTGTTCTTCCTGGCCTTCTTGTAATTCACAGCCATGATTCTTGTTTTTTTTCAAATTGATGGTTAAGCTGTTACGATGTGAGAATGAGCTAGTAGTGTTCAAAAGATGTTGGAGGCCTGTTGGAGTGCGGCTTATAAGGACAAGATCGTCGGCATAGAAGAGATTGGTCAGCGTAATGTCCCCTAGCCGCGGGACGTGCGATTTGGTACTGTCCAGTTCCCCTGGTAGATCTGCCAGGTAAAGGTTGAACAGGGTCGGGGCTAGGACGCACCCTTGTTTCAGGCCTTTGGAGGTGTTAATTCACCTTGAAAGGTGCGTCCCGTCTCCCAGCTTGATCTTGAGCCACGTGTTTGTGTGGAGTAGGATGAGTTTCCTCAAGAGGGGGTGGGGTATCACCCATTTTTCAAGCTTTTGCCATAATTTACCCCGGTCCACATGGTCAAAGGCTGAACTGTAGTCTATGAAGCACAGGAACAGCGAGTTTTTTCCTAGTTTTGCCGCATCTGTAAGTAGGGATAGAGCCATGATATTTGTGGAAGTACCCTGTCCTCTGCAGAATCCTGTTTGGGTTGGTGGAATTATATGCATTGTCTCTGCCCATGAAGTCAGTTCTTCTAATAGTATGCCAGCATAATATTTGGCCTCTGTATCTAGTAGGGCTATCAGCCGATAATTGGCAGGATTGCTCCTGTCTCCTTGCTTATAGATAGGGCTTACGATAGATCCTTTCCAGGATTCCGGGCACGTCTCTAATTCCAGTGTGCTCGAAAAAAGTGGCACTAAGATAATGCTCCAGAATTCGATGTCATGCTTGAATATTGACGGTGGTATCCCGTTTTCCCCTTCTTTATTTGAGTTTTTATCCGATTGATGGTTATTTTGATGTCGTTTTCAGTGTTGAATGTTGATGTGCTGTTATTCTTTTCTCCCTCTGCCTTTTGTTGGTCATGTTGTACTCTGATGTTTTCTCCTGTGTTTCTGGGCCCTTTTTCTACCTTCCTTGTTTCACTGATCTCCATAATAAGCTCATTTCCTTGTGTTGTCGGACCTGTGGAGTTGTCTTCGTTGGGTTGATTAAAGTGATTGTGCAGGTAATCTGCCCAAACTGGCTCTGATATATATGAGCTTATCCCGTGGTGCCCTGGCCACTGCAGGCTATGAATTCTTTTCCAGAAGTTGGCGCTGTTTTTTTGTTTTGAATCGTGCTTTATTTTTGCCCAAAGTTCATCATTCGTCTGCCTTGTGTTTTCCCAGGTTGCCTTTTTCAGACTTGCTTTTAAACCGCGTAGGATGTAATGTGGAGGCTCTTTTGTAGGCTGTGTGCGCAATTGCTTCAAAGTTTGCTTGATGTCCCTTTTGAGGCTTTTTATCTCAGGTGTGCTTGTCTTTCTCGATGTAGCCTTCGAGGGTTTGCCTTTAGACGCCATTGGTTTAGTTGCATATTTGGTCCCAAGGGCCTTCGTGAACCCTTCCCAGACCTCTATTTGGTTTCCAGCCGAGGTCCCTTGATGTATTAGTTCCTTCGCATCAATAGACAGTGCCTCGATATTGTCTTGTTTGAATCTAATGTGTTTGAAGTCTGTTGTATGTTCAGAGCCTGCGGTTGCCCTGACTTCCTTGGGGTTCCCACTAAGAGGCTTTAAGACTATTTCTTGTGGCTGGTGGTCGCTTTGGTCACTGGCACCCAATTGATATGAGCTGATGACGTCAAATAGCGGGAGCGTTACAAATGCGAAGTCTAAATAAGAGGACGTTGTGGTGGAGTGGTAAGTTGATGCTGGGGGGGGGTGTCTTCTGTAAACCGTCCGTTCAGCGCCCTTAAGTTTAATTGCTCTAGATCTTTCAGCAATTGTGTTGAGCACTTTGTTCTTTTAGTTGCCGGCACTTGTGCTTGCGCTGGGATTCCCCATGCTCTGTCGAGTTCTCGTGATAATTCCTAGTCCGCGGCAGTTCCAAGGAGAAAAAGGTAGAAGTCTCCTGCCAGGATTAAGTCCTCAGCTTCCCCCTCGTCCAGGATTCTTGCTGTTTCCTTGGCCAGCTCTCTTGCGCCCTTCTGCTTGTGCTTCGGGTGTATGTAGGAGTTGATTATTACAAGGGGGCGGTACGGCTTCCTCGTGTTGAGTGTGATAACTACCGCCTGTAACACATTAGGAGTTATGGTTTTGTTTTTTATTTCCCTCATTAATCTAATTGATGATATTGAGGCAAAAATCGTCAGTCCTCCTGAACTGTGACCAAAGGTTGATGTCCTGGTCGCAGTTCAGGACATCCCTTCCAGGGATATTTCTTCTACTTCCCATGTTTCTTGGAGTAGTATTAGGTCAAATGACCTTAAGTATTTAATGTGTCCTGGTCGTCTAGTTTGTCGGTCAAGCCGTTGATGTTCCAGATGCATATTCTGAGGGTGATCGAATTTGCGAGTCCCGGGGGCTCTGCTGGGTGTTCTTGTCAGTGCCCACCTCTATTTGTTATTGTTTGCAGTATTATGTCAGAGTTCGAAGTTGGAAATTTTATTGTTGCCACTTCGATATAGTAAGGCCTCCCTTGGTAGCCTCATGAGTGACTGAGTGCTCCTTTTAGCATTGATGTAGCTTTGGGGCGATGTTCTTTTCCGCCTTCATTTAGAAAGGGTGTTGGGTAGCAAGGCCTTTTGCCTGGTTCAAGTTTTATTCCCCACTGAGCGAATTTGGTCAGCTTTCCTAAGATGCGATCGACCAGGTCATTTGATGACCATGTCGTCTTAGTTGTTTCTGATTTATTCTGCACTGGTGCAGGTAGGAATTCGATTTTGAGTAGGTCGGTTGAGGAGATGCCCTCCAGGCCCTCGATTGAGTTTATCAATTTTATAATATTCCCTCTGTTCAAAACGTCCACTCGGCCTCTGGTTTTATATTCTGGGATGAATATTAGTATGTCTGTCTTGTTGGATGGAGTGGCACGTGGTTCTTTGACTGCAGTGTGGCCGGGGTCATTGGCCCTGTAGGAGGATTGGTCACAGTTGTGGTCTGCTATGACTGTGATTTCCCTTGGTTTGAGGTTTTCCTGGTCCCCCTTCAGTGTCGGCAGGCTCTCACTTTGAGGCGTGATGTTGTGGCTCCTGGCTACGCCACATTCATAGGTCTCCTGCTCGGGGCTTTTCTGCTGTATGCTTTGTGTGTTTAACTCCTCCTTATGTCCAGGATAATCAGTTGTTGTTGCAAATGCTTCTATTGTAATTGGTTTTTTAAGTTTGTCGGAGGAGTTTTCCTGATCCTGCTTCAGGGCCAGCAGGCTCTCGCTTTGAGGCACGGAGTTGTGGCTCCTAGCTACGCCATGTTCGTGGGGCTCTTGCTCAAGACTTTTCCGCTGTTGTATACTTTGTGTGTTTAACTCCTCCTTGCGTCCCGAACGATGGGTTGTTATTGCAGTTGTTTCTATTGTGTTTGGTTTTTTGAGTTTGTCGAGTTTGTCGGAGGTCCTTGCGGCGGTCAATTTTTTCCCTGGGATCATTTCTTTACCTGTGGTCGAGGTCTGCTCGGTCTCATTGTGGGAAGGTGCGGTCTCTTATTTTTCCTCTTGGTGGTAGGACTCCTGTAGCTGACTTTCCTGTCCTTGAGTTATGGCTATCATTCTCCTGTTCCTGCCTTTCCTTTTTTGTTTCCGGCGGGTCGTGAGTTTGTAGGTGCTGCTATGCTTTCTGTTTCAGGAGACAGGAGAGCTGGGGTTAGATTTTTTGGCGATTGAGTCTCTTGAGGAGAGCTGATCTTCCCGTTTTGGAGTTGCTTCTTCTCTGCTTGAGTCTGATTTCCGTTTGGTTGTGGGTCCCTAGTCTCGTTTCCCTTAGTGACCATGTCTGTTGGGACCGGTGCCTTGAGAGGTTTCAGCTCGTCCAGGAGGTTCTCTAGCATAGTTGGTAGCATCGATAGCTTATTTATTATTGGGAAGCAGTCACATTCTGTTATTGCTACCGCTGAAAGTTCTGGTGCTTCCTGTCCATTTTTATGAGACCGTTTAAGTCGCCTAGTTTCCGCTCGATTCCTGAGGTGAACTCTGTGAGTGTTTGTAATACTGTTAGTTGCATATCTAATTTCTCTGATTGATATTGTAAAGCTGTTGCAGATAGTTGTATTGTGTTTAGTAGATTTGCCCAGAACGTGATGCACGAGCCTTTACTCTCGTTCTCCGGTCTAGTGGCACTGGGGGTTTTACTGGGTTTTAGGTTGTAGGCCGTCACTAAGTCTTGCCACTCCTGTGATGCAAGAAAGGTCATATCGGTGGCTGTGGTGTAGGTGTTCTCTTTTTTCTGACTTTTAGGTGTGTTTGGTGTGTTAAGACGGCCTGTATTTCTCTCTGCTCTGTAGGGGCCGTTTGGTGAGTGTCTCGCAAGCTCGTGAGCATCGATGGAGGGGTGCTGGTCGGTTGAGATGTTGCTCCCATTCCTTCCTGCTCACTCAGGGCTTTTTTCTGCGGTGATCGGGATGAGAGGTCGCCTCAATCGTGTGGGTCTTGATATTCGAAAATAATGGAGGCGTCTAGTGCTCCGTTTAGTCTTGGCCCACTTGGAGAGGTGTCCTTGACCGGGGAGCTTTCTGCTTTTATCCTTCTGGGCAGAGTCTGTGTGTTTTGAGCGCTCTTTAATACTATAATTGGTGGACTGCTAAACTCCACTGGCCGATCTATTATCGTGCAGGCTGTTTCGTCTTTTTCCTTATTAGTTGTTGGCCCGATTTCAGTTTGTACCCTCTGGTAACTGTTGATGTGGATGTCCGCCATTACAAGTTTTAGGGATCTTTCTGCTTCCAATAGTTGTTGTGCTTGTGGTGGGGAGTATTCTGTCTTCCCAGGTTCCAAGGGAGTGGGTAGTTGTTCCAAGTTCCCGTTTTTTTTTTAAATTGCTACTCCAGGATGTTTTAGGAACGCAAATTTCGTGTAGATTTTTGGTTGGTAAGTGTGTGAAGATTTAGTAACTGGTTCTCCATCTATAGTTATGAGGTCTTCAGTTCTGGCTCTTTTTAATCCTTTTAATGATTTGCTTGGTTTTGATGCATTTTTTTGGCCCGCAGTGGCTGCAGGATTATTGTCTTTAGTAAATTCCAAGCCTGTGAACAAGAGGCAGCACATGTCATCAATAATGTCTTTGCTGGTTTTGGTTTCATTGGAGTTGTCTTTTTCCTTTGTGTTTATTGTTGTACTGAGATTGTCGTCTGTGGGTGATGGGGAGGTTCCAGCATCTTTTGTTGCCCCCTTTTCCGTCTGGATGCTGGTTTTGTGAGAGACCTTCTCACTTTTCCTGACCTCATAACTGTCCGAGAGCTAAAGGTGGGTTTAGTTGCCGCTCTGCGTCGCTCTGGTTCTTAGTTCCCCCCGCACAGGCCTCTGGGGATACTGCGCAGAAGTGAGTGCCGATTGCGGCGTAGATGGATCTTGAATCAGTCTTAGGGCGGTCTTTAGCGGCTCCTCTGCCTTAGATCACTGCACACTGGCTCTAGCGTTCGTGCAGCTCTCTGGCGCTCTCTGGCAGCGGCATTCTCCCCGTTTGATGTGGCGTCTCTGGCTCTGGATCTGGCGTTCTCGCAGCTCTCTGGCGCTCTCTAGTGGCAGCAAAGGGCTCAAGGGCTCAGTGGCTCAGGGGATCTGGGGGCTCAGGAGGCCAAAGAAATAGCACTCTCCCCCCCTAATACTCTCCGCCACTGTTCAGCAGGCCAGCAGGCCACTTGTCCCAGTAGCTCCAAAATCTGCTCGGGTATAATGTATTTATAATGTATTTATAATGTTCCAAAAAGAAATGACACTCCCCCCGTGGTGCTCACCGCTAGAGTTCGCCTGTACCAGCAGCAGCAAAAGACACTCGGGTATAATACTACAGTCTCCAGTCGCCTTTCCAGTGCCCCCTGAGGCTCCACGGAGGCTCTACGGCGGATGAGCAGCAATTCTGCAGCTCCTTGGTTTAAGTGGCGAGTCAGCTGCTCAGTGCTCACAGTTTTTTTTGTCTTTTTTTATAATCCCTTAATCACTGGTGTGGGCTCTCAGCTCACTCGCACACGTCTCTGCCCGTCTAGTTCGCCCCCAGGCTCCACTCCGCGTCTCCGGGCTCAGCGGGAGGGGGGCGCCACTCACAGAACCAGCAGTCGGCAGACGGTAGCCCACGGGCCGACTCTGCTGACTCCAATCACCGGTGTGGGCTCTCGGCACGCCCCACACTGCGCCTGCCAGTCAACGCCGGGCTCCGCGTCTCCAAACTCCGGATTCCATGCTCCTGGCTCCACGGGAGGAAGGTGCGGGAGGGGGGTGCCCATGCTGGGGTGCCCACGCTCAACAATCAGCAGCCGGTAACCGGGTACCGGGCAGCCCAGATACCCAGATACCGCCGATACCGCCGACTCACACATGCGCGGTCTCAGCAAAAACGTGGACTGGAATCCATGAGAAGAAGGAAAGTTGATCTAACTAACCTAGAGTTATTAGAGTAGGATCTATTGTACCTAGCTCTTCCGTAAAAGACTCCTGTTTCTCTGTCTGTTGTTCTACTTGTCTTTGGGGGATATGAACTACGGCAGGTCTTTAAATATCCCTCCGACCCTTTTCTTCCTCTGTGGTCTTATTATGCGTTGTTACACCCCAGTCATTGTAACAAACCGTTCTAATAGCCTGCGAGGAAAAGGATTCGTGGTAAACTACGTTTACCAGGTATGTTAGGTTTTTTGCCCATCCATGGTGAGTAATGTGAGAAAAAAACATTACTGCACATTTTTGGGATTTATGCACACAGTCACTGACAGCTTAGTAATGGTGTAACCCAAAACCATTGTATTGTGCAGTGCTGCAATATTACCAGATTTTCATTTGAATATTTACTCACGACCCTAAACACATAGTTGTGTTAACATTTATGGTAATACAGGCACTACACACTTACCTGATTACTGCACTGTAGGAAGCCTCCTCTCTATATAGTGTACTAAAAAGAAATACCACATGCAGAGAATCCAGTGGCTCACTTACTGATTCACAGAGGCTAAGTAGATAACACTGATGCCCTTTTTGTGGTAGTATGGGCAAGCAGTTTGGCCTATCAGAGAGTAGTGCTAAGCATGTGTTGTAATCACAGAGGCAATGAATGAAACACACATACAAGAATAAATCTGAGACCAATTTATACAAATAATATTGATTTGTATGTATAAGTCCAAGAACTTCAAACTCCTACCACTACTACTTATTTTTTTTAAGAGTTTGAAAAATATATCACTTTTTTGCGCAATTACGCACCACTGAAGTCAATGGGGAAAAGCAGACAAATGCATATGAAATCAGTCAAGGCTTTCACAAAGTTCACCTTCATGTATTAGGGTGCTAGCAGGACCAGGTCCAATGTTCCAACAGAAGAAGATTGGGAGCGCCCTGGATTCGACTCGAGCAGGGTGCTGAAGCTTTTGGTAGCTTGTGCTCTATGACAGAGGGGGCCACCTGGAAAGACTCTGAACAGCAGGGCTCAGAGGTAGGTACGGTGGGTCCGGCTGGTTTTTCGTTACCGGGGCTGTTGAGGTCGGGTGCAGAGAAGACAGATCAACCAGGCATCATGCATCAAGATGTCCTCACAGTTAGAAGCATGCAGATTGGTGAGGTGATTCCGGGAAACCTTGCCACTTGGAAGTGGGTCTCAGGGGTCTTGAGTCCCTTGAAAAGGTGTTTGCTTCTGGGGTTGCTGTTTGCTGAAGGGGATTCAGTACACTGGGTATTTGTATGGTGCAGCTCCGGTAGGTGCTAGTGTCTCCAATGTTGGTGGGGAGATGGATCTGATCCTCCAGAGTTGTTATACCTCTTCTGGTTTAAGTGCTGCTTTGCAGTTACCGGGAAGCATCAGGGTGACCAACCAGACTCAGTGGGATTGATGCCTGCAGTGTACACGGGAGTGGTACCTTCACTCCAAGGGAGTTTCTTGAGGATTTCTTGAAGACTGAAGGAGTTCCAGGGTTCTTAGAGTCTTTACAGATTCAGGACAGCACAGCACACCACAAATTTGGAGTCTTAGAGGCAGCAGGCAAGGTTTGGCAGCAATTTCTTCAGCAGCAGAACGTAATTTCTGCGGCAGCAGGTCTTCTTTGTCCTTTTCGTCTTCTTGTCCATCAAATCTAAGCCTCCGGATTTAGGGGTGCCAACTAAATACTAGATGTAGGGGCATTATAGGGAGTGGGATGAAGTAGCCAATGGACTACCTACCTTTAAGGTGTCTACATCCTCTAAGTGACCATTTTCTGGAGGAAGGGACTCTACCAGAGCCCTGCTAGGTCATTTTCACACCATCTCAAGATGGTGGATTTTCAAGTGGGCGGTTTAACATTGCCTGGCACACATTAGGGGTGGTGCTGGTTGAGTGTGGACACTCCACCGCAACGAACTAACTTTCCCTCCAAATGTGGAGCAGGACCGGGGAGTTGGCATCCCCAACTATCTGGAGAAGCCTGGGCTGCACTTCAAAGATGGCAACATTGGTACCCACCCCATGAGTTTAGAAACATGTCTGGTGGTGGGAGGCTGGCTTTGACTATTCAGAGACCATACCAGTTCTTTCTAGGTTTTCAGAGGACCCTCTAAAGGTTCTCCTGTGTGCAGTTTATTAATATATCCCATACTGGCATATGTCAGGATTTACTAAGACACCATGCTTGGTACCAAACATCTTAGGGTAAAGTGAAGCCATTATGGACATAATAGTATCCAACCTATGTACACTCTATGGCTTCCCCATATACTTAAAATATCTCAGAATGGAATAGATATTGCAAGGTCTTATCTGCTCATGCAGCTATGTCCACACATGGCATATTGTGCGCCCTCCCTTAGGGCTGTAAGGAGTGTAGAAGGGGTGGCTTACCTATCCCTCGTGCAGTAAAAGGAGGGCATGGTACACAAGGCTCTGTGCTATGTTGACTTTTTGGATCTGCACCAAGACACGCAGCCTGCTATGGCAGTGTGTGTGGTGTTTTGATGAATGATCCCCAGAGTGGCACAATACATGCTACAGCCTCAGTGGACCCTCTTCAGGACCCATGCCCTTTGTACCAGGTGTATCATTTACTAGGTACTTATAAGGATAAATGAAGTGGTGCCAATTTTCGCACCGTTTTTTAGGAAATAAACCTGTCATTGAGAACCTGTTTAGCAGGGGACAAGTGCACTTTGAAATCACATCAGCATCAAGCAAAAAGTGGGGGCTAACCATATCAATAGAGGCATTTTCCTTCATGCACCTCTTATAGGTATGGCCTAAGGGACTTAATCAAGGTCCCAGGAGAGAAAACCTCATGCAAAAAATCTCTGTAGGGGCCGTTTGGTGAGTGTCTCGCAAGCTCGTGAGCATCGATGGAGGGGTGCTGGTCGGTTGAGATGTTGCTCCCATTCCTTCCAGCTCACTCAGGGCTTTTTTCTGCGGTGATCGGGATGAGAGGTCACCCCAATCGTGTGGATCTTGATATTCGAAAATAATGGAGGTGTCTAGTGCTCTGTTTAGTCTTGGCCCACTTGGAGAGGTGTCCTTGACCGGGGAGCTTTCTGCTTTTATCCTTCTGGGCAGAGTCTGTGTGTTTTGAGCGCTCTTTAATACTATAATTGGTGGACTGCTAAACTCCATTGGCCGATCTATTATCGTGCAGGCTGTTTTGTCTTTTTCCTTGTTAGTTGTTGGCCCGATTTCAGTTTGTACCCTCTGGTAACTGTTGATGTGGATGTCCGCCATTACAAGTTTTAGGGATCTTTCTGCTTCCGATAGTTGTTGTGCTTGTGGTGGGGAGTATTCTGTCTTCCCAGGTTCCAAGAGAGTGAGTAGTTGTTCCAAGTTACCGTTTTTTGTAAAAATTGCTGCTCCAGGATGTTTTAGGTACGCAAATTTCGTGTAGAGTTTTGATTGGTAAGTGTGTGAAGATTTAGTAACTGGTTCTCCATCTATAGTTATGAGGTCTTCAGTTCTGGCTTTTTTTAATCCTTTTGATGATTTGCTAGGTTTTGATGCATTTTTTTGGCCCGTAGTGGCTGCAGGATTATTGTCTTTAGTAAATTCCAAGCCTGTGAACCAGAGGCAGCTCATGTCATCAATTATTTCTTTGCTGGTTTTGGTTTCATTGGAGTTGTCTTTTTCCTTTGCGTTTATTGTTGTACTGAGATTGTCGTCTGTGCGTGATGGGGAGATTCCAGCATCTTTTGTTGCCCCCCTTTTCTGACTGGGTGCTGGTTTTGTGAGAGACCTTCTCACTTTTCCTGACCTCATAACTGTCCGAGAGCTAAAGGTGGGTTTAGTCGCCGTTCTGCCTCGCTCTGGTTCTTAGCTCCCCCCGCACAGGCCTCTGGGGCTACTGCGCAGAAGTGAGTGCCGATTGCGGCGTAGATGGATCTTGAATCAGTCTTAGGGCGGTCTTTAGCGGCTCCTCTGCCTTAGATCGCTGCACACTGGCTCTACCGTTCGTGCAGCTCTCTGGTAGCTCTCTGGCGCTCTCTGGCAGCGGCATTCGCCCCGTTTGATGTGGCGTCTCTGGCTCTGGCGTTCTCGCAGCTCTCTGGCGCTCTCCAGTGGCAGCAAAGGGGTCTTGATTCCCTTGAAAAGGTGTTTGCTTCTGGGGTTGCTGTTTGCTGAAGGGGATTCAGTACACTGGGTATTTGTATGGTACAGCTCCGGTAGGTGCTAGTGTCTCCAATATTGGTGGGGAGATGGATCTGATCCTCCAGAGTTGTTATACCTCTTTTGGTTTAAGTGCTGCTTTGCAGTCACCGGGAAGCATCAGGGTGACCAACCAGACTCAGTGGGATTGGTGGCTACAGTGTACACAGGAGTGGTACCTTCACTCCAAGGGAGTTTCTTGAGTATTTCTTGAAGACTGAAGGAGTTCCAGGGTTCTTAGAGTCTTTACAGGTTCAGGACAGCACAGCACACCACGAGTTTGGAGTCTTAGAGGCAGCAGGCAAGGTTTGGCAGCAATTTCTTCAGCAGCAGAACGTCAGTTCTTGGGCAGCAGGTCTTCTTTGTCCTTTTCTTCTTCTTGTCCATCAAATCTAAGCTTCCAGATTTAGGGGTGCCAACTAAATACTAGATGTAGGGGTATTATAGGGAGTGGGATGAAGTAGACAATGGACTACCTACCTTTAAGGTGTCTACATCCTCTAAGTGACCATTTCCTGGAGGAAGGGACTCTACCACAGCCCTGATAGGTCATTTTCACACCATCTCAAGATGGTGGATTTTCACGTGGGGGGTTACCATTGCCTGGCACACATTAGGGGTGGTGCTGGTTGAGTGTGGACACTCCACCGCAACGAACTAACTTTCCCTCCAAATGTGGAGCAGGACAGGGGAGTTGGCATCCCCAACTATCTGAAGAAGCGTGGGCTGCACTTCAAAGATGGCAACATTGGTACCCACCCCATGAGTTTAGAAACATGTCTGGTGGTGGGAGGCTGGCTTTGACTATTCAGAGACCATACCAGTTCTTTCTAGGTTTTCAGAGTACCCTCTAAAGGTTCTCCTGTGTGCAGTTTAATAATATATCCCATACTGGCATATGTCAGGATTTACTAAGACACAACTTGTTACCAAACATCTTAGGGTAAAGTGAAGCCTTTATGGACCTAAGAGTATCCAACCTATGTACACTCTATGGCTTCCCCGTACACTTAAAATATCTCAGAATGGAGTAGATATTGCAAGGTCATGTCTGCTCATGCAGCTATGTCCACACATGGCATATTGTGCGCCCTCCCTTAGGGCTGTAAGGAGTGTAGAAGGGGTGGCTTACCTATTCCTAGTGCAGTAAAAGGAGGCATGGTACACAAGGCTCTGTGCTATGTTGACTTTTTGGATCTGCACCAAGACATGCAGCCTGCTATGGCAGTGTGCATGGTGTCTTGATGAATGATCCCCAGAGTGGCACAATACATGCTACAGCCTTTGTGGACCCTCTTCAGGACCCATGCCCTTTGTACTAGGTGTATCATTTACTAGGGACTTATAAGGATAACTGAAGTGGTGCCAATTTTCGCACCGTTTTTTAGGAAATAAACCTGTCATTGAGAACCTGTTTAGCAGGGGACAAGTGCACTTTGAATTCACATCAGCATCAAGCAAAAAGTGGGGGCTAACCATATCAATAGAGGCATTTTCCTACATGCACCTCTTATTGGTATGGCCTAAGGGACTGAATCAAGGTCCCAGGAGAGAAAACCTCATGTGAAAAATCTCTAAATGTCCATTACTGCTTTCAAGAAATCTATCACAAAATGTGGGCACTGGACATCTACTCGAAGTAGGATCACAGGGGCTGAATCAGATGAGAAGCAACAGAGAATCTGCTCCATAATGTGTGATGGAGTTAACTCCACAAAAGACCACCATGGAATTGGTGGTAGACGTTCATGTGGAGATAATTTGGCATACCTAAGAAGGTGGTGAAAAACGCACATTAGGAAGGCCAAATATCTGAGAATTGACAATGTACTTTTAGTGTGGGCGAATATTTCCAATGCATTTATTTTGTGACAGAAATTCCATCCACAGTAATGAGCAATAGAGGATTTAGCACTAGATACATTTGTTCCAAAGTGTCTCATTTAGTGCTGAAACCTCCACTTCTTTGGGGTAACACTTTAACTGTAGCTGTCCACCACATTGGCAGAAAAACTATTAAAAAGTTGTCCTCATTACCAAAGCAACATTCACCATCAAAGCACCTAATAAATCCTTAATGTTCACTTCTGCATCATGAATTAATATGTGCATTACAGGCACCATCATTTTGAAAAATGGAACAGTCATTGCTTCTTTCTGTGCTTCTGAACTCGTCTGCATCTCATGCTCATAGTCTGTAAAGTATGGTGCACACAATGGGGAAATGGAGTTCCTTCTATTATTTTATTTCTGATCTTGAATCACATCTCGATCACCATTTACTGTAAATTGCAAACTCCTTGCACCATTCCCGTCACTAGAGAGCAAAGCAATGGGAAGTTTAGAGGGGCCTCTCTCTAAGCATAGTCCGCTCTTCAGGGGGTGGAAAGTTAGTGTAATAATGGTAAAATAAAGACAATAAGAACAAACTGTGTACTTGTGGTTTGACCCCCAAGACATCAGATGCCCTGCTGGATCAAGGCAGTCATGTTTATCTATTTTTAGGTTGAGTTGGTTGGAGGGGAGAGAGCGTAGCTCATCCTGCAGATACATGGCTTACACTTTATGATATCATCTTGCCTTCTTCCCTTGCCGTCTGAAGTCATTGCACCTGCAAGCACTGGGGTAACTTCCTTGTAAATGGCATGGTGAGAACATGTAAGAGATATAAAATCTTGGGAAGCATCATCATCATCATCATGATCATGACCATGATTAATTACTGGACCAGGCATGAAATTATGCTTTGCTTCTAGCTGGCCAGAGCTTTTTCTTTTTAAAGAGTTTTATTTTGCGCGAATTAGACCCAAAGATATCAGGTATCAGAGCACTTTACATGAGCACCAGTTTCGTTACAGATCGGCACATTCATTTTTCTTAGGCACGGGGAGATTAAGTGATTTGCCCAGAATCACAGGATGTTGAGTGTCATTGCAGAAACTCAAACACGGTTCCCCAGCATCGTAGTCGACCGCTCTAGCGGTGAGGCTACATCCATTTTGAAGTTCTCTAGTACTTTAGCATTCACTGGCTTGACCTCTTATATCATGGGTGCTGTCTCTGACTCTAAATTTGTGATTGTGTTTAGACTACAACTGAAATGGGACTGGTAATTTATGTAGTGCAGTTGGTCTCAGTGACTCGTGTAGGCCGAATACCTTTTTGGTAATCCTGTAGTGTACCCATTGGTGCCGGCCATTATGACTGCTGATTGGTAAGTGTAAGGAGGACATCATCAGCCAATATAAACAATTTGAAGTCAACAGCCTCTAACGTGACACCCATAATCTGGTGATTTGTGCATGTGCAGATGGCAAGGCATTCTAGTGTAATGACATCACTGTCCAGACTCGCTATATATTAAATTCATCTGACTACCTATTGTTTACAGTGATCCAGACTCAGAGTGTTTTATAGGCTGACATTCCCCAGTCAAGAAAATGGTCCCAGGTGCCCATTCCACCCAACATGTCTTTTATGACAGCCCACTCCACTCCGTCACACCCCTTCTCATCATCCATTGACAGAAATATTGTCCTCCTTTCCATCCTATGACAGATATTGAGTAGATGTAGTTTTTTTTTAGTATTATCCTTTGTACGTATGCCAGTGACAAGGTCTTTTGAATCAAGATGCACGAGAGAATCTATTACTTGCTATTGTCTGTCTGTTAGGATTAAGGTCAATAATTTTGTATCCAAGTTTAGTAGTCAACAGGATCTCTGTCCGGATTGAAAATGAATACGTTAGTAGCTTTACTCATTGTAGGAGTTAGCATTCTATTGGATAAAATGTAATTAAATACTATCAGAAAAAGGAGCAGAAGCTGTAGACCAAAGTCTTTTTAAAATGTGTGCAGAAAGCCATCTGGTCTTGGTGCCTTTGCAGTCTTAAGTTGCTGGATAGCAGATAGGATTTATTCTTTTGTTATTGGCATTTTTAATTGAATGACTCATTAGAAAATAATTGTGGAACTTTCATCTTTTGTACATACTCAGCTCTAATCTGGTTATCTGTTGCATCTCTGCTTTATAAAAATGCTCAGAACACATACCTTTTAATTCCCTTTTCTAAGTGTACCACACTTCCACTCATTTCTGTTATTAAGCCATGAGCCTGTTGTCCATCTTATTACCTCCTTCATCACATCATCTATCTAACTAAAGCAGCTGATAGATCGCCCTGTCCAATTCCATCATCCTGACTTGGTCTCTCAAGGCCATCACCTTTCACCACTGTTCATGCAATTGCCTCAATTTATGTTGAGGTTCTGCCTCTTGTAATTCTGTGTTCAATGATATTAACAGCTATTATCGCTCTCTTTTAAGGGAGTTTGATTCCTTTCTGAATTGATCCCTCACCATTGCCTTAATGTCATTCAACAATGTGAGACCTCCAACCTCCTCATTATCATTTATGGTAAATTAGTCCATCTGGGTGGCAATGACCAAGGTCCTGCTGCTTATAGTTCTGGGGATCATAATAAAGGAACACAAATAACAGAGGGAATAGAGATTGCTGGGGATTTGGGGAATGTACAGAGGATCCACATCAAATGGTCATATGCATAAATGCCCCTAACCAGGGACTAAAGGCTTCCCTCTTAAATACATCATGCTCTCTCCAGATGAGAACCCATTGCCTCTTGGTGGACACTTCATAACTAGGTTCATTAGTAAGACTATGAACTACTAAAGAGGAAAGGCAGTGATCACAGGGGCAGGGAAACCTTGGTTGGATGACATATGGCTAATAGATAGTTGGAGGACAGGACATCTGCTGGAACCTGAAAACAGAGGTTTTTAGTATTGCACTGCCTCTCTTTTCTAAAATTCTTCCTTCAGGCTACCAAGCTAGGGTGCCACTCCCTTGCCTCTTTCCTCACATCAACCGCTTGGCAATTAATTTGATGCTAATACCTTTTTAATTTTCAAATTAGACAGAATGCTATGGGTTTGCTTTGCCACATACAGAAGATGAGGAAGCTATTTACTCTGTTACCGTGGACAGCAAAAAATAAATAGAATCATTTCGTCATGAGTGGAATAGCAAGTTGCTGTATGTAGGTCTCCTTTTCTACTTAATCTATGGACTTTTGACCCTTTACCACCATAGAATTCATCCTCATATCAAACCCTATATTTCTCTCACTGAATCCCATGTCAATAAGCAAATTACCTTATTCAATGATGTGGACTTTTCTCATACTCTTTGGAAAACAATTGTATGTTCACATTAAATTATTGTATTGCATGTGATTTCTGTCCCATCAACACCAGAGTTAATCATATTATTTTGCTCTATACTTATATCAATACATCCCATGCCAAAACTACATATACCTTCATTTGGTCATACACCAGTACTGCATACTTATTAGTGGTGGGTGTAACAGCAAAAATTAAGTAAATTTAGCTGGAATTACACAATAGGTATAACCTGGATTAGTAAATTTTAAATTCATGTAAAATGTACCCTAGCAGCCAAAATGCACCCAAGGATGAATTTTGTGGTAAGAAAATAGCGCTAAATGTGTGACAAATGGAACAGCAGAAATCGGTTGACTTATTTAACTTATAAGTCACTAGTATATGGTACCATGTGTACCTAGCATTAAATGTCGCTAAAGGTCTGGAGCACCTCTGCCAGAACCTAGGATGGCATAAACCTGGATTTCTGGCAAGCCTTGTATCCTGACTGTAGCAGGGTGCAATTTGCAATTCAATCTGCCCCAAAAAACCTTTTGACACATTAAAACTAAGGGTGGGTGCTAATCTCCGCTCTTCTGGCGGATTCTGCCCTCTCTGAATTCTGCTTGGAGCGTGGAGTTCCAGAAACACTCTGCCAATCGCCATGTGGCAGACTTTTTCCTCACAGGCGGCTCACCAACGTTAAGATGGTGAGCTAGAAAATCGAGCGTTAGACCACATCCATACGAGATCTCTTCATGCAGGTGGTCATGGGAGGTTCCTACCACTCGCAATGAGAAAGCTGCCTCTTACGCTGAGAAAGCTGTAGTTTGAGTAGAAAAGTTCCTCAAGTGGCAAAAAAAGCAGTGCCCTCTGGTGTGCCACGTGGTGCAGTTTGCACTGATGTCACAGTGCGGGACCAGCTCTCACCTCTAGTAAAAACCTTCCTTTTAAATATTAGTAAGTCATCCTTGTGTAGGCCATATAGCCTATAAAGCAGAGAGCATGGCATTTAAAAGTAGGACATATGGAAAGTTAATGTTAATCATTTCTTTACAGTGACTATCCCCAAAAAACTATGTTCAGGGTAGGAAGGCTTGTTGTTCCATAGTTAAACACTGGAAATTACTATTCACTCTAAGATTTCATAATGCTAGCTTTCTCAAGTAAACAGTTGGAAACATCATTCAATTTTTCTTAGTAATATTTATGAAAAGCCCAAACCAATTATTACGTCAGATATTCAATAAATACAACTAAGGCCATGCTCAGGAACATAATTTACTTCAGAGGGGACTCCACTGCCACAGGTACATGTGAAGAAACTCCTGGGCAGGAATCTCATATTCCTCCCTCAGTCAGGTAAGAAAAATTCCAATGTGTACTCCTTCCTTTAGGATAAGAAGGACTGTCTAACAATGATCTCCTAGATCTCTCTGCCACACCAGTATATGAAGGAGAAAGAGGGGGATATGACTGACCTTCCGGGCCTTGGATTGATGTCATGCACTGGAGAGTGTAGACACCCTAATACTGGTTCAACATAAAGAGTTTAGTACTGTCTTGATTAACTGATGAATTAGTTGGCGTATCTCTTACCTGCCCAAGAGAGGGAGCGGAGGCCTACAACATGCACTGGAAATGAACAATATGAGTGGCCAGTTTCAACATATCGTGTTCCAATCAGGCACAAAAACTAGACGGGACATTTTTTGGTAAAGTTATGTCCCCATATCTCTTAACTGTGGGCCTGCAGAGAAGAACAGAAGGTCAATTATACAACTGGTTTTTATTAGCCCATGTCAATAAAGTTGTCTTAAAGCATGCATTTCTGGCAGGCCTGTGTTATCATCCTTGCAATTGAGTTTTTTGATTAATGGAGAGGTTATCAAAGTGAGTGGTTTTGCGCTTGTTGTAAAAAATTCTTGGTTGCCTCTTTGGTTTGCTTGAAAGTTTGAAAATTGTTGCACCAAGAGTACTTCCCAGGATATCAGCCTATAGAGGGAAAATGTATTTGGAATTACTTAGAATTGCCTACATGTTTAGTGGGGAGAGGGTTTAAGGGAGGGCCTTTGGTGTTCCCATATTCTTCTTTCTTTCGAAGTCTATGGTTTTTGACCTTGTGTGGGGTGAACTAGTCTCTGGTCTCCTTATGCCTCGCCAGAAGGTGGATCACATGTTTGTGACTGAGAGCTGTTAAATAATAATTGCAGGTGTAATTAGCATCCTGTATATTAAGTGTAGTTGCAGTGGGCCAGGCACTCGCATATTTATATCTAAAATCTTTCTCCTTAACCCCTTCGGCGCTCATGACAAGGTCAGCTCATCATGGGCGTAACCTGCGCTACGCAGATGACGAGCTGACCTTGTCACGTAACGCGGGATTTTTGAAATTGCAGCGCGCAGCGGGAAAACCTCTAGCGCGCATGCGGTTAAAGCAAAAATTGTTTGGGCATTAATTGCTTCTCATATCAAAAAAAGGGTAGAGGTAGAGGTAAAGGTTAGGTTCACCCTCCTTACTGAATGCAGTTCCACAACATCCAGAATGCCGGAATTAGAAACCCAACCATAGGAAGAACAGGGATTCCACTGAACATGTGTGAAAAACGAAAAATTATTTTCTAGAGTCCCCTGACTCACCAAGGTTACCCCTAGGTGGCATGCTTCATCATTGGAGTCCTCTCAATCCGCAGCGGATTGAGGTGTGCTGCAACTTGCGAACTATGTAGGAGCACTTCGTTTTTGTTAAATATGTGTGGTGCAGTGATGTGGAGTGGGAAAAAATAGGTTAAAAATACCTAGCTAGTGAGCTAATATTTTATTCCTGCTCCTAGTTGGTAAGTTTTCAAATCAGGAGTTAATACCACCGAAAGACCTAACTGTAATGAGCATGGTGTCCCTAGTACTGGGTCGACATGTTTCAAGCTTTCCCCCAAAGGAAAAAGTGGGGTGCACACCTAGGGGTCGATCCGATTTGGGAAAAAAAACGTCCGTACGATTTGTATCCGGAGCCCTCTCCGTACGAATCGTACCGGTCTGTCCGAGTCGCGAAGTACGATCTGTATTCCATGAACCGTACGACTCGTACACATACCGTACGACTCATACACTTGCCGTACGACCCGACAAGTACGATCCGGACCGGGGTATGAGGACGCGATTCATACAGTCCACGTCAGGTAAGGGCGAGTCGTACGGAAAAGCACACAAACACATACACACCGTACGGTCTGTACCCCCCATGATCGCAGGGGTATGCACCGTACCCCTGCAATCCTGGGGTGTACGAGACGTACCCCCATTGTACGATCAGTGTACGAGCCGTACCCCCATTGTATGATCGGTGTACGGGCCGTACCCCCATCGTACATGGGGTAAGGCTTGTACACCGATCGTACATGGGGTACGGCTCGTACACCAATCGTACAATGGGGGTACGGCTCGTACACCGATCGTACAATGGGGGTATGGCTCGTACACCCCATGATCGCAGGGGTACGGTGCGTACCCCTGCAATCATGGGGGGTACGCACCGTACCCGGGGGGCCGTTCGGTACCTGTTTCGGCGCGAACTCTGCTTTTACGGCTGTTTTCAGCTCCCGTAGAAAAAGGGTCGTACGGTGCGTACCCGACACGTATCGTACTTGCTGGGTCGTAAAAACCAGCCGCGAACCGTACAGATGTCGCGTACAGCGGGTTCCGAGGGAGAATCGTACGGAGATTAGAGCCGTACGGTGTCTTGTACGACTAGTACGGAGTACGGCTCCTGGTACGAATCGCACTTCGTCGTATGTACGGGGGACGTTGCAGGGTACGATTCGTATGGGAAAAACGCTCTGAGCGGCTATTCGGAGCGGTTTTTCCCAAATCGGAATCGACCCCCTAATGTGTGTTCACCAGATATTTAATGCATACGGTTGTACACTGACCTGTATCTGTAGGAAATAAAACAAAAGGAAAATTAAAAAAGCCTGCCTACCAGCCAAGCTGGCAGGGTCTTTATATATGCGGTGTTGTATCTCGATCAATGTACTCCTCTATAGTGAGTGAACTTAACAGTTATTTTGTGATAATCTGTGGTGGAAGAAATCAATCACACACAATGACTTTGTGAAGAAAAGTGGTTATGTACAAATTGCAGTTTAAAAGCACTTGTGAAAAAGACACCACGTGTCATGCAACATATTACAGAATCATAGTATTACATATTAATGACACTTACTTTTGTTTAGAAAGAAATATGCCTCATGATCTGCAAGGGTAAATGGGCTTATAGTCACACCCTGAAAAGGTAATGGGGACCTAGAGATAGTCATTAGAGTTTCTTAATGGTAAATGAGATAGGAACCAGGGAGAGAATCCTTGGCTTATCCTGGAAGGAAAATAGAAACCTTATTATTTCCTTAGAAAAATGAGAAATTAGGCCAAAAGGGTCTGGCTGGACTTACTTCGTCAAAGCACTCCTCTCGGAAAATAACCTGATGGCACCCCTGGAGACCACATCTCACCCAGTCTGTCTCCCAGTGGCCATTAAATAGACCCAGGCCGGCTTAGTCATGCTTACTTCAAAAATTAAACTGTGTCTCAAAAAATGACTGCTGTGACTTTCAATGGAGCGGGATCATCTTGGGCGAATGAAATAAACCAGGATCAGCCTAGTCATGCTTACTTCAAATACTGGACAGTGTCTTTCACAAGATGGCCCCCTGTGACTGGCAGTGGAGCTGGTCATCTTAGGCGAATGACCAAATTGTCAGGTAGTGTGGACAAAAGGCCGAAATTAAAATAAAACTAAAAATGGGGATAAATTTACAAGGGGAATACATTTAGACACTTAAGTACTGTCGAGGATCTGGATGAGGCGTAAAACTCTGTGACATAACAGCTCGACTGTGCTCTTCTCAGAATAGCTTTTATGTACATCATGAAATGACTAAACCTCACATAGTGTTAGGGGACGTCACAAAAAATGCAAGATTCCTGGATTATGTGTTACATCAGAATTATACGCAAGACTCTTAGACTTGACAGCTGGACTGCGCTCTTCTCAGGATAGCTTGTATGTACAACATGTAATGACTAAGCCTCATGTCTAGTTAGGTGGAAGTCAAAAATAGTGCCCTCTTACTGGATAATGCAAGATATCATGTATGGAATAGTAGACTCATAGTTGTGAGTTGGTGACTGAATGCCACCGATAGGCAGTCGGCTGTTCACAAAGAGACGCTGCTAGTGGAATGGTGATGGGGCCTTCCTGTGTAATTGGGCATTCTGGATGAAGTGGTAACCATGTGTTATTAGCCTTAAGATTTACGTTAGTGTGAGTATCACATGCGGTTGGACCTTTAGTTCTGTTACATTGTGAGTAGAGTTGTATACTCAAACAATCAAGTAAGTCTGGCAGAA
This sequence comes from Lissotriton helveticus, assembly GCF_964261635.1. NCBI lineage: Eukaryota > Metazoa > Chordata > Amphibia > Caudata > Salamandridae > Lissotriton > Lissotriton helveticus. Next base: position 1,960,452,458 of record NC_136063.1, on the reverse strand, counting down.
TGTGTGTTCCTGATTCATTTAACAAACTGCCCCCACGGGATATCATCATTCAGTCCTTCAGTGTCTGTGTGCAATTTATAAACCCATTGCTGCTCTTTCTCTAGCAATCTTTTTTTCTAGATTGTCAATACGTTTGAGATGTTCTAACACTACCCAGTGTAGATCGTTAGGGGTGTGTTTCACTTCACTGAAATGTATCGCCATTTTTGTGGTGACCTGATGGCACCTGATGTTGCAGCAGTGTTTTCCTATCCTGGTGCTAGCCTTTCTGGTGGTCATACCCACATAATGGAGGTTACATGTGCATGTGATCAAGTACACAACCCCTGCGGTATTGCAGTTATTGAATTTGCATAACTCTCAACTCATCTTGTTATTAAAGGTTACTTTCTTTGTAGTGGAGGTTAGGTGACACACACTATAGTTCCCGCAAGGATGGTGGCCCATCGGTAGGGTACTCAGTACTTGTTGGGTCTTATCATTTCTTGTTAAGGGTTTAGGGCTGATGTGTAGCAAGATGTCTCTTAGATTTTCTTTTTCCTTTTCTGTGTGAGAACATGGGTGTGGGGATGTTGAGTTTCCCACTGTTAAGGGTGCGCTAGTGTTTTTTAAGTATTTTTGTGACACGGTCAGACGCTATGTTGAAGGTTATGATGCATAAATGTATTTTTTCTTTTTCAGTGATTTGTTTTTATTATGTCTCTAGTAGCGCTTCTCTGTTGTTGTTTTCAGCTCTCTTTTTGGATTTGGATATCAGGTTTCTTGGGTATTTCCTTGTGAGAAGTTTCTCAGATAGCCTTTTGGCATGTGCTTTGAAATCTTTAGTCTCAGAGCAGTTTCTCTTAAGTCTGAGACACTGCCCGAAAGGGAGGTTCTCCTTCAGATGTCTTGGATGGAAGCTGTTGTATAGGTTTAAACAGTTTTTTGCAGTGGGCTTTATGTGTGTGGTTGTCTTTAGTAAGCCATCAGCAGCATAGATGTTGAGGTCCAGAAATACCAGTTGGTATCTACTCATGGTATGTGTGAACTTTAGGAAAGGGTCCTGTTGGTTTAGCCATTCGATTAACTCATTGGCGTCGGACTTGTCACCTCCCAAAATAGTAGAACATTGTCGATGTATCTCTTCCAAGGTTGAATATGCTGGCATTGTGGATTCATACCTGACAGAATTTTATGCTTTTCGAGGTGGTGCACATTTAATCCTGCCACACTCGGGGCAAAAGTACTACCCATACTGGTTCGGTGCTGTTGACGGAACAAGATATCTTCAAAACGGAAGAAGTTTTCCGTCAGGGTCCATTTGCAGCACTCTAACACCAGATGTATTGGCTTAGGATAGGTCCATTCTACTTCTTCCTAGAGGACCTCTTTAACGATGTCCAGGGTCTCCATGTGGGGTAGGTTGGCATAAAGGCTCTCCTCATCCAACCCAATGAGGATGCTGGTTGTTGAGTCAAATTGTAGGTCTTGAAGGAGACAGAGTACTGCCTTGGTATCTTGTAGGTAGGTGCTTGTTCCTTGTATCAAGGGATGTAAAAAGGTGCCCGCAAATTTAGAGAGTGGTTCCAGTATGGACCCAATGCCGGAAACAATGGGTCGTCCAGGTGGGTCTTCTAATGATTTGTGTATCTTGGGTATAGTATAAAAATAGGGGGTAACCGGGAGGGTATTAGCCAAGAAATCCCTTTCTTTTTCAGTAATCCAGTTGTGTGCTGTGGCCTCTTCCACCATGCTGGCGATCTATACTCATAGGCGGTCCGTTGGGTCATCTCTGATGTGGAGGTAGCTCCTCTCATCTGCCTGAAGTCTCATGCATTCTCTACGGTAGGACTCTGTGGTTTCGAGTACGATGGCTCATCCTTTGTCGGCTGGTTTTACTGTGATTCTAGTGTTGTTGGCCAATTGTAGGACAGCTTCTTGTTCAATTTTACTGGTGTTGTGGAACACTCTTATGGTCCTGGGGGCTATTTTACCTACTTCCTTCAGGATGGCCTTCTTGAAGGCTAGGAGTTCCACCGGTAGGTTGGCAGATGGAGGGGTGAAGTTTGATTTACGATGTAGGCCTGTATCACCAATATGAGTGTCCATGGTTTGATCTAAAAAAATACTTGCAGTTTTAGTTTTCTAATGAATTCCTTCAGCTCACAACTGAGTTTAAATTTGTCAAAACTTGGGAGGCTATTAGGATTGCAGATCGCCCCCGTCGGCCTGGCGGTGGCGATCCGCCAGCCAATTGTCCCTGTTACACACCCTCCATATTAGTATGGCGAGGGGCATCGGTGCTGGCGGAAAGACGGTCCACCGCTTTTCCGCCGGTTGGATTGCCAGCCGAGTGGATAAGGCACACAATATGGTGGCGGAGCCTTGCAGGCACCGCCGTCCATATTAGGATGCCTGCGGTGGGTATGTCTTTCCATGGCTGAGACTCCACCATGGAAAGGCATGCAAAGGATGGATTTGGAGGGCTGTTGTGGTGCCTGGGAGGTTAGGGGGTTGAGTGGCTGCACTTGGGGAGTACCTATGGTACCCCTTTTATTGGCACGCACAAGGTGGCAGCCTGTCACGTTGTGCATGCCAATCCACAACATGCAGCTATTACAACGCGGTGGGTGCTGCTTACAGTACCACCCGCCGCAATGCAATAGATGCAGGATACGACCGCCAGGGTGGCGGTCTCGTCATAATGGGCCTGGCGGGACCGCTGCACCTCTGGCGTTCGGTTCCGTTTACCATTATCCGCCTGCCATCGTAATGGGGCCCTTGGTATAGGCACAAAGCCTAATCCTTTTTCCAGTACTGTTAGTTGGGCTGATGATAGTTTAATGCCTGACAGATTAACCACTAGGCTTGGTGGCTGCTGGTGCTGGGATTGTTTGCCCGGCCCATGCTCCTTGTGTTGATCCTCGTTGTTTCCAATGGGTGTGACCATTGTACTTGTTGTCCTTTTTTCGTTCTCCCTCTTGGTGTTCCTTTACCTCTCCCTCAAAAAGGAAACGATTGTCTGGACTGCTCTGGCTTTTGGGCTGATTCTAAGAAGGTTTAGGGTTGGTGTTGATAATGTGGAGGTCCATAGTAGAAAGGTGTAGCAGGGAAGGGTTGATGTCCTTGGTAGGTAGACCGTCCGTATCCTTGTCCTCCTCTGTTCCTCATCCTACCGTTGTGGTTGCGTTGACTTCTGGTGTTATTCTTTTAGTTGAAACCAGTATCTGAGCTATCTGAGTCAGTATCCAAACCATCTGTATCAGTGTTGTATCCTGGGTTCCTTCCCGATGAATTGTAGTCCTCTCTTGTATAAGGATATACTTTATTGTGTGAGAAGTTCTTGGAATCCTTCTTGATTTTCTGATATTTTGTATCTTTCTATGTCACTTCAAAGTCAGTCATGGTTTTATTCAATTTGTCCACTCTTTTCTTCAACTCTGAGTTCAATTGGAAAGTTTTAAATTGAACCTCAAGTGTATGTATCTTTTCTTTCATCTCCTGGGACAGTCGTACCAACCAATCTCTGGTGCAATGCCAGGAGATAAAGGACCAGTCTTTTTTAATGATTTATCTTGTTTAAAGATAAATGGCTCATTACATACAATTAATCCTCGTGGTGCAACATTAACCCTAAGGTATTCTCTCATCATGACCCCTTGGATCATGGTTTTGATCTGATTCCTCTTGGGTTCTGTCAATTCGTCCCAACAGTGGCACGCTTTATTAGTATCCCTGTTGGGTATCTCTGTGAAAGGGGTCATGAAAGACAAAATTCTCTCCACTTCCTATTCAGAGAAAGTGAGGCCTGTGACTTCGGCCATAATAATAGTGTTGTGTGGTGTCAAATAGCAAGAGTGCATGGACAAGTGGCTTCCACAGCTGCAAGCTGTATATAATACAATCCAAAAATGTAAGGAGGGTGAACCTAACCTATACTTCTACCTCCTCTCATTTTTTGAATGTATTATATACAGCGCGCAGCTGTGGGAAACACAGAAATATGAGAAAATTAGATTTTTTCAGCTACATTTGAGGTTTGCAGGGGATTCTGGGTAGGAAAATATTGGGGGATCCACACAAGCTATACCTCTCTAGACTACCCCGGGTGTTTAGTTTTCAGAAATATATGGGTCTGGTAGGTTTCCCAAGATGGCCACTGAGCCCGGGGCCAAAAACACTTTTGACCTCCATGCAAAACCAGGTTGTTTTGTGATAGGTAATTTTGATGTCTCCTCAATACGTTTTGGGTCCTTACCTGTCGTGGGTACTTGACCCATCCATGCGAGTGAGGTACCATTTTTATTGGGAGACCTGGGGGAACGCTGTGTGGTAGCAAATTTGTGGATCCACGCAGATTCCAGAACTTACCACCATAGAAATGTGAGGAAAATGTTTGTTTTTTTACAGAGTTTGAGATTCTGGTAAACAGAACCTGGTGAGAGCCAGAGCCAGTAGTTGTCTAGTTTTTAATGCATAGGTTTGCTAGGTTTCCCTAGGTGCTGGCAGAGCTAGGGTTCAAAACCTACAGCTAGGCACTTTGTAAAAAAAGGATCAGTTTTAACTGTGAAAATGTGGTGTGTCCATGTAGCGCTTTGGCCCGTTTCCGGACGTGGGCACAAGGCCTACCCACACAAGTGAAGTACTGTTTTTCTCAGAATACTTTGGGGAATGCGAGGTGGGTGGAATTTTGTGGAGCCACGCAGATCCCAGAACTTTCCATCACAGAAATGTGAGGTAAATGTGTTTTTTTAGGTACAATTGAGGTTTGCAAGGGATTCTGGGTAACAGAACCTGGTGAGAGCCCGACAAGTCACCCCATCCTTGATTCCCCTTGTTGTCTAAATGTTCCAAAATGTACAGGTTTGCTAGGTTTCCCTATGTTCCGGCTGCGCTAGGGCCCAAAATCCACAGGTAGGCACATTGCTAAAAACAAGTCTGTTTCTAGTGGGCTTTCTGCTGCCCTGGGGGGAGGAATTCAGGGGGGGGGGGAGGCGTTGCCCTCATATGCTACCAAGGGGTGTGGAAAGACGGTAGCTATATTTTTTTTGGGGGGGGGGGCAGTGGTATGCCCATTCTGGGAAGCCTCGAACCCCACGCATAAAACAACACAGTGTAATTTTTGGTGCCTAGTGGAATTTCTGCCCCCCTGTGGGGCAGATCAAGGGCCACTGCCTGATCTGGGGGAAAGAGAGACTGTGGCATTTTGTTGGGGTGGTGTGGACATTGGCATGCCCATCCTTGGCAGACCTCACCCCTGTATTTAAAAAACAAATCCTGAAGCCTAGTGGCCTTTCTTCCCCGGGGGAGGGGGCAGATAAGGTCCTATTGCCCCAATTTGCCTCTGGGGGGGGCAGAAAGACTATGTTTATTGTTTTTGTGGTGGGAGCATTGGCATGCCCATTCTCGGCAGCCCCTATCCCTACATCATAAAAAATATATGTGGGGCCTAGTCCGCTGTCTGCCCCCCCCCCCCAGGCAGTTCATTGGCTACTGCTCCAACTGCCCCTGGGGGGGCAGAAAAACTGTTGCATTTTTGGGGGGGCATCAGTCTGCCCATCTTGGGCAGCCCCCACCACTACAACAATAAAAATAATCCCTGGTTTCTAGTGATCTTTCTCCCCCCCTGGGGTCAGATTAGGGGCTGCTGCTCCGTCTTCCCCCTGGGGAGCAGAAAGACTGACATTTCTCTGGGGGGGTGTTGCCGTGCCCATTTTGGGCAGCACTCACCCCTCGGCTTTCTGCCCCCCCCCGGGGGTATACTGGGGGCTACTGTCCCCATAAGCCCCCAAGGGGGGGCAGAAATACTGTATTGCCCGGAAAATATAGTGGGGAGCAAAGGCCCTTGCTCGAGGGGCTGCTCTCCCTCCCTGGTGCTAGTGGGTGCCCTCCAGGAGATTCTACCCTTTCCAATGATACCTCTCCCATCTTTCTACATGCTTGGGGGCTGTGATAGCCCCCTGAGCATGTGGAAAGTGAAACTGAAATGAGCTTCTTGGCTCATTTCAGTTTCGGTTACACTGAAATGATGTCAGCGCGACGTGCGTGCTGATCGTCATTTCAGGAAAACCAGTGGAGCAGCTCAGGAGCTGGGGAAGCTCTTCTCCGTCTCCCGAGGCTCTCGGGGTTTAAAGGCATTCCCTCTGGTGCCCGCACAAGAGGGATTCTGAGTGCCATGTGATCGGATGGCCGGGGGCCGTCATACGCACATGAGCACTGGTGCACTGGACGGCCCCCAGCCTACTGAATTTAATGCAAACCCCTCTATGCAAAACCGAGTAATGCACAGCACAAAGGTAGTCAGCAATGTTTCTAGAACACAACTACAAAAGGAAAGGGCGTTTGGTGTTGGTTTGAATATTGAGTGTAAACCGACTTTGCATTTTGTAAGTTGTTCACAATATGTTATCTGTTATGCCCTACTAATATTATCAGTAAAGTCCACTCTGGACAATAAGAAAGGCAAGTTTGGGTTTTCAGATGGCAGGAACCATGCGCTGTGCCAGTAGGTTTAATAAAATTATGACATTCTGATTCAACCATAATCAGAATTACGGTAAGCGAACTCTGCTTTTTACAGGCGTTTCGTCCCAAAACATAGCCATCTGAGTACCAAAGAATGTATTGAGTCATGGTGTGATTCAGTCTGGAAAATATGGTTGGGAACAGCAACCCCAAGTTACATATATGGGCATGCCAGAAAAGATTCTAAAGGCATATAATAACAGGGCATGGGCTAAAGACCCATAATACTAAGCTTGTGTTAATATTTGGACTAATATTCAACCTTACCTTTCACCAGCATAGGTTCAATGTATGAAAGTTGCAGCTTTTCCCAATGTCACCCTGCCTCTTCTTCTACCAAAAATGGTCAGAGAAAGATAGGGTAAAAAATATATGCAAAGGAGAAAGAGTTCAGGAAAGAAGGAAAATCCTAGAGCGAAGAAGAAAAAACAAGCACCTTGTAAGGAAAAATGTGTAGCTTAACCACATTCACCAAAAAATAATAGCATGACAAAATGCAACCAGCAACTCAAATAAAAATGATAGGCCTTCAGAAGAAATGAATGAATCAAAGGCTAGTACAAAATGAGTCACTGTTAGACCTGGCATCCTTGGCATGGTTTTCCCCTAACTGTTTGCCCTCAGACCTGTTTTTGCAAACTTCATTTTTGCTGTCCTTAGGACTCTGCACACTTTATCATGCTAACCAGTGCTAAAGTGCTTGTGCCCTCGCCTGAAAACATGTTGAACTGGTTTATAACCAATTGGCACATTTAATTTACTTGTAAGTCCCTAATAAAGTGACACTACCTGTCCCCAGGGCTTTTAAATTAAATGCCACTAGTGGGCCTCCAGTACTGATTGTGCCAACCACTTAAGTAGCACTTTAAATGTGTTTTAGGACTGCCATTGCAGCATGTGTGTGTGCAGTTCTAAACTGCCATTTAGACCTGGCAAAAACCTTCCTTTTTACTACATATCAGCCACCGCTAAGGTAGGCCCTGGACAGCCCTGCGTGGAAGGGTGCAGTGTATTTCAAAAGTGGAATGGTGCAGTGTATTTAAAAAGTACTTTTAAACTTCACCTGTCCTGGTAATTAAAAACTCTGGGATCACAATGTAAAATCCTCACTTATTATGAAGTTGGATTTTAAATTATGTTTCTGAAGGTTTCACTTTTAGAAAGTTTACATTTTCTTGTCTAAGCCATTTGGTGCCTTCAACATGTCTCTAAGTTCCTTGACTGAATGTGGGTGACATTCATGCTTTGTGCATTCCTCCTAGACAGCCTAACATAAAGGGGAGCTTAGGTGTGACTGGATGGGCCATAACTGGCAGTACAGAAGGGTAGAGCTGGACCCAGCCCCACTTACTCTTAAATACAATGTACTCTGTCTCCACACTATGGGCAGCATTCCCCCTATAGTAAGTATGTAGCCAGGCCATTGAATGCAGGACACCTGTGCACTTCAAAGGGAAACCTCTGGCGTATTTCTTAAACTTCAAGATACTCTGCCATGAAGAAGGACTACTGTGCTGCTGAAAAGGCTGCCAGTTGACTGGACTGCTACCCTGCTGGATCACTGCCTTCCTGGACAGCTGCCTTTCTGGATTGCTGCCTTGCTGTCTTGCTGTTCTTCTGCATTAGCAAGAGGGATTTGGGCCTACACCTGAACCTAGGACCCCTAGAGTGGCTCCAAAGGCTAGCCTGATGGCCTCCTGTTCATAGGTAAAGACATAACCAGCTCCCATTCACCTGCATCAGCGCCCTGATCCAGCTAGAGCAAACCCCTGACCCTCAAGGGGTGTCCCTCAGGCTCTGAACCCTTGACATGGCCTCAGAGAGTCTGAATTAAAGTTTTTGGGCTGTTCACAGCTGCAAATGGGCCAGTTGGTACCAAGACCTTATCACTCGCACAGCCTACCAATGTAAAGTTTCATCAACCTGGCTCCTCGCACTACAGCATTGACCGTTTCTGGGGAGCACAACCACAAAGCTCCAGCCATGCCCCTCACTTCTCTGCTCCGCACAGCTCCCTCCACCGTGAATGCGACTCTTTGCACTGGACTGAGAAAGCAACTTTTCAGCAGGACTAACCTGGCCCCTATGTCCAACCCGTGCTCCTTCATGGTCGGCCTAAACTTCTGACCCTCAACTGGTCTTGAATGACCCTATGTTCACAAGGTATCCTTTGTTTGGAACTATTTTCACCTAAACCTTTAAAATTTTCCATCGCCAGCTCTAGTGATTAGATTTTTGGAATTATGATCTTGCTTTAGTTAAAGAAACTTGCTCTAGTACTCCAAATTGGGTGTGGGATTTTTCTTGTGTTTTCTTTTATTACTATTTGAACTGCTGCCTGAATAATTTACACATTACCTTTAAGAGAGCTGCAATATAATTATTTTTAATTTATATATACATTTTTACCATTTAATTAACTATATAAATTGTATAAATATTTTCAAGAAGTCTAAAAAAAATAATTAATTTTAACATTGTTCCCTATAGTGTGTTTTTTAAAGCCCCTGCCTCCATTATTTTCTTTGGGCGGAATTTGCAGTTCCAGTGGTTGGCCATGTGTGGTGCTGGACTTACTCCAGGTCTGAGAGGGAGTATATTTACTACTGTTTTGTGTCTTTTTTGACTGTCTTAGCTTTAGAAGTTCAGTTTGTGCATTGTAATGGGCTCTGTAGGTGGTTGCAAGACCCCACCTAATCCTCTACCCAGCATGCTCTTAAACCTTTCTCACTCAACAGTTGTAGTACTACTAGACATACTACAATATGCAGTTTGTGAATAGGACCCAGAGTCACCAGAAATAGTCTATTTAGAACCTCAAAACTTTCTGTGTATACTGTGCTCATTAACGCCAATCGTTGTCACCAAAATGGATGCTCCAACGAGGGTAGGGCGTTGAAATGCCCTTGATGTCATTGACATGATTAACTTTATATGGCATGCTAGATCTTCAAGTACCATGAATATGGCTTTGACTCCTTAATTCAAAGAATCATGCCCTCCTTCCTGAGTCCTACTCTTTTTAAAGTGTATATATGCCCCTTAGCAGGCATTACAGAACTTTTCGGATTTACATTACTTTCATATGCAGATAACGCTCAATTGATCATCACACTGACCCAAAATTCAATTGATAGAGCCTCTCAGCTCAAGTTCATTTGGGAGATGACAGATGTGATGGAAATGGGGAACTAAAGTAACATTTAATCCCCTGCTTAGTGGTTAAGCTCCTTGCGCTTTTTTCGTGATTCTAAGCCCAAAGTGAAAAAACTAGAAGTTTGGGTGGAACAGAACCTCCCCTATAATTACCACATTAAGACCTTGTCAGGTAGGTGTTTAAGGACCATGATATGTCTTAGGAATGTGCTGTAGTTTCACCTCTTATCATCCCTGAAAACTGTTGTCCAGGTGCTGGTAACCTCTCACTTGGAATACTGTAATATGCTGCATCAAAGCGTTTGCCAGATGAGGCTAAGGTACCTTGAGATTGTTCAAAACTCAGAAGCTCGTCTGCCACTTGATATACCCAGATGCTCTTCTGTCAAGGCACGTCACACACAATTGCACAGACTGCTGATTAGAAAGCAGATCATATTGAAAGCCATGTTCTACATGTATAGGGCTTTCTCTTTTACTGGCTGTGAGAAATGGAGATCTTGGTTGAGATGGACATGGGCCCTTCTCACGCAAAATCCATTATCCTTGTCAGGGTGAACCACAAAAAGTCACTAAATTAATCTGGTAGCTTGGCACAGAATGTAAATGTAAATGTATAGTATTTATATAGCACACTTCTACCCAGAGGCCTCGTAGCGCTGCATTCAACCATCCTGGTTTTTCTGTGAAATGTCCACTCCTGGGCACTCCCAAGGTGAAGTCAGGTATCCAACCATTTCTGGGGCTGTTGTGGAGATTAAGCAAGCTATTGCCCAGAGTCGGACCCATGATTAGACTAGGCACCAAGGCGAGAATTATCAGGTTCAGGGAAATTGAGTGCAAGAGCTGCCGAGGCGGGAATTGAACCCTGGTCCCGGGCCAGACCTCTGCATCAGGATCTGCCGCTCTAACCATTGAGCCACGCTTCTCCACAGAAGCAATCAGCCTTAATGTAGAGGCAATTTGTAAAGTATTAATGCAGCACACAAAGAGTAACAAAGTGAAAACCCATTAGATTAAGTACATTTCACATTCTTTTTCGCGAACAATACATTTTTTTTCAACCAGCCAGATAACCTAGGATAGTGTAAATCCTTCTTCCCTCGGGCTGGCAGTAAAGTAGTCATTTTTGCCTGCTTAGCACCCTTCTATTTTATTTATAAGTGAGGATTCACTTGGGCAGAAAGCTGAAATAAGACGGGTGGTCTCCTACGTCATGTCCATGTATGTTGGCAGATAGGATTGTAGATTGTATGGTGACCATTTATTTTGATGCATGGATGTATTACCATTAGATACTATTAAAGGAAAAGAAAGTAAAACCTAATAAACAGATCAGAAAAAATATGCAGGTTGGCACGGTGCCCTTATCCACCCTTCTCACGCCATCAGGTTAGTACAACACACAACACCCCATTGATACAAACCAATAACTATAATTGAATCAAATAACACAGGACAAAATCACACAACAGGACTGAAAGAAAATGTATTGAAATGCTCAGAAAGCCAGTCTTCAACATTTCTATTGGAACCTATTTCCTCCTTCTGCCTGGCTTTCAATCATGTGCAAAGGTAATCACTGATTACCACTCACAAAATCCTTCCTCATTTTACATGGCAAAGGCCCTATTATTATTTGTTTTTGCCCGTATACCTGGTTTGAGGATATGATTCGGTGCAAATTTATTAATGGTAGAGACAAATGTAGCTTCCTATTTTATCATAGTCTGCTGCATTTTAACGTTTGGAATTTTATTTTTCAAGCTTGTTGTTTCTTGTTTTTTTTGCAGTGTGGATTTGGGCCATATGTACGACTATTCCATTTTACGAGTCGCAAATTGCGACGTTTTGTGACTCACAACATGGAATTAACAACAGTGTCTCAGAACCATAGGAAATGGCCCGCATTGGCATGGATGGTGACCCGCTGAGGTCAGCAGACCAACATGTCTGTGAGTGCTTTTTCAATGAAGTAGGATTTTGTTTTTGAAAATGCAATCCATTTTCCTTAAAGGACAATGGGATGCATTTAAAAAAGAAAAATGAAACATTTTGGTTTCATTTTTTAAGAGTACGCAGTGGTCTATGGGACCACTGTCTGCTCTTAAAAACTTATTTTTGCATCCATTCACAAAGAGGAAGGGGTCCCTAGGAGACCCTTCTCGTTTGCGAGTAGCTTATTACCTACTTAAAGTTGGTGGTAAAATGCAAATTTTTGCAACCACAAATGCGGTCGCAAAACAACAATACATAACATTCTAACTCGCTATTAGGAAGGGACTCCATTGGCACAACCCTTCCTAATAGTGACTCGAAAACACTATTTACTCACAAAATAGAGTTTGTACATACCAACACCATTTTTTGCAGTCAAAACCGGCCCGATTTCCTGTTTGTGACTGGCGCTTAATCTTCTTGGAGGAGAAGGAGATTCTTCTCTAAATTTAAGTAATTCTAACCCAATTCAAATTCTGAGACTGCATTGAGTGCATTGTTTCTGCTTGTCCTAACTTTATCCCATCTAAATTCTAACATACTACAATTCCAGGTTGTCAGACCTGCCAGCCTTATTGTGGTCTTCCCCAATAAGTTTGGCTTGAATGCTTCAAATTTTGCAGAATTTAGTTTGTTGACCTTAGGACTTTGAGCACTTTACTACTGCCAACCAGGGCTAAAGTGCATGTGCTTCTCCCCTAAAACAGGGTTTGATTGACTTATCCACCATTGCCATATATAATTTACCCATAAATCCCTAGTACATGCACTACTTGTTTCTAAGGCCTGTAAATCACATGCTACTAGTGAGCCTCCAGCACCGATTGTGCCTCCCACAAAAATAGCACTTTAAATATGTCTCAGGTAAGGCCCTGCAGAGCGTATGTGTGCAGTTTACACTGCCATGTCAACTTCACATTCAAAACTCCTTTCAAAGCCTTAAAGTCTCTATTTATTACATATCAGTCACCCCTAAGGTAGGTCGCCCTAGGTAGCCCATAGGGTAGGGTGCTGTGTAATCAAAAGGCAGTACATGCACTTGATGTTTTCCATGTCCTGTTAGTGACAAACAACAGAATTTGTTTTTCACTAGTTGCCAGTTTTGTTTATTTATGTTGTGGAACTCTGAGGATGTCCACATAAAATTTCAAAATGCAAGTATGCACACAAATACAAATAGAAAAAATATAGATCGAAAATGCATTGTATGTTAAAGAATACATAAAAGCTACCCCAGAAGTTGGTGTGGCAAACATAAAATATACACATTTAAAATGGCATATTATCATTTTCCCAGTATACTACAGGGTATTGCACTTAATAGTACATAAAGTGGCTATTGTGCTGTTAGTGTGAACTGTGCAAACACTATAGAATAAGTGCATTGCATAAAAGCACAATAATAAGAGAAAAACAAGAATATAGGTGAATAAGAACAGAATGAAGACTTTGATGGTACGTGAGGTGCCTATTGTGTCACTAGGGCAAGGTGTGCAACACTATATAATGAATACAGTATATAAAATACATTAGCAGCAACAATACCAAGATAGAGGTAAACTAGAAAGGCAAGTTTTCAGCTTAAGCATCATTAACAACCTCAGTCTCATTCAAACTAAAACATCATAATACAAGTTTAAAAACGCTTAAGAAAGTAAAACATCAGAAGCAAATCTTGAATTCACTTGGGTATAAGGTTATAGGGGCTACAACACAGGGGGCGAAAGTAAAAGGGGTAGGGGTGTTAGTTAATCACAGACTGGCCTTACAAATAGATAGAGTCAAATCTGACAACCTCGGCAGATGGGTGATAGTGGGGTGTTCATTGACAGCAAATAGTTCATTTACACTATGCTCCATATACGGGAGCAACCTGGATGATCCAGGAGTAATAGACTGGATCACAGGAGAGCTAGCACATTGGAAAACACCGATTATATTATGCGGGGATCTGAATTTGAACCTTCCTACCAATTGGCGAACAGATAAAAACTGGAGATACACTGGAAGAAACCCAAAAGTGTTCTATGCTATGCTAAACCTAATTGAAACTCATGGGTTAGTAGACATCTGGGCCGAATTAAGACCTAAAGAAGACGGTTTTACGTTCTTTTCAGCACCACACAAATCACTGACAAGAATTGATTACTTTCTTATTTCTTCCTCATTGATTAATCTTTCCCATATCGAGATATCACCCAGGTTCTTGTCGGACCATAGCCCACTATCATTAACTATTAAAGGTATAGTGAAAAGAGAAACAAGCACAAGCTGAAAAGCATTTGAAAAGGCACTACTATTCGATGCTGAGTACATAAAGTATATGCAGAAGTGGATAGTAGAATTCCTTACAATAAACTTGGACTCTGCCCCACTCATGTTAGTATGGGACACGTTTAAAGCCGGTATCCGGGGTGAGACTCTTGGCTATTCTATCAGTAGAAACAAAAAGGAAAAGGAACAGGTACAGAAACTACAAAACAAATTGACAGCTGAAGAAACAATTCTCACGCAAGCAATAAAAACAGGGGGAGACATAGAGGCAATCAAGCATAAAAATCGCAGCAATGAAGGCGGCGATAGGCTCGATATTCTCAGAAAGGATAGCTTCTAGATGGGCCGCAACACGAGGAAGAATTTATGAGTGTGGAGAACAGATAGGGCATCAGCTGGCACTTTCAATTAGACAACAGTCTACTATAAACACAATCACCGCAATTAACACCAATTCGGAAAAGCGCACTAAAGATCAGGAGAAGATACAGGAAGCCTTTGAAGGATTCTATAGGGAACTATATACTGAAGAGGATTTGAGACCAATTGAGGATAAAAAAATAGACTGGGCAAGCTATCTTGACCCTATACCCATACCCGAACTCTCACAACAAGAGCAAGAACAGCTTGAGCACCTCCCAAATTGGGAGGAGATCTTGGGTGCAATCAAGGCCCTGCCGGATGGTAAAGCCACGGGCCTAGATGGCACACCAGCCGAATTCTATAAAGTATTTGAGCCACAGATTAAGGAAGTTTTCACTTTAGTTATCACTTCAATATTTGGCGGTACTGATCCTCCTCCTTCATGGTCACTGGCTAAGATTGTAAATTTTCCCAAAAAAGACAAATCTCCACTCGAAATGTCATCCTACAGGCCAATTACTCTTATAAATACAGATTCCAAGATTTTTTCCAAAATCCTGGCCAATAGAATATCCCAAAAAATACAGAGCCTAGTTTCCCAATGGCAACACAGGTTCATCCCAAAAAAGGAACAACTGAGCATGTACGAAGAACGATCATGCTTCTCGATGCAGCAAAAGTAACAGGAGACCCGATAGCTCTAATTTTGCTGGATGCCGAAAAGGCTTTTGATCGGGTCTCCTGGTCCTTTCTCTGGGAAGTACTAAAACGGGCAGGATTCGGCTCCACCATGCTACAAGCAATTCAGGCACTGTATAAAACTCCAAGAGCCAAAATTATGGTGAACGGGAAGCTAACCGAATCTATAGAAATTTCCCGTGGAACCAGGCAGGGATGCCCATGCTCCCCCCTGCTGTTTGCCCTCTATATAAATCATCTTATTACAAGAATAGAACTGAATCTTGAAATTCCCGCTGAAGTTAGACATGGCATACGTACGAAAATTATGGCATATGCAGATGATTTGGCCATTATAACTCCTGACCCCAAAAGAGCCATAAACGCTTTGGAGTGGGTGGCCCAGGAGTTTGGGAAACTCTCAGGGTATGCTCTAAACAAAAATAAAACAGATTGTTCTGAACAATAGTATAACCTGGGCAGACAGTCGAGTTACCATGAAAGCTAAATATTTAGGGGTAACCATTGGGGCCAACATTGACGTAATAGTGGAAGATAATCTGATTCCTTTGTCTATAGATACCAAGAAGGCACTTAGGAAAATTAATAATTTAGATTTGACCATTGTAGGGCGGTGCAATGTAGTTAAAATGACATATTTTCCGAAGCTCCTATACTTTTTCAGAACGATCCCATTGGAATTTAATAGTAAAATGCTCCATCTATTTGAACAAATCTTTTGCCAATTTATTTGGTCTTATTCCAACACAAGAAGGTCATATAAACTGCTCTCGTTACCTAAAGAGAGAGGAGGATGGGCGCTGCCAAACCTTAAGTTATATTGCTGGGCTACATGGTTGCAGTATAGCTCATTTTTACTTTTTGAGGATAGGGATCAAGACCAGGTAGGATTACCATCCCCCTACAAAGTCTTACTAGGAGAAAATAGCAAGGGTTGCCTTTGGAGACAGCTTGAATATAGCTACTACAAGCATGTCCGGTTTAAGTCCTTAATAAATGCTTATCGTGTCTTCTCGAATTTGCGGAAACTCCTCGGCCTTGGTAGACTAAACTACTACACCCCGACCAAGAATAATCCTCTACTACCTGCATTATTTGATAACACATACTTTCAGAAATGTCAGAATGCGGGGGTGGTGAAACTGGGGGACCTGGTAACCCCAAATGGGATTCGGCCCTTTTCAGAGCTTAAAAATCAATTCTTGCTTGAGGGAAATCAGGTTTTCAATTATATGGCAGTAAAAAGCTTCCTGGATCATAAAACTGGTGGCCTAGTGGGCTTTGACAAAATTGAACTGCTGTATAAAATCCAGGGAGTAAATCCTCTACGGATTGGGGCAATCTATACTACCCTGAATGATAAAACGCCCGACGATCTGGCAAAGATAGACACCAAATGGCAAACTAAGTTAAATACTGACCAAAATCTTTTTAGCAGGGCCTTGAATTCCGCTCACAAATATCTACTATCCACGAAGCTACAGGCTCAGTTTTATAAAACAGGTTTTTTTCTTTATATCACATCAGACAAAATAGCGAAGTGGGGCTCCTGTAATGGAACCCTTTGTCCTAGATGTCGGGAGTTTGCTGCAGACCAGCTCCACATGTTTGCCACATGCCCAAATCTTGCAACACTGATTAACCAAATACAGATTTTTTTGGGTGTGATATTGGGAAAAAATATTCATTTAAACCCCTCACTAGTTCTACTAGGGCACGATGACACCACTCAGGCCGGGGACCCCTAATATTTGTCGCTATGACTATATACCGGATCTGCATAGCCGCGCATTGGAAGGACCCGAACCCCCCGTCATTCTCACAATGGCAGGCAAGATTATTGGCAACCTGTAAGTTGGAAATGGCGATTTATTCTAAAAAGGGGAAACGCGGCAAAAGAACGGGGTTGATAGTCTGGGAATCCCTGGGTAAATGGATAAAGGGAGTATAGGAGTAACATATTTCGGGGCTCGGAGTTAGGACAACCTCCAGGCAGGATATACTGACACGCTGGAAACAGCCAGTTGGCATGCATTTAATCAAAGTAGCTTATGTGGTATTTAAACGAAAATGTGTTGACATGTCTACTAGAACGGTCTTCCCTTCCTCTCTTCTCTTTAGTCTCATGTTTTATCAAGTTAGGTCTTTTTACTCTCCTCTCACGCTACACTCCGTCTATCTTTCTTCGTTTCTCTTATTCTCAAAATATCCTCGATTAGTATTGTATAAAGTCGTCGGAGTGGGGTAGACAGCTATGTGTATGTGTTTATGTATTTGTGTTTTCGACCTGAACGACAATGACTATTATTATTTTTAAGCAACCCTCTGCCTTACCTCAATTTCTAAATTAATGGTCGGTTTTTGGAGTTAATCCGATTCTTTTTCCTTATGGTGCCGGGGGGGGGGGGGGCGGTTAAAGTTGTCGTTGATTTGTATGGTGGTATATTGCATATTGGAAAATGAAAAAAAAAATGAAAAAAAAAAAAATCGAGGGAGATCAGGGGAGAGAGAGCCTAGAAAAATAAGAGAGGGGGAAAAAGGGACCCGAAATTGGAAAATCCTTTGTATTTGAGTCCAAACTGTGTGCCAAAACTTGGAAACATGGGGACAATCAAACAACATGTGTTTTAGGTCCGCAGAAGGACAAGGACAAGACCAACAAGTAGGAGGAGTGTCTGGTAAAAAATGTGATAAGGCAAGTGGGGTAAATAAAATTCTATTGTAAATAAAATAAAGAGTTTGGGTAGTATGAGCAGCTCTAGAGGTCTTATGAAGTTTAGCCCAAATTCTATCCAGAGAAGAACCGACCAATCTTGAAAGAGATCAGATTCCTATGCAACTTCAATTTTGTTTTTTAATCTGTCAATCGTATATCGAAAGGAATTATAAAGGGAAGACGCAGAGGGGAGGACTCCAGAAGAGAAGAAGTAGATTTGTGGGCTGGAGGAATATTGTTGGAAGCTGATAGTGATTGGAGGTAAAGAGTGAGGGCAGGATAAAGCTAATCATATTGTAAGCGAGCCCTAGGAGGTAGGGATAATGAAGATTGAAGTTCTAAGAAGGAAAGAGGAGTATCGTGAGAAAGAAGTTGAGAGATCCAACGTAATCCACGAGAGTGCCAGGTTGACCAATAAAAGGTACGATTGCGGATCTTAAGTTGCGAGTTATTCCAGATAGGTTGTTCATGAGTGGAAAGAAGGAAGGGATAAGACGAAGATAAGAAAGGGAGAAGAAGTTTATGAGAATGAGAAATGATGGGAGTATGAAGTCGAGTTGGGTTAGAGGTAAAGGATAAAATTTCATAAAAGTTGAAGGGAGAAATAAAGGAGGATTCCATGTTTATCCAGGTGGGAGGATGAAAAGGAAGATCAGAAGAAAGCCAGCGAATCGATTGAGAAAAAAAGCTTGGTGATATTGTTTAAAGTCGGGAAAACAGACACCAGCCTGAGCTTTATCCCTTCGTAAAGATGCAAGAGCTATGCGAGGACGTTTACCATTCCATAGGAATTTTAATAGTAAAGAGTACATGTTTTTAAAGTAAAAAACCAGAATACGCATTGGAATCATAGAAATAGTATAAAGGAGAAGAGGAGAAAGCATAATTTTTATAGAATTGAGACGACCCCACCAAGACAAAAAGAGTGTGTGCCAACGTTTAATAGCTGCTTCCATTTTCTTAGAAATAAAATCAAATTGAATTTGAGAGTGTAGGATAAGAAAGGAGCAAACCAAACTCCTAGATATTTAATCTAGGACGGTTGCCAAGAAAATCCAGATTGGGAAAAAAGATGTTTCTGACAAAGGGGATTCAAAGGAAGGATTTCACATTTATCTGCGTTTAGCCGGTAACCAGATACAGCGGAAAAAGAAGAAACTTGCTGAAGAAAAGAAGGGAGAGAGGAGAGAGGGTCGAGGCAGTAAAAAAGGATGTCATCAGCGTAAACCGAGAGTTTAACCTGACGAGAACCAAAGTGAAAACCAGATATTGTATCATCTTGACAAATTTTTGTAAGAAAGGGTTCCAAGGCTAAAACAAATAGTAGAGGGGATAATGGGCAGCCCTGACGAACACCTCTGTGGAGAGAAAAATAGTCCGAGGACATACCATTAACAAAAATAGAAGCTTGGGGATTTGAATAAAGTAATGAGATAATAGAAATGAATTTGGGAGGGAAGCCAGCCCAACGGAGAGCCTGGAACATAAAGTCCCATCCCATCCTGTCAAAAGCTTTCTCCGCATCTAGGGAGATAACGGCGAAAGGAATATCCAAAGATGAATTTTGCTAAGAATATTAAAGAAGACTCGAGAATTATCTGAGGAGAGACAGCCCTTAACAAAACCCGATTGTTCAGGGCCGAGTAAATCAGGCAGGAGGGGATCCATACGTAGAGCTAAAATCTTAGCTAGTATCTTATAGTCGGTGTTAACCAGAGAGATCGGGCGATATTTCTTGCATAAAGAATGGTCTTTGTCTTCTTTAGGGATTAAGCAAATTAAGGCCTGTTGAAAGGAACCACTTGAGGAACCCGAGGCAAGAAAAGATTGGAATAAGAGTAAGAGCTTTGGTAGGAGAAAAGAAGCAAAATGACTATAAAATTCGATTGTTAATCCATCAGGACCGGGATCCTTAGCATGACGCAATTTAGAAACAGCGTGGGAAAGTGCAGAAAGCGAGATGTCCAACTCCAAAGAAGTCAAATTAACATGAGACGATGGAGGAGAAGGGAGGGAATGGAAGTATGAACGAAGGTCTGTTGGAGTTGGAACGTGTTCCGGGGTATAGAGAGTTTTGTAAAAATCGACAAACTTGTGAAGAATATCTTTGTCTTTAAATCGAGATTCAACGGAGGAAGTTTTTATAGTTTCGATTTTGGTACGCTCCTTCCTAATTTTTAAATAGGTAGCGAGAAGTTTCCCCATTTTATTTCTACCACCATAATATCGAGAATTACATTTTAATAGGAGGTTAGAGGCAGCATCTGTTGTGAATTTGTTGAAGGACATTTTGGCATCAATAAGCTCTTTAAGAGAAGCTTCTGATTTGGAAGAATGATATGCGAGTTCTAAACGTTTGATATCAATGAGAATTTGAGCCAACCTGACTCGAGCCACAAAGTTGATGATAAAACCCCTAGAGGCTGCTTTAAAGGAATCCCAAACCATAACAAAGGAAGAGTCAGGGGTTTGATTGAGAAGGAAGAATTCAGTAGCAAAAGTAGAAAATTCAGAGCAAAAAGTGGGGTCAAGAAGTAAGGTGTTGTTGAATCTCCATCTGCCGGAATGAGGGGAAAAGGGAAGGAGATCTATGTCAACTAGGACAGGGGCGTGATCAGAAATTAAAATGGAACCTATTTCGGAACGAATGGCATGTTGGGACAGAGATTTACTGAGGAAAATATGATCAATGCGGGATTGGGATTGGTGGGGTGGGGAGAAAAAACTATACTCTCTGAGGTAAGGATTACAAAGTCTCCAAATATCAACTAAAGCGTTATTCTGAGTAGTTTTGAGAAATTGGGAGTGCATCTTAGAGGGTACAAACTTAACTTTCGAGTGACGGTCAAGGAAGGGGTCCATAATTTGATTACAATCACCACCAAAAAGAATGTAATCATCAGAGAGGAGGCTAGTTTGTCAGAGATAGAGGGCCAAAAGGATCTATCAATTCCGGCAGGAGCATATACATTAAAAAGAATAAGAGGAATATTATCTATAAGCAGTTTAACAATAACCCAACGGCCATGAGCATCAAATTCATGAGAAAAAGAAGAGATATTTAACTTTTTGTGAAACAAAATCAAAACTCCATTTTTCTTGTCAACAGTGGGAGAGCAAAAAACATGACCCACCCAACAACGTTTAAGCTTTAAAGCCTCTGCCTCCGAGAGGTGAGACTCCTGGAGGAGGGCAACATCAGTTTTAAGTCTGGCTAAGTGCGATAGCACCCGTTGCCTTTTAATTGGATTATTTAATCCTTTAACATTCCAAGTTGTAACACGGAATGAAACAGCAAAAGAAAACAACTAACAACAACATGCTCGCTAAATGCAAAGGGAAAGAAGAACAAGGAAAAATGCAAAGTCATTGTTGAGGAAAAAGAGGATAAGAGAAGAGAAGGAAGAAGAGGAGAAGAGGGAAAAAGAGTGGAAGAAAAAGAGAGAAAAGAGATAAGAGACATAAAGACAGTACAAGTCCAAAACAGACGACTGAAAAACATACTTACGAAAACCAACAAGAAACAGGGGAGACGTCGTCAAAAGACGACGACGACAACAGCAAGAAGGGGCAACCAGACCTCCGCTGACAAAACGTTAGAAGAACATTGTGAGGAAACAATGCGAAAACATCGGGAAAAGAAGGGTAGGAATTATCTGTAAAAAAAAAAAAAGGAAAGGTAACAATCAGAACAAACGGCAATAAAATTGAATCAAGTTAACTCAAGTCTGAAAAGCTCTCAGGACTATTCAGGTGACTCTGGAAGTGCCCATGTCGTCTCCTCCATGACGGCGAAGAAATTCCTGTCGAACAGCAGGATCCTCATAAGTAGTTATTTTGTCTTTATAGGTGACTTTGAATAAACATGGGTGAAGGAGGCCATATCTGGCGTTAAGAGCTCTCAATTGTGGGTGCATGTCAAGAAATGTTTTCCTACGGTCAGCAGTGATTTTAGCTACATTTTGAGATAGGTATAGGCGATGGCCCTGCCAGATAATTAGTTTTTTGAGCTTAGCTGCTGATAGAACCTGTAAAAGATCTGTATATTGTAAAAACAATATAATGACCCCACGAGGTTTAGAGGATACTTTAGGGCCAAGACAATGGGCTCTCTGTAGGTTGATAGAAGATAAGGCTGGAGCGTCTAGAAGTTTCGGAAGGAAAGACTGGAAAAAGGCGGTAGGGTTGGACCCTTCTGAAAGGTAAGGAAGTCTATAAAGACGTAGGTTGTTCCTACGATTTCTATTTTCCAAGTCCTCTGTCTGCCTTTTGAGATGAAGAATTTCCGTCTCTAGGGAGGTGATGCGAGAACATGAACTTTGAACAGATTCTGCCGATTGTTCAAGAATTAGGATACGAGAGTCCAAAGATGACCACTTGTCATGCATAATTTGCAAGGTTTTAGTTGTCGTTTCCATAAAGGGTTTAAGAGCACGTAGTTCCTCCAAGATGAGATCCATGGAGGAGGAGGAGGCATTATCTGGAGAGGGAGGGTCTTTCTTGAGATGTTTGGAAGAAGCTGAGGTTGTCGGTAGCTTACTGCCATTATGAGATTTAGAAATCGCGCCTGGGTGCAACTCAGCTTTGGACATCGCGCCTTCCTCCATATCCTGCACGGGAGAATCAGAGTCCGAGCACGTAGGCGCCTTTAGAACCTTAGAGAGCTTTAGAGTACGAAGTTTCCCCATATAGTAGCAGAAAAACTGTAGTTGCAAGAGCTATAGTTACCAAAAACAAATAATTTGAGACGAAAGTCAATGGAGCCTGAATGAGAGAAGAGTCATCAAGCAGAAAAATCAAAATGGCGGAAGAAACCTATACATGACTGAAAAACACCTGAAAAATGAAGTAATAAGGTCATAGAACAAACCAGAGCGGAGGAAGGTTAGCCAAGCGAAGAAAGAGAGTATTTAATATGTTGTTCGCATTGTAGAAATGTAGCAGGATTGCAGAGAACACATCCAAGCACATATGTTGCTAAGCGCACTTCAGGAGACAAAATGGCGGTCAGTGTAAAAAAGTCCGAAATTTATAGTGTGATGCCAATAATACAGAGGGTGCTGGGCTCACCTCATTTTGAATGTAGAAATTGGCAGAGCAGTGAAGGAGGAAACGTAGAAATCCTGAAAGACTGCCGTGGAGGAAGCACCTCAAGAATGCGAGTGCGTTTCCCCGCGATTAAAAACAAAATGGCGGCCGGGATCGAAGATCCGAGACGCGGCTGAAACAGTTCCGAAACACGCTGTTATGGAGATTAATCCTGAGGGTGCTGGGCTCACCTCATTCTGTAGGGCATCAGGCAGCGCTTCCTGGTCGAAGACTGCCGGTAGAACTGCAAAGGCTCGATGAAAGGCGGAGATCGGCGCTGGAACCTCACGGCTACGCCGCCATCTTGGCGACCCTGAAGCCACGCCCCCACAAAATCTATTCTTAACCTGAATTCAAACCTTAGACCTGACACGGAGGATGCTGAATTAACTGAAGCAAGGCTTCTAATGACTGAACCTTCCATCATATTTATATACAATCCCCTTTTTTAAAGAATGTTACGGTCTGGGAAAGACATGAAAGTTTTTTGCAATGTTACTATTACACTCCCAGTTCATGAGGGGTGGATTTGTTTTTGATTGGTAGCAGTTTTCCATTTTTCACTACTGTGAGGACTACCCCTCTCATAGATTAACACTGGAATTCCTTTTTACACTTGGACCGCAGATCTCGCATTACTGAGTGTGCGGCGCATCGTCTTTAGTTTCTTGACCCATCTGCGACCTTGCCCGATTTGATGCCGACACATCACTTTTAATCCAGAAGTTCGATGGAGATATATCTCTTCAATGCTTCTCACATCTCCACTCCGGTGATGCATCTAAGTTACTGTGCAGCAGGTTAAGGTCGGTCCCTATATCCGACCCCCACTCCTTCTTGGTCAACCTGAAGGTTTAGTTTCATCCCAGTTTCATCCCAGTCGAGCATGACCCTGGTTGGCTCTTTAAGCTTATATGCACTACATTTTTATTTAATCTTTAAAAATCACAACTACAGTTCATGATTATATGAATTTTGTCATATTGGTCTTGGTCTCCTCATGAAAACATCATCTATTTTTCTAACCCTATAGGAAGTCTTTATGTGGTGTTTTCACAGTGTTATTGTTTAAAGTATTGCACAAATACTATGCACATTGCTTCTTAAGTTTAGCCTACCTACTTTGTGCCAAACTACCAGAGGTTGAGCATAGGTTAAGTTATGGTGTATATCCGACTTACTCTGAGAATGATTGTGCAGGGTGCATACCTCTGACAACCGGTAACATAAAATAACATAACCAGAAACCCAATTTCTAACACCGGTACTTTCTACATCCGTTGGCAAAATATGTTTTCTCTTTCCTCCTTCAGTAGGACTATATATACCCCACATGTTTTATATTGTCTATCCACATGCTTGAGGCATATATAGCATTCTACATATACTGCTAATGCCAGTGTGCAAAACATAACATCTTTCTATTCATCCACTTTCCAGATACAATTGTTGCATTCATATTATATCTACAGAAACACATTCTTGTCAGTGCTGTATAATTGTTGCATCCATTTCCGTGTTTAAGTCTGTCTTGAGAGTGCAGCTGTCAGACTACTTTTTGTTATCAACCTTAAAAAGAGGTTTCAGGACTGCTATGAAGAGGGGCTTTGGTTGCACCCCCACATGTTGTTTGGAATCACTGACAGAATATTCACAACCACAATATCGAGGTCCCAAAATATCGGCACCTAAGTATCAATGTCAAGAATATCAACATCCTATCATCATCATGGTAAGTACAAAAATATCGAAAACAACATTTGTTGTAAAAAACCATCGTTGTTAAAAATATCATTTTTTTTAAATGTTTAGAAAAATAATATAAAATTAAGTAAATAATACATATAATTAAAAACAAAAGTTATAATTGTTATAAAGGGGTCGATTCCGATTCGGGAAAAACTGCCCGAATAGTTGTACGGAGCGGTTTTCCTGTATGAATCATTCCCTGCAACGTCCCCCGTACGTACGACGAAGTATGATTCGTACCAGGAGCTGGACTCCGTATGAATCGTACAGAGACCATACGACTCAAATCCCCATATGAATCTCCCTCGGAACCCACTGTACACGACATCCGTATGGTTCACGGCTGGTTTTTCCGACCCAGAAAGTACGATTCGTGTCGGGTACGCACCGTACGACCCTTTTTCTACAGGAGCTGAAATCAGCTTTAAAAGCAGAATTCGCCTCGAAACAGGTACGGAACGCCCCCTCCCGGTTACGGTGCGTACACCCCATGATCGCAGGGGTACGGTGCATACCCCTGTGATCATGGGGTATACGCACCGTACCCCGCGATCATGGGGTGTACGCACCGTACCCCATCTTTGCTGGGTGTACGGTGCGTATACCCTGCGATCACAGGGTACGGTGCGTACACCACATGATCGCAGGGGTACGCACCGTACCCCTGCGATCATGGGGTGTATGGACCGTACGGTGTGTATGTGATTGTGTGCTTTTCCGTGCGAATCGCCCTTACCTGACGTGGACCGTACGAATTGCGTCCTCATCCCCCGGTCCTGATTGTACTCGTCGGGTCGTACGGCATGTTTACGATTCGT
The DNA here is from genome assembly GCF_964261635.1 of Lissotriton helveticus. Classification (NCBI taxonomy): domain Eukaryota; kingdom Metazoa; phylum Chordata; class Amphibia; order Caudata; family Salamandridae; genus Lissotriton; species Lissotriton helveticus. The sequence goes on along the minus strand of NC_136063.1, from coordinate 1,960,427,093 downwards.
ACGGAGAGGGCTCTGGATACGAATCGTACAGACGTTTTTTTCCAGGATCGGAATCGACCCCAAAATGTTTAAAATTAGAACTAATAAATATAATGTAAAATATTTAAACATACACATATAAAATATAATATATATTTACTTCATGATAATAAATATTTATTATACACATTTACAAAATGTTAGAAACATATTAAAAATTATAAATATATATATATATATATATAAATATACCAGTAAAATAACAATAATAAAAAATATAGATAGATAATAAATTAAAATATTATTCTTTTACAATTAAACTTTACACTACATTAAACAACAATAGTTGGGAAAATATTGGATAGCGGAGTGGATAAAATTACTATTCCCACTCCAGGGAGTGCAACAGTAGAGAAAGTGTTGGATAGCAGAAAGGTAAAAATGACTATTCCCACTCCAGAGAGTGCAACAGTAGGGAAAGTGTTGGATAGCGGAGGGAATAAAATTACTTTTCTCACTCCAGCAAGTGCTACAGTAGGGAACATTTTGGATAGCGGAGGGGAATAATTTACTATTCTCACTCGAGAGAGTGCTTTAGTAGGGAAAGTGTTGGAAAGCAGAGGGGTAAAAATGACTATTCCTACTCCATAGAGTGCAACAGTAGGGAAAGTGTTGGATAGCGGAGGGAATAAAATTACTTTTCTCTCTCCAGCAAGTGCTACAGTAGGGAACATTTTAGATAGCGGAGGGGTAAAAATGATTATTCCCACTCCAGTGAGTGCAACAGTAGGAAAATATTTAGATAGTGGAGGAGATTAATTAACTATTCCCACTCCAGCAAGTACAATAATATATAAAGTGTTGGATAGCGGAGGGGAATAATTTACTATTCCCACTCCAGCAAGACCTACAGTAGGGAAAGTGTTGGATAGCAGAGGGGAATAATTTACTATTCCTACTCCAGCAACTACAACAGAAGGGAAAATGTTGGATAGCGCAGGGGTAACACTTACTATTCCCACTCCACCGAGTGCAACAGTAGGGAAAGTGTTGGATAGTGAAGGAGAATAATTTACTATTCCTACTCAAGGGAGTGCAATAGTAGAAACAGTGTTGGATAACAGTGGGGTAACAATTACTATTCCCACTCCAGCTAGTGCAACAGTAGGGAAAGTGTTGGATAGTGGAGGGGTAACAATTACTTTTCCTACTCCAGGGGGTGCAACAGTAGGGAAAGTGTTGGATAGCGGAGGGGAATCATTTACTATTCCCACTCCAGAGAGTTCAACAGTAGGGAAAGTGTTAGATAGCAAAGGGGTAACAATTACTATTCCCACTCCAGTGAGTGTAACAGTAGCGAAAGCGTTGGATAGCTGAGGGGAATATTTTACTATTTCCACTTCAGTAAGTGCAACAGTAGGGAAAGTGTTGGATGGCGTAGGGGTAAAAATAACTATTCCCACTTCAGCGAGTGCAACAGTAGGGAAATTGTTGGATTGCATTGGGAAATAATTTGCTATTCCCACTCAAGAAAAATAATTAAATCAATTAAATAATTAATTCATTCTTTTGTTTTGCCTCCCACCATATTCCCCTATAAATGACACCACTAATGTTCTAAAACATAACATTATTAACATAGTTAATTCATAATTAATTAATTGATTAATTAAAATTGACAAGCAATTTAAAAACAATTATTAACAATTTATTTCACACAATTAATGGTATAAAACAACTTCAAATACATTTTATAATAATATATTTTTAAAATATAATGAAATTAAATTACTTCCCAGTCTACACCCCTAGTATCAATCCATAACCAGCTGTAAAAAATATATAAAAATTACATAATTAATAAATATTAAGTAATTCGAAATAACCAATTAATAAATAATTAACAATATATTATTTACCTCAATTTACAATATAACATTTTAAATACATAAATATTAAATAATTAAAAATATAAATACATGAATTATTAATAAATTACTTCCCATCCTACTCCCCTATAAACCCACAACCAGCTCCTAAAAAAAATAACTCCATTTACATCTTTATAAATTAATTATTCATAATTATCAAACAATGAATAACTAATTATTATTAAATTATGTACTACAATTAACAATATAAAATCATAAATACTTAATTATTAATTAATAAAAATGATTTATGAATTATTTATATTTAAATTACGTCCCACCCTATTCCCTTATAAACCCACAACCTGGTCATAAAAAATAACACAATTATTTTATTTCCCAAACAAATAATAATAATAAGCAACCAATTAATACCTAATTGATAATAAATTAATTACCACAAATAGACATATAAAATATTAAATATATAATTGTTAATTAGTCAATTATGAATTAAATATAATTTAATTACTTCTCACCCTATTCCCTATAAACCCCCAACCTGCTACGGAATAAAAATGCAAAATGTAATTAAAAAATATTAATAACTTCTAAAAATTATTCTTAAATGTATTATAATTAAATTACTTCCTACCCTTATCCTATAAACCCACAACCCACTACAGAACTAAAACGCAAAATGTACTTAAATTTTTTTTAATAACATAAAAATGTAATAGATATATTAAAAAAATAAATAGAATGCTTACCCAAAAATATAGAACACTTACATTTGAAATACATACTAAAATACAGAACACTAATATAAACATTGATAATACTAACATTGATATTTTTACAAACGATATTACTGCCTTCGATATTTAAAAAAATTACATTTCTTGCCTTACTGTCGATATTCTGGTCCACGATATTCTTGCAGTCTATATTCTTGTACCTCAATATATTAATTTCTATATTATGGTCATTCGAAAAAAAACAACTTGATATTCTGTCTGTTCACCATTGCCGGACAGGAGTATATTTTTTTAATTGGCACAAGTTTTGTGCTTCCACAGAAAAAGTACTCCCAATCTATGCAGCTGTGATGAATTTGTTTATCTAATTACCTCAGCTAGTAGTGGTTTGGCTGCCTAGGGAAGGTTCACTAACATTCACAAAATATCAGGCTTACAAAGCGATGGAGCTTGACTTTTTGAGGACCAACAAGGCACTGTAATGCTGATAAAGTTTCTTAGATATGTAGTTAATTTATGGCGTGTTTTCCTCTGAGAGCAGCACAGATGGCAAAAGGACAACTGCAAGGAATGTATTGCTATTTTCCCTACCAACTGTCCCTTTGTCTCATTGTCTGTAAGTAATGTACACAGTTCAACTGCCCGCTACCTAATCATGTGACCCATTATACAGGCTGCAGGCACTAAATTATGAGGACAAAAGCTGCATTTTCGCAACTGTGACTAATAATCTGACTATACCATTGAAGAGGGTTTAAATTAAAATGTATCAGACATCAAACTGGACATTTCCTACTTGCTCCCAATTGAAAGTTATCACTTACTAAATGTAATAAGGTAACCCAAATGTTATCCTGCAAGCGAGGTGTAAGCAAAGGTTATCATGTACCCAAGACAGAGTGCAAACACTTTAACACACACATATATACATATTGGTCAGTTTGGTCCCCCTTTAAGATGGCAGGTGGACTTCAGTCAGCCCGCCAACCTAGATGTGCTTGGACCGGCCGCCAATGGTGCGACGGACCTGCACTGCTAATAAAGGATGCGACCGCATCTTTGACCTTGCGGCGGGTCGTGCTGTAAGCATCACCCGCTGCAATGCCAAAGATGCATGTTATGCATTGCCATACACAACGTGACAGGCACCATGCACACCTAGTGCAGCCCTCTACCCCACCCGGGGACCCCCAACTGCCACCATATTGTGGACTTTTTTCGCCCGCCCGGCAATCGTGACAATTGCCAACCGGCAGAAAAGCGTCAAACGGACTTTCTGTCTGTCGTGGTCCCACCGCCATAGCAAAAGGGCTGGGATAAATTGTGATGTAATGGCGGAGGGATCGCCACCACTGGCCAGGCAGTGGTGATCCGCCGGCCATCATAATGCCCCCTAAGTGTCTGTGTGAATGGCTGTATATGTGAGTACAGGAATGTGTGCGTGATTGTATGGATACATGAATGGGTATCTAAGTGGTTGTGTGAGTGAATGTATGAGGGCTTCTATGGGTGAGTGAGCGGCTGTGTTGAGAGGCTGATTGGGTGTGTGACTTTGTAAGTGAATACGTGGATGTGTAAGTAGCTGTGTGGCTATGTGTCTGACTGTATGGGTGCATAACTGGTTACATGAGTTGCTGTATGGGTGAGTGAATGGTTGTGTGAGTGGGTATACAAGTTAGGGAGTGGGTGTATGAGCAGCTCTATGAAGGACTGAGTTGATGTGTGACTACTGGTATAGGTTTGTGTAAGGGTATGCCAGTGGTTGTATGGGTAATCAAAAGAGCATCCAAGAAAGATCTTATGGGGGTTTCATTAGATGTGTAAGTTGTTCTGTGAATGATGTCATCATTGGTGGCATCAGTGATGTCACTGACCATGTCATGAGTGATGTAATATGTGAGGTCATAAGCAATACATTGCTGAGGCTTAAGTTAAAGTTCGCTTAACTGCTGAATTTCTCTGGTTTTGTATGAGTGAAATCTTACTCTAAGTATAACATCGCTGTAACCTTTGTTTCTTTTTCTGTGAATGTGTAACATTTTTTAAACTTTATTTCCCAATGATTATGTCCCTGTAACCTTTGTTTTTTTTAAGTGAATGTCTATGTTTTTTTAACTGGTATTCGCATTTGCAGAGTGGTAGAGACAAAACAGGCCACAGATCAGCTCTCAGGAATCCGATTGTGTCGGGCTTACTGGAGGTTAACAGGAGGTCTTCTTGCCCATCAAGATGCCTCAGCAACCAGGAGTACTTCATCTCCCAACCAGTAGTGCACCAGGAGCTGCATTTGCAGAGTGGTGGAAAAAGGGTGTGAGCCCTTGTAGCAATCCCTCAGTGCGGGGCTTACTGGAGGTAACAGGAGGGGTTCTTGGCCACCAAGAACCCTCAGCATACAAGGAGACTTAATCCCCCAAACAGTATGTCACAAGGAGGCAAATTTGCTGAGTGGTGAAGAAATAGGGCAAGTCCTTCCAAGACATTTCAGCAATCCCACTGTGTGGGACTTACTCAAAGTAACATGAGGGCTTTGTGGCCCCCAAGGACCCTCCAGAGCCAAGGGGACTTCATCTCCCTAACAGCAGTGCATGAGGAGGTGAGTTTGCAGAGTGGTGGAGAAATGGAGCATGGCCTCCGAAATCCTCTGAGCTGTCCTACTGTGTGAAACTTACTGTAAGTAACAGGAGGGCATGTTGGCCCCAAGGATGCTCTAGAGCCAAGGAGACTTCGTACCCCTCTTAGTAGTGTTTGCAAAGTAGTGGTAAGAGGGGGGCAAATATGACCGTTTAAAAAAAAATATTCATCTATTTTTATTAGGGGAGATGGACCGCGTTGTCACCCTTTTATTTTTTTATAAAGTTCCCTGGAAAGGTGGTGGTCCCAGGGGCTGTGCGGGGTAACACAGGCTCCTGCATTCATTAGATAATTATCCCCAGGGAGGTGGCAGTCCCAAGGGTTGGCAGGGGGAGGCTGTATGGCCCTCATTCATTTTAAGTTCAGCACCCAGGGCAGCGGGAGGGACAGATCAGATGACCGCATTTTTTAGAGAATATTTGTACCGGGGAGACTGCGTCCCCCGGGGATGAGAAGGAAGGAACCCTGCATTTTTTTTCAAAATTGTGCTCCAGAGAGTTGGTGGTCCCCAGGGCTACAGGGGGGCCATGTGGGCCCCAGCATTCATTTACATATGATTGAGGGAGGTGGTGGTCCTCTGGGTTGTGGGTGGGCCTAGTGGCCTTGCCCATATACATATTTAAAGTGCCCTTGGGAAGTGGTGGTTCCCTGGTCTCCCTTCATATATATATGTCCCAAGGAGGTGGTGGTCCCAGGGACTGCGGGCAGGTCCAGTGAGCTTTCATAAGCCGTAGGAGGGGTGTCCTGTGCACCCCCTTCAATTTATTTATATATCCACAGGACCTATCCCAACCAGGGATTATTTGAAAAAAAGCGCAGAAGCCCATGCTTGTTTTATTCTATTTTTTGTGGCAAATCCACAAATATCTATTTGGTTAATCTTGGCATATGTAGGAACCCACAGAGGGTTATGCATCTAAACCTCCTGCAATCATATAATGACACAGCTGACATGACCTTGAGCAAAGTCACTGATGAGGATCCATAAGCAGAGTGAAACTCTCCCTGGCTTCCTCTCTCACAACCCTAAAGATGGATCAGTTGAAGGAGTGGTCTTGTTATACACCCTCACTAATCAACAGCTGATTTATTGCAGGCAAGTCCTAAATCAGTTTGTTTAGCTTTTCTCCTGGACCCCTGGTCTAACTTACTGTTGTACACATGATGTTGCCATTGGTGACAGCCTACCTGTCAAAAATAAAATCCACATGCAGTCTGACCATGTCAAGGAGAGCATCAAGGCTGAAGTAAGCACGTTGCTGGAATTGGGTGTCATTAAACCCTGAGATAGCCCCTAGGCCAGCACAGTTGTTTTAGTCCCCAAGCCTCATTCACAGGGTAGAAAGAAACAAAGTAGGTTTTGTGCGAACTATAGGGACCTCAATGCAGTCACATGAACTTACATACATCCAATTTCTAGTGCTGATTAACTAATTGACAGGTTTGGGGCAGCCAAATATCTGAGTACTATTGATATCACATCACGGTAATGGCAGATAGGTCTGCCTCCAAGCAAAAGAGAAATCAGCCTTCTCAATCTGAGTTGGACACTTCCAGTTTACTATGATGCCCTTTGGATTGAAGAATACCACTGTCACCTTTCAGAGATTGGTGAATAAAGTACTAGTTGGATTGGAATCCTTTAGTGCAGCATATCTGGATGATATCAATGTCTTTAGCTCCACCTGGCAGGATCATCAGATCCCCCTTGGGAAGGTTCCGAATGCTCTGCAGAGTGTATGCCTCATTATCAAGGCAAAGTGGTACAAAAGGGGGTGCTGATGGACGGAGCATCTGAACCAATCAAACACTCACACCCAGTCAACAGATCTGTGTTTAATCCATCACCGTTCTTTAGCCCACTCTGCCACCCCAGTTCAGACATGGCCATATGCAAATCAGTCTGACCCTGTGCCTCATGGGAACAGTCCAGTCCGCACTGCCAAGCCATGCCTTCCCTGGACCGGAAACAAGCTTCCGAGGACCGGTTTCTGGCATTTCAGCCGTCTTCAGCCCGGCTTGCTTGAATCCAGCGGCAAAGTGAGCAAGGGACTCACGTCTGAGCATACCCTGCCAACTTATGGCGAACAAAGTGGTACAAAAGGGGGTGGTGATGGACGGAGCATCTGAACCAATCAAACACTCACACCCAGTCAACAGATCTGGGTTTAATCCATCACCGTTCTTTAGCCCACTCTGCCATCCCAGTTCAGACATTGCCATATGCAAATCAGTCTGACCCTGTGCCTCATGGGAACAGTCCAGCCCGAACTGCCAAGCCATGCCTTGCCTGGACCGGAAACAAGCTTCCGAGGACCGGTTTCTGGCATTTCAGCCGTCTTCAGCCCGGCTTGCTTGAATCCAGTGGTAAAGTGAGCAAGGGACTCACGTCTGAGCATACCCTGCCAACTTATGGCGAACTAAGTGGTACAAAAGGGGGTGGTGATGGACGGAGCATCTGAACCAATCAAACACTCACACCCAGTCAACAGATCTGGGTTTAATCCATCACCGTTCATTATCAAGGCAAGCAAGTGCAAATTAGGGTAGGGCAAGGTTGTATACTTAGGCCACCTTGTGAGTGAAGGCCAAGTTTAACCCCTACAGCGCAAAATCCAGACCATCCTGGATTGAGAAGCTTCAACCACTCAGACTGAAGAAAGGGCATTCCTTGGCTTGACTGGGCACTAAAAAATATTTGCACAGGGATATGGGTCCATTGTGATCCCCTCACAGAACTGACCTCTAAGAACATGCCCAAAAAGTTTAACTGGACAGTGAGCCGTCAAAAGGCTTTTGACACCCTGAAGGAAGCAATGTGCTCAGCACCCATTCTTCAAGCTGCAAATTATACCAAGCAGTGTATTGTGCAGACAAATACCTTCGAACATGGGATAGGAGCAGTCCTATCCCAGACACATGACGATGACTACAACCAACCTGTTGCTTTCATAAGCAGGAGACTTCTCCCCAGGGAAGTATTGGAGTGCCATTGAGAGGGAAGCCTTTGTGGAGAGGAGAAGGCGGGGACAGAGTCCGTGGCCACTCGGGCAGAGATGGCGCTAGTGTACGCACCTCCCACACTAATTGCCACGCCGCATGCTGAGAGTATCGACAGTTGGCAGTCAGCGGTCAATTAGCTGACCTGTAACGCTGCCCCTCAACGTAGATGTCCGCGGGTGAAACGCTCAGAGCTTCAGAACGAGCTCCGTGCAGCGGGACAACGAAAATCCGGATTTTGATCTCTGCAACATTCAGATTGTCCTGCTATGGCACAGTTGGCATCTCAGCTACAGCAGGGGATCACACAGCATTGATCAAGTGGGTCCAAGCTGATAACAGGATCAGGGAAAGCCACAGATTTGGCGCCGTGAAGGAAGAGACGAAGCTAGGAGAGCATGACCATCCGGGGGCAGAAGAACTTTAAAAAAAACGTTTTGCCTCAAGGAGACATGGAAAAGCCGCTTAAAGGTAAATGGGTCTTAAGGACCATTAAGAAACACTTGGGGAAGCCTGGGGGAACTGGCATACTGAAAGAAGGCATCACCCTCTATTTGTAAGCACTTCTCAGTAATCAAGGGGTCCTCTATAACTACAGTAACAAACACACCGACACAAGACAATTTTAATGACCTATGTGTACCGAGTCAGGGGTCCCTGGAGCAGGGAGCAGCGCTTTACAGACAGTTTTGTGTGACTCTGGGACTTACGGCAGAACGCCTCCAGTGCGGATCCTAGACCCTCTCACCTGTGCCTCGGACATCGCTACTACAAGTGGTGGAGTAGGAAAAAAACACCAGGACAGTAGAGTTAAGGAGGCTAACAGTGAATTTCTAAACCCTGTATATAATCCCAGCTACAAGGTGCCCCAGACTCCGGATCCCTCCGGTGAAAACTTTTTCTCGGTATCTGATGGGTCCATATCCAGCACAAGTGAAAACAGTATGTCTAATGATAATGAATATGACCCCATGTCCACCACGAGAACCATTCAACAGAAAAAGTAATCACGGAGCAAAAGGCACAACCAGCTTAAGTGGGATTTCTCAGATTCCCTCAGCTCATTCCCCCTCGGGGGAGCGTCCAATCTTCAGCTGGAGGAAAGCCCACAATTTACTGCTGAAACTCTGTCCGAACCTTCCTTGGCCTCTATAATGAACTCTATAAAACAGTTCCAAGAAGAAGGCCGTTCAGACAATCTTGCTGCCAAGGGGGCAGCCAAAAACCTCCAAGGTGGCATCAGGAATTCAAATAAAATCTATATAGACAATGGCGACCGCGTTTCAATGGTGGAAGCACGGACTGAGACCCTGGAAGTAGAAGGAGCCAGTGTGGAAAACCAGGGAACCTCTCATGAGGCTTGCCTAGCAGATCTAATGGCCAAAATGGAAGAGCAAGAAAACAGGCAACGGAGAAATAACTTACAGTTATTTGGGATTTCCGAAGGCATTGAAGGGGATGATCGCAGATGGTTCATCCTTAGACTTCTTTGAGATGCATTCCCTTATAACTAAACCTCCTCAGGCAGTAAGTTGGTCTGATCATATGGCGTTAAGCTTCTCTTTCTCTGCCCGTAGAAGTCAAGTTCAGGCCCAAGGATGCAAAGTCACCCGCAGACAATGGAGGAAAATAACACCTACTACATTTAGGCGAATATTCTCCCCTCCATCTTATAAGGAGTGCAAAGATGTAAATTAAGCCATACCTAACAACCATATATGTAAGACCCTCCCCGGCACCTTGGTACTATGACAGTTTGAAATCAGAGAAAGCGGCATGTAGAGTCAAAGAACGCAAATGGAGGAAAACAAAATCAAATGAAGATAGACTGGTCTATAACACATCACACAGGGCCTATCTCAGGAACTGTAATATAGCCAGGCTGTCACATCTAGCCACCCGAATAGATGAAGCTAAGGGTTCCTCTACAGAACTTTTTAGAGTTCTTAAGGAATTTACCACCCCTAGTGTCAGCAATCTTGTATGTCCCCCTTCGCAAGAATTTTGCGAGGAGCTTGCCCTGCCTTGCCTTTTACTATCAAAATAGACAACATCTTTTAACTCCTTCACTTTAAATCTGGATCATATGGCAGAAATCCCGGTTCAAGATAAGCCTATGCACCCAAAACTGGAGTACTTTGCCCCCATAACGATGGAGCAAGTTCTCTCATCATTAAAACATGGCAAGTCAGGCTCTCCGGCTGACGTGGCCCTTCCCCACATCATGTCTGACCTGGGGTTCGAAATCTGTAATCTATCTTTATCCTCTGCCTCTTTCCCGCTGAAATGGAAAAAAGCATTTATTAAACCCTTGCCTAAGAAATCCTCGGCTGACCATGGGGATCTTCAAAACTATAGGCCCATTTCTCTTTTGCCTCTATGCTCTAAAATTATGGAGTCTATGGTGAATCATCAACTTTCAGAATATCTGGAACAGCATAATCTCCTTGACCTCTCACAGTCGGGCTTCCGTGCTGGTTTCAGCACGGAGTCTGCACTAACTGAAGTGTCAGATATGATCAGGCTGCTGTTCGACGAAGGGACCCCCGCCATTCTAGTTCTTTTGGATCTATCAGCGGCCTTTAACACCATCACTCACAGGATCCTATTAGAGAAACTGCGAGAGATTGGTGTCATTGGGAGGGTGTTGGACTGGATACACAGCTTCCTCTCTGAAAGAGCTCAATGTGCACAGCTGGACACTTTTGTGTCCAGGAATACAATTGTGGATAAGGGAGTTACTCAGGGCTCTGTACTAAGTCCCACACTGTTCAATATCTACATGTCGTCTTTGGCTTCCGTTATTAAATCATGCGGGTTTCATACCATCTCTTATGCCGACTACATGCAGATTATTGTCCCGATAGAGAAGGATTCAGGAGGGAGCAGAGACATATTCAAGCTATGCATGACAAAAATTGCAGTATGGATGAAAAAGAACTTCCTGCAATTGAACTCAAATAAAACTGAGAGCCTACTGTTCGGGAAAGCCAAGCAGATATGGACTAAGGATTGACGGACGGAGGAACTGGGAGTAGCTCCCACCCCAAAAATTGGGTAAAAAATCTGGGTGTGCTAATTGATTGTAAACTATCCATGGAGGAGCATGTGAAAACTTCATCTGATAAATGTTTCGGATTAATCCGCATGCTAAAGAAGATTTTGCCCTGGATCCCGCTCTCCACCAGAAAGGTTCTGTTACAGGCACTTTTAGTCAGCAGGCTTGACTATGTAAATGTCCTACTGGTAGGCATGAAGGAAGATCTATTCTCCAAACTTCAAGTCGTACAAAATACGGCAGCTCGTCTAGCTCTCAATAAACCTGCACGCACCCCCTCTTCCCCATTATTGAATGAGTTGCATTGGCTACCAATAAGGAAAAGAGCAGTCTTTAAGCTCCTTTGTCTGGTTTTCAAAACCCCTGTTGTCTAGGACCAGAATATCTAATGAGACAATTAATATGGTACACCTCAACCCGTCAGCTAAGATCTAGTTGCCATAAGTTCTCCAAATTCCTAGAATTAAAAAGGCTAGGATGGGTGGACGTGCTTTCTCTCATGTTGCCCCTAAATACTGGAACGCACTACCAGAAGACCTGCGGGTCTGTTCTACATTCATGGCCTTTAAAAAAAAATTAAAAACATGGCTATTTTAGTGTATTGACTCTGTATATCGCTGTCTGCAACCCGGGCGCCGAGAGATCCCTTTGGGGATGATTTGTGCGCCATATAAATGATAATACCAATTACCCCGCGCAGACTAACTTGAACTGGGACCAAGAGATTCAAAGGGCACACAGCTTTACCTTTAATATGAAGCTGAGGCGAGACGGGAGTTGTTCTAATAATGAGAAACCCAGGGTCTTTTTAGTTTTTGGGCGAATTTTCTTTTGAGGGAACTGGTGTAGGATCAGGCCAGACCGAACTCCCAGAAAGAAGCAAATGGAATAAAATTCTTTGGCAAGCCGGAATTCTGTCACACAACTGTTGAGCGCAGGTGGAGACTTTACCAACTGATATCTCCTTTCCAACAACAAGGTGCCCAGGTGTACCTAATGAATCTGGCCAGACTGAAAGTCATATTTGATGGCTCTACCTGGGTATTCATGTCGGAAATCAAGGCTGGAGAATATTTAAAAGATACAACGGGGAGAAAAAGACTGAACTAACCTGAGATTATTTTTTTTGGGCCAATAGATTAAGCCTTGTATTTTTCCTCATACTACTGTATGTTCACGGGGTAGACACCCAAGAATAGGCTGACTCACGTCTAGGATTCTAGCGGCCATGCAATTGGAACTCACACATGCTAACCATCATTCATGGTTTTCCTGACTGCCCAAATGCGGGGGGTGGGAGGGAGGGAAGAGGGCACAACAGTTTTGCAGTGGGGGAAAAACTGATGTTCTTTGTGAAATTTATGTAGGTTTTCTTTTTTGGAATGGGACACAGGAAATTTAGGGCAAAAAGATGGTTAAAAAATAAATAATAACAAGAGATAATGAGAAAACCAGGAACATGCGTGTGGGTATAGGGGGAGAGAGAGGGGGAAGGGAAGGGAGAGGGGAGGGGAGAGGGAATGGGGGGAAGCCAAGGGTGAAAGGGGGGAAAAGATGAAGGGCTCAGTCGATTCCAGAAGCATGATATCTTTAATCTGTAAGTTCACTGCCAAAAAAGCTTGGGTTATTATACAGAGTCAGAGTACCCAGGTCAGAAAATGAGTATTTTAAACAAACTTAGAATTGTATCAGTGAATACCTGTGGCCTTAATGACTCCCCAAAAGGCCAAAAGTAGCACAGGGACTAGGCTTACTGGGGGCCGACATTTTCTGCCTCCAGGAGACTCATATTGAAGGAGCACAGACATATCTGTTGAACTCATTGGGGTATAAAGTTATTGGGGCAACCTGACAAGGGGCTAGGGTCAAGGGAATTGGGATATAAGCTGCGAAGAATTTACCTCTAAACGCTAATTGAGTAAAATCTGATCCCAAACTTTGCGTTCACTATATGCTCTATTTATGGAAGCAACTCAGATGACCTAGAGATAATTAACTGTGTAAACGAGGAACTAGTACACTTGCCACTTCCAATAATTCCCTGTGGTGATTTAAATTTAAACCTGCCTAGCACCTGGAAAGCTGATTAATTTTGAAAATACAGAGGCAGGAAACCAAAGGTGTTCCAGTCTGTGCTAAATTTAATAAACACTCATGGATTGAAGGATGTATGGGCTAATCTAAAACCGGAACAGGATGGTTTTACTTTCTTCTCAGCTTCACATCTCTACAGTGGTGGCTAGTGGCATTTGAAAGTGGTGAGGCGTAGAATTATTGGCGTACTGCCATGCGGCGAGTGAGTGTATTGAGCAAGCCCAAACACCCTACGGAGGTGTTTGGAGGGTTCTCACCCTGCGAGAATTTTGAAAAAAAAGTGGATAAATGGTGCATTTTCAAACAAATTTGAGGACGCAGGAAGGTTAATAAAACAATATGATTGAATTATTTATCATTTAAGAAGTTGCCAATTTGTATGAGCTATAGAGGACAATCTCTGCATATGCTGAAGTTATCATTTGCCCATATTACCTTTTGAACACACAGATACACTAGCAATGGTTTTAACTATACAATAAATACATTGCTTGACAGTGCAGTGCTGTACATCAATATGATGACACTATTTCCTTAAATTAATTCATGCAAGAAACGACATTTAAAAAAATAGTGCAATTCACTACAACATTCTGAATGAGAGAGAGACAAGGGGAGTTGTGTGCGGGAGTGAAACCAAGAACAGCTGTGTGATGGAGAGTTTGTTCTATATAAAACTACAAAAAAGAAAAGAAAGTAAGGGCCATAAGCACTGCGTCCTTGCTCTCTCAGATATGAGCACCTGGGCACGGCAGTTACATGCTTTGGTGCATGCTTCAGGCTGGGGCACCAACACAAGTGTGAGGATTCTAAAACAAAGGACCTTAAACAATACCCCTGAAACAGCATGAACATAGAGCTTAAAGCCACAGGCAATGCGATTTTTTTAAAAGTGTTTATAGTAACAGGGATGAATATGTTCCAAATTAATTTGTGGAAGCCCTGAACAAGGGGAGGAAGAGTGAATAAATGAATGCATGACTATATACATATATATACATACATATATAGGTTTCACACACGTTATAGTTAGGAATTAGCATTTAAAAAACCTTGCAAATTCATTGAAAAAAGCATAGGTTTCACACACGTTATAGTTAGGAATTAGCATTTAAAGAACCTTAGAAATTCATTGAAAAAAACCATAGGTTTCACAAGTTATAGTTAGCTGAACATTTCTCTCATACAAAACCTTTGAAATTCCTCCGTTATAGTTAGCTCAGCTAACTATAACTTGCGTGCCCGCAATGCACTGTTGATGAGGTCACATATTACATCACTCATGACATGGTCAGTGACATCACTCATGACATCACTGATGACATCTCAAATTACATCCCTGATGACATCACTGATGACATCATCCAGTGAATGTGTCTCTTTCTGAAAAATAAGTATTTTTTATATATGTATATCTAAACATCGATGGAAGAATACATAGGTAAATAGGTGTCTAAATGGATGTTTTTTTGTAAAATTGATTGTATAACTGACTTATTAAGTATATTTAAGTGAATTGGTGTATTAGCGAGTAATCTTTAAATATTTAAATATCAGTATCAGTGTCTCACTTTGTATATAAGTGGCTGCATGTGTTGGTGAGTAGCTACATCAGTGTGTATATGGGTTATTAGTAGCTTTTTTAAGTACCAAAATGAGTGTCTATATGGTTCGGTGGGGAGTATTACTTAGCGCACAGATGCATGAATGACTGACTCACTGTTTGTATGTGTTTTGAAGACAGCATGTGTGCAGGACTGTATGGGTGGATGAGTGTGTGTATGGGTGTGTTAGTGAGTGAATGACTGTCTCAATAGTATCTTTATGAGTAACTACATATGTTTTAAACTAGTATATGTGAGTATTGATGTATAGAAGTGAGTATATGTCAGAGCGAGAGATTCTAAGACTTCCTGTATTAATACGTAGGAGTTTCTATAAGTGATTGTTTAAGAGAGTAAGTATGTGTACGAATCTGTAGAAGTTAGTGTAGTGGGGGGTGTATATCTGTATATGCAAGGAAATGGATATTTGATAGTTTATTTGCATTTGTGAGTATGTGTGTGAGTAACTCTATAGATGAGTGTTGGTGTATAACAGGATGTATAGGTGTATGAGTACATATGATAAGTGAGTACATGTATGAATGACAATATAGAATTGTTGGTGAATGAGTGGATGTGTATGTAGATTTTGGAATTACTGAATAGGTTATTCTTACTGGAATTGGTATCTCCATTTTTTAAAAAATTTTTGTTTCTATTTTTGATCGTGTGTATCTAAGGTTATATTACAGTGAGAGGAGGTCTGCCACAAGGATGATGTCATCAGGGATGTCATTTGAGATGTCAACAGTGATGTCATGAGTGATGTCACTGACCATGCCATGAGTGATGTAATATGTGACGTCATCAGCAGTGCATTGCGGGTGCGCAAGTTATAGTTAGCTGAGCTAATTATAACGGAGGAATTTCAAAGGTTTTGTATGAGAGAAATGTTCAGCTAAGTATAACGTATGAAACCTATGGTTTTTTCAATGAATTTCGAAGGTTTTTTAAATCCTAGTTCCTAACTATAACGTGTGTGAAACCTATGATTTTTTTAATGAATTAGCAAGGTTTTTTGAATGCTAATTCCTAACTATAACGTGTGTGAAACCTAATGTTTTTTCAGTGAATTTCAAAGGTTTTGTAAATGATAATTTATAAATGTATTAATTATTATATCTTTCTTTTTATACTAATTTCTTTTATTTTTAATATACATATTTATATTTATTTTTTTAGATTATATTTCATATCCTTTTTATAAAATAATAACAAAACTAAATTGCAAAGGAATTTTTGGATTAATGATTGCTTGACCTCGGTTGCAAGTATAACACAGCTCCACCAATACTCTTGGGGCCCTATGCTCACAATGCTGTATCAATCCTTACACCTGCTTCAAGCATGTGCAAGGTTTTGATGCAGCATAAGCTCAAAAGTGACTGAATGAAATGTTATACATTTCACTCAGTCCCTTTTAGGAGGCGTTGCTGCACCCCCTTCTGCACAAGAAAGCCTCTTCTGGCACAGCGCTTTACAATGTAATACACCCTCCAGATTGTTAGTAGCACACACCATGGCACATCTTGTGCACCACCGCTGTGTCACAAAAGTGACGCAACGGCTGTGTAAAAGAGGCACAAGGGGATTGTAAATCCGCCCCTAACACATACAAATTTACCCAGGCAGTTTCACCAGCAGCGCAAATTGAAGCATAGATTTGTAACATATTTATGTACATATGTTACATTCAAGTGCTTCGGACATACTACAGTATACTATAGATAAACACCTTATAGATTTATGCTGTAGCAGTTCCTTATAGTTCTGCACTTTCACATTCTCCATACACTAGTAACATATTCATTCATTCATTTATGAACTACACATTCATTCTGACAAACTTTTACACACTAACATATAAATATAGTTCTTTCTTTGACCAGTGAAGGTAGTTCTAAAAAGAACAGTTTTTTTTTGTTTTGAATTTTTTATGTGTTTTCTCAACAAATTCCAAGCGGAACAAAAGAATGAAAAAAAGAACAACTAATGTCGAGGACAGCAATGATCCTGCATCCTGCGTTTCATCAAGTCTATAGACTGTTCCCCATAACACAACAGTTTATTGGAATAAATACATAGAATTTTAACTTTAGCATAGTCAGAATCAATATGTGGGTGTGGACTGCTTGCTGAAAATCCTGCTGCGGCAGTTGATGTGCTTGGTGTAGCAGCAGGTGGGTTCTCGTGCAACCTCCTTCTTGCACTCGAGCAAAGTTCTTGGGGTGCAAATTCTTCACGTGTCGCAACATATTTGCTGTGCCAAAGGAGTATTTTTTACATGGATCACCCCTTGAAAGAGTTGTTTCGCAAATATTACAGGTTACTTTTGGAGCATTAACCTTTTTTTGACCATCTGGAAAAGTGAAAAACGTCCAAATTAGAGCTTCTTTCCTCTTCTTTGGACGTTCTTCAGGAATGAAATCTCCCTCTGAAGAACTGCTTCAAGATGACTCCATTGCTCTTATTATTGTGATCTTCCTTCTATTTGAGAAGATTCTCAGAACAAATGCTTCTTCGTAGAAAGTCAAAGTCGAATAATTATAATGGGACGGAACTTTCAACAGTCGCAATAGGAAAAGTTATGAACCAATCAAATCTCTACTTTTTAAGTCACATGGCTTTGCGTACGCTTATGATGCGCTTGCGCAGCTCTTTCAATACGAGTACGCATGATGTTCTTCCGCAATTTGTGTCATTCTTTTTCAAAGTAATATATGAATATTACAAGTATTAAAAAAATTCATAGTTATCCCACATGTCTACCCTTAGTATGTACATTAAATACATAACATGTTTTAAACCAAGTAGAAACATTGCACCCTTTCGCGTATAGAATGCCGTACATGACGTCACACCGAAGCTTTAATGCGACGCGTAACGTCAAAGCATATTCGTACCGTATGCGCGGGTACATGCTGAGTATGATAAGCAATACAAACTATGGTGCGATCACCTTTCAGTGACAAATCAGATCTCAGGGCACGCTAAGGAGAATGATTAGAAGTGCTGACTCATTGCAGATCCGATTCTGGACCTGCCTCTGCGTACATTATAACACCGCCCCCATCTCTCTCTGTTGTTAATTTTTGGTGCACACACTCATACTTGTACATGCGCGGTGCACGCCCGCCCACACTACCCACATGCCACCACCTAGCATGCTTGCTATCATTTAGCCTGGAAACCAATACATTACCCAATGGCATGTCCCCCAGGGCCATCATTCTTATAGACCACGAAAATGCTACCAATGACGGCCCTGGGCTTGGTTTGGTCAGACCCCGCGGTTCCCATATAATGCGGGCACTGACGTGAGCACGCTCTCTTTTATCTGCCTCTGCTGCGATGACAGACTGTCGAAAACACCCCAGACTCAGCAAAACCACAGCCTTTCAAGACACGACAAAAGACGACAGAAACAAAGGTAAGAGAAGACGTCTTCCGGTCCATGGAAGACATGGCTTGGCAGTTCGGGCTGGACTTTTCCCATGAGGCAAAGGGTCAGACTGATTTGCATATAGCCATGTCTGAAATGGGGTGGCTGAGTGGGCTAAAGAATGGTGATGGATTAAACCCAGATCAGTTGACTGGGGGTGAGTGTTTGATTTGCTCAAACGCTCCGTCCATCATCCCCTTTTGTATCGCAAGAGAAGACGTCACAACATCAGCCTCCACTGTAAATTGTATATGCATAATACTATTTTTTATCCTTCATATGGCTTTCCTACCCCTCAATGGTTTTAAATGGTACTTATATAATTGAAATATTACTTTATAAGTCACAAGGTCCTATACACCTCTAATCTTAAAAATTGTGCGTGCATAAATTTCTGTGTCTTATTTCTGTACTACGCCATGTGCTTAGGCCTCTATTATTATTAATTGTGCGTCCATGATAGTATTTTTTTTTCTGAGTCACAAGGCCATCCCAGGCCTTTATTAACTTATTGATCTTCCTTTGTTTGCTGGAGCTGCAACAGTCTTAACTACAGAATATTAAGAACCCACATTAAAATTCACTTTTCATAGTAGTTACGCAACTCAGTTTCAATGACTAATCAAAATGTCCTTTTGTTTCCTTCACCAAACATCGTTCAGAAGCAACCACGGCGTATCGAGCAACAGCAATGGAATTCTCTGCAACTTATTGAATATACGTTGACGTATAGAAGCAGAGTTCAAGTTGAGTGGTGAACTCCGGTGGCCGCACTCTTTATACAAGGTAAGCACAGCAGCCTAGATCTACAAAGCCTTCATAGCAATGCATTAGAAATAAGTCGCCATAACGGACGTCAGTAACGCAGTAGGCACTTCCATATAGACACCACTTGAACGTGACACTATAACAAGTAAAATGTACCAGGTACACTGCACTCGTAAAACTGTAGTGTAACTTTTAGTTATGAAAGGAGAGAGGGCCATATTATCAAACCTTGGCAACAAAATTATCGCCACTTTATCGGCAGGAAAGTGGCGATAATGGGTTTCATAATATGCTCTATGGAATTCCAATCGAAGCTCATGCAAGATGTGAAGGACATCTAACATGAGATTCGATTGGAATTCCAGAGAGCATATTATCAAACCCATTATCGCCACTTTAGCGACCCTTTCCTGCCGATAAACTGCCGATAATTTTGTCGTCCAGGCTTGATATAATGGCCCAGAGTGCGTAGTGTACAGCAGCTTCTCTGTAAAATCTATAATTACCTCCGAGCAGTGACAACAGATACGTTACAACAGTCTGACAAACAGATCCACAACCTTATTACGCCACTTTTGAGTCACTTTTAACATGAGTAAAGTGACACAAGGAAAAAATCTCAACTCCAGACTCTGCGACACAGTTTTAATGTTGTTTTCTCTCTCTTACTCTCTCTCTCTCTCTGTGACATCATTTCTCTTTCTCTCTTAAACGTAGACACTGCTGTCTTGGACCTGTAGACGTGTAGAAGAATTGTTCAGAATAAGTTGTGACACCAACTGCCTGAAATGTTTACCCGCAAGGTTTATACAACAGTAAGCACAGAGGCCTACATCTACAAAGCCTTCATAAGAATGCATTAGAAATAATTCAGCATAAAGGGCGTTAGCAACGCAGTAGGCACTTCCATATAGACACCACTTGAACGCAGCACTATAACAGAACTGGAATGTACGAGTCACACTGCACACGTAAAACAGTAGAGTTACCAAAACTTGTAGGGGCATAGTATCAAGAACGGCAATATAATTATCGCCTTTTTAGCGACAAGAAACTGTCGCTAAAGTGGCGATAATGGGCTTGATAATTTGCCCTTGTGAATTCCCATAGTAGCCCAGGTTAAAACCAGAACCTGGACTGCTATGGGAATTCACAACAGCATATTATCAAGCCCATTATTGCCGCTTTAACTGCAGTTTCCTGCCGCTGAAACAGCGATAATTTTATCGCTGTTCTTGATAATATGCCCCGTAATGCTTCAGATCATTTACTCACATCTACATGATTCTAAACTCCAATTTTCTTTTTCCGTTTGCAGATTATCAATCGGACACCTTTTGGAATCCATTTCACAATTTGTTTATAACATTGTTTAAGTTATTTTTCCAGTTCTAATATAGTTATAATTGAGTTTCTTTTATATTTATTGTTTAATAAAAGTTAATTAAAAAAACCTACATATTTCTTTTATTTTGTGGAGGAGGGGTATGACGGCTCACAATAAAAATAATGTTGAAATACTATATTAAGATAGTCAAGACTAGGATTGAAAACTACTGAGTTCTAACTAACAGATATAATAAAAACAACGTTGAGAAAGTACTAAATTGGCGGTGGATGGAGTACGTAATCACCGTTTGGCTCCTCTGCACTACCTTTCAAATAAATATCTAAAAAGTAGGACTTAATACTATACAAAAGTACATCAGCGGATGACACATAAACCGGGAATAGAAAGCAACAGATTTACTAACTGATATAAAGAAAGGTTTCCTTGTTGAACTTGAAGAAAAAGAAAACGTGGGCTTCGAAACGACGCTGAGCATGCGAAGAGAGTACAACTGCTACACCAAAAAAAGGAAAGCTTTACATGATATCATAAAAATGAAAGAGCATATTATCAACAAAAGGCAATACATTATCGCCGCTTTTATCGACAGGAAACTGCAGATAAAGCGGCGATAATGTGCTTGATAATAGGCCCTTGTAACTTCCCATAGCAGCCCAGGTTCTGGTGTTAACCTGGGCTTCTATGGTTATTCACAAGTGCATATTATCAAGCCCATTATCGCCGCTTTATCGGCAGTTTCCTGACGATAAAAGCGAAGATAATGTATCGCCTTTTGTTGATAATATCGCTCATTGCTCTTTTTTTGACCAGTAAACTTAGGTGCATATTATCAAGGACCGGTGTTACAATTATCGCCGTTTTATTGGCAAGAAACTGCGGAAGAAACGGCGATAATGACCATGATAATACGGCCTTGTTATTTCCCATAGAAGCCCATGTTAACACCAGAACATGGTCTTCTGTGGCAATTAAAAAGGACGTATTATAAAGCCCACCCTACCAACATTAATAAAAAACCATAGACACATGTAAATTCCCATAGCAGCCCAAATTCTGATGTTAACCTGGGCTGCTATGGTTATTCACAAGGGCATATTATCAAGCCCATTATCACCGCTTTATCGGCAGTTTCCTGCCAATAAAAGCGACGATAATGTATCGCCTTTCGTTGATAATATGGCCCATTGCTCTTTTTTTTGACTAGTAGACCTAGGTGCATACTATCACAGACCGGTGTTAAAATTATCGCCGTTTTATTGGCAGGAAACTGCAGATAAAACGGCGATAATGAGCTTCGTATTACGGCCTTGTTGTTTCCCATAAAACATGACCATTAATACTGTACAAAAGTACAGCAGCGGATGACACACATGAACCGGGAAAAGAAAGCGACAGATTTACTAACTGATATAATAAAAGGTTTGCTTGTTGAACTTGAAGAAAAAGAAAACGAGGGCTTTGAAATGACGCTGAGCATGCGAAGAGAGTACAACTGCTATACCAAAAAAAAGGAAAGTTTTACATACTATCATAGAAATGAAGGAGCATATTATCAACAAAAGGCAATACATTATCGCCGCTTTTATCGACAGGAAACTGCCGATAAAGCAGCGATAATGTGCTTGATAATAGGTCCTTGTAACTTTCCATAGCAGCCCAGGTTCTGGTGTTAACCTGGGCTCCTATGGTTATTCACAAGGGCATATTATCAAGCCCATTTTCGCAGCTTTATTGGCAGTTTCCTGCCGATAAAAGCGACGATAATATATCGCCTTTTGTTGATAATATGGCTCATTGCTCTTTATTTGACCAGTAAACTTAGGTGCATATTATCAAGGACCGGTGTTACAATTATCACCATTTTATTGGCAAGAAACTGTCGATAAAACAGCGATAATGACCATGATAATACGGCCTTGTTATTTCCCATAGAAGCCCATGTTAAGACCAGAACATAGACTTCTATGGCAATTAACAAGGACGTATTATCAAGCCCACCCTCCCAACATTAATAAAAAACTCCAGACAATGCAGGTACCCGGAGCTGGAAGGTCATTTTACACATCACTGCCCCAGAAATGTAGTTTTCCCCGTGACGTGTGCGGGGGGAGAGAGAGAGAGACCTCAAAACATTTTTTTTTTTAAAAAGACCCGAGGGGTGTCGCTCACCAAGACTGCGGGGAGTAGGACCGTAACCCCCACCATACTTCAAAATAAAACCAGAGGAGTTCCATTCCCCAGTACTCGGGGCACCTTACAAGCCTCCATTATGCAGAAAAGTTGCCCCCCTGGGACCTAATGAATAAAACAGACTTCTACGTTTTTTTCACCTTTTCCACCGCGTACAAATACTGCACGAGTACCCCGCCTTTTTTTATTTAAAAAAAAAAATAAAATTGAGCCTAAAGATCCATGTACCACCCCCTGACCAAGACTAAAGGCTCAGAATGTTTCTACCCGGCCCTGTTTCCTTATTTTTCAACTTTGTTTTACTGTTTTCTTGTGGCTCTGCTCTCCCGACAAACAACATGGCTGCCAACACTTCCTGGTTTGGAGTATTAACAACCAATCAGCATGCAGCTCCTGCTCGTAATTGTACATATTTCCATACGTGTAAGCCGCAATTTTTCTTTAAAAAATGAAAAATAAAAAAATAGAGCCTAAACATCCATGTACGACCCCCTGAGCAACCCTAGAGGGTCAGAATGTCTCTACCCTACCCCTTCCCTTATTTCTCAACTTTGTTTTCCTGTTTTCTTGTGACTCGGTTCTAGCGAGGCACAAGATGGCCGCCAACACTTCCTGGTTTTGAGTGTTGACAGACAGTTCACAGCCAATCAGCATGCAGCTCGCGCTCGTAATTGAACAGATTTCCGTACGCGTGCTGAACTCCGTCTCTAGATATCGCTATGATTTTACTTGCAATTTTCTCAGAAACTACTGAACGGATTTACACCATTTAACAAAAAGCACAATCTGTAAACAGATTCCATAACTTTATTCAACAGTTAAGTCATAAAAGTACATATACAAATACATTTTTTGTTTTTAAAACCATCCAATAAATATTAAAAATACAATTAAATCATTTCATAACCATCGAACAATAAAAACCTCAATAATTGGGTGAAATTAATGCTAAAAAACAATCTAAAATTCAATTTTTTCCAATTCATATTATAGTTATATCAATACATGTGTTGCAAAAAACCACAGCACATAGAAGGGAAGCGTAGTCATCCTAGACTTAAAACAATATCAACAGTTACTCCCAAGTCCTTGGACCTAGTTTTTTCAGACGAATTCGCCATGCCCAGCTTAAAAACTTTGCAACAGCAATACAGATAGGGGGGGGAGAATCTGTGCACAAGATGTGCAATGCATCGGCATACCTTCTAGTTCCCAACAATCGACACACTGGTTTTATCCACACTTTGCGAGGTACATTGTAGAGAGGGCAAAAAAATAATATATGGCCCACAGTCTCACATTGTTCTTGACAATTAATGCACCATTCATTTCCAAACCCCCCCCCCCCCATTTGCAAGTATATTCCCGTGTTGGGAGGGCACCCACCCTTAGTTGATAATACAGCTTGCGGTCATAAGGTTTCTCGATCAAGTCCCAATATTTCTCCAGCGCTGGGCTATACTTGAACTCGAGAAACCGACCAGTAAGGTGGGTGGAAAGGCCATGGGAACTTATCGATGAAAATACCAATTCCCAATACCTTACTCTCAGGGTTTCTTTTGAGGGAAAAACTGCGTTTGCAGGGTCATCCCAAAGCTCTGGCATCCCAAGGTTTCCTAGGAGAGATTTAATCTCCTTTAACCATTTTATTTTGTGGAATGAGTCAGCTTTGATGACATTTATGAGACCCCTAGCGTAATGTGCAAGTTCCTCTGTACACCATAGCCTGCGCCAGTACAACAGGGGACGAAGGTTTGCTAGGAACAAGACGGGCTTTATGCCGAGATCCATCAGTAAAGGTGTTAAAGGGGTGCTTTGTGGAAGACTTGTAACCTTGCGTAAAACCACATTCTCCAGATGGATCAGGGACTTCAGATTTTCAAACCCCCAGAGCTCAGCTCTATACAGGGCCGAACTTAAGACCTTCATCCTGTAGATATTTAAAACAGGGCTAATTGGTTTAGTCAGGGAAGTCTTGAACTTTGTTAGAAGAATTCCTGCTTGGCGTTTATGAGTCAGAACAGCCCGATCAATTTGGCGCTTCCACCCTATATTGCTCTGTCGAGTAACACCTAGATACGTAAAGAAATCAACCTTTTCCAGGGGCAATTTGTTCATAAAAATCTTTCCCCTGAACGACCCATGCTCATTAAAGGACATGAATTTGGTTTTCTCTGTGTTTATTTCTAAACCACGCAAAATGCAGAAATCTTCAAAACGTTGGAGCGCTTTTTGAAGACCACTTGGAGTCTTTGATAATATTAAAGTATCGTCCGCAAACATGAGGATTGGGATGTGTATTCCTGCCAGCACCAGAACGTCCGAGGGGGTCAGAGACAGGAAGTCAACCACCCCATTGACAAAGAGTGAAAACAGTGTAGGTGCCATGACACAACCCTGTCGCACACCTCTGTTAACAGGGAAGCCATCCGTAACCTCGCCCTGAACCCCCCACCGCACCCGGGCATAATTATCCTCATGTAGCCGGACGATTAGGGTCAACAGCTCTGGGGCCATCCCCATTTCTCCCAACACTTGCCATATTCTATTACGAGGGACCAGATCAAAGGCGGCCCTGAGATCAACAAATACAGCGTAAAGGGCCCCTTTTTCTAGTAAAACCGACCTCTAGTACAAATTGATAAAGCGAAAAACTTGATCAATTGTACTGGTCAAGCGGCGAAAGCCAGCCTGCATTGGGCTCAGAATGTTATTATCCTCCATCCAGTCTTGAATCTTAGCCAGAACCAATCTGCCCACGATCTTCTGGACAGAGTCGATCAGGCTTATAGGCCTGTAATTGCCTGCCACAGATTTATCGCTCTTTTTAAATACTGGCACAATTTCCGCCCCCTTCCAGGATTGCCGAACACCTGCACCCCACGCGATTGCATTTACAATGTGTGCGATGTATAAGCACCAGGTTTGCCTATCATTTTAAAAGACATCTGACGGTATGCTATCCATACCCGGCGCTCTACCACCGGTTATTCCATCCAGAGCCCTATCAACATCTTCAGCTGTAAAAACCACTCCAACGTAATAAGTATGTAGGGGCGGATCATAGAACTCATCGTCACTGGGCTTGGCGTACTGTGGTTTAAAAAAGTCTACCCACGCATGTTGAGCCAGATTGTTCTGGCGGCGGTCTGGGCAGCCGCCTCTATCCCACTTATATGTGTCCCAAAAATGCTTGGAGCTCTTGGCCACACAAGCATCTTTGAGTTCCCTCCATTTCTCATCATCCCATCGCTTCTTAGCCTCCAACTGGGTTTTCCTATAGCTAACCCAAACAGCCCTTACTTTACATATGTCTTTCAGTTTTAGTGCTCTGCCAAGACTAGAACGGGCTTGTCGACATGCAACATTATACCATCCCTCAGGTCTCTTGCCCCTTACAGTCTTCCCTGAACGGGGCTTACAAAAATGAGTTTCTAAACGCTCAAACAATTTAATATGGGCTTCAATTATAAAGGAACAAGAATACATACTAGTGATTTTTGTCCCCAACACAGCCAACACGCTTGTTACTTCTTCATGGATTATGGCTATAATTTCGGGATGTTCAACAATTCTGCTCCATTTTAAAAGGCGCATGTCATTAGCTAAAACAAGGTCAGGCACTATTACATCCTGAGCCGGTGATGTGCCCGTAACTAAGGAGAGGCTAAGAATAGCGCCAAGTGGGTTATGGTCGCTCTCTATGCGGTTTAATACCCCCATATCTATAAGGTAAGGCCACAAACTTATGTGGATGAGGAGATAATCAATACGAATAGACCTATAGCCGTTATCATAGGTACTAGTTCCTGCTCTATCTGATGGGGTACGTCCGTTGGCTGGCCTCAGGTGATTTCCCACACACAATCCTTTCAGCTGAATGGCCGCCTCTGTCCATTTTTTTACAGGATTCATCTCAAGAGAGGGGATACCCCATCTAGAGTCCTCCTCTTCGGTGAAATATTGGTCATCATACCCAAGGGGCTCAAAGGTTGTGTTAAAATCCCCCGCTACGAAGGGCAAGACGTTCGTGGGAATGGCATCAAGTAACCCTTCTAATATAGATATGTCTTTCGATTTTTTCCCCCCTGGAAGACCTTTTCATTTGTGGGTACTAGGTAGCACGCCCCACCTCTAGATTGTCAATCACAGTCTTCCAACCCAGACACCCTATCAGAGCCCTAATACGGCCTTGTACCTTCTTCAGTGTTATCCCAACTTGCTACACCCCTTGCTAGTGGCATAATTCTAGAGGGCTGCTGTAAGGCTCGATAGAAGTAAGTGAGGGGTAGGGAGCGAAGTGTAGTTGCTGGGCCTACCACGGGCCAATCACTGATGTGTTCTGTTGTCTTTCTGTCTCTAAAATTAATGATGATACAATCTCCCTTTATAACCTTTTTTTGGGGACCCACCCAATCAACACGACTGGCAAAAAGTATTTCAGCTGATACCCCTAATGTCAAAAGATGGTGGTAATTGAGCCAGTATATACACTTATTCTTAAGGTCCCTATACTCCTCCCTTTTACCCTGACTTAGGGGGGGCACCCCCCGCAAGTACCACCACATAAGGGAAGGATTCTGGCGGGAGATCAATACATGGCAATCTCTTACCCAATAGAGCACGAGGTGTATTCAATTTTGCTTGGGCAGTGTGTAATACAATGCTTACAGCTTCCCTCCTCCCAGCCCCACCATTCATCATCATAAGGTTCACCATTCAAAACATTTTGGTTAGAAAAAGGCCCGGGAGTATGTGATGAAACAACAGCATCTGTAGCAGCCTTGGGTTTATCACTGGTCTCCTTGCCGCTCCGAAGGCCAGTTTCAGTTATAGATATATGCCCGGGCTGTGTAGGAACAGTGGCAATAAGTCCATTAGCCCGAGGTACAGACCGTGCCTGAGCCGCAGCAAATGATAATTCGAGACACGTCAGCCGGTTTTCAATCAAGTCAAGCCTATCATAAATTGGAAGACACGTTTTTTTGAAGCTGGATTCCAATTTAGTCCAAAAAAATGGCCCCAAGTCAGCAGGTGCATCATCACTAGAACTTGGGGGCTGGGATATCGCTTCATTTGTGAGATGACCTCCATCCATCTGCTTTTAACTACACTTACCTGAAATTACTTTGCTGGAGACTCCGGTCCACCACGGCATAGTGCCGATTGAGCGGAGGGTCGCCCTACCGGCAACACCACTTCCGCCCTCCTCCCTCACTTCCGGGGGTTAGCGCTCCTCTCCCTTTCTCCCAGGTGGCTATTTAATATGGTGCCAAGCAGGATGCGCAGCGGAAGCGCCGATGGCGCGCCGAAGGTGCGCCTAAGCAAGCCCGTCTGCGCCCGTCCGCGCCAGGCCGGGCTCAGGGGCCAGGCATAATGCTCCTTTTATTACTTACACCTTGTCTGATCTTTATAACTTACAACATGAGGGTCCTATGAACCCTCTGGACAGGCAGGCTGCACTTAACTCGGGCATTTATGTTTCTAAACCCACCCGGTCCAGCCCTCAGATAGGATTACTCCCTGCTAGGTCACCAGGGATCCCTCACTGTTCTTCTATATCTACTGTTCCGGTCCTAGTCCCTTTGACTGTTATCTACCTCAATACACGTTCGATGGTGAAACACCAACTGGAGATCTTTCAACTACTCGACGCTGGTACTACTGACATTCTCCTTCTGTCAGAAACTTGACTGACGGACGACTCCGCTCCTGACATTCTTGCCGCAATTCCTAATGGGTATTATATACTCCATTCTAATCGCCCTCAAGGTAAAATAGGTGGCGGAGTCACAGCTATTATCCATCAAAAGCATAAATTTACCATCCTAGAAAGGGTCAGCCTTCCTGGTGTCGATAGTCTTGTACTATAATTCACTTCCCCTAAGTTTGCTTTTATTTGTGCCCTTTTTCATCGACCCCCTGATCACATGCCTTCATTTCCTCAGCTTTTTGGAGAACTGATCTCTCAATTTGCTCTCAATCATGCCAGAATTATTGTCATTGGCGATTTTAACTACTGGCCCCTAGACCCTGGTGAAAGCAACCTATCGATTGAATTCTCAGATCTATTGACTGGCCAAAACTTTACTCAAAATATTAATAAAGCTAAAGCTACTCACATCAAGGGGCATATTCTAGATCAAGCCTGGACCTCTAATATTATAATCACTCCCCCTATTATCTCTCCATGTCCCTGGTCCGACCACTTCTTTATCTCCTTTGTCATCACTCAGACCCCTTATGTCCCTCCAACTCCTGTCAATAACTTTCTAACCCGAAATTGGATACGAGTTGACCAGAGCGAATTTCATAGTCTCTTGATCTCCTCTGCCCGTAAGGAACTATCTTCTACCCTTGCTCAAGCTTCTAGTGTTGCCAATTGGTTGGAATCAGCATGCGACAAAGTTGCTCCAATGAAAAGAATTAAAACTAAGCGTCCCCATGACGCTCAGCGCTGGTTTTCCGAGGATTTAAAAAAGGAGAAATTAGCCCTGCGGCAGGCCGAACGCCGCTGGCGGCGCTATTACACCTCTGAGGAGAAAACCATCTATACCACTTTACTAAAACACTGCAAAAATTCCATTTTACAAACAAAAATTACATATTTTTCACAGAAAATTATTAATTCTTCGTCCAAAACCAAAGATGTCTTCTCCATCGTTAATGAGCTTACTCAACCAGACCGGGTACTTGCCAAACCAGCCCCCTCTCAGGTATTGTGTGACTCATTAAACGCTTTTTTCATTGAAAAAATTGCTGTTATTAAAAATAATATTCTGCCTTCTATTCCACCTTTAGTCCCCGCTATTACTTGTAGAAATCCACTGGTGTTAGACCATCTACCCTTGATTTCCAAGTCAGAGTTTTTGGCCCTTCTGAATAGAGTAAACTCTGGTTCCCCGAATGACTGCTGCCCCCCTGAGATTCTAAAAGAAGCCTTCCGAGCCTGCCCCGATCCTCCACTCTCACTACTCAATAGCTCCCTGACTACAGGTATTGTTCCTGGTCTTTTTAAGTGTGCCGCAGTGGTGCCCATTCTTAAAAAGCCCGATGCTGACCCCCTAGTATTGAGCAACTTCCGCCCTATTTCTCTACTCCCTTTTCTCAGTAAAATTCTAGAGGCCCATGTGACCAACTGTCTCAGCTCTTTTATTGAGTCCTCCCAATTTCTGGATCCCCAGCAGGCGGGTTTTCAGCCGGGACACTCTACTGGGGCTGTTATTGTGGCTGTGATGGACGAGCTCAGGAGGGGAGCTGATAACAACATCCCCCAGGCCCTCGTGCTTCTGGATTTGTCGGCTGCTTTCGACACGGTCGATCACGCTCTTTTGATCGACTGTGTAGGCAGCACCGGCATTCAGGGCACGGCCCTGGAGTGGATCAGATCCTTTTTATTCCATCGCTCCCAGGCTGTTCACCTATCCACCTTTTCAGCCACCCCCGAGAATTTAACCTGTGGGGTCCCACAAGGGTCTGCCCTATCACCACTTTTATTTAATCTGTATATGCAACCCCTGATTCGATCCCTACATAATGACTCGGTCACCATCCTCAATTACGCTGATGACATTCAAATGGTCTTTAATCTTAATTCTTCATCCACATCCATCGCCGACTTTCAGTCTACCATGACTTTTATTGGCAAATGGATGTGCCAAAGCCAATTGAAACTGAACCCCAACAAAACAGAGCTGGTCTTAACAGGAGGTTCTCTCAATCCTTGGAACCCCAACTTTTGGCCATCTTCTTGGGGCTCCGCCCCCTCCCCTGCCGAGTCCGTAAAGAGCTTAGGGGTTATCATCAGCAAAGATCTTTCTCTTACACCTCAGATCAAGGCAGTTACCTCGTCATGTTTTTTCCATTTACGGAGAATTCGAAAAATTTCCAGGTTTCTGACCACTGAGGCCCTTGTATTAGTCATTTTGGCATTGGTCACCTCCCACCTTGACTATGCCAACGTTCTTTACGTTGGCATCCCAGCCTACCAGCTTCGCCAATTACAACTGGTGCAGAATTAAGCGGCGAGACTTGTTTTCCGTCAACCTAAATATCAACACGTCTCCCCCTTGATAAAAAAGCTGCATTGGCTGCCAGTGGCGAAACGTGGTATCTTTAAACTTGGTTGTACTGTCTTTAAATCATTGACCGGCCATGGCTCTGCCTTTGTAACATCTATGATTCACCGTTATGTCCCTTCTCGTAACCTCCGTTCTTTGCACCACAACCTTCTTTCTGTTCCCTCTTTCAAGAGGAAGAAACACGGCGGCCTCGGGTTCTCTTTTTTGGCACCCAAGCTTTGGAATTCTCTTCCTTATGCACTCCGGTCCGCTTCCTGTTATACATCCTTCAGGAAACTTTTAAAAACTCACCTGTTCCGGCAAGCGTACGATGACTGAACACCTGCATCCTGCTTTTCACCTGTGCTTATCCGTTCTATAGCGCCATGAAACCAGTGGTGTCCGTGCGCTTTATAAATAGTTTTTACATTACTTTACATTACATTACATCCGAACTCAAAAGCACTGGTGAGGTGGGATTCCTGGTGTCAATATTAATTTTCCTGTTTTTGGCACTCTTTCCTTTGTCATTTCCACCTCCACGTTTCCTTTTAGATCTTTGGCTCGCGGGGCTTTGGCAAGCTTGCATCCCCTTTTTCGCACTACATGCAGACCTAGTCTTGACACGAGGAGCCGCTAACTCGTTAGGATTCACTACATTCCTATCTCGCAAACTTGTGTTGTGTGTTACGAGGGCACAAGACTGAGTTACTGCCTGTGCACTGGGTCCTTCAGTCACACTATCACAGCTTGCCTCACTCAAAGCTACGGCAATGGATTGCAATGGTGATTTTGCTTTTGCTAATATACCCAGTGAGGAACGCTTTTCCAGAGCGAAATCTGCAGATAACCTTTTTTCTGTCTGGATGATCTCATGAGCTAAAATCGAAGATGCTCTAATCAAAAACTGGTCCAGGGTTCCTACTATTGAGCCCCCAGTCTTACATTTCCTACTTTTCCTGCCACTAGGGGAAGCCATAATTTAGTTCTGGGCAATGCCGAATAAAGTCTACACCCTTATTGAGATCCACTTAAATAAATATGGTAACAGGGGCAACAGATGACAAATATTGTTTAGCTTCACACTATCCTTCCATCCAAGAAGCTAGAACGAAGATGTTAGGGACGGGTCCCGTCCCGCCCTCTACCGTACTCCAACAGGTACTCTAACGGGCTCAAACAGGCCCGCCCTTGGCCCGGTCTTCGCCTGGCACGTCCTGCGCACGATCCCGCGACGCGGGGGCTGCCCTCCGTTTAAAGCACCTCAGGGCGCGGAAATGGCGGTGGCGGCTTCCGCTGCAAAGCAACCTGGGAAATGTAGTCTCCCTCCACTCAGCGGCCGCAAGATGTCGAGCTGCGGCAGCGGGAGGGAGACCAAAAAGACCAGCGGGATTGGCAGGAGCAGGTAAGTATCCCCCAAAGTGACCTGATTGTATCCTGGCTGCCTGGGTCTTGTCAACAACCTGCGCCAGGACTCAGTCACTCAGCGAGGGGAAAGGATTAATAGGCCTCCACACCAGGCCTCGTGGATTCACCGCTGTACAATGGGTACTTAAGGCACTCACCAGCTGTCTTGTATGGGCCCCGCCAGGGTATAATTGCAGTGGCCGCCCAATGTGAAGCACTGAATGGTGGGCCTATATCTCGGGCCTTCTCAAGCCACCGCAGGACCGTGCATCAGTTGCACTACATCCGCCAGCGGGAGTCGTGAAGCGTGAATGGGCCCCCTCCGAGATCAGCGCAGAGGACCAGGAGGAAGGAGGAGAAGCACTGTTAAAAAGAGAGATTACCACTTCCGCAAATTTATCTTTAATTTGTTGTGATTTTTTTTATAAAACTCAACTGGGATGCAATCCATGCCAGTTGCTTTGCCATCTGGCTTGCAAGTGCAGTAGCAATTTCTTCCCAAGTTGGAGGGTGTTCCATTTGGTCACGACTCTCAATGTTAAGTTTAGCTACCGGTATTGTCTCAAAGTATTCCGCAATTTCTATTCCTCTAATCTCTGAAGGTCCAGTGTTCTCCTCTGTATAAAACCTTTCATAAAATTCCTGAAAGGCCTCTTGTATTTTATTTGGGTCATTAGTAACCTCATCTGAAGTTGTTTGGATCAAAGAAATTGCCTTAGCAGTTGTCTGTTGCCTAGTAGAGAGGGCAGGTTGATGACCAATAAGCTCACTGCACTCATATACTTTTCCTCAGATTGAGGCCCATTTTGACACTGCTCTCTCTGCGAATATAGACCCAATCTTGGCTTTCATGGCGGGTACCGTCATTTGTGTGACTTCAATTTCTACTCCTGACTTAACTGCCTGTATTAATTTCCTTTCTGCTTTTGTCATTTTTCTTGCAAATAGGTCACCTGCGCTTTCTCTCTTTTGTTCCTCCTAATGGAGTATTGCAGGCAGCGTCTTCTCCCTTATTACTGTCTTTAATGTGTCCCACGCAACCATTATCGAAGCAGATCCTAAATTTATATTCAGGAACTCTTGAATCCCGGCACTTGCTGTCATGTAAGAGCGCTTTTTCAAAGCTCCAGTTCGAGCTTGGCCCTCTATAGTCCCGTCCCTCTAGATTTAAAATAAGTGAGTTGTGGTCTGACAAGAATTGGGGTGCGGTGTTGATGCAGCAGAGTTAGGCCAGAGAAGGGGAAACCCAAAAAATAATCAAGTCTTGCCAGAGAGAGATGCAGGGGCGGATTCTCCTCGAGGGCATCGTGCCTCCGCCCCCTTTACTTTCAGCCACAGACAGGACAAAATAAAAGAATTTTGTTTTCTTAAATACCTGTTTTTTTTTAATTAAATAAAATGTGCACACACGTTTTGCCTACTGGCTGAGGGGCTGATGCACCCTAACACCCACCTCGCTTGCTTCCAAGGCAGACTGGGATGCATTCCTTAAATTGCTCCCCCTGCACGTGCCCGTAGTCAAGAGTATTTGCCGGGCCAATGTTCTCACAGCACTGAGGCCTGTGAGGTCATCAGCTCGGCAAATACGTAGTCTTGTTCACCAGTCTACACCCCCTGATGCTCCGTGGATCAAAATAGCCCTGGTGTTTTACACTGAAGCCTTGTATTTCTAGGGCTTCCCGTCAATCTGGCAGTGGAGACTGGAGAGCATGATTAACCCATACCCCATCCTTTCCCAGCTCATCACAGGGTGGGATGGGTCTCACCCTGTGATGTATTAGGAAAGGGTTAAGTTAAGGCTGCAGGCAGCCGGGAAGCTAAAGACTTATTTCAGGATGGCATTTCACTCAAAATGACGTGCCTTGTTTGCTGCTTCGAGAGTCGACCAGCAGCTAAATCGAAAAAAAAAACTTTGCAGCTGCCAGTTGGGAGAAATGCGTAAGTGACTCGCTCTGGCCTGGCCTATTTAATAAAGGTAAAGCAAGAAATTTGAGCAAGGTTCCCAGCCTCATGAACATTTACAAATGTATTGTATTTGGCTGTAGGGCACATTGTTGTTTGTTGTATTGGTTTTTGGTCATTCTACTGTGACCACGTGACCAGCTGGAGACCTCAGCCTTCAAGTGGCTTCCTGCTTGTCTGATTAATGTTTCACTCTTTGTAAATGTCTTATAGACATTTACAAAGAGCGAAATATTCCCACGTAAATAGAGAGACTTCCCCATAAGCCAGTCTGTCTCTGCTCTGATAGGACGGTAAGCCTGGGGCAAAGTCAGTCACACATCAGTTTCGAAGATAAAGACATGAACATGCTAGGCACAGCCTGGCGTGTGAATTACTGTTCTCTTCATGAGGTGAATGTGACATGACTGTTATCACATTCCCTGCCCCTTGATGGAATCGAGTTTGTGACGGATTCTTCCCCCACCCGCCTGGATTTGTGACTCACTCTTCAATGGGAGCCTGACACATGACATACTTTTCCCTCGTGTACTGGATGATAAAGGGGCGGGGGGAATGACTGACTCTTCCCCACTGGCTGACACTTGACCAACTCTGTCCAGGGTTTAGGAGACACTACATTTCGAGGGGGGTGGATAGAAGCACAAGGGCAAGCTTGGAGAGAAAAGATACAGCCAGCAGCCAGGCTTGGTTTTGAGAGTCAAAACACAAACCGAAGATGTAACTCAGACAACAAATGTCATTAAAAAAAACACGGGAATGAAAATAAAATACATATTCAGCATTTCTCAGTGTCTCAAATATGCACACATCAGATTTTATCACTGAATTTAGTGATATTAATTTAAATAAATAAAACAAAATACAAAAATAACATTCAAGAATACTCCCATTGCCCAGGGACATCTTAAGGATTTTCACCCACATGCATCAAAGGGAATTGCTTTCGCATACGGTGCGAATCGCAAAATTCGGCCGTTTGCGAATGCACTTTCATTTTTTCTGGATGCATCATGTTTTTTACTTTTTTCACAATTTAAGGAATCGCAATTATGTTGCGATTTCTTAAATTGCGATTGCATTTAAGAAATCGCAATTTGTGATTTCTTAAATGCAATGCATGAATATTTTTTTTTGCGAATTCGCAAATTGGAAGAGGTAAATTACCATGAAGTTAACCTTCATGGTAATTTGCGAAAACTTTCAAAAATGCACAAAAGTTCATTTTTGAAAGTTTCATTTTACACACACACATGCCCTTGGGGCATGTGTGTCAAAAATGTACTTAAAGGTACATTTCAGGGGTGTGGGGGGGTCCTTTGAACCCCCCCTGCACTCTTGAAATAGCATTCTCATTTTGCGATTCCTTAATTGCGAATCGCAAAATGAGAATGGCTTCCCATTCATTCCTATGGGTCTCTAAGCCCATAGGAATCAATGGGGAGGGATTCCTTAATTGCGATTCGCAAATTGTGAATCCCAATTAAGGAAAAATAAGGAATCGCAAAAAAAAGTGCGAATTTGTAATGCATAGCTGTTTGCGATTTCTTAATTGCGATTCCTTAATTTTCGCAATTAAGAAATCGCAAACGGCAACAATGATGCATGTGGCCGTTTGAGTGCTCTGGGAGTAATGTATTTTTAGGGCCCCTTTTCGGGACAGCTTTGAATTTATGATCCAGTTTCAGCTGTTTCAGGCACTGTAAAGCCAGGTCACTGACAGTGCCCAGTCACACTGGTGCAAATTTTAAATATGCTTAAATCTAATATTAGGGATAGTGACGTGTGTTTTCAGTATTGTAACAAACCAGCAGCTCTCTAATATTACTGCAAATAACCTTTGTGACATATGAATATGTGACGTCCAGTTTTGATCTAAAAAAAAAAACAACAATTTTTATGGTTGTTGCATGAAAAATAAACACAACATTTCTCTACAAAATGTCTGTAACAGACTTTCACACATCACTCACATAAAAAAGAAATGAAAGGGAAACAGCATTTGAAACAATCTCTTTAAGAATTATTCAAAGTAATCAGGGCAAGACTCTATAGAACAGAACAGAACTGGCTTTATCAGGGTCCCCCTGAAAGGATGGGCCTTGAGCCAGAGCCCACATTATTCATGCTTTAAAACATCTCCACCATTGCCTGACAACGTTGCCGAGAGTTACCCAATGTGTGGAAAGTTACCCATTTGTCGTGTTCTCTGTACAGCTCAAGTAATTATGAAATGTGACCCAAGATTATTTTATATCAGCCTTTCTCAAGCCAGGTGTGTGGAGCACAGAGCTTATCCGGATCCACATGAATTGCCTCTCAACCTGGTACATGTCTGGTATTGTATCCATGGAGCAGTCCTGCCTGCCTGCCTGCTTGTATACATCCTCCAAAGTTGTTGGATGGCTCTTAGTTACTGGTAACCAGAGTTAGTTCTCTTCCATCTCCCTGCATGCCTACCGTGCTGCTCCTCAGAGCATCCCTCCCACTGGAATGCTTGTAAAGCCAAGTGCAGTGTTTGACATTGAATTATCATCATTTGAAGGGCAGTTAGTTGCATGTAGCTGAACAATAACTGTTCCCTGACGGCAAGTGTAACCTGCCCAAAGAGAACACTTGAACAAAGGTTGGGGCATGGAAATGTCTTTTTGGTTTTTGCAGGCTGTGCAACACTGGATAATTCCTGCTTTGGGGTGACTACAAAGGCTGCTGCAAGCAGAAGACATTCAGTGGGCATAACTGTCTTTCTCTTATTTGCGTTTTTCTCATTATGAAATGCGCTACATCGGATATCCAATTTCCAAACAATTTTATATGAGCCCAGATTGTTTATCATTTCACTGCAGGGATTTAGACATAATTCCTAATGCTTACACTGACACTAGAGTAACCTCCCATCTATTCATCGTCCTCAAGGTGTTGTTTTAATTACAGCTACCTCATTACTGCTAATACTCACGTGCGCAGCCCTAATGTGAAGGCAAACACAGTGATGCAGTTGGCAGGTGAGAAAATATGAGAAAAGTGCACGTTGGATTCATCAAGATTTTAACTACACAACATCTTAGCGAGCCACTGCGTGAGCAAATGCAGCCATTGATCCAGCACTGAATTCCACTGCGCAGGCGCTCTGATATTCGGCACTCAGTGGATGTGTAACACGCAAGTGCGACCTCACTAGAAGTACTGCACAACAATTGGGAAATTGTGCAGTCCGCAGAGTGCACAAGAGTTATATTTAGATACTTTGAAGTATTTTTAGGAGGCGTTAAAATAGTGAAATCCCTTCTTGGCTAAGTATGATGTTGCCCTTAATTTTTGTGTAGCTGTAATTATTTTGTAGCTATATATATATATATATATATATATATATATATATATATATATATATAAAACCTACTGGCGGCCGCCGTTAGGTAGTTATAGTTAGGACCTAGTTTCCATGGGAAATCCACAACATTCTATTTGGAATAACTTTGGCACTGGTGGATGAATCCTCGTGAATTTCTCCAAGAAAATGGCTTGCTCGGTTCCGCTCTTTCCCTGAAAGTTTGGGGGTGATTCGTCAAGTGGGGGCCGAGAAAAAAGGGGGTCCCAAAACGGGTTTTCCACATTAAATTTTTCATAGGGACCTTTAGCCAGGGCTACAGCCCGAACGGCTGAACGTAATTACACGAAATTTGGCAGAGAGGTAGAGTTATGTTCACAGAATTTTGAGCAGGGATATAGAAGCAGGCGGCCCCACTGGAGCAGGCGCGCGTCAATTGGAGGACGGAACTGCGGGAGGCCGCGGCTGCAACCTGTAACCCCGGGGGACCGGCATACGAGCCGAGACGCAACACCGGCGTTTCGCCCGGGTCTGGTGAGAATCAGCAGGAATTTCTCCACGGCCTCGGGTGAGACGGGGCCGGAGTGTGAGTCAGCGGGAGAGAGAAGCACTCCTGTTCTCTTCCTACACCTCCTCAGGACACACATGCTTGCGACTCCCGACCGGAGTCCAAGCCTTAACTAGGAGATGCACTGCCTCACTCTCTCTCTTGCTCCCCCCTCGTCAGATGTCCTGATGACGCAGCTCCGATGTCAGGCGATGCTGTAGCCAGACAGGTTACGGTGCTGCCTTCTCCGTTGCTGATGATCTTGGGCAGATTCCTCTCGCAAACAATGATCACGATTACCTCACGACTTTCTTAGCTTTACGAAATCCTTCAGCACGTTGTGTGGAAAAACAAGCCTTTTTAGGGCCTCACTGCTGCAGGGGATCACCCTTAGCAGTCCACTGGTCCTTAAACCAACACGATAGAGATTGGCACAGAGGCTGGAATATCAAAAAGATAAGTTTATTAATCACTGATGAGTGGGACTACATCGATATAGCACCCTCGAGGAATGTGTGAGGTAGTAGAAGGAAAACAGGGACAATGGGGTTTATATACCCCATTTTATTGCTGAATAAGCATGGATACTCAAAGAGGAGGTACAAGAATGTACAAGAATAGCTATCGACTAACATGGGCAGACAAAATCCTCTTACTCAGCAACTTAGGAGGGGACATAGGACAGCTTAGTTATTTGAAAGAGCCTGACAGTTACATTCTAAAGCAGGTGCATTCTAGCAGCTACGGGCCTTTCCGAGCATGCGCAGTGCCCTTGCTCAGTACTAATGGAGTTAACTACAGCTGATGACTCAAGCAGAATAGGAAGGCAGGCAACAGTGAGGATGGCAGAATCACATGGCTAACACATTGGTAATGCAGATGGATGCCACAAACAAAAAGGCTTCAGCTTATGCTAATGGTAATTCCTGCGATTTCCACAGACAGTCCTTTTAGCATTACCTGAAAACATTGCTATGCAATAGAGGGAACATGAAAATTATTACCTATATCCAATAACATCAGTTGACAAATCGCTTGATCAGTTACTAGTTGGGAACTTATATTCTAAACATTTAATTTAACATTGTTTTGCTAGACCTTCTAGTGTTCTTCTTTATGAGGGCTATAGTACCAAAGATGTGTTCAGGGGGGCGGAGTAATATTTATCAAAGTGTGCACAAACATTTTTCATGCAGACAAAACAATATCTCAAATGTAAATATTAAAGTAAATACACATATTGTCACAAAAACAACCTTTGTTTGGGGGACCAGGAGGACCAAACAGGGCCATGGGAATTAGGACTAGCAGCCGCAAAGGGCTGCTCCTCCTAAAAAATGGGACGACCAAAGGGGTACATTGCTAACATAAAAGGTACTTTGGAAATTGAAGCCAATGAACAACCATCCAGAGGGGAGTCTTCTCTATGTGTCCATCTGAGCCTCACAGGCAGGCTCTTATCATTCATCAAGTGTTCACTACTCCCAAGGTGGAGCTGCACAACTTACAACCCAGAAAAATAATCACAGCCCAAGTTAAGTAGAACGTTTTACTTTCAGGATAGGGCAATCACCCTCCAGGGCAAATACCCTCAACGATCCTGTCCAGTGTCTCAGGCAGTGCACCAGTATTCTTCACTCTAATCTAACAGGCACCAAAGGCTCAGCACCTGTACCCTGCAATCAAGTCCTTCCCTAACTCCTGTGTTGCTCCGCTGGCACACTGCTCTTTTGTCAGGCCACAGATTGTACCCAGTGTGCCCAGGTACCTTCTTATCAACAAACAAAGGTGCAGACTTACTTTCACTTGGGGATGGATCTCAGAGGCCTGATGCACAGATTCGAAGCAGCCCTTGTTTCAGAGGGGGTCACCTCCTACAAAACCTACTCGCTCTCTCTAACTTCACTGCGGTCCTAGTTGCCAGCAGCACCTGTGCTGGTACCCTTCACCTCAGCTCCAAGCTGTACTTGGGCTGAGTCCCCATGCTGGATCTGATGTACGGGCCCCTCTGGCAATGGTTGTAGGGCAGCAAATATCTGTTAGTAAACAGAACAGAAATCTTTAAACACAACATACAAATAATCAATTAAAATAGGATATTCTATTTCAGAAACGCCCCTATATTATTCATCTGAGGAACCTCAAAGAAAATAAATTTCAAAACAACTATTCTTTTAACAAACTTGGTCTTATAAGTCATCACGATACAGTTTCTACTTTGTGAACCTTCACTATTGTGCAAACCTGCAGACACCTCTAAAATTATTTTCCTTGCATAAGAACAACCATGTTTTGCCCTTTATGACCATTCTCTCATATTATAGTTGTAGCGGGAAACTCTAAAACTATTAATGTAACAAAGATCCATATTACTTGAATAACTGATAAATTAAACATAAACTAGTAGGAACATGAATTTTCCAGCAGACAAGACAACAGGCAAAATAACATATTGTTCTTAAAAATGTGTGCTAAGGGCATATGAGCTACTTTGCTAGCATTGTGAACCATATGTATCACAATTTTCATGATCTGGGCCATGTAATATCATATTCACTGGAGAAACCTATTCACCAGATCTAGCAAGGTTGTCAGCTCGATCATATGGACTAACTAATGAGGGACTCGTGATGCCTCTGTGACTTATGTAGTGCTGTAATAACATCAACAATAATGGTGTTTCCACCTGGGAATTTGGTACACAAACTACCAATTTCACCAGTTTACAGACAGTATGGGCAGTAACATGGCGTATTTATCTATTCATGTTGTTAATTCTAACAATTTCTTCAACCAGTATTACTTAATAGCCAATTATAGGTGCACTGGTGAGGTGCTTTGTCTCTATTTAAGAACTTATTCACAGCATCCTGTGAAATGAAAGACTAAAGCGAGCCCAACTAATTATCTCATGGCCGTTCCTAGACAGCTTAGACAGGCTCGAAAAGAGAGAGAGAGAGAGATTGTGAGAGACAGAGAGAGAAAGAGCACAACAACAAGCTGCCCTGCGTACTTTCCATGCAGAATAGCTCACAATACTAACAATAATACATATACCAAGCATAAAAACCAAAAGAACACAGTGTTACTTAATTTTGCTTACCCTTAATTTGCCCAGGAGCTACCCCCCTTCAACAGTAGGTAACCTAAGCAGGTGACCTCCTGGTGATAATATTTACACCCTGTGGCAGCTGGGCAAAACAGACTTGTAGGAGGTAAATAGCTAGGGGAATCCATAACGAGGAGGCCATATCTAATACTATTGGACTGTACCACTTGTTAAATTTTACTATACAAGCACATTGAACTAACTAAAGAACATTAATCCAAAAACCAACTACCAATTCCTTTATCTATTGTACAGTTTTAACATGATGACGCATGGATTCAAACTTAATTTCATTGCCTCCTTATCTTAACCCTGGCACAGTAATCTTAAGGTAAACCCATTATTTCTGTATGCATGGCAGAGCTGTTCTCTGCACATGGCCCACAGATGCTCCTGCCCCTTGATGATGTTATTCAGTAGGATAAACCCCACCCTGCATATCTCCTACACTGGTATTATTTCTCAAGAAAACAGGGAAATCCCAATCTGCTCATAACACAATATGCAATATTTCCTTTAGCTAATGTTACCTAAAACAGATCTGTGGAGTCCAATCTTTTCCTGGAAGGCTTAATCAAGGCCATAAGTTCATTCAAAACAACTAAATAAAATCTTCTATTTCTTAGATGTAGTTAAATTACTAATGACGATATCCTAAATATTATTAACATGAATTGAGAATTGGTTTGAACCAAATTTTTCTAGGCATATTATAGCATCAGACATCATTAATTAATTAATGTAATTCACATGTCTGTACAGTTACTCTTTGTATAACTTTCAATAGCCTTTGTATTTGACACTGCAGCCATTAGGCTGCTTGAAGCAGCACCCACCGCAAGGTTAAAAATGCATGTTTAACATTTACATGCACAAAGCGGCAGGCACTGCGGAGTGCCTGCCGCTTTGTGCATGTAAATGCTGGGGGGTACCATAGGTACCCCCCCTTGTGCACCCCCCACCCCCGACACCCTGGGGGCCCGCAACGGGCCCCCAAACGCCAAGGACCACATGCTTTTCCACGGCGGAATACCCGCCGTGGAAAAGCATGTTTCCCCATGCATCGTAATATGGCTGGCGGTGTCTGATAGACACCGCCACCATATTAGAGCTTTTCCGCCGCGGGACCGTTCGGAAAAGCGGCGGACGGTCTCCCCGTCCACAGATGACCCCCCTGCCATCCTAATCTCTCAACGCAGCGGTGAATCCTCATCCTCCGGGCGGGTGGTGGTTTCCGCCGGTCCGGAGGATGCGGATTCACCGCAATCCTAATGGGGCCCTAGGAGACAGTAATATTGGCGTTGTTAGATAAACTAATATACATCCTTTTAATTTGGTGCAACAATATACTTAACCATTTAGACATGGAATCTTAATGCACACTTTGCACAGGGTAATTCTCTACACTGCTAAATATTATTAATTTTTCACAGTGATGTTATTAGACATTATAAAGATCATGATAATGCAAAACGATTTTAGTGCAATGACATTTGACAATTTTTTTCATGTAGTCATTTTTTGAATAATGATCACTAACCCTTTAGCTGTTTCTACATATGAAAAGCAAGCCTTATTCCTTTCCTTTTGCCTTCAAATGCATTTATTTATAACACTTAAGGAACTTCTTTTGAAGCTAAGCACAGAAGCTTTACTGAAACACAGAAAGTTTCTTTCACTTTTTAAAAAGCAGTAATTATTTACCATCAGATCCACAGATGCAATTTTTAGGAAAGCAACAAGAAAGAAAGTCCTTACTATTATCCGTTCTCTCTTTTATCCAAAATATTGAATCTGTATTTCTAACTTTCAAAATTAATAGTCTTTAACGCACGTGCTTCTATGCCATTTTGTACTAACTTAAAACATAGTTGCCACAGAATTTATTTATAGCTTGTGCCTGGGTATATGACCTCTGGTCTGAGAGACAACTTCCTTCGGACAGACAACATGCGCAGCTGGTAAAAGCTCTCTTTCTGGTGCTAGAAATGAGGCTTAGTAAAAAAACAGGCATTCCAAGCCAGTCAAAATCTATTGTTGGCAGTTCAGTAAAAGAAGGACACTTTTATTTTAGCAGCAACCAATTACTCATATAAAGTGAATGCCTTTTTAATATTTAATATGATGTATCTAAGGATAGTGCTGGAACATGTTGCACCGTTGATAGGCAGTACCAATAAGATATTGGGCATCTATATTTAATTTTGTTAAGTCTTAGTTATATGAAACACGAAAAACTGTTTTTCTCTAGAAGGCCTACTTTTCCCTATTGAGTGCCTTTTTTAGGTAAAGTTAGCTTTAATATTATACAGCTCTTGCTATACCCAAAAGGTCTCAAAGCACTTTATTTGTTGTAAGAAAACATTTGCTCTTTTTATACAGAATACTAGGCAATTCTGCTTCAAGTTTTAATTCTAATTTTTTACCATTGTGGCAATATAATAATTGAATGTTCACACATCTATACTTTGTTACTGCTTTTACTTGCCATAGTAGCGTGCTGTTACTTAAAATATTTTATAGAATTCATT
Organism: Lissotriton helveticus; assembly: GCF_964261635.1. Classification (NCBI taxonomy): domain Eukaryota; kingdom Metazoa; phylum Chordata; class Amphibia; order Caudata; family Salamandridae; genus Lissotriton; species Lissotriton helveticus. The sequence goes on along the minus strand of NC_136063.1, from coordinate 1,960,383,403 downwards.
CTTTGAAATTTAAAGTGTAATTCTTCCACTGGCATCTGCAGAACACAATGACGACAAAAAAACAAATTGAGCTAATTCCAGACATTTTCATAAAGGGGCCACACACTTATAACATACAACACAGTTTGTAAAGGCAAGCCATCCTTCCACAAAGAGCACAGTCGCTTCTCACTCAAACAAGTACTTCACAAGCATTACCACCGGTGTCAGTCCACAAAACTCTTAGACACTCAAACACACAATCAACTCACGAATCAACACTTTAGACAAAAAAAAAACAAGAGGCAGCCCACAGACTATACTCAAACCAACCCAATTGTAAATCATATTTACAAACAAAAGAGCTCTCAAAAGCAGTCCAGAGACTGCACCAAGACAAGTAAACATCCCAAAGACTGTTCCATGTTACAAATATCATAAGGAGAAAAATCCCTACATTTGTACACAATCAAACATTGAATCCTTTTAAAATCAAATGACCCATTTACTGGCCATCATAGATCAGGATGCTTTTTTTGTATATTTGTTCCATAGTGTACTATACATTATGGAAGAAATAACATATTTAATATAGATGAACCTATTAAGTGTCCCGTCTAGGGGAGCCGGCTGATTACTTTCTAAATCTATATTGGTACCTCCAAGACAGCAACACATTCTACGAAGTGTGCTAGGAGCAGGCATGCCAAAAAACTATAATAACATATAATAATTTAATAAAATAGTAGTTATTTGAAGTGTACAAAATAGGGACAAAAATGTCCTCATTACCCGCCTTTGTTTACTGCAATAAACAGAAACAAACAAAAGCAGAATCTTGGCGAAGCAAATCCAAAATTAAGAGTGCCACTTCAGTGACCTTGCCAAAGAAGACAGGCTATAGCCCCAGATCTTTTCGAAAAAACGCCAACTACCAGTTGGTCTGGCAGAGTGTTCGCAAACACTCTGAGTCTGTACCAAATCATAAGGTATGCCTATTACAGGGGTCTGCAGACCTACCCAAAACAAGATAGGGAAAATCCCCCAGGCCTTTGCAAGAAGAGAGCGAATTACCAAGTGGCCTGGCGGAACACTCAAGAGTGCTTCGTATCTCTACATATGAATTTTACTAAATGGCAAAGTCTCCAGCATCCACCTGCCAATCTCTGGGTTGCACTAATGGTCACTGCAATACTTACACCAAAAGAGACCTCAGTGGGGACCGGCCATCACCTGGAGGATCAGATTAGAAAATTCGGAAAACACATCGGTCTGGAAAGACAAAGGTTCTCCTCGTGCAGGGTACCTCCTCAGTAGATTCCATTCCTCCATCAAGACCGCTCTTTCGGATGACCGCGTCTCCGATGAGGGCCTGTTCAGGTGCCAATTTGTGGAAAAGTAAACCTTTTTAGGGGCTCACTGCTGCAGATGTTCACCCTTATCAGTCCACTGGTCCTTAAACTAACAAGCTGGAGATTAGCACAGAGGCTGGAATATCAAAAAGATACGTTTACAGATGAGCAATCCCACTGTATGTGGCTTACTGAAGCTAACAGGAGGGCTAGTTGCCCCCCAGGGATCCTCAGGAGAAAAGGGGACTCCATCCCTCAACCAGCTATGGCTTCTGCATGTAAGAACGGTGGGCGGTGGGGCCAGGTGTGGGGGGATTTCGAGAGACATTCACATGGGAAAATATAATAAATAATTAATTTTCCCTTGTGATTTTTTTTTTTTGTCCTCATACATGCCATAAATAGACCCTCAAGATGGAATATCTCTACTTCCTTGATGCGAGCCCTAATTGGAGACCGCCCTTGTAATTGTCTTGAAAGGAGAGGTAGAGTATTACCAGAGGTATGGCTGTATCCGAGTTCCACTCCCGTTCACGCACCTGGGGACCCACCTGTTACTAGGGAGGACTAGACCCACAGCCCTCTGGCATAATCATAGGACTTGATCTTACTTCTCTCTCTACATTTATAGGGCTGCCCAGATCTTATCCACACTAGTCATATAGCAAGCCATGTCCGATTGACCATAATAATGTTCTTTAAGCAGTCAGTAAAGGAAGGGGGTGCCTCAAGTTTCCAGGATATACAGATTTCTCTCCTTGCAATAATTACTACATAAAATGCAAACCTTGAGGCTAGGGCATTCACACCGGCAAAAGACCGAAAAAGATTAGCCTTGCACTTACTTCAATCTGCAGGCCCAATACCTCCTCCAGGAAACCACAAACCTCCATCCAAAAGTGGCCGATTTTCGGGCAATCCATGAACATGTGCAGATCGTCGGCAGCAGGATATTTGCATCGGGGACAATTATAGATTGTTGTGGAGATATTGGACAATTTGCCTGGAGTCCAGTACACCCTGTGAGCAGTGTACAAGTGATTCCTTCTAAGGATAGCTGGTATAACCACTGCCTGTAACATAGAGAAGGAATCACACCAGAGTTTCCGCAAATCCTCCCCATTTTCCGGAAGTACACTGCCCCAACGCCTCACAAGCTCTTCCTCCAAACAATACCCTGTTCCTATAAATGCTCCATACCAGAATGATATCTCACGTTTCCATGGCCCTATTCTAGAAATAGAGTCCACTGCTATGCTTGAGGCTTCATTACTCCATGCCTGGGATGACCACCATGCAGACAATTGATAGTACTTAAATCTTGTCAGCGTCCCGCTGGTTATTCCGCATATTTTCTACCAACTAATAAGCTGTGCCTCTTCCTGGAGATCTCCCCATAACTGGATACCTGCTGATCTGAGAGGTTATGATAGTTGATCTTGGAGGCATTCCGGGGTACTCAGAGAATTCCATATTGGGGCCTGCAATATATAGTATGTAATTCCCAATAACTTCCTAATATATCTCCAGTTTCTCAGGGCAGCTAATAAAACCTTTAGCCTAACCTTTTTGTAGTACTTGGGGTCCCCAAACTTATAGAGAAAGAATTCCTGTCCCCGAGGTACATCACACCACAAACCCTAAAACAAACGACCCAAAGAAGTAGAGTCGGCCCTGTTTGCTAGCATTCTGAAGTTTTTAAAATGAAAAGAATGGCAATAAACTAGCAAATCTGCCAGAGCTAATCCTCCCAATTTCAACCCTCTCCTAAGCTTTTTCCATGCTACTCTCGGGGTCTTGGTCGCCCAAATAAATGACCCGATTTTACCTTGAAGAGCAGCAAGGTCTTTAGCATTAAAAGAAAGTGGAATAGAATTAAACAAAAACGTTAATTTGGGTAGTATAATCATTTTTACTAAGTTCACTCTCCTGTAGATGTTTAGTGGTAGATTCGCCCAACGTGACAATAGGCCACCCACCTTCTTGGAAACTTTCACCCAGCTGACTCTTGGTATATCCATCAATTTCTGTGCAAGAAAGATCCCCAAATATCGCATCTGACCTTTAATCCCCGATGCTGCAATCCCGGAATTGCAGCTCATAATTTCGGTCTTTTCTCTGTTGATTTTTTAGCCGGAAACTTTACCGAATTCCTCAGCTAGTTTAAACAGTCTGGCTATAGATTTAACGTGGTCAGATGTGTACATTAGGAGATCATCCGCATACAAGGCGAACTTAAGTTCCAGGTCCGCGATCTTAAAAGGTAAAATAGAGAGATCTTCTCTAAGGGAACAAACAAAAGGCTCAATATACAAATTAAACAATAAAGGTGACAGGGGGCAACCCTGTCTGGTCCCTCTTGATATATCAAACCAGTCAGAGAGGGTACCATTTACCAGAACTTTCGCACGTGGATTTAAGTAGAGGGATCTGACAGCCTCAATAAAATTTCCAGGGAAGCCGAAGCTGGACATAGTCTCCCAGAGATAGTTCCAGCTAACCTGATCGACAGTCTTAGCGGCATCAATTGCAACCAGGGTTAATGGTAACCCCTTCTCAATTGCAACATCAATTGCTCCTATGGCTTGAAAAGTTAGTTTGTTTAGCTGCCTTCCTGGTATAAACCCCCTCTGATCTGGGTGTATAATAGTTTTAATAGTTTTAGCCATCCTAGGAGCCAAAATTCCAGAGAAGATCTTGAGGTCCGAATTCAACAGGGAAATGGGCCTATATCCCTCAATTTTTGGGGGATCCTTGTCTCGCTTAAGAATCAGGGATACCATTGCCTCTGACCATGAAGACGGAATTGCTTCCTTCTCTAAATATATTTTATTGAACAGAGTTTTTAGAATCGGCACAACCCGATCCATCAAGCCCAGATATATCTCAACAGGCAGCCCATCTGGCCCAGCAGCCTTACCCCATCTCATCTTTTTAAGTTGTACTATAATCTCCCCCTCTGTAATACCAGTAGATAAATATGACCTACTGCCTCAGTTAGACGAGTAGATTTCTTTGATTCAGTCATGTTCTTACAGTGTCCGGACTATACTCGGTATCCTCCTTATATAGGTCATACATAAAGGATCTGGCCTCTCCTCTGATCTCGTCATCTTCCTGCAGCAGGACGCCAGACCTTCTTTGTACCAAGTTCTTAATATGATTCCTAACCCGAACTGTCCTTGACTTCCAAGCCAACAAGGAGCCGCATTTTTCGCCATAGGCGAAGTGCTGTAATTTACTGGCATCCCATCTATCTTTCACAACTTTATCTATCCTGGCTTGGAAGGCAGCTTGCAGACAAACCAATTCCCTCTCGTATTGTGGCATAAGGTTTCTAGACACAAGGTCTGTCTGTTGCAGCTCCTTCTCTTTATCCTTAATTATCCTGGGGGCATCTGCATCAGCTTCTATAACTGATCTGCTTTTGTTTATCATTAAGGAGGTCAATATCCCCCTAAGATAGGCCTTGAAAGTCTCCCACACTACCTGATTACTTGTAGAGGCCAAATTAAACAAAAAAAACTCTTCGGCTTTTACATTCACCTCAGTAATCGCCCTCTCATCCAATAATAAGGCCCTGTCTAGAGTCCATCTCCTTTGACATTTTAAGATTTAACCTCACCTCTACTGCGGAATGATCTGATATCAACGCAGGAATATAGGCAATAGACTTAAGGTCGGACAGCAGACTCTGATCGACTAGAAAATAGTCAATTCTTGAGTATTGCCTATATTTTTTACTATAGAAGGAATACTCTCTGGTGTTCCCTTTATCAACTCTCAATATGTCCAACAACCTAAATACCTTGATCAGAAACTTAAGTGCGGAGAAAGTTCTAGGTGGTGCCTTACATTTTGCTTTAGATGTGCGATCCAAATCTGGGTCGAATACCAAGTTAAAATCTCCGCCAAGTATTTCAGGAGAAGATGATTCTAGCAGACTAGCCTTAAGGTTCAAAAGAGAGGTTGGACTATCCTCGTTTGGCCCATAATAGACAGCACATACTACTTGTACACCACTAATAGAAAGAGTTGCAGTTAGCCACTTCCCAGATTGATCGGTTCCCCATTTTTCTACTTTCATCCCCGTATTGCATCTTATAATCAATGCTACCCCTCTAGTACAGCCCCTTTGATTTGAGGGCAAGACTTCCTGGACCCAGCTAAACTTATTAAAACTTTGTTTACAATCCTGGGCTTCCAGGTGAGTCTCCTGAAGCAAATAAATGTGGGCCTCGCTCTTCTTTAAAAACTTGCCTACTGGGGCTAGCTTCCTGGGATTCCTAGGACCATTGACGTTCCAGGATAGGAACTTAATCTCCTGTAGCCTACTCATATCTAATACAAAAAAACATACTACCCAACTTGAGACATTAAACATAGCCAGAATTTGTAGGAGGACAATTTTCCAATATTTCCCCTTCCCCTTCCCCTCCCCCCTACACCCACCCTTGAGGAACCCTCCTTCAATCCTTCGGCGCACAAAAGGCGCCAAGTGGGACCCTCCATGAAGCAGCCTCACGTCTCTAGATGGTTGTATGTCTAAACAACTACTGCCTAAACCACGATTGCCTTAACCACGAAAGCCTAACCACGATATATTTTTAACCACTACCTTTTAAAGCACGACTTCCTAAACCAAGAAATTAAACATCTCGTGTTTGGCCATTAGATGGCACTATTCTACTTGCAATACTTCTTGCGTGAACCAATTTTAAAAAAAAACCTGTTCTAAATGTTCTATCTTTTTATGCTTTGACAACGCATACCATTATTTATTTTGAATTTATCCTTTTTTGGGGGGAGACCCCCCCCCAATCTTCCCTTAATTATGAGGAGTGATGTTATACAGGACGGACACGTTATACTTCGTTGTTCAGCCGTTCGTTGTTCCGGCCGACGTTGTTCATCAGTTTTCTTTATTCTCTCCTCGTTGTTCAGGTGAGTCGTGGTTAAATCATCGTGGTTTAGGATGTTTCCCCTCTAGATTCAACCACCATACTCCCTTTGCAAACACGTCTCTCCTCAATTTTTTTTTCCCTCCTTTTCCCAAGGACGATAGGACTCCGGTCCGAGTTTTCGAGATTGCGCCAGCCAGCCAGCCACTCACTTGAGTAAGGAGGAGTAAGGAGGAGGACGAGGACACCGCTCCGCTGTTCCTTGCGGGCAGGCTTCACCTTGAGACCCTCGAGTTCTCGCAGCAATCAGCAATTAGCCTGGGGACGAGCGCTGCGGCAAGGAGAGAGCCGGGAGTGAGCAGCTGCGGGTGCCGCGAGTAAAGAATGACCCGCAAGCATTTCTCTCCCCTTTTGGTGTGAGGCGGCGACAAGGAGCACTTCACTCCCCTTCAGTGCGTGGTGCGCGGCGGCGGGAGGCGAACATTACCATTCCTGCCAGTCAGCAGATAAGGATTGCCGCGATTAGGAGAGAGCAGCTGCGAGCACAGTGAGTGAGAGGAGGTGAGGTGAGCAGTCGCGGGAGCTGCGAGTGAAGAGCGGCCCTGTGAGCTTTTCTCCCCTCTTTTGGTGTCCGGCGGGTGCCATAAGGAGCACTACTCTACCCTTAGGCGCACGGTGCTCGGCAAATACCACCATTCCCATCACCATTTCCTGCCATACCTGCAGTGATTGAGCAAATTAGTGCTCAGTCAGCCCCGAGTGGCCACAGGACAATTGTTTGGCCCTGCTTTTCCTAATTGAATTGCTTTCCAAATTGAGTACGGCGTATCTCCAGCCTCCGTCTTTGGTTACTGACCCGTAACATTGAAATTTGCCAATCCCGCGCCAACTGCTAGACATCACCCGCTTAGTCGCTGTGGATACATTGCTCCCAGCTAAAGTGAGCGTGGAGAGCATGGAGAGCACGGAGAGAAGCCGCTAGTGAAACGCTAGTGAAAACGCGGCAACCGCCGCCCCTAAGTTGTGGCGACCACCGCCAGTGAAATGCGGCAACCGCCGCTGGAAAGACGCGGCAGCAGCCGCCCCTGAATCGCGGCAACTGCCGCCAGCTAGTGAAACGCTGTACACGATTTCCTTAAGCACTGTCGAGAGTCGGAGATTGCGCAGAAGGCGCTCTCCCCTCGAGGGGATTTTCCGGTACACAGACAGTATACAGACGCACTTCCCTACGGTGGCGTGGAGGTCCCCTTGCGGCATTGCATCTTCGCATTGCATCTTCGCATCTCTCCAGGTATTTCATTTACATTTCTTGAGAGTCGGAGACTGCGCGTAATGGCACTCTCCTCTCGAGAACTTTGCTACTATTTTTGTAACATTGAATGACTTGGTTTGGAACTTCTTGAAGCTGCCAGTGATCCATTAGTGATCCATTAGTTTTCCACAGCATCTTTCCATCTTTCCATCTTACCCCGCCTCCGCTGAGCTCAAGAGTAAACAAAGGTGCTGTTTGAAGTTGGGCTGATCAACAATTATTGATACTAGCGTCCCAGCTGGGACTGGCTTATTGTCTACCAAGTTCTGGCACTTTGGCTCCAGTGCTAACACTCCTCTAAAAATCTAAAATCAACTAGCACTTAGAGTACAGAGCACAGCCATGCTCACTCCTGCCCACTCGTGCGTGCGCACGTACCCGGGCTTTCGCGAGGAAAAATACCCTATATCCCATCTCACCATGAGATCAGGGAGACTTAGAACAGTCCTCTCACCCAAAGCAAGCATAAGAAAACCACTTCGCAGGAAAATGAGTGAAGAACTCACTCACTCATCCGACGAGGATACACCAGAGGACACTCCAGAGGCGCCAGACTCCACAGTCAGCGTCTTCACCACCAAAACGCCACTGAAGACCGCAGGCATTAGAAACACCAAGATCACAGACTTTTTAATTCCAGCCACACCATCCGCTCCTCCAGCGTCACATGAACTGAATTCAAAGACCGTTATCTGTACTAAAAGAATGTCTCAGTCGGCGACTTCATTAACCAAAGCCCGGCAGCTCCAGAATAATACGCAGAGCAACAATCCTCAAGAGACCAGACGCCATCCCTGGGAAAATCTATCTCCAAAAATATTCAAATAACATGACGAATCAACATACGGTGAATGCCCAAATAAATACAAGTGAGGAAGATTGCAAGACCAACTCTGACATTGCGCCAAGTGTTGAGCGCACCGAGGGTACAATGGAAACACCCAATGCACCAATCGCACCAGAGACACTGCGCTCTTTAAGTCTAGGCTCATACTTTGGACCGGTGGATTATGATCACGGGGCCAACACTCGATTAGCTCTGAGAATAGACAACAAGGATCTTCCGGGCATGGTCGTAACAGAAAATGATAACAAGGATAAGCCCATAGATGAAAGGAAGACAACCAACAGCCAAACTCAGCCAAAGGGTGGCTCGCCAGAAACAGAGGCACGAAAAAAGTATACCATCACGCCAAAAATCACTGCATGTCTAGACTCGCAGGAGGTATTCCTTTCCTCCGGCGCTTGTTTTACAACATCCAGCGAAATGATCAACAGAAAAACATCAAATCGCCCGTCCGGGCTTTTCCCTCTGCACTTTAACATTTCCTCATCAAGTAAAAAAGCTTCGCCAAAGTCCCTCGAGCAAAGGAACAGAATGGCTAATGAAACACCTATCCCAGATACAGGTCCGGGTGGAGACCGACGAGATCTACTAGACTCACGAGACCCACGAGCTTTAGGTTCAGCAAGGTACAAATTAAGGGACAAAGACCGGGGTAGTCCCCAAGAACAGAGATATCTAGCAGAAAATAGCTTACCAGCTCACGCACCATTGTGGCCGCCGTTTATAAACATCATGGAAACCATCTCTTCAGCACTACTCCAACACTCTGAAAAGTTGGAGTTACAGATAGATATTCTGCAAACCTTAGCTTCACACGTGGTGGGCATAGACAAAAAGATCCTTGAGTTAAATTCTTTCATTGAACGGGTACAGAAAGACCCGCATACAACGTACCACGAATGTCAGTGCTTTGAAACAATGAACCAGTTCAAAGTGTTACCGGCCATCTTAACAGACATTCTGGCAGAGGTACAAAACAAACCAAATGCTGCCCATAATTCCTCTGAAATTCCAGGTATAGGAACCTATCCCGAAAGCTCGTCAAGCTCAACCGGTAGCGCAATATCATATTCTGAGGACACAAGGGTAGACCAAACGGCTGACAGTCCAACACATCATCCCTCGATCACCCGGACAGAAATCACCGGAGCCATAACATACCCCCGCAAAGCTATTCTGGAGCCAGCCAACACAGGGAAAGAAGCTTCCCAAATAAACGGGAATCAATCCAACAGAGGCATGGACGAGCCGGAAAACCTGGGGAGGCAAGATCCGGGGATAACATCCAACAGGCCACAAAATCAGATCATCCCATTGACAAAGCGTGAACGCAAGAGACTGAGGAAATCCAGACACAATAATCACCAGGGAAAAAAAGATCCTATAAGAATCATCAACCCAAATACAACCACAGGAACAACATCGCAAGGGCCGAATCGCAAAGAGTTGCCAAAGGCGGACACGGCAGAACAAGTGGACTGCGGGCTCATATCCCCAACCATGTTTCCGCCCCTGGAAGTTAAACCAACAGTCAACATAAAGAGCCAAATCGTCCCAATTTTAACACAAGCCCAAACGGCCAGGCAACCGGCGGTCGGCCCTCCTGTGCAGAAGCCGCACGTACAACAGAAAAACATCTCACATTACTTTCCGAAAATGGTGACGGTACCAAAAGAAACTTTCCCCGCAATGGAGCAACAACAGAGACCCATCTCACAAGCTCTGACAGACCCAAGATCTCAGCAGGCTGTCTTTGAAATCGAGCCTGTAATTCAGGCGAATGTCCAAGGGCAGCCCGGCCAGACCATCAAAAGCAAACAATCATATCTGGCTCACAAATCATGAAGAGAAGCTAGAAGCACCCTATCCAGCGGGATCCATAACGCAAGAACTAATACCGCACTATAATTCAAGGGGGAAGCATGACATTCTCAACCGGAGTGCCATAATAAAACTCTCTAACTTGTTTGAGATGTTAAAACATGTGCAAAACACACCGGATGCAAGGATGGTGGAAGCATGAAAACCGACTCTGAAAGCCTGCTCGTGGAATATCAACGGTCTGGGGGGTAAAACCAACGATGTAGAATTAATGTCATTCCTAAAACAATTCGACATTATTCTACTACAAGAAACCTGGTTAATGTCTTCCCAGCATATAGACGGTTTTAAGGAAATCCAACTACATGCCAACAAAAAAGGCCTTTCGGGAAGGGCAGCCTGAGGTCTATCGATCTATTTGAACACCGGTATCCCTTGGACCTATGTTACCATCGACACAGGACAACAATGGATCCAGTGTATCAAAATTGAGTTGATGCAAGACCCCGGCAATGGACTGCAGAGAGCGCAAGACTCTTTGTCAATGATAATCTGTAATATATATTTACATCCAGACTCCAAGGAAAAAGTGGAGAAAATTCTGACCTTAAAAGCCCTCATTAAGGGCCAGATGTAGGAGAGCAAATACCGGTCGGTAACGGCCGAATTCGGCCGTTACCGACCGGTATTTGGGTTTTCAGATGTAGGGGCCATTATTTTACAGAATCGGTAAATTTACTGATTTGGTACATTTACCGATTCTGTAAAATACCGAATCGGTAATGTTACCAATTCGGTAAATCCAAATTTAGGTGACACTCCTGAGAGTGTATCAATGGGGGCGTAGGAACATCCCACGCTGAATCTTGAGGAGCGCCAATGGGCCTTGGCCTCTAGATTGTCAAACGTTACTGCAGTTTAAAGTTGAATATATCTTTATTCCAATTATATCGTCATTGTAGTATATTTGAACATCATATAATCAATTGTAGATTAGTCATTGGAATCGACATTTGCGTTACAATCCTTTGAAATTCCCGTAGTTAATCCCAATGCATTTCGGGACATGGAGTCCCTTCATCAGGGGATCTAATGAGGAGATAAACATCGTATTAGGGCGGACACAAGGATAGGGCTCATCTAACACCCGTGGGATTAAAGAAATAAGAAAGTGAGTATGTCGCGTGAACCAAATCCAGTTACTTGTTATATGGTCCATTCAAAGTCAGGGTGATGTTAACATGCAGGTGGTTTAAGAACATAAAAAACATAAAAAACATAGGCTACAAAAATCTAAAGTCGGGTGAAACGAAATAAAGTTGAAGTCTAACGGAAATCTCTGTGGAAAGCTCCAGTGATCGTGAAGGTAGACACACAGTTACAAACCAGGATGGAAACCGGGTGCACGAACCCACCCAAAATCGGAACCAATATGGTGAATAAACAAGGGTGCTCAAGGCGCAACGAATTCTGACGGACCCAAAAGTCCGGTGTAAAGTGCCTGCTGGGACTCACCAAAGGGTCGAGCGTGTAGTTAGTAATCTGGCGTTTCCGCGTTCTGTGAAACTAATGGCGTGTTGTGACGGTTAATAAAGTAAAAAACGGACTAGCGAAATATAAACGGGCATGCTAAACAAAAACATAGAAAACGGACTTGGGTAGAAGTATAACGAGTGAAAAAGTGGCGGATTAGAAAACGGACCATTGGAAAAGGCTGGGACGCTTAACATAAACAGGGGACTGCGTATGAAACCACTATCGAGGAAATTGACAAATAAACATGATTAAATCTTGAATCAATGATATTAAATGATGTGGTTCAAACATTATGAAATGATATATGTGAAAAAAACAGAAAATATGCGGGGTAAAGAAAGAAAGCAAGATATAAAGATGGATACGGAAAGTAGGAGGAAAAGAATAAGTAAAGATGAGCTAGATAATATAAGAAAGGACAGTATTTATAAGAAACAACTAAATTCTGTACGATCATTAAGACCAAACGGTTGACAGGAATCCAAAATTTTCATCCAAATTAATTCTCGTTGTAGAAGTCTCTTATGATTGTCAACTCCCGGTCTCATGGGGACAACCTCCAGTGCCAGGAACCTCAGCTGACTGATGTTGTGTGAGGCAGATATGAAATGGGCGGCCAGCGGGGATTTAATATTTTGAGTTCTGATGGTGCTTTTATGTTCCGTTAGACGGGTCTTTAATTTCCTCTCAGTTTTTCCAACATATGGTAACCCACATGGGCATTTCAGTAAATACACTAGGTTCATGGAGTCACATGTAGCATTAGTTTTAAGGTGTATGACTTTGCCCGTACGTGGATGGTTGATGAAGTTGCCACTGATTATATTGTGACAGTGACCACAGTTGTGGCATGGTTTCGTTCCAGCAAAGATTTCAACTCTGTGAGGTGGACTGTATTCTAACATGTTCTTTAAGTTCTTTGCTCTTTGATAGGCAAACAAGGGGGTACTGTTGAAGATTCCCTGGAAGTCAGGCTCTAGTTGTACCATAGACCAATTATGTAGAAGAATTTTCTTGATGTTGGGGCTGTTCGACGAATATTTTGACACAAATACCGGTCTCTCAAGTTTTTTTTGACGTGTGCACTGGGACAATAATTCGTCTCTAGTTTTTGTCTTTATGCGTTCTTGAGCAGCTGATAAAATCGTGTCTGGGTATTTCCTGTCTCTGTATTTATGTAAGATGTTAGTTTCTGATTTTTGGTAATCTTGAGTATCAGAACAAATTCTTTTAGCCCGTAGCAATTGGGAATATGGTAAGTGTCTCTTCAAGGAAGATGGGTGACAGCTGGTGTACAGTAAGGCATTGTTGCGATCCGTTTCTTTAATGTATAGACTGGTTTTTAGTCTACCATTGTTGATGGAGACCTGAATGTCTAAAAAGGGCAAGCTGTTAGAATCAATGTTGTGAGTGAATCGTATATGATCGTCTACCTGGTTTAGGTAGGTCAAAAATTCACTTATCTCTCCTGGAGTCCCAGACCAAATTAGGAAAATGTCATCTATGTATCTCCAGTAAGTTTGGATTTTGTTGCGCCATTGAGGAATTTCAAGAATGTTGTCGATTTCTAACCGATGCATAAACAGATTAGCGTAGCTCGGCGCTGCGCAATTTCCCATGGCGGTTCCAACTCTTTGGAGAAAGAAATCGTTGTTCCAAGCAAAGTAGCTGTGATACAGCATAAAGTGCATCAGTTCCAAGATCAGTACTTTTAGGTCATCATCAATTGGGTGATGTAGTAGGAAAGATTCCAGGGCATCTATGCCTCTTTTGTGGGGTATAGATGTGTATAATGCACATACATCGATTGTGACTAAAGTGTATTCGATGTTAGGAAGCAGAGTCACTTGGTTCATTTTATTCAAGAAGTCCGTGGAATCACGTATGTAGGTGGACATGTCTTTTACAAGTGGTTGCAGGTACATGTCAACAAATTTCCCAATAGGTTCATGAATCGAAATTTTGGTCGAGACAATCGGTCTAAAAGGTGGTTGTTGTAGACACTTATGTATTTTGGGCAGCATGTGAATGCTGGGGCATTTAGGATGCGGTTGAATCAAATATTTTAGATCTTTTTGGGAAAGCGTTCCCATGATTAGAGCCTTGTCAAGGATGGTTTTCAGAATTTTTGAAAATGCTTGTGTGGGATCTGACAATAGTTTCATGTAAAGTTGTTCATCATTTACATGGGCAGTAACACTGAGATGATAGTAATCTTGGTCTAATATTACTAATGCTCCCCCTTTGTCGGCTCTGCAGCAGATGATGTTCCGATTGTTAGTGATTTCTCGTAGAGCCCTGTAATCTTTGGTACCAAAATTCTTTACCTTGGATGGAGTTTTTTTGTGATGGTCTCGTAGTGCCTTAAGGGTTATTGTCTCATATGAATCCAGTATTTTATGGCTAACTGGGGCCATAAACTGGCTCTTGACTTTCAGTTCTTTACATGCGTGTTGAATGTTGGGACCCGTTGGAGGGTTCACATTAGTGAAGTAATGACGTAATCGGAGATTTCGCATGAATTTGTAAAAACTGATTTCCGTCTCCAATTCGTTAGAATGGTATATGGGGACAAAAGAGGTCCCTTTCTGTAAGACTTTCATCTGATTTAATGATAGTTGGGTTCGAGATATGTTTATGACAAGTTGGTTTTGCTCCTGGTTGCCTGAGCTATCGACGTGGTTGTTGGCTCTTGGGCGGGTTCTGCTCCGCCTGAGTCTTCGTGGGTAACTGGGCCTTTCTCCAAAAAATGCACACCAGAAGTAGTTGGAATGGATTTAGAACTACTTGCTTCTGTATGAACCACGGCATGTGATCTAGTAGTGTCTGTTTGTGGGGTTGTTCTGGGAGGTTTGTGTTGTGGTGGACCTCGTCTTTGATAGGAGGACCCCTCAGAAGAAGTTTCATCGGAGGATTGATTAGTGGAAGATCTTTGTTGTCTGCGTTGGGCATAGACCTCTGCCCAACTATAAACTTCCCCCAACTTGTAGTCCATAGTGTCTCTTTTATATTTTCTTATTTTCCTGTCGTTGATCTCTTTTGTGTATTTGTCTAATTGGGAATTAATGTCTTGTAAAGCTTTGTCCAATTCTTCCTTGTTCATGTTTTTATCAAGATTGTTGTGAATTTGATCTATTTCTTTCTCTAGGTCAATGATGACTTTGGAGAGTTCTTCTACAATTAGAAGAATTAGGTCGAGGGAACAACGATTTAGAATAGCGTACCATCTTTCCGAGAACTTCGGGTTGTTCCTGCAGAGAGTCGGTTTAAGTGCAATGCGTAACCCTCTCGGGATACGCTGATCTTTGTGGTATCTCACTAGTGTTCCAGCGTGTAAACGCTGGTTGATGATTCTTTTTGACATGTACAGTAGTTGTCTCAGCATACTTGGGTTGGAGAAAGTACTGGAAGATGTGGGGTCCACCTCCTTTACGAGTGAATATATCCTTTTAGTTTCATCAATATCGAATCCAAAGGTATCTGCACGATTTGCTGTGAGGTTAGAAATTTCTTCGTACGACATTTTCGAAAAACGGGTGCTCACACTGGGTAGCCAGAAATTGTGTACAAAACAGAGTGGTGGTGTGGCACACCAAAGGGTTTGATATGTAATCCAATGGTACTACGCGATGAGCTTTTTCTTCGCTTTTTTGGGCGCCTCAGGAATGTATCTCTCCCGGCTAGTGAGAGAACAGATTGGAGACAATATCAATGGGGGCGTAGGAACATCCCACGCTGAATCTTGAGGAGCGCCAATGGGCCTTGGCCTCTAGATTGTCAAACGTTACTGCAGTTTAAAGTTGAATATATCTTTATTCCCATTATATCGTCATTGTAGTATATTTGAACATCATATAATCAATTGTAGATTAGTCATTGGAATCGACATTTGCGTTACAATCCTTTGAAATTCCCGTAGTTAATCCCAATGCATTTCGGGACATGGAGTCCCTTCATCAGGGGATCTAATGAGGAGATAAACATCGTATTAGGGCGGACACAAGGATAGGGCTCATCTAACACCCGTGGGATTAAAGAAATAAGAAAGTGAGTATGTCGCGTGAACCAAATCCAGTTACTTGTTATATGGTCCATTCAAAGTCAGGGTGATGTTAACATGCAGGTGGTTTAAGAACATAAAAAACATAAAAAACATAGGCTACAAAAATCTAAAGTCGGGTGAAACGAAATAAAGTTGAAGTCTAACGGAAATCTCTGTGGAAAGCTCCAGTGATCGTGAAGGTAGACACACAGTTACAAACCAGGATGGAAACCGGGTGCACGAACCCACCCAAAATCGGAACCAATATGGTGAATAAACAAGGGTGCTCAAGGCGCAACGAATTCTGACGGACCCAAAAGTCCGGTGTAAAGTGCCTGCTGGGACTCACCAAAGGGTCGAGCGTGTAGTTAGTAATCTGGCGTTTCCGCGTTCTGTGAAACTAATGGCGTGTTGTGACGGTTAATAAAGTAAAAAACGGACTAGCGAAATATAAACGGGCATGCTAAACAAAAACATAGAAAACGGACTTGGGTAGAAGTATAACTAAAAACCAGTCTATACATTAAAGAAACGGATCGCAACAATGCCTTACTGTACACCAGCTGTCACCCATCTTCCTTGAAGAGACACTTACCATATTCCCAATTGCTACGGGCTAAAAGAATTTGTTCTGATACTCAAGATTACCAAAAATCAGAAACTAACATCTTACATAAATACAGAGACAGGAAATACCCAGACACGATTTTATCAGCTGCTCAAGAACGCATAAAGACAAAAACTAGAGACGAATTATTGTCCCAGTGCACACGTCAAAAAAAACTTGAGAGACCGGTATTTGTGTCAAAATATTCGTCGAACAGCCCCAACATCAAGAAAATTCTTCTACATAATTGGTCTATGGTACAACTAGAGCCTGACTTCCAGGGAATCTTCAACAGTACCCCCTTGTTTGCCTATCAAAGAGCAAAGAACTTAAAGAACATGTTAGAATACAGTCCACCTCACAGAGTTGAAATCTTTGCTGGAACGAAACCATGCCACAACTGTGGTCACTGTCACAATATAATCAGTGGCAACTTCATCAACCATCCACGTACGGGCAAAGTCATACACCTTAAAACTAATGCTACATGTGACTCCATGAACCTAGTGTATTTACTGAAATGCCCATGTGGGTTACCATATGTTGGAAAAACTGAGAGGAAATTAAAGACCCGTCTAACGGAACATAAAAGCACCATCAGAACTCAAAATATTAAATCCCCGCTGGCCGCCCATTTCATATCTGCCTCACACAACATCAGTCAGCTGAGGTTCCTGGCACTGGAGGTTGTCCCCATGAGACCGGAAGTTGACAATCATAAGAGACTTCTACAACGAGAATTAATTTGGATGAAAATTTTGGATTCCTGTCAACCGTTTGGTCTTAATGATCGTACAGAATTTAGTTGTTTCTTATAAATACCGTCCTTTCTTATATTATCTAGCTCATCTTTACTTATTCTTTTCCTCCTACTTTCCGTATCCATCTTTATATCTTGCTTTCTTTCTTTACCCCGCATATTTTCTGTTTTTTTCACATATATCATTTCATAATGTTTGAACCACATCATTTAATATCATTGATTCAAGATTTAATCATGTTTATTTGTCAATTTCCTCGATAGTGGTTTCATACGCAGTCCCCTGTTTATGTTAAGCGTCCCAGCCTTTTCCAATGGTCCGTTTTCTAATCCGCCACTTTTTCACTCGTTATACTTCTACCCAAGTCCGTTTTCTATGTTTTTGTTTAGCATGCCCGTTTATATTTCGCTAGTCCGTTTTTTACTTTATTAACCGTCACAACACGCCATTAGTTTCACAGAACGCGGAAACGCCAGATTACTAACTACACGCTCGACCCTTTGGTGAGTCCCAGCAGGCACTTTACACCGGACTTTTGGGTCCGTCAGAATTCGTTGCGCCTTGAGCACCCTTGTTTATTCACCATATTGGTTCCGATTTTGGGTGGGTTCGTGCACCCGGTTTCCATCCTGGTTTGTAACTGTGTGTCTACCTTCACGATCACTGGAGCTTTCCACAGAGATTTCCGTTAGACTTCAACTTTATTTCGTTTCACCCGACTTTAGATTTTTGTAGCCTATGTTTTTTATGTTTTTTATGTTCTTAAACCACCTGCATGTTAACATCACCCTGACTTTGAATGGACCATATAACAAGTAACTGGATTTGGTTCACGCGACATACTCACTTTCTTATTTCTTTAATCCCACGGGTGTTAGATGAGCCCTATCCTTGTGTCCGCCCTAATACGATGTTTATCTCCTCATTAGATCCCCTGATGAAGGGACTCCATGTCCCGAAATGCATTGGGATTAACTACGGGAATTTCAAAGGATTGTAACGCAAATGTCGATTCCAATGACTAATCTACAATTGATTATATGATGTTCAAATATACTACAATGACGATATAATTGGAATAAAGATATATTCAACTTTAAACTGCAGTAACGTTTGACAATCTAGAGGCCAAGGCCCATTGGCGCTCCTCAAGATTCAGCGTGGGATGTTCCTACGCCCCCATTGATATTGTCTCCAATCTGTTCTCTCACTAGCCGGGAGAGATACATTCCTGAGGCGCCCAAAAAAGCGAAGAAAAAGCTCATCGCGTAGTACCATTGGATTACATATCAAACCCTTTGGTGTGCCACACCACCACTCTGTTTTGTACTCCTGAGAGTGTCACAGGCCCTTAAGAGTCGGTATTTTACCACACAATTCTATTGTGTGGTAAAATACCGAATCCAGGTATGCATGCACATCTGTGCATGCACACTGTGCAATGTGACACACAGACATGCCCTTGGGGCATGTATGTGTGCCACATGTCACACATGCCTTTACTTCGGGTGCTAGAGGGTGTCAAAGTGACACCCGCTGCACCCTTGCAACATTCGTACCGATTCGGTATTACCTGTTGATTCCCATGGGCTTCACAGCCCATAGGAATCAATAGGAAATACCGAATCGGTATTTACCGAATCGGTAAATACCGAATGTTACCGATTCGGTATTTCTATATTTCTAATTTAAAAATTAGCTACATCGCCCTCCTTCATATTTACCTATTCATAAATACTGAATCGGTAAAAGTCGGTATTTATGAGTCGGTAAATGTCCCTCACCTACATCTGGCCCTAAATCAATGAAATCCATCTACCCACAGGCGGGGCTAGTTGTGTCGGGTGACCTAAATATGTTCTTGCTTCAAAAGGACCACGCACAGACAATGTACCAAAATAAACGGAACGGCCAACCTATCCCGAGGATTATAACAAATCAGGAAAAAAAGGATAAGATCGGTCAACAGTGTGCTCTAATGTTTGCTGAGGTCGGAATGATCGCTTTGAACTGCCGTTTTCCACAAGGTCAACCAGCATCCACAACCAGGATAGCCAAACTGGCCAAATCAGTGCTTGACTACACCATTGTGGATCTAGAGGTCTTACAAACCATCACCACTTACAAAATAATCCACAAATTGGAGAGTGATCACAGTTTGCAAGCTTTCGAATTTAGTATCCAACATACAAGGGCCCCAACTTGCAAAACCCTAACTGAATCTCCAAGTCTCTATAACCTCAAGAGACTAGTATGGAACGGAAATAACATCAAAGAGATAATGACGTATCTGAAAAATGTCCATACAGAAGTGATGGGTGAAGATTCATCCACCT
The DNA here is from genome assembly GCF_964261635.1 of Lissotriton helveticus. Classification (NCBI taxonomy): domain Eukaryota; kingdom Metazoa; phylum Chordata; class Amphibia; order Caudata; family Salamandridae; genus Lissotriton; species Lissotriton helveticus. Next base: position 1,960,363,909 of record NC_136063.1, on the reverse strand, counting down.
ACCAGGAAAATTGGGAAAGATTGACTATAAGACTAACTGAGAGATTTGGCCATCGAACCTATAGTAATAAAAGGAAAACATGTAAAGCACCTGAAGCGTTTTCAGGCTCCATAGCGAGCAAGAAAAGGATCCTAAATCAAGAAATCAGAAAGCTACAAGCAATAGCCGAGATAAATGGAGAAGACACGGCCAGACAAATCTACAAACTAAGGCAAAAATACAAAAAAGACGTTTGGTCGGAAAAATCCAAACACCAAACAGACATCTGGCAATCACTACTAGCTTCCAGCAAATCAAATAACAACAAGAACTTTTGGGCAGAAATAAACAAAATTGCAAATAGAGCGGCCCAGGTTTTCAATGCAAACATACTTGAGAAAGAGTGGATTCAGCATTTAGAGAAATCACAAAGCAACAACACTCCAGCACGGAGGCCACACCAGCAGTCCACTCATCAAAATAAAAAGCAAGAAGATGACCCACAATTTGATGAAAACTGGATAACGCCATCCCAAGTAGCTATGGTACTTAAAAACTTGAGGTCCAAAGGTGCACCAGGCCCAAACGGTTTACCGAATGGACTTTTCAAACAAGATCAATATTTTTGGGCAGAATATCTTACCCCACTATACAACAATGTATTCCAGACCGGAAGTATTCCCCAGTCATGGAGAGGCAGCATTTTGCATCCCATCTTCAAGGCAGGTATAAGGTCTGATCCAGCAAATTACCGCCTCATTGCGCTTATAGATGTCAAGGCCAAAATGTATGCTTCGAACCTTCTGAGGGCCTTGGAAGACTGGGTTAGCGCAAATACGATTCTGCCGATCACGCAGACGAGTTTTAGGCCGGGAACCAATACCTCATGCAACCTGCTGGCGCTAAACCTCTTGGTGGAAAAAGCAAGGGAAAAGTCAACCAAGCTGTATACGTGTTTTGTAGACCTCAAAGCGGCGTTCGACACAGTTTCGAGGGAGGCACTATGGCAAAAGATGGCCAATTGGGGAATACCATCAAAGCTGTTGCAGGCCATCATAAACCTATATTCATCTACATGGGTTAGAATAAAACTATGCAATGTCGATAAAACAACAGAAAAAATCCCCACCCATGTAGGCCTCAAGCAGGGCTGTGTATTGGCACCAACTCTTTTTTAGCATCTTCACCGCGGACTTGGACAAGTGCATCGCGGAGGCACAAAGTGATCCACCGAAGCTAGCCCACCACAAAATTAGGAGCATACAGTACGCAGATGACATCGTACTTTGTAGTCAGACCCCGTTGGGCCTACAACGTTCCATCTCGAAGCTCCATGAGTACATCGTTGCACAAGGCTTACAAATTAACTGCAAAAAAACGAAGATCGTCTGTTTCGCCTCACGGGCAGGGAGGAAATCCTTCAAATGGCACATCGCAGGCAACATAATAGAGCAGGCCCCCTCCTATAAATACTTGGGAGTAGTAGTCAACGCCAGGTGGAGTCTGAAAGAGCATCAATCATATAGAAAGGCTCAGGCAAACAAACTACGGTTCGCTCTAAATTTATTAAAAACAAAATTGAAATGCCCATCTAATTCACACCTGTTGAAGGTAATCGCGGCGAAGTTCTTACCATCTATTACATACGGGTCAGAATTGTATAAAAAGGAACAGACGCAAATTTCTTGAACACACAACAATCAGAGTTGGTCAAATACATCTTTCGGATCCCGAGTTTCGTATCCCAAGCGCAGATTTGCTCGGAATTTGGTCTATCAAATCAGCACCAAGTCAGACAAGCGGCCGCACTAAAAACAGGTCGGAAAGTAAGGGCAGCACAAGAGGACACGCTCATGGGCCTCTGTTGGACTGAGATGAACAACCAGACAAAGGCGAAAATTCCTGGAAAACAGTATTGGAGGGTGCATTGTCTATCCTCAAAATGCAAAAGGCATGGAATTCCAACCAAATGTTTGCGGCTTTCAAAAAAGCAACCAATGGGACTGCAAAGCAAAGATCTTGGATAATAGATGAGGCCGCATTAGCGAAGAAAAAACATGGTTGGATGGTGCTGGCCCCGTATGAGAAAATGGAGCCTCAACCTTACTTAGTCAACCATATAACTCCAGCCACCCAAAAAACACTACTAAGATTACGGCTGGGATCCTTCATTTTAAAAGACCAGACACCCGCATGGAAACAAAAATGGCTGACTTCTGCCTGTAGATTATGTGGCCAAATGGAAGAATCACTGATGCATATATTGTGTATTTGTCCGTCTTTGAGGACTTTGAGATGTAATTATCTACACCAACCCAAAATTAACAGTGAGTCCAAAAATAGACAATGTACCCAAATATACAAAAACAACAGGGAGTAGTTTTAATATAAACAAGTTCCCATCAGTCCACCACCGAGACCGCCCTTCATCATCTGGGATCTCTTGTGCATATATTTAACACATTAAGGGGTAAAAAACCTGTGCTGGCAAATGGATATGCCATGCGCAGGAAAAACCACAGTGTTAATACAGATGTGAAAAGGATGGCGTGTTTTCTAGGGGAACTGAATAGCAGTGCTTGGAAAAAAGTGTGTTTGTGAAAAGAAAGAGAAAGGGCTCTAAAATTAGGTCGTGATCGGGAAAACAATTTTAATATACACCCTCACACTCCTAAATCAATAAAAACAGTGCAAAATTAGTGGTATAACAAATGACCACTAAAAAAAGATGTAAGGTCGACATGTTTCTGCAGTCAAACAGAGTCTAGAGACTCCCGCTGCTTCCTCAGGACCATTAGTGCTACTGCTAGATTAAAATAACATGAACCATATCACCTGAAAGTGTATGTGTAATCATCTTCTCATCCTAGGAGAGAAAAGTATGTATATGAGGGTACAGTGTCAAGGGTACAAGTAAAAGAAATAACATGCACAGTGTGCCATCGTTATAATGTGCTAGTCATAAACAATTATTGACCAACAATCAGAACCGTCAAAAACGGTCACAGATCACCCCTACAATAGGTTTGTAGATTTAAATTCACTCACCCACGTGATGGGAAGGAACAGCCCCACCTCACCTGGCACAAGCTCAGGTAGTGGATGCACCGCACTATGAAAAAAACAAAAATTTAAAAGATGTATCTACATCTGTATACACTCCTAGTCTAACTAGTCTGAACATGCGCCACACAAAGCGTCACAGCCCTGCCCATGCCAGGAAACACCCCCTGGTCGCGTTTATAGCTTTTTGTCAGTTGTTAATCGTTGTTATAAGTCGATAGGCTCAGAAGCCCAAAACACTGCCAAACAACCCTGCCCCTGATAGGAAACAACACTTGGCCGCGTTTGTAGCTTTTTTCCGTTGTTACTCGTAATTATGAGTCGATAGGCTCAGAAGCCAAAAATACTTCCAAACCACGCATCACCCAGACACACGCTGACTCACCTCTCCGTCGGTGCACCGGTCGTCCCTCTAAGCTCTCTCGTAGGGAGGAACCTACGCGGTGCACCGGCGAGGTTTAAATGCCACTCTCTCTTCCGCATTGGCGCCGGGAGTATCCTGACGCGTATAGCGCGTGATGACGTCAGACGCGCTATTGTTGAGAAGCGCGCTATTGGTAATGGGAAATGTAGTTCCCGGAGGACGTTATCTCCTGCGTTGACAGTTCGAATCCTCATTAGGGGACATGAACAAATCGGAGATAGGATAAAGATAAATTATCATCTTTATTCGTTTTATCACCACAATAAATAATGCTATTATACACAAATCAAGGGAACCAGTGAAGAGTAACAAATAAACAATAATCCTGGTCAGTAGCTCCGTTAATGGGAAACAGTTGGACTGATAGTCACAATAGTCTACTTAACCTCACTCTGGCGGTTATGAGACCGTATATGGCAGAATCATTATATATGTCAAAACCAGGTGTGTGCTGGACTTAATTACATCATGTTTCAAGTAAGCCATGACTTTTACACGGTGACAATTAGGCCACATTATTACATTTCGTGTAGTATCATTGACACATGTAAGTACAGCTAGGCCTGCAATTAGAGGGACATCCAGGGAATTTCATCATTCAACCCATATTTGTCGCTCCGAAGACGGTAGACCCATTTTTGTTCACATTTGAACAAGAATTTAGTGGTGTCAGGAATCCATGGTTGATCTAATACCGTCCACAGGATGTCAGTGGGTTGATGACCCACCTGCAGAAATGATTCGTCAATTTGGTGGCCTGTTTGCAGCAACGAATCGAGCTTTTATGTTCAGAAATTCTGAGCCTAATTTTACGGGTGGTCATCCCCACATAGTTCAGTTTGCAAGGACATGTTATCAAATAAATCAGGTTCGAACTATTGCAATTAGTGAACCGTCTCAATTGCCATGGTCTGTCGGTGCCTATATCTATGGTAAGTGTTTTGCTCGTTTGGGGACAAGCCGCACAGTTACCACAGGGATGGTGTCCGGTAACTGCGGGCAAGTCCCATAGAGTACCGACAGCCCTTGGAATCGTGGTTTTTGGTCTGGTATGAACCAGCTTGTCACGCAAATTCTGGCCTCTCCTAAAGGCAAACAATGGAAGAGGTATGGAATCAGTGCCTGTCCTGAGAATTTTCCAATGTTTCCTAACAATTTTTGAACTTTGTTAGACAATGTACTATATGTGTTTACACAGGTAATTCTCTCTTGTTGGTTTCTAGGGGGTGCTGGTTCTAGTAATTATCTACACCACATATTCCGTCTCTTTCAAATGAGATCATGCCGCCCGGCCGTCATGCTAGCACTGAACAGCCACCAGCTGCAGACAGCTTGCAGGGCTGCCAGATTTTGTCAAAATATTTAACAACAAGGGATGGTGATGGACAGAGTTTCTGAATTAAGCAGAATACACTCACCCAGTCAAGAGATCAGGGCTAAATCCAACACCATTTTTTAGCTCACTGCACCATCCCAGTTCAGAACCTGGCTATATGCAAATTAGTCTGTTCCTGTCCCAGTGCATGATGGGAACAGGGCAAACCAAACTACCAAGCCAATTCTTACACTGGGAAGGAAACAAGCTTCCGGGGACCGGTTTCTGGCATTTCAGCCGTCGTCGGCCCGGCTTGCTTGAATCCTGATGGTGCAATGAGCAAGGGACTCACATCTGAGTATACCCTTCCACTCTTAGGGTGGCGGTAGCTTGTATCCTTTCTGGTGAAGAATTGGCTTGGTAGTTTGGTCTGCCCTGTTCCCATGATGCACTGGGCCAGGGACAGACTAATTTGCATATAGCCAGGTTCTGAGCTGGGATGGGGCAGTGAGCTAAATAACGGTGATGGATCAAGCCCTGATCTTTGGACTGGGTAAGAGTGGTCTGCTTAATTCAGACACTCTGTTCATCACCACCCCCCTTTCTGAATAGATTTTGTCAAAAGGCATCGCAGGTAATCCTGAACACTGAGAAAAAGGAGAGATAAAGGCACAAAACCGAAGTGTGAAGTGCTATGAACAGAGACATTGTAATTTCATCCAGAATAATATTACATACATGGATATTACAGAAATTTTTATTTTAACCATTCTGTCATCTCTAAATTATTTGTTTATGCAACAAAATTGTAAAGGTTTTAATTAACTACAAACAATAAACTTACTTATCCTTTTCCCAATAGATGCAGCCAGGATATATCACAAAATAAGCACAGATTAATTAGTTGATCCTCCACCGATATTTAGTTATTTTGTGTTTTATATCTTCCCTCTTTTTTTTTCACCCTTATTCACCCTTATTCATATTTCCTATATTCGGGCTTTTCACACCATCACAATGCAGAGGCAAGAACCCAAAAATAGTTACATCCCATAATACTTATCAGGAAGCAAAGGGAAAGCAGAACTGGCCCTATACTAAGTCCAGCAGATCTATCCCCTCATCTGGAGTAAAAGGGTATCAACATCCTCTGGCAGGCTGAAGTTGTGCATTTTATTGTTCCAATCAATCAATCAATCAATCAATCATGCCATTTGTATAGCGCACTACTCACCCGGGAGGGTCTCACGGCACTTGGGGGGAGGGGTATGCTACTGCTCGAACAGCCAGGTCTTGAGTTGTTTCCTGAAGGCGAGATGGTCCTGGGTCAGCCGAAGGTGGATGGGGAGGGAGTTCCAAGTCTTGGCAGCCAGGTAAGAGAAGGATCTTCCTCCGGCGGTGGCTCTTCGGATGCGTGGTACGGCTGCGAGGGCGTGGCTGGTGGACCGTAGCTGGTGGGTGGGCGTGTAGAAGGTCAGGCGGTTGTTGAGGTACTTGGGGCCCAGGTCGTGGAGAGACTTGTGTGCGTGGGTGAGGAGCCGGAACGTGATCCTCTTGTCGACGGGGACCAGTGCAGGTTCCTCAGGTGGCTGGAGATGTGGCTGCGTCGGGAGACATCCAGGATAAGTCGGGCGGAGGCGTTCTGGATGCGCTGGAGTCTTTTCTGTAGCTTGGCTGTGGTTCCGGCGTAGAGGGCGTTTCCGTAGTCCAGTCGGCTGGTGACGAGTGCCTGGGTGACAGTCTTCCTGGTCTCGGTCGGGATCCAGCGGAAGATCTTGCGAAGCATACGCAGGGTGTTGAAGCACGATGAGGAGACGGCGTTGACTTGTCTGGTCATCGAGAGGGAGGGGTCCAGGATGAAGCCCAGGTTGCGTGCGTGGTCGGTTGGCTTGGGTGCGGTGCCCAGGGCTGGGGGCCACCAGGAGTCGTCCCAGGCGGAGGGCGAAGATCCCAGGATGAGGACTTCCGTCTTGTCCGAGTTCAGTTTCAGGCGGCTGTCCTTCATCCACTCAGCGACGTCTTTCATCCCTTCGTGTAGGCAGGTTCTGGCGGTGTCGGGGTCTCTGGTGAGGGAGAGGATCAGCTGGGTTTCGTTGGCGTAAGAGATGATGTTGAGGTTGTGCTGGCGTGCGATGGCTGCGAGAGGTTTCATGTAGATGTTGAAGAGGGTGGGGCTGAGTGAAGATCCTTGCGGGACGCCGCAGATGACTTCGGTGGCCTCGGAGCGAAACGGGGGAGGCGGACTCTTTGTGTTCTTCCGGCGAGGAACGAGATGATCCACTCCAGTGCCTTCTCTTGGATACCGATGTTGCTGAGGCGCTGGACTAGGGTGCGGTGGCAGACCGTGTCGAACGCAGCAGAGAGGTCCAGGAGGATGAGGGCCACTGTTACCTCCTTGTCGAGCAGGGTCCGGATGTCGTCGGTGGCTGCGATGAGGGCGGTCTCGGTGCTGTGGTTGGCTCTGAAGCCGGACTGCGAGGGGTCGAGGGATCCGTTCGTCTCGAGGAAGGCGGTCAGCTGTCTGTTGACGATCTTCTCGATGACTTTAGCAGGAAAAGGGAGGAGCGAGATGGGGCGGAAGTTTTTGAGATCGGTGGGGTCCGCTGTAGGTTTCTTCAGGAGGGCGCTGATCTCGGCGTGCTTCCAGCTCTCCGGGAAGGTGGCGGTGTTGAAGGAGGCGTTGATGATGTTTCGGAGTTGGGGTGCGATGGTGGAGTCGGCCTTGTTGAAGACGTGGTGTGGGCAGGGGTCGGTCGGTGATCCGGAGTGGATGATGTTCATCGTGCGGGCTGTGTCTTCGGTGGTCACCGTGGTCCAGGTGCGAAGGGTAGCGGTGGGGGGCATTGGTTCGACGGTTGGGTGCGTGGGTGGGGCGCCGAAGCTGTTGTGGATGTCGGCGATCTTGCGGTGGAAGAACGAGGCGAGGGAGTCGCAGAGGTCTTGTGACGGAGTGATGTCGTTGGTGCCGGTGCTGGGGTTGGAGAACTCCTTGACGATAGTGAAGAGCTCTTTGCTGTCGTGGGCGTTGTTGTCCAGTCGTTCCTTCAGGAATTTCTTCTTGGTGGTGCGGATGAGCTGGTGGTGCTTGCGGGTAGCGTGTTTGAGGGCGGTCATGTTGTCGGTGGTCCGGTCGAGGAGCCAGGCTTTCTCGAGGGTGCAGCAGGTCTTCTTGGAGTCCATGAGGTCGTCGGTGAACCAGGATGCCTTCTTGCTTCTGGGTCTGCTAGGAGGGTTCTTTAGTGGCGCGAGGTCGTTGGCGCAGGCGGTCAGCCACTGTGAAGTTGCGGGCTGCTTCGTTGGGGTCCGTTGTGTTGGCGGGTGGGCTCTGGCTGAGGGAGGTGGTGAGCTGGTCTGCGGTGATCTTGCTCCAATTCCTGTGAGGTACCTGTTGCGGGTGGTGGTGGGTCGTGGATCTTTTGAAGCTGAAGTGGACGCAGCTGTGGTCGGTCCAGTGGAGTCCGGTGGCGTGGTTGAAGGTGATGTACTTGCTGGAAGAGAAGACGGGATCAAGCGTGTGGCCGGCGTAGTGGGTGGGGGTGTTGACCAGTTGCTTGAGTCCGAGGTTGGCGAGGTTTTCCAGCAGGGCGGTGGTGTTGCGGTCCTTGTTGTTCGCCAGGTGGAAGTTGAGGTCCCCGAGGAGGATGTAGTCAGTGGAGGGGAGGGCGTGCGGGCTGATGAAGTCTGTGATGTCTTCGCTGAATTGTGTGCGTGGTCCCGGAGGTCTGTAGACGAGGGTGCCTCTGAGGGTCGTCTTAGGGTCGGTGTGAATCTGGAAGTGGAGATGTTCGGCTGCGACGAAGGAGTCGTTGGCGTCGGTCGTGATGCGGATGGTGTTCCTGTGGACGATGGCGATGCCACCTCCGGTCTGGTTAATGCGGTCCCTCCTGATGATCTTGTACCCGTCCGGGATGGCGATGGCGATGTCGGGTGCAGAGGAGGCGTTCATCCAGGTTTCCGTGAGGAAGGCGACGTCCGGTCATGTAGCGTAGAGGAGGTTCCAGAGTTCCACGGCGTGTCTGTGGACGGAGCGGGTGTTGAGCAGGATGCACTTGAGGTGGTTGCTGCTGGTGTTTGTCTTGGCGGGTGCGGGGCAGGTTCGGAGGCAGGTGAACTTGCAGGTGCAGCAGGTGAAGGGTCCGTGGGTGCGTCTCGGGGTGGCTCGGCAGCAGGCGTGGGTCCGGCCGGCATTGAGTGCGTTGAGAGTGGCGGCGGCGTAGGTCAGTCGGGTCATCTTGCCTCGGCGGGGAGGGCCAGGGGTCCTGGCGCTGGGCGCGGGCCAGGCGCGGACGGGCGCAGACGGGCTTACCTTTGGCGCACCTTCGGCGCTCAATCGGCGCTCCCGCTGCGCGCGTCCGCTGCGCGGTCGCTCCGGGACCGTCATAAGTAAGGAGCCGGGAGGGAGGAGCAGCTGGGTGGCGGGAGCGGTGCGGCGAATGGAATCACAGGGGGGCGGGGCCGCAGGGAGGCAACGGCCAGAAATTCCAAGAAGCAGCGGGCAGCGGGAAATTCCCAGGAGCAGCGGGAAATTCCCAGGAGCAGCGGGCAGCGAGCGAAGGAATCTGCAGGCAGGAGGCGGCAAAGGCAGGCAGGAGCGGCAGCAGTGAGTGGGGCGACCAAGCCCTGTGGAGGGCTGAGTTGTCACACATTACCTTAAGTAATGCAGGAAACTTCATTTGGACCTGCACCCCCAGACTTCTAAGTTCTGGCATTCTAGAGCCTAACTCCCACTGCCTTTGTGCTGTTCTGCTGCCAATATCTGAGCAAATCTGATATGTCACCACCTCATGATGTGATGTCACCCCCTTCAAAGATCTCCCAAGGATCAACTCTTTAACCGCATAGGTCTAAAAGTTCACCAAGATTTTCCTTGGTGCTTTTCTATCTGGAGGAAGTTTTAACAGATCCCTGTGGTCTCTCTGGATCTCTGCTTCTAAGTCAATATCGGCCCGGTCTTCCAGAACACCTTCCCTAAATAGCTTGCATATGAAAGCCTTGATGTCCCCCTTCTCTGCCCCCTCAAGGAGCTTGAGGACCCTCAAGTTATTTCTGCGGGCCTGTGTCTTTAAGCGTTCCAAGTCTGACTGTAAGGCACAATTTTGCATTTTAAGTTCCCAAATATCGTTCGTATTTGCGAGGACTGAATTAGAGAGGGTTTTAACCTCGGACTCCAACAGGTCTGTGCATGCACAGATATTGTCTAACTTGGACTCCAAGGCCTCACATTTGTCATGAATCCCCCTCTGGTTTGCCTCTGAGATAGCAAACTTAGAAAGCAAATCACTCCTTAGATCCTGAAGAAAATATCCCAGCTGCAGCACGTCGCCGTTGGCTCCCTCGGTAACATCATCGACTTCCACCGTTTCTAACAATTGCTGAATCAACTTAACATGGGATTGGGTACCTTCTTGTGGGTTGCAGAGAGAGCAGCTGCCATTGAGGTACATGATGTAGGGACAACCGGCAAAGAGGCAGAGAAAATGACAGAAGTCGCAGTGCTCACAGGGCTAATGATAGGGTCAGTATGATTATGATGAACACAGTCAGCATTACTTTCTAATTCTTGCGCAACTGATAGAACGGCAAAACGATTCTCAAGAGGGATTGGGGAAGGCTGTCATGCGTGTCATGACCGGATTGGTCTATTCGATCAGAACGATCTAGTTGGCCCGTTAGACTGTGTTTACCCGGTTGCTCTGGTACTTGTTCCATTATTTTAAAGTAAGATTTGAGGGATGGAGTAGCTCTAACAAAGGGGCCACCCAGCGCTTTTCACCTTGCTGCACCCCCTGGTTCGGGGTCCTTCTTTCTGCGAGGAGACGTGGGCACCACTCTCTTTGGACCCCTGAGGAATCCAGAGTGGCCTTAATTTTAATACCCAGTTGAGTTTACGATCGCAGCTGATACCTATTTTTAGCTGCGATCTCCTCAGGATGGGACACCCTCTTTTCCTTTCTCTTTCCCTTCTTCACCTCGCTCAAGGAACACAAGCCACCAGGCACAATAGCTTCCCTTGCCTCCCCTACTTCCTCTACTGAAATAGTTGGTAGTATAGCTTTATCAGTAAAAGGGGCACAAACTGGTTTAAGTGCCTAATGGGCAAAAGCCATGCACCTCAACTCACCCCCCGCAGTGGTCTTCTAGCAGCTACACACAGACAACAGCCTGGAGCACACTGTTGCTCTGGGATTTTTGGAGATATGCGGGATATATTCCCACTGCTTATCCCACTGCTGATGCGCTAAGAGCCAGTCCCTGCTGCCGCCGCCCGAGTTCGCAGCCACCACTGTGCCCGGCTACCTCTGAATCCACAGCAGGGCGGCGGCCTCCTCTGTGGCTCCACCTCCGCCTTCGCCTCAGCTTCCTGGACAATCACTTCCAGTGCCGCAGGAAAAGAAAACAAAAAGGGTGAATCAAACGTGGCACTCCCTGAAGCACCGGAGAGATGCCGCATTCTTACCGGGCAAGTATCTTCCGTGTTCCGTATCCGTTATCTGCATTTCTACGTGCAATCGCGGGGCTACTCTCTGAGCTCCCGCGGCAGGCGTTAGCCTGCCGCCATGTTCGTCTCCTAATTATCGTTATGTTATTTATTTATTGATTTTTATTTATTTTGAAGCTTATAAAGCGCATGGCTACCCCCCACGGGGGTGTCCCGGCGCTGCAGACAACCGGCTAGAGAGGGACAATAGCAACTAGAGACTAGAAAACAGCCAGGTTTTCAATTTACTCCGGAACAGTGACTCTGATGGAGAAAGCCTAAGATCTAATGGAAGACTGTTCCAGAGTTTCGCGGTCCCTACTGCAAACGCTGTGCCCCCCATTCTGGAACGGCGAAAACGTGGAGTGAAAAGGAGGCAGAAGTTATTAGATCTGAGAGCTCTTGTGGAGTGGACAGGTTTAAGCCTATGTCTCAAATAGGCAGGACCAAAGCCTTTAAGGGCTCTGAATACAATGACCAGTGCTTTAAATTGAATCCTCTGACTCACTGGCAGCCAGTGCAGCTTCCTCAGGTATGGAGTGATCGAGTGACGGTAAGTAATGTTACCAATCAGCCTAGCAGCCGCATTCTGTACAATCTGCAGTCGATTGATCAGGTAAGCAGGAGCACCGACATACAGACTATTTGAATAGTCAAGATGCGAGGTGATTAATGCATGTATGATGGTCCTGCGTGAGTCAAGAGGCAGATAAGGAAAAATTTTCCTGATCAAGCGAAGTTTGCCGAAGCAGGTTGCGGTGACTTTATTAATTTGGGTTTTGTATGATAGAGTATTGTCAAATTGAAAACCCAAATTACGAGCTGCTTGGACCGGGATTGGAGGAGGATTTAACTCCGAGGGCCACCATAATGTGGTAGCTAATGGGGACTTCTGATTAAAAAGCAGGACTTCTGTCTTGTCCGTATTAAGTTTAAGTTTATTAGAAGTCATCCAGGAGGAGATGTTGGTAAGGCAGTGACGGAAATTGGTTAAACTGCCGTCAGAGTGATCTCTGAAAGAAAAAACAAGCTGAGTGTCATCGGCATAAGAGATCACTCTGACCCCCCAGGATTTAACCACTTTTGCCAACGGGGTAAGATATATATTAAAGAACAAAGGGCTGAGTGCTCTCGGATGGACTCAGACACCTCAAGCAGAGCCGTCTCAGTGCTGAAGCCTGGTCTAAAACCTGACTGAGAGTCATGCAACAATTGTTTAGATTCTAAATACCCAGTCAGCTGCTCCTGAACAGCCTTCTCAAGAATTTTTGCCGGTTTAGGGAGGAGGGAAATAGGCCGGTAGTTGCTAAACAATGAAGGGTCAGCATCAGCCTTCTTAATATTTGGGATCACCATAGCTTGCTTCCAGAGGGAAGGAAATTGGCCAGTCCGTAGAGAAGTGTTCCAAATCATAAGAAGTAGGCTGATAACCAGAGAGGCAAGGCACAAGAGGAGATCTAGATTTACACCGGTCAAATAAGGCCAAGGCAGACTCCATAGTTAACTCTTTGAACTCTACGAAAGTTTCCTCCTGCATGATTTTAGAGTCGAGCTGCGAGAGCAGCTCATCATGCCTGAAGGTGGAAGAGATGTTGACGATCTTATCATGAAAAAAAACAGTGAGACCATCACAGAGAATTTGAATTGGATCAATCGAAGTGGCCAAGGCAGATGGATTAGAATATTCCTTGATGATCTTAAATAGGGTTTTAGCTGAATTATTGGCGGTCTTAATTTTCGCTGCATAGAACTCCCTCATTGTGACGCGTTTTAATTTATGGAAGTTCTTTAGGGCCAATTTGTAGATGGCTTTCGCAGACCCATCATACGTCAAACACCAAGCACGTTCTAATTTCTTACATCGGCTCCTTTCCTCATGTAATGGCTGGGAAAACCAGGGTGCAGATGGTCTTGATCTTGAGGAAACTACTGGAAGTAGAGGAGCAACAAGATCAATGGCGGAAGAAAGGGAGTTGGTGAACTTTGCTACGTCTGTGTCCAAATCATAGGATGGCTGCCCTATTAATTTAGGAAAGATGGATTCTAAGGCCTCACAAGTGACCTTATACCATTTTCTCCCAAGAACCCTACCTAGAGCTGAAGAAGCTGGTGGCAGTGGCAAAGTCAGCTCAAATGGAATCAAATAATGATCCGACCAGGTGAGGGGCATGGATGGGAGAATGGTTAGGCCAGGATGATTAGAGAAAACAAGATCGAGAGTATGGCCGGCTAAATGTGTAGGGCCCTGCACCAGCTGAATAAGGTTCAGACCGAGCATAGAGTGTCGGAAATTATTGGCCCGAGTGCAAGTAGCTTCATCTATGTGGAGATTAAAATCTCCCAGAACCGTAAAATGCGGGTGCTTAAGTGACACATCTGCAATCATGTCAATAAGGGAAACAAATGAAGCGGGTAGGCTATATTGAATTTGTAGAGTGCACAGCTACTCAAAGTATTCCGGCGCTAGTTCCAGAAAGCCTACCACACTCTCATCAAATGACCTCAAAAAAGCAAAGTTTTTAATTTCTTCTTAAAAGATACCGGGTCCTGCACCCTCCTAAGGGCCAATGGAAGCGCATTCCAGGCTAGGCCTGCTTTGCGGGTGAAAGAACACCAGCCCAGCCTCTGGCGATTAAAGCGAGGGTTCTATATTAAGAACTGATCAGAGGATCGCAATTGTCCAGCCGGTTTGGAAAAGACTAAGAGATTCTGCAGGTAGATTGGGCCCAACTCATGCAGGGCCCGATGGACAATGGACAGCGTTTTAAATTTGAGCTGGGACTCAAGTTTCAAGTTCAAGTTTCAAGTTTTTATTATTATGTTTTCGGCTCTCAAACGAGGGCCACATATAACAATCATATAATTAAACGCCAACATATACAATATTAATATACAGTAATAAACAAAAAAGAATCATTCAAGAAAACACCACATGAACACCGACCGGAGAATCCAGAAATTATCACTACAAATTTCATTAGTAAATATCTAAAAAACTCCTAAAAAAGTTAAAAATTTTGAAGCAAAACATTTCATTGGGTGGACAATAGAGGGCATGAAAGAAAGTATTTACATTAAGAATTCCTAATTGTAGGCAAATAGATCTCAACCATTTAGAACGAAATGGGCGTAATATAGGACAAATAAACAAAACATGATTTCGGTCTTGGACTGCCTTATTACAAAAATTACATATGGGGGATGTTCCATACCACTTTGCTAAAAGAGAGTTTAAAGGAAGTAAATCATGTCGCAGGAGGAACCATAACCTTCGTACTCGATGTGGGATATTCCAGGAGACATACTGCTGGGCCTGCTTTATTGAATACGAGTTTAGAAGTAATTCACCACCCTTCTTTCCATGTAAGGCAGTCATATCCAATTTAAAGCAGAGTTCCCAAGATGCATATTTCAGCTGGGACTTTAGTTGAGAAGGAGAAAGTAAAAACAAAGTGTTTTCCTCCAACTCTAACAATTTTACAGCTGTTCTGAAATTTTTTACTAATAGTGAGAACTCATTTAAATTGCCCAGCAGTTCCTTTTTTATATATGCCCGTAAGGAACCCGAATCACCTCTGGCCAAGCAGGCCACCCATCTTACTAGGGCAATCAACCCCTGTACCCAACAGCTCCGGAGGCCGAATTCCAGCCTACATGCGGACACGGAGCAAGCTGTATTAAAAGAAGAAATTCTTCTCAAAACCTTTCCCTCCATTAACTGCAAAAAACCCCAATGTCTTATTTCCACCAATTCTAATCCATAAAGCAGAGTTGCAGGGATTTTTGCATTATAAACCTCCAAAAAACGAGCAAAGTGTCTTTTCCCAGTAGCAGAGTATAGTGAACATAACCCCATACCATGTGACAGTGCCTTACGAGAATTATGTTCAATATGAGGTCTTTCACTTAGGTTTGCCGAGATTATTTTACCTAAGAAGGGGTAAGTTTTAACCACCTCTAATCTCTGACCACCAATAGCCCATCCAAAATCTGCAGATCTACATTTTTTCCTTCCAGTGATACACATGATTTTGCTTTTGGAAACATTAATCTTCATGAAATGTTCCTCTGCAAATAAGTGTAAAGCTTGTAGGCGATTAGATAAGCCCTTGGGAGTTAGATCTAAAATGAGGATATCATCTGCATACATAAGAACAGAAATGGATGATCCTCCAACCACCGGAGCTAAACCTACACCTGCAGCAATAAAAGCAGGAAGGTCCGCAGTAGATAGAGAAAACAACATGGGGGCCAATAGGCACCCCTGTTTTAACCCATTTGAAGATGGGATGGACTGAGAGAGACCCCTTTCTCCACCTTGCAGCACCTTACACCCGGTATTCGAGTGAAGAGATCTTACAAGTTCCAGTAGATGGGGCGGCATACCCATTACAGCAAGCTTTCTCCACAGCGTTGGACGGTCCACCTTGTCAAACGCTGTGGAGAAGTCTATAAATGCCGCGTATACCCCACCTCCCCGGATACGTACATATTTGTCCGTAATCACTTGAAGAGCAGTCAAATTATCAAGTGTACCATGTTTTTTACGGAACCCAGTCTGTTCCAATGGTAAAATATTATTTGCCTCCACCCAATCTTCAATTAATAATAGAAGGCATTTAGCGAAAACTTTTCCAACCGCATCCAATAGAGCGATCAAACGATAGTTCATAGGTTTGTCCCGCTCGCCCTTCTTAAATAAGGGTATTAATATACTTCCCTTCCAAGAAATAGGGACTGATCTTAATAGGAAACATGCTTTAAACAGAGGGAAAAGAATCCTGCTCCAAGTGGTAACATCCTGTTTCAATACTGAAATGGGCAACTCATCTGGTCCTAATGCTCCGGACGAGCGCATACTCTTAATCGCCAAAGCAATGGAATTCTCAGATGGAGGTTCCATAGCAAACCTACAGTCCCATAGAAGATCACTATCCTCACCCCCCCATGCCATTTGGGGCATACAGGTTCAGTATAAATAAACACCATACATCCTCAGGGATAGAAACGGGAATAGGGGAAGTTCTTACACCACATCCCTTGCCAATTATGGACCAAAATTCTCTCGATTTACCGTAAATGGAAGCCTGCCTTAAACTAATCCAGAGGGAGTCTTCTTTTTCTTTCTTTAATTTTGCTCTCACTCTGGTCCTCCTTCTTTTTAATAGGGATAACTTATTTTTAGTTTCCCTAGATCCAGAAAGAAACTGTTGCCTCACTAATTTCTTTCTTTCTTTATTTAAAGGCAACAATAAGCTAGGGACAAAAGTCGTTTTCCTGGAATATCTAGGCTTCTTTGCGATCGCAGTAAGCTTTTTCATAAACTTTTCAAAGTAGAAGAATTCCATACTCTGCCATTCTTTTAGTTCGAGTAAGGTTTCTGTAAGAATATTTTGCAAACCCTTCATACTCGTCGGGTTCCACAAACATCTACCCGACTTACAAAGCAAAGAGACTCCTTCAGTACTTAAAGACCATGTATCCGTGACCTGAGGTTGAAATAAAAGAGTTATACTGATCACGTTATGATCGCTCATATTTGTTTGAGAGACCATTAAGTCCTGAATAAGGAAAAAGGAGACATAGTCCATAACTACATAATCGAGGATAGATTCTCCCTTAGGGGACCTATGAGTGAATTTGGCAGGATTATCAGATGCCATCCTACCATTTACAATCAGCCCCTCTGAATGGCTAAGTTCTTGCAGCAATATCTTCCCTCTTTTACTAGTTTTTATTTTACTTGGAAAAGTAGATTGCGGTATATTATAAGCCTCTTCTTTAGACTTATTTCTAAACAAATTTACGCTTAAGTGGGACACTTTACTATTCAGATCGCCCACGAGTAAAATATAAGGGGGCTGGGCACATTCTAATAGCTGTTTAACATATGAGAACATTTGCTTCAGTACAATATTAAAACCATCTTCTGGCGGAATGTATGCATTGATGATTACTAGAGAACGCTGGCTGCCTACACAGGTTAAATTATTAACAGTTATAGCTTGAAAAAGGTTGCTTTTATCAACATAATGAGAGAATTGCCATTGCAGTGCATTAGACAAGAGGCAGGCAATTCCCCCTTTTGCATGACCTTTTTTTGCCGGCGCGGCTGCTGCCTCTAGCACAAAATAATCCTTTCCACCATGTAGACCATTCTTACACCAGGTTTCTTGGATGCATATCACATCCACATTTAAAGAGAATAAAAAATCAAATTTCTCCGGTCTATTAAACAACCCTGCTGCATTCCAGGATACAACTTTTAATTGACTGCTAAAGATGTTGAAACAGTCTTGGATTATCCGAGTTATTGTTAGACAAAACTCCTGGGAGCCAATTCCACAGATGATTATCTTCTATTATAGGGGCAGCCATGTTCAGAGGAGGAGGTATAATCTGGGAAACCATACGTTTACCTCTCAACACCCTAATTTGTAAATCTTTGATAGAGTTAGACATATTCTCCTGCTTAACACCCGGCTTTGAGGCCCCTCATCTAGGGAGGATATCCTTTCCGTTATGTAGAAAGGGTAACACATCTATCCCTCTACATTGAAATGATTCTGCCTGTTGTAACACAAGATTAGCTATTATTTTGGAGTAAAATTTCGCCCGTACACATAAACCATTTTCATACCTTACTAAGGAAACCAAATCAATGTCATTCGACTGGATTAGTTTTAGACAATCAATATCCTTAAAACAGTTGAGCAACCATGATCTGTTTAGGTATAAATCAGAGTCAAATAGTGGCAAGAAATCCAAAGTCAAGGTATCCACATATGAGTTAGACATTTTATATTGTAGAGAAGAAGAGTTTATGGCAACCTCAACCGGTAATTGAAAATAGGCGCAGATGGATTAAGTACCCCTGATACAGTAGGCATAGTTCTCATCGCTTCTTCAATTGGAACACTGGGCGATGGTGAAGTGTTCTCTTGAAGAGGGACTTGCGCAGTATTGGTGCTGTTATTACGAGAACAGTTAACTACAGAACCATTAGTACGGTCGGTCACCTTGTTAGAAAAAATGTCCAGTAAAGATTTATCTCCAATCTCTGGCTCATTATAAACATCATTGTTCATATGTTTTTGGAAAATTATTTGCCTCTGTTTTTTCTTCTTGTACTTGCGAACAGGTTTCCTGTTTTTCCCTTTATTCTTCCTACTTTTAATGACTTTTCCATTTTCATCAGAATTCACTTCAGGCTCCTTTCTTTCAGTGGTGAAAATTGGGAATAACTCTTTTCCCACTGTAAGGTCCACCTCCACCAAACTGTCCTCTTTTAGAATTGGTTCTAATACCTTCATACCATTAGAAACAGACGGAATAGGTATCTCTAAGGACTCATTTTTGTCAACTGTTTCTGGTATTTCTGCTGGAGCATTTTTTTCCGATGAATTATTGCTGACACAAGGGAAAACGATCTCCGAGACAAGAGTAGCACCATTTTCTGCACTTTTTGCCAACAATACCTTTAGAATCTGGGTAACTGAATCCAAGGTGCAGTCAGAATTCCCAACAAATTTGCTCAATAAAGACAATATGGAGACCAACAAGTGTTCTAATACTATTAAACAATCAGAAATGGTTCTATCCTATTTTGGGAATCCAGAAGCGGCAATGGGGCAAATGCCGGATAAGTTAAGTAGTAAACTCCTAGAATCATTCTGTAGTAAAGGGATATCATCAGATGTTATAGAGGGAGTACTACTATATAGCAATAATCCTGACGGCGTTTCTCCCGATGCCGTCTTGCTGTGACTTAAGTGATTCAGATTTCCATCCTCCATATAACGTCCGCATAATTCAAGATCAATACTAGACAAAAGGGACTCACCTTTTTTAGCAATGTCGGGACATTTTGCACCGAGAGAAGTGTTAGAACGTGTTGCAATCGTATCTTTTATCTTGATATCAGGCATTTCTCCCCCTAAAGTATATTCTGGAAGATTAGCCACAGAGGATGTTGGTTTGGGGAACGATGAGGCTTTTTCCGCAACAGACTGTACCCCCACCCGAGGCTCCATCTGGGAACCGCCTATCTGCGGGATTTTAACGGGTTGTTCCCATCATTTCAATAGCTGCATCTGTCCCTTCATTAATACCCCGTTGTCGAATTTATTCCTCAGGGGGTTAGATCTAGTTTTTGTACATGACCTTCCCCCTAGGACTCTTCCGGAACGTAATTTTTTTGCAGTCATCCTTAGCTATGAAACAACCACGCAGCAAAATATAGCTCAGATAATAAGTATAGTAATCACTACTTATTACACAGAGTCCTTGGATATGCAAATAATGATTGTTCAAAGATGTTCACATATATCTCTTATAGAGCGTCCCTGAAATGGCACTCTACGAAACTCACAGGGAAATGAAAATAACGTGGCCCGGCCCAGCCTACCTCAGCCACTGAGGGCCACAGAGGGCCCGCTCTTTGTCCGGTCTTAGTCCGGCGTCCCGCACGCGTCCCGCTTAGCGTGGGGGGTGTGGCTTTATAGGAGGAGCAGGGGCGGGAAGAGACTCCAGGTGCGCTGCGGTGATCCTGCGCGGAACCCTGGGTCTCGCAGTCCCGGCCCCTGTATCAGCTGCCTCACGCACTCACACACTCCTGGAAATGTCTTCTCCCTTTACACAGGGCTCGGCAGGTAAGGGCTTTCAATCCGTGAACAAAAAGGTCTGAGAACAGCTACGAGCGGCACCCGCAAAGCGGGGGCCGCGAGCTTTAATAAAGGCAGGAGAGCAGGGAGGAGCTGTCAATCAGGGAGGAGCAGGGGCGGGAAGAGACTCCAGGTGCGCTGCGGTGATCCTGCGCGGAACCCTGGGTCTCCCAGTCCCGGCCCCTGTATCAGCTGCCTCACGCACTCACACACTCCTGGAAATGTCTTCTCCCTTTACACAGGGCTCGGCAGGTAAGGGCTTTCAATCCGTGAACAAAAAGGTCTGAGAACAGCTACGAGCGGCACCCGCAAAGCGGGGGCCGCGAGCTTTAATAAAGGCAGGAGAGCAGGGAGGAGCTGTCAATCAGGGAGGAGCAGGGGCGGGAAGAGACTCCAGGTGCGCTGCGGTGATCCTGCGCGGAACCCTGGGTCTCGCAGTCCCGGCCCCTGTATCAGCTGCCTCACGCACTCACACACTCCTGGAAATGTCTTCTCCCTTTACACAGGGCTCGGCAGGTAAGGGCTTTCAATCCGTGAACAAAAAGGTCTGAGAACAGCTACGAGCGGCCGGGACTCAACTGGGAGCCAGTGCAAGTGACGTAGGTGGATGCGGACACACTGTCTTGAAGATAGTCCCAGAGGTAATCTGGCTGCCGCATTCTGGGCTACCTGCAGTTTCTTTGTCAAATAACCCGGACATCCCACCAGGAGGGTGTTAGCATAGTCCAGGCGGGACAAGATCAGAGCCCGGACAACCGTCTCTTTGGCACCGGCAGGCAAGAGGGGGAGAAACTTCCTCAGAATTTTCAGGGTGCCAAAAACATGTCCTTGTTAACTTCTTCACCTGGGTTGCAAAATTTAAATTTCCCTCGAATCAAACCCCCAGATTCTTGTCAAGTCCCTTCTCTGACATAGGGCGTGGATAGTCAGGCAGCCACAACCTAGCTCTAAAATCCCCTGGAAACAAGCCGAACAGGAGTACCTCCGATTTTTCTTCATTACACTTCAACTATGCACTTGACAACCAACAAAACACTGAAGAAAGACAGTGCTGCACCGCACTGACCGAGACATCACCCCGTTTCCAGGAGAACAAAAGCTGCGTATCATCCGCATAGGCCATCACCTTAGCCACCAAGGACTCCGCCAGATAAACCAGCGGAGTCACATAGATGTTAAACAATAGGGGGCTAAGTGAGAACCCCTGTGGAACACCAGTGGACAGAGGCGTCGGCGCCGGAGCACAGGGGGGCAGCCATACTTGCTGTGATCTATCCTCCAAGAAGGATCTAACCCAGCTCCATGCGGAACCCACAATGCCGATTTCTGTTAGGGAGGGAGTGGGGCACCATATCGAATGCCGCCGAGAGATCCAGCATAACCAAGGCTGCTCTCCCACCGGCATCCAGGCAGTCACGTATAGCCTCCGCCACCTCCAGCAATGCTGACTCCATACTGAAAGAAGCACAAAACCCCGATTGCGCAGGGTGCATCAGGCCTGCCTTCTCAACATAATTGGTAAGCTGAGATGTAACTGCCTTCTCGCACACTTTAGCCAAACTAGGCAAGAGCGAGATAGGCCGGTAATTGGCAGCAAGCAACGGGTCCAGGGTCGGCTTCTTAAGAAGAGGCAGTATAAGAGCCTGCTTCCATGAAGGCGGGACACAGGCCTCATGAAGCGACTGATTAACCAGTAGTTTGACTTCCGGGTTGATCATATCAGACACCTCGGCCAAAAGCCTAGTCGCACAAGGGTCCTTAGGTGAGCCCGATTTCAATGCTCCGAGAATTCTGAGCGAGGACAATAAGTCCACCGGACTAAAAGCCGAGAGAAGATGAGCTGAATCCCTCTCCTGACTCCCCAGCGGGACAGTCAAGGTCGGCTTGGAGATTTTCAGAAAGGATTCTTGAATGTCCGTAATCTTATCCCTGAAATGTTTCGCTAAAGTATTACACCAGTTGTCAAAAGAGAGGACAACTGCCTCCTGGGCTCGGGGGGTTACGAAACTCTGCACAATGGCAAAGATTTCCTTGGAATTATTGTTAGCCCGGTCAATGCGGGTAGCAAAATGCTGGCCTTTGGCTATCTCGATAGCTGAGAGGTAAATTTTTTGTTTGACTCTAAGGGCCTGTTTATCAATGGGGCAACAGCCGCTGGCCCACCATGCTCTCTCAAGAACCTTACAGGCATGCTTTAGCGTCTTCAGCTCCGAGGTAAACCAAGGCTTTGAAGGAGCCTCTCTCCCCAGCTTGCGGTGACCCGAGGCCGACAGGGCAGTGACCGACCCCCTGATCCAGCTGGAAAATGTGGTAACATTATCGCCTAAAAGAAGCGGGTGCCTGGCCGCCAGATGGCCACTAAATAGCCCTGCATCCAGCTTCCTGGCAGTGGGGGCACGATGGCAGCTGGCCGGTTGTGGCTGTCGCTGGACGGCCCAGGAGAAGAATATATGAAAGTGATCTGACCAGGCGACCGGAAGTGGCTTCCTGACCAGCACAGGGAAGTTAGCACAGATAGGATATAGAATATGACCCCCTTGATGGGTCGGATCTGTCACCCATTGGGAGAGCAGGGCCAGCTGGAGGTTATCTAGGAAAGATGCGGAGTCAGCCAACTCCATGAGGTTGAGATGGATATTAAAATCCCCCAGGAGTAAGTAGTTGGAGAACCGTAGAACTCTATCTGCCAGAGCGTCTCCACAGGAATCCAAAAAAGCACACGCTGGTCCCGGTGGTCGATATAATAAAGACCCTCCCAATGTAAAGTGGGGAGATAATTGTAAACTAAAATCCATAGCCTCACGGCCTCCCCAAATAGTAGATGTTTCAATATGGAGAGACCAACGTTCTCTATATAGAATGGCCAGGCCACCCCCTCTCCCAACTGGGGGATCTGCACAGTGGATTTTATATCCGGAGGGGGTTGCCAAAGCAACGATAGGATTGGAGAACGCATCAAGCCAGGTCTCCGTAATAAACAGTAGATCTAGATCATTATCCAAGACCAGATCTGCAATGTCAGATGATCCTTCCTCAGAGATCTGGTATTAATGAGGCAGGCTTTAATATAGCCCTGAGAGCAGGGGCCAGTGCACAGAGTATCCAAGGGGAGCTTGATAGATGGAAGAAATCCACAGTTGGAACAAGCTATGGTAATCTCGGGTTCTTCATGGCTAACAGAAAAAGAGGGGCAGTGAGGGGCTCTTAAAGATTTTAACGCCGCACTGGAGTACTGAAAGCAAGTGCCTTTATTATGACTGAGGGCCGAACCAGCAGCATAGCTCGCGCTGAGCCCTGCCTTAGGGCTGACGGGCACAGACGGGCTTGCCTTAGGCGCGCCATCGGCGCGCCCGCTCCGCGTTCTGCCCAGACACATTTAAATAGGATGTGGCCAGTGCCGGGAAGATGCGTGCAATGACTGGACCGCTGACCGCGCCAAGCGCGTGTCACGTCCAAGATGGCCGATACCCGGCCGCAAATGAGGTCAGGAGTGCTGCGGAGTTGTGGCGAGGGAGAACTATGCCCCGAGCAATGCCAGCAACAAAGCGGTAATTGAGTTTTAAAAATTCAAGTGAGCACGAAAATCAAAGCAATATGTCACGCACTCCCCCCCAAATTCCCATCAGACACACAAAGGTAAAATAAAACTGGTATCGAGCAATTTAAAATTCTAAGGCAGACTAGAGTTGCAGGAAGCTAACAGGAGCAGCGCTCTGCCGCAATGGGCCCGGTTAAATAACTTTCGCACAGTGCCGTGAAGTTGCGTGCAACGACAGGACCGCTGACCACGCCAAGCGCGTGTCACGTCCAAGATGGCCGCTACCCGTCTGCAAATGAGGTCAGGAGTGCTGCGGAGCCGTGGCGAGGGAGAACTATGCCCAGAGCAATGCCAGCAACAAAGCGGTAATTGAGTTTTAAAAATTCAAGTGAGCACGAAAATCAAAGCAATATGTCACGCACTACCCCCCCAAATTCCTATCAGACACACAAAGGTAAAATAAAACTGGTATCGAGCAATTTAAAATTCTAAGGCAGACTAGAGTTGCAGGAAGCTAACAGGAGCCTGAAGCACCGGAGAGATGCCGCATTCTTACCAGGCAAGTATCTTCCGTGTTCCGTGTCCGTTATCTGCATTTCTACGTGCGGACGCTGGGATACTCTCAGAGCTCCCGCGGCAGTCGTTAGCCTGCTGCCATGTTCCTCTCCTAATTATCGTGGTTTTCTCTCGAAATCCCCTTTCACCTTGCCCCACTGCTCCACACTTTTACCTGCAGTGGTTACCCACAACGAAGAGCACGCCAGGAGGCACGTTTGCTGAGTGGTGGAGAAATGGGGCATGGCCTGTGTCCACCTCTCAGCAATCCCACTGTGTGGGGCTTACTGGAGGTAAGAGGGAGGCTGGTTGGCTTCTAAGGAACCCCAGCAGCAAAGGGGACTTCTATCCATATCCAGGAGTGCACCAGGGAGTGAGTTTGCTGAGTGGTGGGCAAAGGAGGCTAGAGTTTAGTCTTCCTCGTTTCAATACAAGCTAAATAATAAACTCAAAGAGACACAAAAAAAGAAGGAATCACTGAGGAGCACTTCTGGACCTAGTCAGAGGTATGATCAGGGCCACTAGAATTATGTGACTGTTCGGTTACACCAATTTTCACATAATTAAATATTTTCTGCATTTGCCAAATATTCCATCATCTGCTGCCTAATCTGCAGAGTTGAACAAAAAATGCCATATTTCTAGCTCAACGGTCAAATGGTCCCAAAAATGCAGCTTCTTGTGTTACAGCGTGATGGAAGGCCTTTGCAAAGTGGGAATGGTCATGTGTTACTTATTGCTAAATGTGGGTGCCTAATTGGCACTAATTGTGCACAAACCCCTCTTCTTTCTGTGGCTCTCTTGCCTCTTTCTGTATTTTTCTTTCATCTTTCTGCACCTTTCTTCCACTTTCTGCACCTCACTGTCTTCTTTCTGCACTTCACTTGCCTCTTTATGCACTTTGCTTGCCCTTTTCTGTACCTCACTTGCCTCTTTCTGCACTTCTATTGCTTCTTTCTATACCTTCCTTGTCTCTTTCTTCTCCTCTCTTGCCTCTTTGTGCATTTCTCTGGCATGCGTCCACTTCACTTGCCTCTTTGTGCACCTCACTCTGCTGCCTCTGCATCTCTCTTGCCTCTTTCTGTACTTCTCTTGCCTCTTTCTACACCTCTTGAGTCTCGTTCTGTACCTCTCTTGCCTCATTCTGTACCTCAAGTGCCACTTTCTGCACTTGTTTTGCCTTTTCAACACATCTTGCCTGTTTCTTTACCTCTCTTCTCTCTTTCTGCACCTCCTTGCCACTTTCTGCTCTACTCTTGCCTCTTTCTGAATCTCACTCTCTTCTTTCTACACCTCTCTTGCCTCTTTCTGTACCTCACTTGCTTCTTTCTGCATCTCTCTTGGTTTTTTCACCTCTATGGCCTCCTCCAGCAACTCTGTTGCTTCTTTTTGCACTTCTATTACCTCTTTTGGCACCCTTCCTGTCTCTTTCAGCACCTCTGTTGCTTCTTTCTGCAGTTCTCTTCCTTCTTTTTACACCCCTTTGCCTCTTTCTGTATCCTTCTTGCCTATTTCTGTACCCCTCTTGCTTCTTTGTATACCTCTCCTATATCTTTTTGCACCCCTCTTGCCTCTTTTGGTACCTCTGTTGCTTCTTTTTGCACCACTCTTGCCTATTTCTGCACCCCTCTTGCCTATTTCTGTACCCCTCTTGCCTACTTCTGCACCTCAGTTGGTTCCTTCTGCACTGCTCTTGCTTCTTTCTGCACTGCTTTTGCAAATTTCTGCATCCCTCTTGCCTTTTTCTGGAGCCTTCTTCCCTCTTTCTGCACATCTCTTGTTTTTGCACACATGTTCCCTCTTTCTGCACCCCTTGTGCCTGTTTCTGCAACTCTCTTGCCTCTTGCTACAGTTCTCTTGCCTCCTTCTGCACTTCACTTGCCTCTTTCTGCACTTCTATTGCCTCTTTCTGCACATCTCTTGCTTCTTTCTCCACCTCTGTTGTCTCTTTCTGCACCCTTCTTTCTTTTTTTGCATTCCTCTTGCCTCTTTCTGCTGTTCTCTTGCCATTTTCTGTACCTCTCGCCTCTTTCTGCACCTCATGTGCCTCTTTCTGCACTTCTCTTGCTTCTTTCCACACCTCTGTTGCTTCTTTCAGCAATTCTCTTGCCTTTTCCTGCACTTCTCTTGTATGTTTCTGTACCTCTCTTGCATCTTTCTTCACATCTGTTGCCTCTTTCTGCATCGCACTTCCCTCTTTTTGCACCCCTCTTTTCTCTGTATGCACCTCTCTTGCATCGTTCTGCGCCCCCTGCTGCCTCTTTTTGCACCTTTCCAGACTGTTCTTCACCTCTCTTGCCTCTTTCTATACCTCTGGTGCTGCTTTCTGCACTTTTCTTGTTCGTTCTGCACCCGTTGCGACTCTTTCAGCACCTCTGTTGCTTCTTGTTTTCTCTTCTCCTCCTTCTTTCTGCAGCCCTCCTGCCTCTTTCTTGTACTTGTCCTGCCTCTTTATGCACCTCTCCTATCTTTTTCTGTACCTCTCTTGCCTCTTTTTGTACCTCTGATGGTTCTTTCGGCACGGCTCTTTCTTCTTTCTGTACCTTATTTGCCTCTTTCTGCACTCCTCTTGCTTCTCTCTATACCTCAGTTGCTTCTTTCAGAAATTCTCTTGCCTCTTTCTGAACTTCTCTTCCTTCTTCCTGTATCCCTCCTGCCTCTTTCTGTACTTTTCCTGTCTCTTTTTGTGTACCTCTCCTATCTCTTTCTGCACCCCTTGTGCCTCTTTTTGCACCTTTATTGGTTCTTTCCACACTGCTCTTCTTTCTGCACCTCACTTGCCTCTTTCTACACTTCTCTTGCTTCTCTCTACACCTCTGTTACTTCTTTCAGCAATTCTATTGCCTCTTTTTGCACTTCTCTTGCCTGTTTCTGCAATTCTCTTGTCTCTTTCAGCACCTCTGTTGCTTCTTTCTGCACCTCACATCCTTCTTTCTATACTCCTCTTGCCTCTTTGTGCACCTCTTCTACCTCTTTCTGAACCCCTCTTGCCTCTTTCTGCACCTCTGTCTGTTTTTTCTGCACTGCTCTTGCTTCTTTCTGCACTTGTTCTGCAATTATCTATATCCCTCTTGCCTCTTTCAGTATCCCTCTTCCTTCTTTCTGCACACCTCTTACCTCTGTCTGCACACATGTTCCCTTTTTCTGCATCCCTTTTGTCTCTTTCTGTACTTGCCTTCCCTCTTTCTGTACCTCTCTTTCTTCTTTCTGTACTTCTCTTGCTTCTTTCTGCACCTCTCTTGCCTCTTTCTGCACTTCACTTGCTAATTTCACACCTCTGTCGCTTCTTTCAGAAATTCTCTAGCCTCTTTTTGCACCTCTCTTGTACCTTTCTGCACCTCTGTTGCCTTTTTCTGCACCTCACTTGCTTCTTTATGTACCCCTCTTGACTCTTTTTGCACCCTTCTTTTCTCTTTCTGTACTTCTCTTGCATTTTTCTGCATTCCTGTTCTCTCTTTCTGCACCTGTCCTGCCTATTTCTGTACCTCTCTTGCCTCTTTGTGTACCTCTGTTGCTTCTTCCTGCACTTCTCCTGCTCTTTCTGCACCCTTCTTGCCTCTTTCAGTTCCTTTGTAGCTTGTTTCTGCACTTCTCATCCTTCTTTCTACACCCCTCCTGCCTCTTCCTATACTTGCCTTGCCTCTTTGAGCACCTCTCCTACCTTTTTCCTCACCCCTCTTGCCTCTTTTTGTACCTCTGTTGGTTCTTTCTGTACTGTTCTTGCTTATGCACCTTACTTGCCTCTTGCTACACTTTTCTTGCTTCTATCTATACCTCTGTTGCTTCTTTCAGCAATTCTTGTACCTCTTTCTGCAGTTCTCTTCCTTTTTTCCGTACCCCTTCTGCCTGTTTATGCCTCTTTCTGCACCTTGTTTTCTCTTTGTGCACCTCTCTTACCTCCATCTGCACTCCTCTTGCTCTTTTTGCACCTTTGTTGGATCTTTCCGCACTGCTCTTGTTTCTTTCTGCACGTCTAATGCTTCTTTCAGCAATTCTCTTGACTCTTTCTGCACTTCTCTTGCTTGTTTCTGTAATTCTCTTACGTCTTTCTGCACCTCTGTTGCATCTTTCTGTACCTCACTTGCCTCTTTCTGTACCCCTCTTCCCTATTTCTCCACCTCTTGCTTGTTGCTGCACTTCTCTTGCTTTTTTCTGCACTGCTCTTGCTTCTTTCTGTATCTCTCTTTCAAATTTATGTATCCCTCATACCTCTTTCTGTATCCCTCTTTCCTCTTTCTGTACCTTTCTCGCCTGTTTATGCACCTCTCTTCCCTTTTTTGATACCTTTGTTGCTTCTTTATGAACTTCTATTGCCTCTTTCTACACTCCTCTTTCCTCTTTAATCACCTCTGTTGCTTCTTTGTGTATTTCTCTTGTTTCTTTATGCACCCCTCTTGCCTCTTTCTGTACCTCTCTTGCCATTTTCTGCAGTTCTGTTGCCTCTTTCTGCACCTCTTTTGCTTCTTTCTCTACTTTTCTTGCGTCTTTCTGTACCCCTCTTGCTTCTTTCTGCACTTCTGTTGGTTATTTGGACTGCTCTTGCTTCTTTTTAAACTTGTTTTGTAAATGTCTGCATCGATCTTGCCTCTCTCTTGCCTCTGTGTGCACACATATTTCCACTTTCTGCATCACTTTTGCCTGTTTCTGCAACTCTCTTTCTTCTTTCTGCAGATCTCTTGCCCCCTTCTGCACCTTACTTGCCTCTTTCTGCACCTATATTGTCTCTTTCTGCACCTTTGTTGATTCTTACTGCACTGCTCTTGCTTCTTTCTACACATCTATTGCTTCTTTCTGCAATTCTATTGACTCTTTCTGCACTTCTCTTGCTTGTTTCTGCAATTTCCTTACGTCTTTCTGCATCTCTGGTGCCTCTTTCTGTACCTCACTTGCCTCTTTCTGCACCCCTCTTCCCTATTTCACCACCTCTCTTGCTTCTTTCTGCACTTCTCTTGCTTTTTTCTGCACTGCTCTTGCTTTTTTCTGCACTGCTCTTGCTTTTCTGCATCTCTCTTGCAAATTTCTGTATCCCTCTGACCTCTTTCTCTATCCCTGTTCCCTCTTTTTGTACCTTTCTTTCTTGTTTATGCACCTCTCTTGCTTTTTTGATACATTTGTTACTTCTTTCTGAACTATTCTTCTCTCTTTCTGCACACCGCGTTCCTTTTTAATCACCTTTGTTGCTTTTTTGTGTATTTTTCTTACTTCTTTCTGCACCCCTCTTGCCTCTCTCTGAATCCCTTTTGTCTTTTTATGCACATCTCGTGCCTCTTCCTGTACCTCTCTTGCCATTTTCGTAGTTCTCCTGCCTCTTTCTGCATCTCCTTCTCTTCTTTCTGTACTTTTCTTGCATCTTTCTCTACCCCTCTTGCTTCTTTCTGCACTTCATTTGGTTATTTGGACTACTCTTGCTTCTTTCTAAACTTCTTTTGCAAATTTCTGTATCAATCTTGCCTCTTTATGCACTTCTCTTGCCTCTGTGTGCACACGTTTCCGCTTTCTGCATCCCTTTTGCCTGTTTCTGTAACTCCCTTGCTTCTTTCTGCAGTTTTCTTGCCTCCTTCTGCAAATTAATTGCATCTTTCTGCACTTCTATTGTCTCTTTCTGCACCTCTCTTGGTTCTTTCTCACCCCTGTTGTCTATTTCTGAACCTCTGTTGTCTCGTACTGCACTTATCTTCCTTCATTTTTTACCCATGTTGCTTCTGTCTGTACTTCTCTTGCTTCTTTCTGTATCTCTCTAGCTTCTTCATGCACCCTTCTTCCCTTTTTTGCATCCCTCTTGCCTCTTTCAGCTGTTCTCTTGTCATTTTCTGTAGCTCTCTTGCCTCTTTCTGCACCTAACTTGCCTCTTTCTGCACTTCTCTTGCTTCTTTCTACACCTCTGTTGCTTTTTTCAGCAATTCTCTTGCCTCTTTCTGCACTTCTCTTCCTTCTTTATGTGCCCCTCCTGCCTTTTGCTGTTTCTTTCTTGCCTCTTTGTACAACTCTCCTACCTTGTTCTGCACCCCTCTTACCTCTTTTTCCACCTCTGTTGGTTCCTTCTGTACTGCTTTTGCTTCTTTCTTCACCTCGACTTCTAACAGCAGAAGCCATTACTCAGGTTGTAATCGCAACCGTGATTTCCCACCTGGACTATGCAAATTCTGTCTACCTGGGCCTACCGCTTTTTCTTCTGAAACGTCTTCAGTTGGTACAGAATTATGCGGCTAGATTGATTCTGCACCGACCGAGATAGCTTCCTGCATCCCCCCTACTGAGGCAACTCCATTGGCTTCCCGTGGCTCAGCGATGCACCTTCAAGACAGGGTGCATAATTTTTAAATCTCTTCACTGTAAGAGTCCAAAGTTCATTGACAAATTAATCATTAAGTATGTCCCGTCGCGGAATCTGCGCTCTGCCAACCTGGGTCTCTTACAGACCCCATCGTTCAGCCGTAAACGCTCTGGAGGCTGCAGATTTGGTACCTTGGCTCCCCGTTTGTGGAACACTCTCCCCTTGGAAATCCGGTCTTGTCGGGATCTGCTTACATTCAGGAAAGCATTAAAAACCTGGCTCTACACCCAAGCTTACCAATAGAATCCCGGCTACCCCTCGCTCAAGCATTTCCTCTGTCTGTCAGCGCCAAGAAACCAATCCGTGTTAGCGCGTTCTATAAATTATCTTTTAACATAACATAACCTCACTTGCCGCTTTCTGCACTTCTCTTGCTTTACACCTCTGTTGATTCTTTCAGCAATTCTCTTGCCTCTCTCAGCACATCTCTTGCTTGTTTCTGCAATTTGTGTGCGTCTTTCTGCACCTGTGTTGCCTCTTTCTGCACCTCACTTGCCTCTGTTTGCACCCCTCTTTCCTATTTCTCCACCTCTCTTGCTTCTTTTTGCACTTCTCTTGCTTCTTTCTGCACTGCTCTTGCTTTTTTCTGTACCTCTCTTGCACATTTCTGTATCCTTCTTGCTTCTTTCTGTACCCCTCATCCCTCTTTCTGTACCTCTCTTTCCTGTTTCTGCACCTCTCTTGTCTCTTTCTGTACCTCTCCTGCCTCTTTCAGCACCTCTGTTGCTTCATTCTGAACATCTCTTGCTACTTTCTATACCCCTCTTACCTCTTTCTGGACCCCTTTTGCCTCTTTATGCACCTCTTCTGCTTCTTCCTACACCTCTCTTACCATTTTCCATAGATCTCTTGCCTCTTCCTGCACCACTGTTGCTTCTTTCTGCACTTACTTGCCTCTTTCTGTACCCCTGTTGCTCCTTTCTGCGTCTATGTTCGTTCTTGCTGCACTGCTCTTGCTACTCTCTGTACCTCTGACTTAGAGGTAGTTTTAATCCCCCTGCCCCATTATGTACTAGGGCCTTACCGGGGAGGTCATACCATTCACAGGGGTATCCCAACCCATGAACTGTGCTCAGAGACTTAGGACATCAGTGAATTAGGGTGTGCCAAAACTTACCTTAGTACCAAAAATCCCCTACCAGACTAGCAATCAGTATCACATTAGCTCTTCGTCCAATAGCAAAGAAACCAATGATTAGACAACCTAGAACATGCGACTTAGGACCATCTCTAGAATGGTGAGAAGTGAGAACACTCTTTTGTTATACGTTCATACCAGTCCACAGCGGGAGTAAAATAAAGACATGGTAAGGTTAAAATGTTTATTTTAATGACGTGATCTCAAGCACAGTAATTTATTCAACATCAGCATACATATGGATAATAATAATATGGACAGCATGGTTACAATTCCATAAAATACAAAAGGAGGAATCATGTTACAATGATAGTGAAACAGGTGATAAAAGCGCCTATTTAAAACGCTCACTATCTAGGAACTATGTATTATATAACTATAGACGGTCTCTTGAGCTTTTTTAGGGGGACCCCATTTACCTGTCCGCTCAGTAAGTAAATTACATCAAGATCGGTTAATCTCTCTGCATGCCTGGAAGCTTCCAAGTGTGTGCAATTCTGGCAAGTGTGCTATGATAAAGGTGTCAGAATCCTACTCGGCTTGCAGCTGCTAAATTGTTGTGTCAAGAATGTGTTACACGGACACGCCGATAAACAGGCTTGCACGTTATGATAACCTTGGCAGCTTAGCACTCACTGTACAGACTGGGGATACAATGTATGTCTAGAGATGTCGAAAAACAACCCTTTGCTCATGTATAGACCATCATCAAAGCTAAGTCAGCAAAAACAGCTAAGCAGTGTTGTGTGCCAAAGCGGAAAAAGGAAAAATGGCGTTTAAACTTCTAATAAGCCATGCTAACTTAACATGCATGCAGAAAGAGGCCCACAAACCATACTACAGTGTCTTTCAGCATAGCACTGGCTCCAGGCCTGGTTTGTCAGAGTTAGTTACCCCCAGTACCAGTCAGCAAAAAGTTGGGGTACAGGATGACTTTGCAACAAGGCCTCTTTCTGTACCTCTGTTAGTTTTTTCTGCATATCTATTGCTTATTTCTGCACCGTTCTTAGTCTTTCTGGACTTCTGTTGCCTCTGTCTGTATTTCTCTTGCTTCTTTCTGCACCTTTCTTCCTCTTTCTGCACATGTCCTAAATCTGTAGGCATAGTTGGAAATTAGCATTTAAAAAACCTTTAAAATCCACCGAAAAAACATAGGTTTCAGGGGCGTAATAGTTAGAAATTATCATTTAAAAACCTTTGAAATTCACTTAAAAAAACATAGATTTCAGGGATGTTAAAGTTAGGAATTTGCGTTTAAAAAACACAGGTTTCAGGGAATACATATTTGATTGGACATTTCACTCGTACAAAAACAGAAATAAAACTGTTAAAGATAGTTGAGGTAACTATAACTCGTGTCCCCGCAATGCACTACTGATGATGTCACATATTACATTACTCATGACATGGTCATTGACATCACTGATGACATCCCTGATGACATCTCAAATGACATCACTGATGACATCATCCAGTGACTGTTACTGTAAAGTTTAACCGCTTCCGTACGGCGCCGATTCCGCCCCTGTGCTGGACATTCCATAACAGGGTGCGGTCGTGAGGGAACCGTTCCGTCATCAGCACAGCTCAGCCGTGACTGATGACGGACCGGTTCCGTCACTAGCATCGAAGGGGTTAAATATGTTTTATAAAAATATACATATATATAAGCCAAGCTGTATTGAAGAATGAGTGGCTGTATATCTGTCTGAATGGATGATTTAGTAGGTGCATGGCTGACTGTATAAATGCATGATTAAAAGGTACATTATTGAATGCATGGGTCAGTGGCTAAACTGTGTGAATGACTGTATCAGTCTGTCTGTTGGTGTGTAAGTGGCTGCATGGGTTGGTGAGTAGCTACATGAGTGTCTATATGGGTTATTGATTGCTTGTTTAAGTATCTGTATGGGTGCCTGAGTGTCCCTGTGGTCTCTGTGTATGAGTGAAATGTCCAACTAATTATAACATCCTTGAAACCTGTATTCTTTTCTGTGAATTTCAAAGGTTTTTTAAATGCTAATTTCTAACTATAACCTCCTTTAAAACGATGATTTTTTCAGTGAGTATATATGTATACATATATATTTCTATATGTATAATATGTTATTTCCGTTGGGAAATTTTTATTTTTTTAATACCACTACAGTCCGAACCTTGGAACTGAATGACATCAAATTTGGCAGAAAGCTAGATGTTGGTCCAGAAAGTATGTTTCTTGTAATTTGGTGTAAATCATTTCAGTAGTTTCAAATGTAAGTGAAAAAAATATAGATATCTGGGAACCCAAAATCCTACTTACTCCCAGGCTCCCTGGAGTACCACTTCCCCGGGAATTTAATTTAGAAAAAAAGAGAGGGGGCACGTGGACCCCTCGTAGCTTCATGGAAAAACACTTCTCAGTGACACATGACAAACAAGGGGGGGGCACCAGCTCCCATTCTGGAGCCAATAATGGCCCTGGGTTCCCCCAAATCCCAGGGCTGTCTTCTGCATTGTCCCGGTGTGCCCACACCCAGGACATTGCAGTTTGCTATGGCTTGGCAAGAGCTTTACTGCTCCCGCCAACCCATGGTAAACACTGCAAAAAAATGCTCTAGCTTGCTAAAATCAGAGCAGAATTGCTTTTGGACAGAGGGAACTGCAAGTTCTGCAGCTCCTCTGTCCAAAAGCAATGCCGGCTACCACTGGAAGCACCCACTTTAAATGGCCAGGCCCCAGAGATGGGGTCCCCAGGCCTGAAATCATCCCGGGCGGAGGAGCCACGCACAAGCATTCATTCAAAAGACCAGACCACAGGGTTTGGAGTCCCCAGAGATGTAATCAGCTGGTGAGGGGGGCAGCACAGCCTCCTTCCCCTGTTTTACAGAAATAAATAAAGAAGTGGCCAGGCCCGGGGGAATGGGGTCTCTGGGGATGAAATCAGCCCAGGGAATTGGGCCTAAGCAACCCCCAGTGCATCATAAAGCAAAATATTAATAAACAGACTAGCAAGGTGCCGGACGCCCTCCCCTTTCCTGCACCACTCTGCAAGTGGACCTCCTGGTGAGCTGCAAGTTGGGGGATTAAGTCCCCTTGGTTCCAGATGGTCTTTGGGTGCCAACAAGCCCTGCTGTTACTTCCAGTAAGTCCCGAACAGTGGTATTGATGAGAGGTGTTTGAAAGTCACGCCCCCATTCTCCATCACTCTACAAATGCACCTCCTGGTGCACTACTTGTTTGGGGATGAAATCATATTTCTCCTGAGAATCCTTGGGGGCTTGAAACATCTCCTCTTACCTTAGTAAGTACCACAAAGCGGGATTGCTGAGATGTGGTCAGAGGGCACACCCCATTTTCCCACTATTCTGCAACTTCCCCATCTGGTGCACTACTTTTCGGGGGATGAGTTCCCCTTGAATGCTGAGGGTCCTTGGGGGCCAACTAGCCTTCCTGTTACCTCCAGTGAGTTCCAAACTGTGGGATTGCTGAGAGCACTTCTGAGGCCATGCCCCCGTTTTCCACCACTCTGCAAATGTGCCTTTAGGCGCACTGCTGGCTGGGAAATGAAGTCCCCTTGGCTCCAGAGGGTCCTTGATGGTCAACGGCCTCTCCTTTTACCTCCAGTAAGTCCCACACTGTGGGGTTGCTGAGTGATCTTCGGAGGCCATGCCCCATTTCACCACCACTCTGTAAACTCACCTCCTAGTGCACTGCTGGTTGGGGTTACCGAGAGCTGGTTGGAGGCTCCGCCCCCTTTCTCCACCACACTGCAAAATTGAAAGACCACAGAAATTCACTGAACAAAACATAGGTTACAGGGGCTTTATTGTTCGGAAATAGAATTTATAAAACCTTAGAAATTCATTGAAAAAATCAACGGTTACAGAGACATAATGGTTATGATTTCTCAGTTATAGTTAGCTGAGCTAACTATTATTGTGCCCCCACAATGTACTGCTTATGACCTCATATATTACATCACTCATGACATAGTTAATGACATCACTCATGGCATCTCAAATGACATCACTTATGATATCAATGACAGAACCACTGACACACCCAGTCACATCCCTATACAACCTCTTGTACACCACACACACTGACAACAGCAGTCACATACCCATTCACAGACCCATGCAAGTACTCATACATCCACTTAATCATTCATAGAGCCACTCACAAACCCATTCACTGATTCAAAGGTATACACACATCTTCTCAGTTACCCATATAGCTGCTCATACACCAACTCTCCCACTTCTACAGGTACTGTTATATACCCTCATATGCCCATACAGCCACTAACACACTGTCAATCACTCATAGAGGTGCTTGTACAAAACAGGGAAATTCAGTAGTTGAGCTAACTATAACTCATGCCCCCCACAATGCACTGCTTATTACCTCATATATTACATCACTCATGACATGGTCAATGACATCACTGATGACAATAGTGATGACATCTCAAATGACATACCTGATGACATTACGATGACATCATCCACAGAATCACTGACACAGCCACTCACACCAACATTAAACCTTTCATACCCCCATTTCCACACAAACATTTACAAACCCATTAACAGACCCATACCAGTACTTACACACCCACTCACTTACCCATACAGCTATTCATACACCTACTCACTCACTAATATAGCCACTGACATATCCACTCATAACCAATACAGCCCCTTACACATTGAGTCAGTCAACCATAGAGCTACTCACACACTTAGTCACTCACCCATGCTGTCAATCACACAACCACTTGCTCACCCATACAAATACACATACACAAACTGACTTCCTAATATAATCAATCAATCAATCATGCCATTTGTATAGCGCACTACTCACCCGGGAGGGTCTCAAGGCGCTTGGGGGGAGGGGTATGCTACTGCTCGAACAGCCAGGTCTTGAGTTGTTTCCTGAAGGCGAGATGGTCCTGGGTCAGCCGAAGGTGGATGGGGAGGGAGTTCCAAGTCTTGGCAGCCAGGTAAGAGAAGGATCTTCCTCCGGCGGTGGCTCTTCGGATGCGTGGTAGGGCTGCGAGGGCGAGGCTGGTGGACCGTAGCTGGCAGGTGGGCATGTAGAAGGTCAGGTGGTTGTTGAGGTACTTGGGGCCCAGGTCGTGGGGGGACTTGTGTGCGTGGGTGAGGAGCCGGAACATGATCCTCTTGTCGACGGGGAGCCAGTGCAGGTTCCTCAGGTGGCTGGAGATGTGGCTGCGTCGGGGGCATCCAGGATGAGTCGGGCGGAGGCGTTCTGGATGCGCTGGAGTCTTTTCTGTAGCTTGGCTGTGGTTCCGGCATAGAGGGCGTTTCCGTAGTCCAGTCGGCTGGTGACGAGTGCCTGGGTGACAGTCTTCCTGGTCTCGGTCGGGATCCAGCAGAAGATCTTGCGAAGCATACGCAGGGTGTTGAAGCACAATGAGGAGACGGCGTTGACTTGTCTGGTCATCGAGAGGGAGGGGTCCAGGATGAAGCCCAGGTTGCGTGCGTGGTCGGTTGGCTTGGGTGTGGTGCCCAGGGCTGGGGGCCACCAGGAGTCGTCCCAGGCGGAGGGCGAAGATCCCAGGATGAGGACTTCCGTCTTGTCCGAGTTCAGTTTCAGGCGGCTGTCCTTCATCCACTCGGCGACGTCTTTCATCCCTTCGTGTAGGCAGGTTCTGGCAGTGTCGGGGTCTCTGGTGAGGGAAAGGATCAGCTGGGTGTCGTCGGCGTAAGAGATGATGTTGAGGTTGTGCTGGCGTGCGATGGCTGCGAGAGGTTTCATGTAGATGTTGAAGAGGGTGGGGCTGAGTGAAGATCCTTGCGGGACGCCGCAGATGACTTCGGTGGCCTCGGAGCGAAACGGGGGGAGGCGGACTCTTTGTGTTCTTCCGGCGAGGAACGAGATGATCCACTCCAGTGCCTTCTCTTGGATACCGATGTTGCTGAGGCGCTGGTCTAGGGTGCGGTGGCAGACCGTGTCGAACGCAGCGGAGAGGTCCAGGAGGATGAGCGCCACTGTTTCCCCCTTGTCGAGCAGGGTCCGGATGTCGTCGATGGCTGCGATGAGGGCGGTCTCGGTGCTGTGGTTGGCTCTGAAGCCGGACTGCGAGGGGTCGAGGGATCCGTTCGTCTCGAAGAAGGCGGTCAGCTGTCTGTTGACGATCTTCTCGATGACTTTAGCAGGAAAAGGGAGGAGCGAGATGGGGCGGAAGTTTTTGAGATCGGTGGGGTCCGCTGTAGGTTTATTCAGGAGGGCGCTGATCTCGGCGTGCTTCCAGCTCTCCGGGAAGGTGGCGGTGTTGAAGGAGGCGTTGATGATGTTCCGGAGTTGGGGTGCGATGGTGGAGTCGGCCTTGTTGAAGACGTGGTGTGGGCAGGGGTCGGTCAGTGATCCGGAGTGGATGGTGTTCATCGTGCGGGCTGTGTCTTCGGTGGTCACCGTGGTCCAGGTGCGAAGGGTGGCGGTGGGGGGCGTTGGTTCGACGGTTGGGTGCGTGGGTGGGGCGTCGAAGCTGTTGTGGATGTCGGCGATCTTGCGGTGGAAGAACGAGGCGAGGGAGTCGCAGAGGTCTTGTGACGGAGTGATGTCGTTGGTGCCGGTGCTGGGGTTGGAGAACTCCTTGACGATAGTGAAGAGCTCTTTGCTGTCGTGGGTGTTGTTGTTCAGTCGATCCTTCAGGGATTTCTTCTTGGTGGTGCGGATGAGCTGGTGGTGCTTGCGGGTAGCGTGTTTGAGGGCGGTCATGTTGTCGGTGGTCCGGTCGAGGAGCCAGGCTTTCTCGAGGGTGCGGCAAATACTAACTTGTACTCACTCATCTATACAGTCACTGACACAAGTACATACTCACCCATACTTTCAAGTTTATTTTATTTGCATAGTTCGTTAAAACCATTGCAACACAAAAGTATTTCATTACAAACCAAGTTTTTGTATATAAAAGCTCCTTAGTTATAAAAGCATAACAATTCTATTAAAAGGACTGTACAATAAAAATTCAGATATTGCAAGTCAAGTTTTTAGGCACGTTATAACCATGAATGCGTGTCACGTTTGTTTTCACCAAGGTAATTCTAGGATATATTACTTTGTTTATAAATGCACAGGTAAATTTAAAAGTAAGATTTCTGCCAATGTTTTGATTTCCGGCAATTTTTTTTTGGCATGCTGTCAAAATTTTTACCAGAGCACAGTTTAGTTGAGGGTCATTTGGAGCAAAACAAGCCAGAACAGCCTGCCTCCTGGTTCGGATTCTACGCTGGTTGAATTTAACTTTTAGTATTTGTAGCCTTTCATGTGAGAGTTTTTTGCAGGAGCATAATAGATGCAGCAGGTCTTCCGATGCTGACCCGCATAGGCGGCACCTAGGGTCCACCTTCTCCTTCAGCCAGGGTGGAGAGTGCTGACTGCCAGGTAGCAGGCCAAGTCTAAACTTCATGAAACTGATTTTTGTGTGCTTGGCATAACCCATGTTGAAGAACGTCTGGGCTGCTTGCTCACAATAAGTATTCAGAGTCATCCAGCCATGAGACCTTTCAGCAAGTGAGGCTTTGTCCTCCAGCCATGATAGGTATTTGACTGATTTCCAAACTAGTTTCTTGAGTACACCGGAACTAGTAGGAATTTCCCACAGTTGATTCAGTCCCAATTTGTGTAATCCTTCTTTGAGGTATTTCGCTGCGGGTGAGGTAGTGTGTCGGCTTAACTCTTTCCATAACTGTGCATTTAGTGACCCTGAAGCGGCTTTTCATATTTCATCCCACATTATGATGTATGCCCCATGTCTTGCAAGAGATTGCTTCTGAATGCCGAACTCAAGCCTTATTTGCGAGGGGGAGGTGTATTTGGGTAACCCAAATATAATCCTATACGTGCTTGTTACTGTGGAGTCCAGTAATTTGGCGTCCCTTCCTTTCTGGGCTTCACTTCCGTGAGTTATTGTTGGCAGTAACTTTGCACGAATCACCTCAACTATGGGCAGAATCAACAGGCCGGTTAGTTTGGAGTTCAAAGATTTTAGGGAGATTGCCAATGCGATTTCTTGATGCCTGATGCTGGTTCTCTGTGCAAGGAATTGACCTCCTTTGTCAATCTTTATGCCCAGGTATTTATATTCCGGGGTGCTCTCTATTCGGGTGTTACCCCAAAACCATACTGAGGGTTTTTTGCTCACGGTGATGGTTTTGGTTTTATCGAGGTTTATCGTTAGACCATTTTATTTTTTTAATAGACCTGTGTGGCATTTATAAGATGTTGAAGTCCTACTTTCGTTTTACTAATCTGGACTATGTCGTCTGCGTATAGGAGACATGGCAATGAGATGTCTCCCAGTTTTGGAGCATGCGAGTTACAGGTGTACAATGTCGGTATAAGATCAGCTACAAACAGGTTAAAGAGTGTGGGGGCCAGAACGCAGCCTTGTTTAAACCCTTTGTCCGTTGGAATGCGTCTCGACAAGTGTGTTCCATCGCCCAGCTTAATCTGGATCCAGGTGTTAGTGTGTAGGTTTATCAGGAGGTTTAGAAGGGATTGGGGGAGCCCCCAGGTATGCAGTTTGGACCACAGTTTGTTTCATTTTACATGATCGAAAGCTGCTTTATAGTCAATAAAGCACAGATGCAAGGAGATCCTAGTCGTTTCGACCTTGTCAAAGAGCATTGCCATCGTTATTATATTTGTGGTCGTCCCCACGTTCTTTGCAAAACCGGTCTGGTTCAAGGGGATGATGGATTTTGCTTGTGCCCAAGCCTGGAAATCTTCCAGGAGCGTTGCTTCGTTGTCCAGTAGTGCAACTAGCCGATAGTTCTGAGGCTCTGACCTGTCCCCTGACTTATAAATTGGTGCAATGATAGATCCCCTCCATGACTCTGGCAGAATATTTGTCATCCTGATTTCCGTTAACAGTGGTTCTAAAGCATCAGCCCAGAATGTTGGCTCTTGCTTGTAGAGCACAGGCGGTATACCATTTGGACCGGGAGCCCCTTCACTTCTTCCCTTGCCTATTTGCCTTTTTATGATCATGGTTCGATTAGTTGGTGAGTCAACAATTAAGATGTCTTTTTTGGCTTTACGTTGTGTGATCTGATTGCTTCCTGCATATGCAGCGCTGATGTTGGAACCTTCGGAGGCGCCCAAAGAGTTTCCCCCTTTATTCTAGACTCCGTGGCTTCGTGGAAGTGAGACCCTAGATATTTTGTCCAGACTGCCTCCGGAATGTTGGAGGTAGTTCCCTCGTTGTTAGGATGAACACATTTATTTATGGTTCTCCAAAAACTTGCGCTGTTGTTTTGTTTAATATCAGCATGTAGTTTTGCCATATGGCATTCTCTTTGTCCCTTTTTGCATCCTTCTTTTATTTTTTCAACAGAGCCTTTTGCTTTCGCAATACATTTAGTTGTGTAATATCTTGAGGGTTCCACCCTAGCTGTCTCAATGTATGATAGATAACACTCTTGGTGCACTTGATTTCTTTCAGCGCAAATTGCGATATCGATTTTGGATTGGTATTCGATGTGTAGACTGCCATGGTATCAGTAAAGTTTTCCCACTTTTTTGCCTCGTCTGATCCAGCTCTCAATTCAAGGTGATATTTGGCAATTACCACCATTCTGCAGTGTGTGACAGGCTCAAATTTGATTCACTTAAGATTAATAGTATAATCTGCTCCATGGGCAGTCCGGCAGTGCTCGGACATATGAACTGTTGTTCTAAGCTCAATTTCTTGTGGCCGGTGATCAATGTCACCTTTGTCCCCTAAACGAAATAGGGTAATTTGATGGAACAGCTCAAGGCAGACAAAAGTGTAGTCTAGTATAGTGTTTGTTCTGGATTAGCAGTGTGTTGATACGGAGGAATTATCTCCTCTTGATCTATCGTTTAGTGCTCTTAAGTTTAAATGTTCCAGTTCCTCCAGGGCCGACTGTCACGCCTTTGTTTGCTTGCTTGAGAGTGGCTCCCCTTGCGTTGGAATGTTCCAGATTGTATTTTGTATAGACATTTCGGCGGCCGCGGAGGACCCCATTACATTTAGTTTTAGATTAACTATAGGAAAGAGCTCCACTGTTGGTCCTTCTGTAATATAAGTTTCTACCAACTTGCACATTTCTTTTACTAATTTGCCTTTTCGCTTTGGTTGGATATAAACGTTAATTATTGTAATGTTGAGATCCGTTGCTCGTGTTGAGCCTGAAGAGTGTAAGTTTACAGCGAGAACTGCAGAGGAAGGGGAATCTAGGTCGCGGGCAGTAAGACTGAGTCCACATGCTACATATGTGGCCAGAACCCGATGAAGATGGCCGTATTTTGCCTCAGCTAGTGCACTTATCTAGAAGCATAGAAATCCTTGTAAGTGTGGGGTTTCGCTCAGTCAGGTCTCTTGTAGAGCCACGATGTCGAAGACCCTGATATAGTCACTGAAGTCCGCATCCAACAGTTTGCTTGCCAGGCCGTTCACGTGAACATATCCGTAAAGACCCCTTAATGTACATACTCACCCATACTGCCATTCTCACATTGACTCACTTACCCATACATTCACTCATATACCCCAGCACTCATCTACACTATCTTTCACATACCCAGTTATTCACCTATATACCATTGACACATCTACTTACTGACCCAAACACCCACATACTCACTCACCCATATAGCCTCTCATACATGCACTCACTAACCCATACAGCCACTGACACAAGCCCTCAATTCAATTCAATTCAATAAACCTTTATTCGGTACTTAAAAAATACCATTAAAGTACATTTTACATAGTTAAAATTGGTAAAATACAATTCGTTACATGTGGTTGGAGACAGTTGACCGAGAAGTTCATTCAGCACAGCCCTCTTGAATTCCTTAGCCTTAAGGCAATCTTAATAAAATTCATGATACAGAACAGTGTATGAGGATCATCAGCCCTTTGCAAGAATAATAGGGCAACCTTGGCATGTTTAAACTTTGCCTGTTTTAAAATTCCTACTAAAAAACTACGCCTAGGTAGAGTATAAAATGGACATAACAATA
Source organism: Lissotriton helveticus (assembly GCF_964261635.1). Taxonomy (NCBI): domain Eukaryota; kingdom Metazoa; phylum Chordata; class Amphibia; order Caudata; family Salamandridae; genus Lissotriton; species Lissotriton helveticus. The sequence goes on along the minus strand of NC_136063.1, from coordinate 1,960,321,415 downwards.
CAAAATGAAGGGTATCCTGCGGAGACCTATTGTCGCAGCCACAGGGACCCTTCTGCTCAACTGTTGAAGTAAAACCTGGTGGATCAGCCAGTAAATGATGTAAAAGGTTGAGCCCTAAACGGGTAAATAAAAATCTATCCTGGGCATTATACATGAGAGCAAGATAAGGTTCCATTCCTTCCGCAGTTTTCACCATTCTATGCTCACAGACAGAGGTTTTACTTTCTTCCTCGGCCGCTCTATGTGAGTCTACCAGATCCATAAAGATTTTTTTAACTCTCTTAATATCCTGAGGGATGATTTGCGTTGGGTTGGAAAAAAGATCCTTGCAACCAATTCCCTCAAGTGTGGACTTAACATATTTTAGCCACGGGATGCTTATTCCTTTGTCCCTTTCTGTACAGTCTATGATAATCTGTCTGCTCAGGTCTGCCTCGGTATTTGACCAGGCCATAAGGGGTCTGACCTTTATCAGGTCCTCAGTGTATACTCTTCCTAGTTCTTCGTGAATGATGTAAGCAGGAGTACTTTGAGGAGTTTTTAGAATTTTTCTCAAGTATTTATTCTCCTCTGTCTGTATTTGCTTAGTGCTAACGAAGCCCCAAACATCTGACCGACATACCACTTTAGAACAACAGATTGAGCTGTACAAATTCATAACTTGTTCTGGCGACCACCGGCCCAGCCTGCGTCCATAGTTCATGATCGTGCCAGTCAACGCTACTAATTTGAAACACCTCTCCTCAATTAAAAGTTTAAAATTTAAAAGCCCATCAAATAACAAGCCAAGGTAAGGGAAGGTCTGTACCTGTCCTAAATTGTATGTGCCTATTTTGTATGAGAACTTCTTACAAGGTTTAGTTCCCGCTAACATAACATAGGACTTGGTCAGGTTTGCCGACAGGTCTAAGGTATCCATAAAATGAACAAACCCATCAATCAGGCACTGCAGTCCCTTGGGGGTGTGGACTAGGAGGACCGCATCATCTGCGTACAACAACACAGGGACCGGGCGGGAACCTATTTGGGGGAATCTACTTTTAATTTGCCTAATGCCTGATCTAGATTATTAATATATAAGGAGAACAAAAACGGGGCAAGGATAAATCCCTGTCTGACCCCAGTGTTGCATGCAATAGGTGCTGCGGTGCACCCTTCCAGATTAAAACGCACTTTGGCAGTGGTATTGCAATGCAATGATCTCAAGATATTAGCCAGGCCCTGGTCAACCCCCAATCTGGACATCAGGGTCCACATCTTCTCTCTGTTGACATGGTCAAAAGCTGCAGTGAGGTCCTTGAACCCCAGGTAAACTGCCTCGTTGCTAGCTATGGTGTATTTTGCAACCAATAGGTAGAGGTTCAGGCACTGATCCGTTGTTGATCTCCCCACCCTGAACCCGTAGTGAGTGTCTGTGATAATTTTGTGTTGTGCGAGTTCCACCATTCATTAGCTTTCATAATTTTGTGTTCGTCAGCCCAGTCCATAAGACGATTGAGTACCACTCGGCCCAATACTTTGGCCGTCACATCGATCAAAGATATGGAGCGGTAGCACTGGGGGTTGTCCCTGTTCCCTTTTTTGAAGATGGGAACTATTGTTGCTGATGACCATGAGCGCGGGAGGCCAGTTGCGACCATTGCGTTTAACACTCTTGAGGTAACGGGTTTTTAGGAACCCGTTTGGTGCCAGGGAATAACACCCGAAGACCTCTGAGTTCTCCCTGTTCCGGACCACAGAAACACGGAGTCTTCTAGTCGCAGTCAGAGATCAAGTTTTATTGATAGCTACCAAGTTACAGGTGTCCTAGAAGCACGACAAGCACGGGTCATGTGTTCTCAGGAGACTGTTCATTTTTACAGAACCAGCCTTCTCCTTATATACAAAAATAATAGCTGCAGGCAAGAATTCTTGAGTTTATGATATGGCTATACACATATTTCTACAATAATACAAAAGAGCGAAGTCATGTAGGCAAGCCCGTATTTTAGATGTCCAATTCGTGATATATTACCTAGCCAGGCCCGGAACTCCCATCAGATATCGGTGAAGCCCCAATAAAGGAAGGCACCTCCTAGTCATAAAACTGGCCATAAACAGGGAGCGTGGACAGGTGTGTATGTGTGTAGAAAACATGATCTGTAAGAGGTGAATGGTTTGTGGTATGTTGTGCATTGATGCTATCGTGTTTGGCCACTGGGCGAGGAGCTGCCCAAACAGGTTTGGCTGGAGGCAAGGGAGTCAGTTGGGACAGGTCAGGGGGAAGTCAGGGAAGGTGGACGTGTCCTTTTAGATCAAGCTCGACCTTTAATTGACTTATCATGAGGGCAAGACACAAGATGGATACCGTTTACAAAATGGTGTCTGAGGGGTCGGGACGGAAACTACGATTTGGGGGTGTTAGCATGTTTCGATCATGACGCAAATGCATAGGAATGATGTCCTAATCATTATCGGTTCGTCGACACCAAATTCGTCATGGTACGTTGATGTTTCGGGACACGGGTATCGGACCTCGATACCGGGACAACAGTAGGGTCCAGAATTTCAGAACCACAGACCCTCCTTTTGCCCTCATATAAGGCAATAATTCATGTTAATCCGAGTCTAAGTCTGTATGAAGGAATTCATGGAGATGCTGCTGTAGCATCATTCTGTTGCTCAGTTCGTCCCTTGACACAGGCTTCCGTACACATGAGGTATAGGGGAAGTTCGGGAAGCGAACACATATGTTTCCGTGCATATACTCTTTCCTAATTGTGCTTTAGGATCCCTGCCGATACCTTGTAAACATAAGTGACCTCGGTTGGGTACTATCCAAACTGGGCGGGATTTCTTTGCTGACTGGCTCTTACTCAGGTAAACCCCATATTTAGTTACGTTCCAACGAGTGTACGGAGTGAGTTCATCTTTGGGAATCGTAAGATAGGTGTCGAACTTTCTACTCATATTTCTTATCCCTGCTATTAGTGCCTTGTTACTGGAATCACTCTCAGTAGAACGGGTCGGGTATGGTTCTAGGGCGAATAGGAACATGGTCTGGAAAGCCCACAGTGAACCATAATAACTGAATGGCAGGATGAAGTATGGGATACCCTTATCAGTCGTGTGCGGCATGAGTCCGCATACCCAAAAGTTCGATGTGTTCATTATGGACTGGTGTTGGTGTAGAAGTTGAATGAATGAGTTATTTACAAATTCGAGTCTTCTGGCAGATTCGTGTTCAGGTAGAGGGTGAAAGTAGTGTGGAGAGATAGTAGGAGGAGGCGGTGGCCAGGTGTCATTTGAAAAAGTAACTTGGAATACGAATAGAGTATAACCAGTCAAAAACATCGTTATGCTACACAACATTAAAATACACGTTATCAAAAACCTTCTTTTGGCCAGTACAGTGCATAATTGTCTTTCAAAGTTCGTGAGTCTGGTAGGTCTCTTCACCCTAGGAAACTCCATCCTCTAGTTGCTGCCCGCGGTGGTAGGTTGGTTCTGCCAGGGAGTGCGCTCTGTTCGGTCCGGGGTAACTCCCTTGGACCAACCAGAACCGTTGACCTAGACGTCCCCAGTTGCACTCCCCAGACTTCAACCGCAACCCTAGCAGCAGAACCGGATGGCGGTTCGAAAATCAAAAATGAGCAAGTTTCCTGAGAGTGAGAGAGCTGAAAAAATCTAAAATAGTTCTTGGGGGAAAAGAAAATCACATTCGTTTTTTTTTTTATTAGTCTTTTTGTCTTGACCTTAGATTATATTGTTGTTTCCCAGGTACGGTGTGGTCTTCAAACAATGTCTCAGGTTCGGTAGTGTCCAACTGCATAGACGGTGGCACAAGTCCTTGTAAAATATGATCACTCTCCTTTTCGGTACTAGTTTCTTTTAGACGTGCATCGCTGAAAGGGATGAAGCGAGGTATGGATTCTGTCTCGGAGTCGGCAATTCCTTCGTTGACCCACCGGTCGTATGGAAGGGGCAGAGGGACCCGTTTACAATGGGTCCCGTGCACCCAGTTCTATTTGCCTTCGACCCGAAGAGCTGATCTCGTGGAAAGAAGTACCAGGTATGGTCCGGTCCACCTCGGCTGTCCGTTGTTTGTGCGCTGGAAATTCCGCACCAAGACCCATGTGCCGGGTGCGATGGAGTGACCTGGATCGTCAGAGGCTGGTGGAGAGGAACTGTGAACCTGTTGGTGTAAAACACGCAATTTAGTTGTCAATTCGCACAAATAGTCAAGCAGTACGGGGTGCTCTATTTCGCTGAGTTTCTTTGGCCTTGGCACGCCCCAGACGTTGGCTGGGCGGCCAAACACTATCTCATGGGGGCTAAGTCCTAACCTGGAATGGACTGTCATTCTGGTTGACAAGAGTGCTAGGGGCAAGGCGTCAGGCCATTTAAGACCTGTACAGGCTTGGATCTTGGCTAATTTGAGCTTTAAAGTGCCATTGTAGCACTCTACTAATCCAACTGATAGGGGGTGATTCGCCGAGTGGAACTTTTGTTGTATGCCTAAACATTCACACACTCTCTTCATCACGCGTCCTACGAATTCACTTCCATTATCACTCCAGACGATTCTGGGCATGCCGAATCTCGGGAAGAACTCTTTGACAAGAGCTTTGGCAGTTGACAAGGCAGTATTGTCCTTAAGGGGGTATGCTTCCACCCACCTGGAGAAAGCGCAAACAACAACGAGCACATACTTCAGATTGTTGTATCTCTCCATGTGAATGAAATCGAGCTGTAAAACCTCGAACGGATACGTTGGAGGTGCAAAATGACCAGCTGGAGTTGGGGTTCCCCTACCGGGATTGTACTTCAAACACACCATACAGTTTCTGACCACATTCTCTGCATATTTCGGGATATTGCTATTTTGCCATACTGGGGCCAATACCTTACAGATTCCTTTCGAACTGATGTGCGCAATTCCATGAGCCATTGTTACTACTGCAAGTACATAGGCGTTAGGTAATAGCCATCGCTGGTGTTCTGACAATTCGACCCAACAACCATTCGCATCTAACCTAGCCTTACTTTCTCTCCATTCATTCACCTATTTCTCAGTTGCCTCGGCTTATATAGATTTCACGCTTTCGATGGTGTCCTCACACATTCCCACATCAGTAATCCATCTAGCGGGACCTACAACATACATCCGACTCATTGTGTTCCTTGCAGTCTCTTTCGCAACCTCGTCTGCAAATGCATTCCCGCGGCCAACATCATCCTGAATCTTTTTGTGTGCACTGCATTTTACAATGGCAACTTGTAGTGGCAACGTCAGTGACTCGAGGAGTTCATTAACTAACTGACCATGTTGTATCTTTGCTCCATGTGACGTAAGAAACCCACGTTCACGCCACAATCTCCCAAAACTGTGAGCCACACCAAAGGCGTATTGGCTGTCAGTGTACACATTCACTCGTTTTCCTTTTGCTAACACACATGCTCTGGTAAGCGCAATTAGCTCTGCAGCTTGTGCAGAATTATGGGAAATGCGCGAGGTCTCTATAATGGTGTGTAATGTCGTTACGGCATATGCTGCAGTCGTATCACCATTCGGCAGCTTGAAACATGAACCATCAACCCATAAAGTATCGTTGCATTCAGGAAGGGGAGTGTCCTGTAAGTCTACTCTCCCTTTTGTCTCTTCTTCTGTCCTAAAACAGCAGTCATGGTTATCAATCTTGTCTGTTTCTGTCGGAATGGGTAATAACGTTGCGGGATTCAGTGTATCGCACCTCTTTATGTGGATGTGACTTGCTAGCAGTGTAAGTTCGTAACTGGATAGTCGAGCGCTAGTAAGGTGTTGTGTCTTTGTCCTGTTTAGTAAAATGTCTACTGCATGCGGAACCATAACGATCAGAGTATTGTTCATGACTAATCCAGCGGATTGTCAGATGTAGACAGCTGCTGCGGCGGTATCCCTCAGACAACTTGGTAGGGCTTTAGTCACAGGGTCTAGAGTTGCCGAAAAATACGCGCATGGGCGCTGTTTGTCCCCAAATTGTTGTGTTAAAACTGATAATGCACAACCTTCCTTCTCATGGACATAGGCTTACTGTAGTTGGGGTTTCCCAACACAGGAGCCGAACATAATGCATCACGCAACTCGTGGAAACTCGTCTGGCAATCTTCAGACCAAGGCATAGGATTTGGCGTGTCTTTGCAGAGTAGTGCCAGCAAGGGTTTAGCTAGTAGTGAGAAATTCGGTATCCATTGTCTACAGTACGATGTAATGCCCAAGAAGGCTCGAACCTCTCTCTGTGTCCTTGGGGCACTCAGTTCTGCAATTGCCTGTATTCTTTCTGGTGTCAGTCTCCTTCCCTCCTTTGACAAGATGTGACCTAAGTAGGTTACTTCTTGTCGGCAAAATTGTAGTTTGGAAAGAGAGACTTTGTGCTTCATGTTACATAAGTGATGCAATAATGACAACGTAGCTTTCTTGCAAATCTCTTCAGTGTCTGCAGCGATCAGCAGATCGTCTACGTACTGAATCAGAGTTGAACCATTCGGTAGAACAATCGTGTCTAGTTGTGTTTTCAGGGCCTGACTGAATATTGATGGGCTTTCGCAGTAGCCTTGAGGAGCGCACTTGAAGCGGAAGCTTCGTCCTCCTAAATGGAATCCGAAAATATCTCTACTCTCCTCGGCAATCGGGATGCTGAAGAAAGCGTTCTTCAGGTCGATCACCGAGAACCAATTTGCTGAAGCTGGAACCATCGTCAATAAAGCAGTAATGTCGGGATCACAATTGGAAACTGTGGGATAACTATCTTGTTCACTTCTCTGAGGTCGATCACGAACCTGTACACAGGCTGTTGTAAAGGATCAGTACGCTTTAAGACGGGCAGAACTGGACTGTTACAAACATTTCCTGTTGTTTCTTCGATGACGTCTTTATCAATCAGGTCATAAACAATCGTCAATATTGCCTTTTCACATTCGCTAGATATTTTGTATTGGGGAATACGTGGCAACCTAACGTTGGCTTTCAATGGTATGACATACGGTGCTATCTCCAAACGACCTACATCATTAGAGCCATTAGCCCAAAGTATATCAGGAAGTGATGACAATTCAGTCGGAATATTGTCCTTTGACAAATACATTGGAGAAATGACTTTCTTACCTAAAGTAAGTTGTACTCCCAAGGGGGAACAGTACAAAGTCGCATATAACCTTTTTAGCAAATCCAAACCTAACAAATTTTCACTGCAACCTGTTGTAAGAATGAGAGGTGCTTCTAATTCGCACGGGCCAATAGAAAGGGATATAGGACTGGAGATCGGGTTTCTAACAGGGGCGCCAGAGAAACCTACTGAAACATTCATTTCGCCAGACAAAGGTGCGCCAGGAAGTTTCGAGTGCATGATAGAACTTTTTGTAGCACCAGTATCCAGCAGAAATGGCTCTGACACTCCTGACGTAATTACCTTGACATAAGGTCCATTCTGATCTACTGGAACTGAAATAACTCCCTCTCTTTGTCCATGGCTGTCCTAGCAATCGTTACCCTCATTTTCGTGTTCGGTGTAATAGTCATCAGCATAGTACTGAGCTGACCTAGACGACGCATTATTCTGTTGGTCAAAGCTGTTCATCGAATTCTGAGGCGGAAAGGAAGTTGTATTCTGGGTGAAATTTCCACGGCCCCTACCTCTAGGGGCATGTTGAACACCTCTTCCCCTTACACCTGAAGCACCGCTCGAACGTCGCGCAAGAGCCGGAAAATTACCTTTAAAGTGACCCTCTTCCTTGCAATACGCACATTGATTCGGGCCATAAGCAATACGCTGATGGGAAAACTCGTTCCCTTGCGCGTTTCTCGAATACTGCTGTTGTTGTTGATAATTGGGCTGACTAGCCGTACGAGGCGGATAGGCTTGCTGGAGAAGAACTTTAGTTTTTAAATCTTTTGTCTTTTTGTCGACTTTATCTAGCTCGTCTTTGCGCCTATTTTCGTAGTACTGGGCTTTAGCTAAAATTTGCGCTGACGTAGAGACAGCCCAAGCACTCTCTGAATCTTTCAGTTTATTACACAGTTCAGGGATTAAATTCTGTACAAATTTGTCTACAAACAATCTTTGACCACCCTCTGTAGCCATGTCCTGACCACTATGGTCGGTGAAAGTTTCCTCAAATCTTGTGAAAAAGTCAGACACATTCTCATCTTTCTTCTGCTTGCACGCAGATAGCTTGTCCCAATTTACGCGTACTTCAGGCATTATCATCTTCATGTACGCGATAATTCTACCGGGAAGTTCAGCTATTAACGGCCCAGGTTTAGAACCACCTATTTGTCTAGCATCTATAGCGGCAATGTTCGCCCATGAGTCACCTAGTTCTTGGTCATGGTTCGTATGACGTATTTTGCTCCATAACGGATGTGGAACAACGTTCCCAAACAACATGTCGATATCCGCTAAATTCATTATACATGAGCTTGCAGTTTGTGATAACTCCTTATAATACCCAGTCGGGTTTTTACGAGGATCAGGCAGTGTCTGCTTGAGTGCTAAGACATCGGATCTTTTCCAGGGGACATGTACCCATACACGCTGGAAATGAGGCAGAATTGGTGGATTCGCATTCGCATCACCTTCCCTCCAAACCGGAGGAACCTCTCTCATGGGGTACTGTCTCGCTCTTTTCCCGTCTGGTGCATCGTCTTGGAGACATGATCTAGAGACATTTCCCTTACTCCTGTAAGAGAGCAATAACTCTATCGCTTTCTCAACATCTGCACCTATAATCATACCTTCATAGAACTTGAAGCGTGTATGCCATAGTTCGTTCATTGTGTATTTGGGATCATTTGTCTTCACATCTTCGCCCAGATATACACACATTTCTTCGAATACGTATCTCTGAGTGGGTGCATTCCATTGACGGAAAACTTCCATAACAGACTGAACATCATATCTAACAGTATCCGTAATCCATTTACGGGCTAGTTCATTCAGCACTTTTCTTTCCTCGTAATCAGGCAGTTGACTACGGGACTGTCTATGTTCTGTTTTAGGGGTCGTTTTAGGCGACCCGAAGAACGGTGAAAGCAGACCAGTGACGGTACCTGTCACCCTTTGTCTAATAGAAGGAGAACCTTGCGGAGGAGCAAGTGCATCGGAAAAAACAGGCTTAAGCAAAGAAGAAGTAGAGGCAAAAGCAGATGAAGTTGAAGTAGTAGCAGACGTAGTATCATAGACAATAGCTGGAGCTGTAGGCAAAGTCGTAGAAGTAGATGGAGTAGGTAGCGAAGATGGCGGCCCTTGAGAAGGCTGCGCCGGAGAAGTAGAAACCAGCTGAAGAGGAGCTGGCGTTCGTGCAAGAGCTGGGTTACGTGCGCCGGGACGCGGTATAGTAAAATGCTTTGGTGTTGTAGTAGCGTCTAACGCATACGGTGGAGGTGAGCTTAATAAGTGGGACATTAATGGATCTTTCTCGGATCTCTCCTCTTGACCTTGTCCCTTATTTGGTAACATCAGGTAGCATTTATCTACTGCTAGTTTCTTGCTCCTAAGTATTTGTTCGTTTTCCTGCTCTTCCTCGTTATCCCTGTATGCAACGGCAGCTTGCACCATTGACATACCTCTTTTATTCCTTTTTGCTAATTTTATTTCTTTCTGTTTGGCTTCTTTGCGCCATAAGCGGAAAGAGTCAAACATCGCCGGCCGGGCTTTTCTCTTAAATAATTTGACCTCTAGGTTATCTAATATTTCTGAGTCGAAACTACCATATTGGGGCCATTTTAAAACACCATCCTTGCGGGTGTATTTTATCCACACTTCATTATATGTGATAGGACCTACGCCGTGCTTTACATAGAGCTCATATGTTGGAGTTCCAATCGGAGGAACCGGACAGGAATCCTCTAATCGGGAGTCCTTACTATAACCAAGACAAAACAAGTTTCCAAGTCTGCTAAAACCAGGCATCTTTGCTCACTAGTCTAGCTTCAAACTTCAAAGGATTATCTGTTACGATATTTCTCGTGAATACACAAGTCCTTCGGCTTTGGGGCTTGCAAGTACCAAATCAAAGCGTATCTCAAGGATACCAAAAACTAAGGACAAACTAAGGACTGGGAGACGCTCCACTTATACTTAACTGAAGTATTTGAAGATCGGTGACGTCGCTAGAAGACTCGTCTATCGTTTCGCTCTACCAAGGATCACTGGGTCCAAAACAAGGCGATAGTCAGGGCAGCAGTCCTTCGTAGCCGTCGGGACGCGGGGAACCTCGCAGCAAAGACCTTCGGAACCACGTCGACATACAGGGGTCGCTGAAGTGGCTGGCCGTCCTCTGGAATTTTCACACGAAGCTCCTCACGAACATCTGGCTAGGACCGTCGCCGCTTGATACCGCCCGAGTTGGGCGCCAACTGAGGTAAAAGGTTTGTAGGAACCCGTTTGGTGCCAGGGGATAACACCCGAAGACCTCTGAGTTCTCCCTGTTCCAGACCACAGAAACACAGAGTCTTCTAGTCGCAGTCAGAGATCAAGTTTTATTGATAGCTACCAAGTAACAGGTGTCCTAGAAGCACGACAAGCACGGGTCATGTGTTCTCAGGAGACTGTTCGTTTTTACAGAACCAGCCTTCTCCTTATATACAAAAATAATAGCTGCAGGCAAGAATTCTTGAGTTTATGATATGGCTATACACATATTTCTACAATAATACAAAAGAGCGAAGTCATGTAGGCAAGCCCGTATTTTAGATGTCCAATTCGTGATATATTACCTAGCCAGGCCCGGAACTCCCATCAGATATCGGTGAAGCCCCAATAAAGGAAGGCACCTCCTAGTCATAAAACTGGCCATAAACAGGGAGCGTGGACAGGTGTGTATGTGTGTAGAAAACATGATCTGTAAGAGGTGAATGGTTTGTGGTATGTTGTGCATTGATGCTATCGTGTTTGGCCACTGGGCGAGGAGCTGCCCAAACAGGTTTGGCTGGAGGCAAGGGAGTCAGTTGGGACAGGTCAGGGGGAAGTCAGGGAAGGTGGACGTGTCCTTTTAGATCAAGCTCGACCTTTAATTGACTTATCATGAGGGCAAGACACAAGATGGATACCGTTTACAAAATGGTGTCTGAGGGGTCGGGACAGAAACTACGATTCGGGGGTGTTAGCATGTCTCGATCATGACGCAAATGCATAGGAATGATGTCCTAATCATTATCGGTTCGTCGACACCAAATTCGTCATGGTACGTTGATGTTTCGGGACACGGGTATTGGACCTCGATACCGGGACAACAGTAGGGTCCAGAATTTCAGAACCACACTCTAGGAAGGATTGGGGCCCACAGATCCACGTTACTCAAGTAGAAGTCTGGCGGGATACCATCTGCCCTGGCGCTTTATTTTTCATCAAGCACTAGATACCCACCACCACTTCCCCTAAAGTTAATTAAATCGTGGTAACCCATCGGGATCCCTTCCCGTCATCCTTACTAACCTCCACGGTATGGTTATAAAGGTTTTTAAGTGATCATACCATTGTTCTGGCAAGATGGTTGTGCCAATTTCTGGGGTGTTGGAATCCTGAAAACATGGGTCATTAATTATGTTCCAAAACACCGTTAGGTCCCTTCTGTCTGTGGCAGCCCTTAAATCTTCCCAGGCTTGAGATTGAAGGGAGTGTTTCCTACACTTGATTGCCTTTTTGTACGTGATCCTGCACTGCGAAATGCGAGACTTATCCCTGGGCACAATTTTCAGGCTAGATTTTAGTTCTTTCTGTGCCCGGGAACAGTTGCTGTCAAACCATCTGGGGGTGGTGTTTACTCTCCCTTGCATGTTGGTCTTTAAGAGACCATTTATTACATGCGCCACTTCCTCAAATGCTTTGACAACGGTGAGTTCCTTTGCAGAATGATCAAGGCACACCCCAATCATTTCATTCCCTATCTCCATTAGCTATTTGTAAAAAGCATCCCCATCGACTTTTATCCATCTAAGTCACCTCCCCTGGTTGATTACTCTCTCCATACTGGTTACCCCTACACCTCTCCTAACCCTTCTGGGAGACAGATCTTCTATCGCCAGCACTAGGGGGTTGTGATCGCTGAATATACTCCATTCGATCTCTGCCCATCTAATCCAGCCCTTAAATAGGCTGGACACCAGCACGTAGTCTATAACGGAGCGACACCCTCTGCCCTTGAAAGTTGGTTTGACCTCCCCTCCGCTTCCTGTAGCCACAAGGTCAATAGTGTGTGCTAAGGTGTGGCTTTTCAGGAGCCTGTCCAGATCTATCCCCTCACCGTAGTGTTGGAAATGCGGCCCATCCTCCAACCTGCAAGGGGACCAATCCTCAGTTACAGGAATGAGGTTTGGGCACAGGTGGCAATTAAAGTCGCCCGCTAGGACCGCCATCGGTGCCACTGCTCCCTTCCTCGAGTATATCTCCACACTTAATCGATTATCTAATTCACTTATTGTGGGTCCCCTCCCCTTGACTACTCCTGCGTTATACACATTGGTCAAGATCATATTCAACCCATTTGTATGGAACCCGAGGGCCGGCAAATTATTTGTGGGCCAATTTAGGTTGGTCCAAACTCCCTCCAACTGAAGGTCTACATATATAGAAAGTCCTCCCATGACTCGCCCAGAGGATACCTTCTGTGCAGGCACAAAGAAACACTTATACCCCAGTAGGTGAAAGGGGCTACAATCTATCGCCCAGGTTTCCTGTAAACAGATTACCTGAAACCTGGTTATATACTTCAACCATTCCTGGTTGTCAAATTTTGCTGATAACCCAGCTATACCCACTCACCCACTCACTAATACATGCAGCTAGTCACACATCACCTCACCCAAGCACACAGATACTCATACAACTATACAGGTACTCAGACAGGATCACTGACATAATATCGACGGACATAATATCGACTACCAAAAATATCGGCGACAAAATATCGACAGCCAAAATATCGAGTTTCTATCTACAAACAGGTAAGTACTAAAATATCGAGTCAAAAATATTGTTTATAAAAATATAGTTTGTAAAAATATCGAATTTCTTAAAAACAATGTTACATTTAAAAAATATTAAAAATGAATAACTAAATACACTTAAAATACTTAAATTACATTAAACTTATTAAATAATTAATTGAAGTTATAAAAAAATTACAATCATATTTATTAAAACATATGTATATAGTAACATAATATATATTAAAAACTATGCAATAATATTACCGTAGGATAGCGTAGGGGTAAAAATTACTATTCCCACTCCAAAGAGTGCAACAGTAGGGAAAGCGTTGGATAGCGTAGGGGTAAAAATTACTATTCCCACTCCAATGAGTGCAACAGTAGGGAAAGCGTTGGATAGCGTAGGGGTAAAAATTACTATTCCCACTCCAGAGAGTGCAACAGTAGTGAAAGCGTTGGATAGCGTAGGGGTACAAATTACTATTCACACTCCAGAGAGTGCAACAGTAGGGAAAGCGTTGGATAGTGTAGGGGTAAAAATTACTATTCCCACTCCAGAGAGTGCAACAGTAGGGAAAGCGTTAGATAGCGTAGTGGTAAAAATTACTATTCCCACTCCAGTGAGTGCAACAATAGGGAAAGTAAATACTTCATATATTATTTAAAAAAATAGATATATTAATATCTATAAAAAATTAATTAAAAGTAATTACCAATTTAATATAATATAATAATTAATCAATTAAAAATACAAATTAAAATAAATATTACAATTGGTTACCTATTAATACAAATTAATTACAAATTAACAATTAATTAATTAGCAATTAAAAATTAATTAACAATTAATTCAAAATAAATACCAATAAGAATGTACATATTTAATTACTTCCCACCCTATTCCCCTATAAACCCACAACCCGCTACAGAATTAAATTACGCAAAAATTAAATAACATAAAATTCATTAATTAAAATAAATTATAACATAAATACACACTTTTCACACACATAATAACATAAAACCACTATAAAAACTTTGATATTATAAAAAATTTGATAATTTTAATAACCTATATTATAAACTTCGGTATTTAGACTTTCTATATTTTTTAAATTTGATATTACATTACTTACCTTAAAAACGATATTTTTAATGACTATATTCTGTCCATTCGATATTTTGTCCATTCTTTATTTTGAAGTCGATATTTTGTCCATTCGATATTTTGAAATCGATATTTTGTCTGTTTACCATTCAGACAATCAATCACTCATATAATCACTCACATACCCACTCATCAACTCATACAGCAACTTAGACACCAACTGACAAACAGATAAAGATAATCACAGAACCCAGTCACTCACTTGTACATTCACATTCACTGAGACCCCTAATCACTCAGCCATGCACCAACTAAATCATCGATACAGACACTCATACACCCACTGATTCACCAATACACCTTGGTATTAGGCCTGGGCATCAAATTGTGTTCTGCTCGCGGAAATTGCAATAATTTGACATTTTATGACCTATTTTGAGGTTGCATGCAAGATCGCCCAAAATGAACAGACCAACACATTATCGGTGTAGCAAAAAAGGCCACTTTATTTAGATCCAGCCTGCCTCCTCACAAGGTAACTCGCGCCTAATGCGCAGCTACCAACGTTTTCCACTTGCGCGCTGTCACCGCACCTCCCGCCAATCAGAATACGGCCCGTTCCATTTGGGCAAAAAAAAACAGGGGGAGACTGCTCTCGCTACACTCCCCCTGGGGCCCCCATCGCCCAAAATTAACAGACCAACACTATCAGTGTAGCAAAAAAGGCCACTTTATTTAGATAAGGTAAACTCTCTAAAACTAGAAATACTCTTTATTTCATTATGTATACACAATTTATACGTGTGGTTCACTGCACCATAGATTCACATGAAGCTCCTGAGATAAGAAATCACGCAGTTCCAATAAATAGTAGGCAAGGCCCAAGTCTGATAGGTGCACCCCGTCTTTCCTGAATAAGTGGCCTTCTTTTCTAGTGATATTCTCATGTGAGATAACTGATACCCATTGCTGCACAAAAAACTTTCATTGCCCTGTTGAGCTTTCTGCGCGCTTTGTCCATTGCTGACTGATCTCTTGCCTGACTCCACCGCTGCCTGTAAATAAATACCGTCCAGGCAATGTGGGTGCCCAACCAATTATTCTTTATGACTGCCAAGTCTAACTGGATGTGCTTTATCAATGTTAACCCCGAAAGTGGCACTAAATCGTTCTCGCCCAGGTTTATTACCAAGAGTTCTGGTGGTGGTCTGTCATACCTCATTTTGTCAATGGTCGGAAATAGATCGTCCCACCTCTTTCCTCCTTTGCCACACCACCTCAGTTCATGCCGTTCACTAGGTACACCAAGGGCTCATCCATAAATCTGTTTCTCAGCAAAGAGGGCAGCCCACTTCACAAAAGAATGCCCCACTATCCACGCCTGCTGTTTCTCAAAGCAATTAGCACGAATGTCACCTAAATTGGAAAAAACAATTAGCAACAATATACAGCTTAACAGAAAAACACAAGCATTATTTTCACACATATCGAGCACAACAACTTGATTTTCACCTCCCTATTCTTTGAATAGCATCCCAACCCATCCCCAATCTCGCTGCCTCCGTGGCTGCCCCAATTCTAAAGGAATGAGTCACAAAAGATGTAGGATTTTCCCCAATCAAAAGCAATGCCTTCCTTAAAACGGATAGCAACTGGGGGCTGGTAACCTTATGGCCTGACTCATGCACAAATATGGCACCTTGTTTAAGATTGGATGCTGAATGGAAATGCGCCCACTCTTACACTGGGCAGCAATTTTTTATACCACTACTGTTAAGAACAACCCAAACACCTCTCCCCAACTGGTCTATTTTGGACCGTTTTAACCAGATCCTAATTTTGTTCTCCAATAAGAAAACATCCTCGTAACAAAGGCCCACTCTGTCCCGCGAACCCAGAACTTCGGAGATCCGAAATGCTCCAAAAAACAACCATATCATGCATAATCTGAAGCTAGCCACTTCCGCTTCACTGTAACAAAAAACTGGCAACTGAAGTAAAATTATTTGTAAAAGCTGGAAAGTGATAGGAGCACGGGGCTGCACCACTGTGGCCTGGTCCCTGCTCAAACCCTTCAACATTTTCAAAACCCCAAAATAACTGGCCATAAAAAGACACCCCAACAGCTTCCTGCCTATTGTGGTATAAGACAATCCTTTGTTAGCCAAAAACAGAGATAAATCTAAAATCATGGGGGTGAGGTCTTGCGTATTTCTGTTGCCATGGAAAAACTGTTCTTAACTTAAAAAGTCCAACCATGCTTGTCTGTACGTTCGCCTGGTGGATTCAGCTAAAGAATTCTCTATGAGCTGCACAATTCTCAGTCCCCTAGGGCCCAAACGCTCAACGGAACTGGAGTCTTGGTGGCTTCTGCCCCAGGTGCCAACTCCTGGAAACGCTGCCAATGGAAACGTGAGAGTGCGTCAGCAATACAATTGTTCACCCCTGGGATATGCTTTGCTTGAAAGACAATGTTGAACTCCAAACTTAACAACATGAACTCACAAAGCAATCTCAAAACTTTCACATCCTTAGCTTTCTGGTGATTGATCAAGTTCACTACTGTCATATTGTCGACATTAAAACAAACTGTCCTGTTCCAGAATTCATTGCCCCACACCATCAGTGCCGCGATCAAGGGAAACAGTTCTAGGAAAGCAATACTCCGCCCTTGCTACAACCAAGTCTCCGGACAGCTTTCCGCGCACCAGCGGACATCCCAAAATACTCCAAAACCCTTGGAACCTGCCGCGTCAGAAAATAGGTACACCTGCCACACCAAAGGTTCTTTGACAAAGTGCAAAGGGACTCCATGGAAATCTTTCAAAAAAATGTGTCATACCTTCAGATCCTCTTTTACCTGCTTAGAAATGCGCACTCTATGGTGAGAAAAACTAGCTCCAGACATCGCCATGCCTAATGATCTACAAAATGTACGTCTCGCTCTAATGACTCTAAACGCATAGTTGATATATCCAAGTAAACGCTGCACTTGGCGTAGTTCCAGTTTTACCTTGCCCAAAACTCCCAAACACAGTCTTGTATTTCCTGTAACTTATCATGTGGTAGTCGAGGCATCATGGTGCTGGTATCAATTTCGATGCCCAAAAAGACTATCTGAGAGCTGGGACCTACCGTTTTGTTGGGCGCCAACGGCACACCAAATTCTTGAGCTAGCTTCTGAAATGTAATCAACGCCTGCTAGCATTGCTGTGTCCTGGTTTGCCCCATGAACAAGAAATTGTCGAAAAAGTGGCAGGCCATAGCTGGCGTACAAACGAGAAAAAAACAATGCAAAAAAGAGATAAAAGTCTCAAATAGTGCACAAGACACCGCACATCCCATGGGGAGTACTCTATCTACATAGTAGGCTCCCTCAAAAAACATGCCTAAAAGTTCAAAATCTGTCGGGTGAATTGGTAAAAGCCTGAATGCCGACTTTATCTTGCATTTAGCCAACTCTGTTCCTTCGCCTAAGGAATGTATCATTCGCAATGCCTCATCGACCGACGTGTATGACACTGCCGAGTCTGTTGGAGAAATGAAATCATTGACTGAACTGCCTTCCAGGCACGACAAATGTTGGATCATCCTGAAATCCCCAGGTGTCTTTTTTGGAATGACCCCCAAAGGAGAGACAATCAAGTTAGGCAAAGGGCAATGCAAAAAGGGGCCCACTGTTCTACTCAGGGCTACTTCTTCCTACAACTTTGCTCTTACAATCTGCGGTAATTCCTTAGCCGATCTGAGGTTATCTGCCCAACGCCTTACTCGGGGACCCTAGAACCTGATCTTGAACCCTTCTTTAAAACCCCAAAACAATTTACTTGCCGCTTGCCTGTCAGGATATCTTTCTAACCAGGGAGCCAATGTTTCCCACTTAACTGGGGTATGTGCTTTTTGCCGTAAGAGGGAATGCCGCCCGCGTCCTCTGGCATTAAAACCCTGCTCTTGTGGGCCTTGTCCCCCTGTCCCTGGTCCCCCTGCCAAACATTGGAGAATTGCATGCCGCCCCCCACATTGCGAACATTCGTGTCGGAAACGACATGCTGGTTTATCACAGAATCCCCGATTAAAGTTCCAGCACGCTCTCCATCCAGCCGCCTGACCTCTACCTGTTCCACCCGCCCCCTGCAGGGCGGGACGCTGCAGAAAGGGCCGATATACAACGGGCAGGCCACTTGCCGTGTGCATTGTCGCCGGTGGGTGTGATGACGACATCCATTGCAACCACAACTCCGCGTCAACCTTCCCCCAGGGTTTCTCATTCCAAATGCTCATCCTGGCTCTAAACTCCTCATCATAATTAAGCCAGGAATACCCCCCAAAGTGCATCTGAGCCATCCTCACTATGTCCATATACTTGAAAAGAGCAACTGCCCTGTCAGGATATCTCTCAGCATATATACTCGCAAAAATGAGGAATGCCGAGGTCCAATTTTCAATGTTACGAGGAACTCTTGGGCGTCTCACCAATTCCCACTCTTCTTCATTCGACCCTTCCCTTGCCTGCACTTCCCTATGTAATAACCTAAAAACATCCATGTACTCGTGATCCCAAATGTATCTCTTTGTAACTGCTGATAAATGAGTACCCAATGGCACAGCCACCCCCATATATGGAAGCCTTTTATTAGAACCTGGCCCCACACTGTCTTGGTTATCTGTGTTGCTAGGCTTAACCTGTTTCACCTTCTCACCTTTCTTTTCAATGTATGCGTCAACTACCTCAATCTTCGGGACCAAAGAATCATCCCGCCGAACCCTCTTGTTAAAGTGCCTATGTAACAACTCACCCTACTTCCCATCATTACCCAAAATTCTAACATTAGAGTCCCTTACCCCCCACCACTGCTGCTTACAACATGGCAACTGATTCGTTCTCTCTTGAAATTCTGAACGAGATTTCTTCGCGAGTTCTCTGTATTGAGACCTCTTCCTTGTAACTGCTCTTGACTTCTGCAACGAGTTAACAAAGGAGGTTGCCCTCGTCCCACCTCCCACCTCCCGTTCCCCTTCCAATTCAAAATAACGGGTTCCTTTGGGCAACCTTTCGTAAATTTCACCCTCTTCCAGATCACCAAAACCCTCTTCCCCACCTTCATCAGAGCCCACAGCACCCTTTCCAGCATTACTGCTACCTGGACACTCCCCATCTCCCACTTCTCCATCAAAATACCGCCAATTATTGACAGACCCATACTCTACAGGCCTGCCCGCACACCTAGAATCCGCACTAGATCCATCAGAGACTGAAATGCAATTTGTGGCAACCGCTACTGGTGCCGCCGTACAAACATTATGAAATCCATTAGCAGTGGCTTGATCTGCACCAAGTTGCATCTTCGGGTCGCTCGAACCCGAAGAGCCGTGCAACCGCTTCACATCTTCCTTCTTCCTCGTACACTTCCGACTCGTCCCCCCCGTTCTAAACAAACGTTGTTTGCAGAAGCTATCCACACCCATTGACCCCCTGCTTCGCTCCCAACGTGGACCAGGGGGGAGGTGCTGCCCTGGAGAGGGGCGGACGCGCGGAAAAATATACTCTGTATGTAAGCAGCTTATCCTCCTGTCACGGGCCACTGCCTGCCCACCAGCGATCAGTCTCACCTGATGTGGGGCACCCACCTGTTCTAAGTCTAAATCAAGCTCAATAAAGCCTTCCAAATTCCCTCGACCTCCAACAAGGTGTGGCTGGCGCTCTAAACCGCTAGACATGGTGTCCTTAGCCGTAATTGTGGCCCCATGGACCACACCCATGTCAGGTTCGCTGGCGGGGCATCATTGGCCACAAAACCCTCAATAGGTTGATGGTGAGGGGGGGAAGACAATGGGGCAAAACTAACTTCATCATCACTGTCGCTAGGATACTCGACCAGCTGGGGGTCGGCTGGTGCTCAACTCGCCCCGGCCTTTTGTCCTGGCTACTCAAAAATGGGCCATCATGAGAAACCTGGCTCAACTCAATCCTCTGCGGACCTGTTACCTCCTCATTTGATAAAAACATGGTCCTGTCAAACCCCCAGCCCCTCCCACCACGGGGCCTGAACCTGGCAGGCGGTGCGTGACCCTTCCGCAAAACACTCTCACCTCCCCTCCTGGACACGCCCATACCCTGCACAGTATCAAAATCACCAAGGGCATGGGTGGTTTGGGGAGAGCCCTCAAAGGAGTAGTGGGAGACAAAGAATGCGCCCTCCGCTTCACCGCCTGTCGAACCGCACCAGTACCGGCCCCAACACTGTGCGGTCTACTCCGATGAAGGCGCGCCAAGCCGCGGCCCCGCGACGCATGCTGAGGTAGGCACGCTGGACTCCTCTAGCAGCTAGACGCTTGGGCAACTTTTGTGGGGCCTCCGCCACCAACCGAGCTTCTGAAGACAGCAGGTCTTCTCTGCCCGCCTCCTGAATTACTTCCAAAGCCTCCAGTAATTCCGCCTTGAGCGCCATGGCGCCGGTGGAGGCAGCGCACCCTTCAAATTGATAAATAAGCTGAGGGGAATGTGCCTCCTGGACAACTCTCCCACCCTTATGCCTAGCTCCTCCAACTGTAATGCTCACTTAAATGCAGTTGCGCGCGTTGACGCCACATGCGCTGTTGCACTGCGTTGCGCTCCCATGGGGCCCCCAATCTGCTTTAACTTCAGTTACAAGCTCTGCACATTATAGATTACTCAACCTGTGGTAAAACGAAAAAGCTATGGGCATGACATACTGGCAACAATGTCTTTGACTTCTACATGCACTGATAAGTAAGTTTGGAGGCAACAGGCAATTAAAACAGGACGTCTGATACATACGAGAAATGAACCATTGGAACACATACAACAGTGCGGCCTCTGAAAAGCGTCCCCCAAGAGACAACCTATACCACCAAGGCTGCTAGTCTAGGCACAAAGGACATAAATCCACACAATTTCATAGCAGGGTGCCCTAAAGCACTGAGGGAAAACCCACCTCGCCTGCTGGGCTTCCAAAAATCCAGCTGGGATAGCGCAGAGCAACAGCAGTACTTAGCACCTCAACAGAGAACCAGGGCAGAGCAACCTCGAATGAAAGCGTGCTACGCCTCAGCGCCCACTAGTGCGAGGGAAGCCTACCTGGCAAAGGAGAACACACCGCAAGCAGGCCCGCCTTCCTCCGGACTTCACAGCAGCACCAGGAGCCTATGACGCCCAGAGGACCCCGTGTCTCAGCCACGCGAAGGCGGCGGGAGCCACCGAACAGCAGGGGCCTCCGCGTCAAAGCATCCCATCACACCTTGGCACAACATACCGGCCTCTCTGACGACGTCTTCAGCCAATTTCGCCGCCCAATACCCCTCTCCCACCCTCCAGCCTGCCTCCTCACAAGGTAACTCACGCCTAATGCGCAGGTACCAACGTTTTCCCCTCGCGCGCTGTACCCGCACCTCCCGCCAATCAGAATACGGCCCGTTCCATTTGGGTGAAAAACCCCAGGGGAGACTGCTCTCGCTATGCTCCCCCTGGGGCCCCCAATGAGCTAGTGAATGGACGAATGGATGCATGAGTGTAAACAGTAAAGTGAGTTACAGAGTTGATCTATAATTACGTTTTTTGAGTGCTTCACAAACCAGATCTGTTGGCATTGCCAGAGTTTGTTCATATGTTCTCTTTATCTGATGATTTTCTCATTGTTGTGAGTAGAGAGTCTTGTAAATGAAAACTGAAAGAACCTGTGTCCGAGCGAACTGGCAAATAGTATAGTGTTACAAAAATAAAATAGGAAATAAGGTACATGTGGTATAGTTTGACATCTGTAAGCTCAAAGCAGATGCTCCAGGTAATGTTACCAGTTATGACATTGTTTAAGTGATAATGCTCTATGTGATGGCGTTAGATAAATAATTGAACAGTGCATTGGTGATCTAGATTTGGATAATCACTTTAAAGTTTTTTTAAAGTTCTTTTAAGGTTTGCATAATAGACACGTTCTCCTTTACAATTATTTGTTTCATTCTGTTTTGAAGGGTTTAGTACTAAAATAGAAAAGATTCCCGAAAGGCATGAATCCCTACATTTACCTCAACTAAGAATTGTTTGTGGATAGTGAAAAAAAACATTTTTCTACGTACACTAATACAAAATTATTTATTGGGAGTAAACTGAATAAAGGCTCGGCATTACAATATTACAGCTCAGATCCTAGTTACATTTTTTACTGAATTCTTCTCCTCTGTAGATGTTATACAAAGAGAGATTTACGCACAAATTGTTTTAATTCGAAGTACGCCCAGTTCATCTGAAAAATACACGAATGAAGGAGAACATTTAGACGGAAAGGAAAATGAGAAGGGAGGTAATAAAGTGGTACATATTAGAAGAGGGCCTACTGCTTCAGAACTTCAAGACTTTGGAAGAGCAAGTAACGAAGAACAATATTGGCCCACTCCTAGGGCAACTGATCATGGCTTAAAAATGAATGTGGAGAAAATAGATGGTAGTAATTATGAAAGTACAAAACAAAGCCAACGTAAGCAAATTGGAAAAAAACTTAATGGTAAGTTTTTTACATGCTATGTTGTGTTATACTGTATCAGCACGGTTCATGATTGTTTTATTTGCCACATCATGGAAAATACTGTGTAAGGTTTAAAATATGAATGTTCAAACTTCATGTCTACATCTAAAATATTGATATCAACTTTGCAATTTCTTTGTGTTTTTTTACAAGATCAAATAATCAACAACTTTGGAATATGCTGAAGTTCTAATCATAACTATTTAAAAGAGGTAAAGGGCAAATTCAGAACTGCGACCCAGCAAATGACGTTTCTGAGTGTGGCTGATTTGATACTTAAATCCCAGTAACACAAGATGTTCTGAAATGACGAAATAATGTCTCGGACTTGCTCTTGTCAGGTACTCATGCTGGAAGTTCAATATCTTAATGCATTAAATGAGGGTTGTGGCAGCTAGACTAAGATGGCAGACGGAATTTGAGTTAGCTCTGATGGGAGACCCATGATCAGCATCACCTCCCCGCCATCCATGCCTAGGAGCTCTGATTTGACCGTCTCCTGGCGTGCATTGGCTGGTGGGGCACCGCAGATACCCTTTTTGCAGGTTCCCCAGAGCCAGGGAAGCCGCTAGAGGAGAGCTTTCTTCAGCCTAGTCCCACATGGCAGGCCTGAACAGCACATGGATCAGGGAGGGGGCGACATCTGCTATGCAGTCTGAATCTCACTGACTGAGATATGAAGGCTGTGATGTAGATAGTGGCTCCTTCCATGGGCCCCCATCTTCATCCTGCCCGCTTGGTGCCTGAAAACACGCATGGGGCCAGGGGGCCATGGAAGGCCTCTTCAGTCGATGGGCATGTTTATGAAATTTCTGGATACCCGCAGTGAGTGCAATTGTGCGGGGTGTAAGTCACCAATTTACCCACCCACCCAGGCCCCGGCAGCATGGGAGCGTCCCACTCAGGGGCAGCCCTGCGACCTTTCTCAGCCATATTGACGACCGACCTCTACCATTTCCACCTCTGTGCCGCACTGTACAGACTGCACAATATTGGGAAACACTGGTTAGGTCATCTGGCTCATACGGCTTGGTGTGATAAATTGATTGGGGCAGGAGGCCCTACTGGTGGGAACTCCGCTAGCCGCAAAAGTACAGGGGAGAGACGTTGGCCGTGAGGCTGCCATTTGAAGGGATCCTATCGGGACTGTACCTGCCCCCCTTTTAATGTGGTGGATTTCAGGGTGATGTCCCCAAACTGGTAGTGGGCTACACTTTGTAGGATCTCTGGGGGAGAGGCCTGCAGAAACTGTCTGGACCAGGAGGGCTGGTGCAGGTCTCCCCCCAACTCACCAGTACTCTTAGACTCTGAGGGACTGCTCGTGCCACCCAATTGAACTGTGCAAAGGTGATTAGGGGCCTGGTGAGTCAACCTCATGGATTTGCTACTGCTGGGGCATCACTAGTGTGGAGGATCGCATTTCTGAGTCACCGCTCACCTGGGCATGGAGCGAAGCCATGGGTAGTAGAGGTTAAATTGGTCCACAGCAACTGAGTGCTCAGCCAGGTGAATTAGTAAAGGTGTCTGGTGGCGGTCTGCCGCTGATGGGGTCATGTACAGAGACGCAAATGGATCTCAAACTTGACCAAATCCTCATTGCAATTGAAGACTCGAGGCAGGGCTTCCGCACTAAAGTGGATACTGTGCTGATTGAGCTCGGTCTTCTTTGTGATGATCCGCACCAACTGACCGAACGGGTTGCTCATACTGAACATGAGATCAGAGAAATCTACCCGTCCATGAAGGAAATTAAGAGTACAATCCCCTCTCTCACTACCAAGGCCGTGGAGTTGGAGGCGTAGGCGGAGGATTACGGGTGGCACTTGCCCTGGAATAACTTTTGCATAGTGGGCTTTCCAGAAAGGGCAGAAGGGGACAATCCGGTGAAGCTTTTGAGACCTGGCTGTCACAGGTGCTGGCTCTAAAACAATTATCCATGCACTTTCTGCTTCAGCATGCCCCCGCATCCGGGTGCAGCTGACACTGGTGGGGGCTCCTTCCAGACCAACTGTAGCCTGGGTGTGAACTACAGAGATAATATGGTCAGGGACTACCGTCCATCCCCCTCCCCTGCCTTGTGTTTCCCATATAGTTATTAAAATTGGACATGAGAGAGGATTTTCTTTGGAAGTCGCGGGGTCTTTCAACCCCCCGGCCGTATTTATTAAAACATAAAAGCAAATAAAAATTTGAAATAAACAATATTTACACAATTATTTATGCAGAAAACACACTTAACATTAGATTACAATTCATGTAGACAGGTATCAAAAGGTCTAACCTTAACATACTTCTAATACAAAGTATTTCCTATCCGAAAATAATATTTTGAATCATAATCACACATTATTAACTTTTCTGCATATCCTATTTGGGCCTACGGCAAGGTTGCTAACCGGTGTCAGATCCTTATCAATCAGCCACGCCCTCACATATGAGTGCCCATGCGCAGAGAGCCCGTTTACCGAGAAGGGTACTTTCATCCCCCTGGTTATCCCCGTACGCTCCATAAACTCCTTTAACAAAGGGGGGCCCTTCCACTCTGTGCCATTTTAGTGACATCATAGTACCCATGCGGGTTGGCCAACCAGCCTAAAGAAAGCATGACTCCCCCCTCCGCCGCACCCATCCATCCAACTGGAATGACCACCCCTGGAGTTCTAGGAGAGACCACTTGTCCCTCCCCCCGTGCGACCCCATTCAAGAATGGCGCCGCCCCCTAAGGACCTTAAATTGACTGCTCACCAATCATGACCTTACTGCCACAGGCCAGCATAGTTACCCGACTATCTGGCCCCCCCAATTCTCCTACACAGAAAGGTCATGCCCTGCCCTAAAAACTCCTAGCCAAGCCATGCTGTTTTCCACAAATATGTCATTGCCCCCCCCTAGTCAGGTGAACCCCGTCTTTTAAGAAGCATGGTTCCGCCCTCACACACCCATGTGCTATGTTTTACAATTGAGGTGACCTAAACAATTTCGTTATTTTATTGTTGATCCTCTTTACGGAGTGATTCAATGCTTTGACAGAACCCCCCCTCCATCTGAGTCTGGGTATCATCTGGGACCAAACTATGGTGCAGCCCTGGCATGTCTTAGCTAACCAGCCTACCTCAGAGATTATCTCCTCCATCAGGACGCGTCTCCCCAAGTTTACCAGATCGTTCCCGTCCAAGTGCAAGATAACAACTGATGTGCTGACGGCAGTTTCCGCCCTGCGTGACAGGTTTGAGAAACTGAAATATAAGCAAACAAACAAGACAGGCATCATTCTAATTGTTCTTCCACCCTCACAACATGTGCAGCCGCACATAACGCTTGTAACAATAAGAAGACCATCTCCCAATTCTTTTCACACTGCTATTGTGCAACCCTCTAGCAGTTGCCTCCATGGCAGCCCCTATTTGGAACGAATGTATCCCAAAAGCTTTTGGATTTAAACCAGTCCTGTCAATTGCCATGGCCAACACCCTTTTGAATTGGAACCTAGTAAGTGGGGTACCGTCTATATGCATTAATAGTGTCCCCCCTACTGTACCTTCCTTCTTGCGGAGGAAGGATTCCAAGTGCATCACTGAGCAGCATGGGTTAGTTCATGCCCGATGTGAAGTACCAGCCCGTCACCACGGGCTTCTTGATCAGTTTTTGATTTCTTAATGGTAATCAACAGTGCAACACCCTGTATCTGTGCGTGTTCAAGCTGCAGTCCATCTAGCACATCTTGCTTATTTTGTGCCACCAGTTCCCCTAACCTGAATGCCCCATGAAAAGCTAGTGAAAAGGCAGCTCTAAACAGCAGCACCTCCCCTGTTGAACTGCAAATGACACTGAGGGCTGTTAATAGCGCTGCCCTGGAGGTGCCGCCACCCCTTCAGAACCTCCCTCACAATGAAGCTATTCGTGGGGTCCTTGGTACCCCTGATCTGTGCAAAGAAAGAAACAGCTGCCACGTGCCGGCTGGCTGTCGCCGCCGAGCACCCCTCCCTGCTCAATGTGTCCAAATACTGTTGGAAGTTCCCTGACGTATCCCAGCTCTCCACCCAACCCTGTCCCAAAAAGGCACAATAAGACCAAAATGTCCTTTGTGTGCTCTTCTGGTCCTAGGCGCTAGGCTAGCTTACACGAAGTTCTGTAGCTGGGGGCACCAATCTGCCAGAGTGCTTTTGGGAAGTGTGTTGGCGTCGCCTCCGCAGATGGTAGATGTTCCCTGAAAACCTGCATCTTGAAGTGAGAGAGTGCATCAGCTGCATTGTTTAGCACCCCGGAACATGTTTGGCCTTAAACTGTATGTTCAGCTTCATACACGTAGGCACTATCAGCCAGATTCATCAATGTCCAAATCTGCGAGAAAATGCGAATCGCAATTTAGAAATCGCAGAACGGCATTCATGAAGTTTTGCGATTTAAAAATGCGATTCGCAAGCGGCCGCAATCGCCGATTGCGAGAAGCCAGAAATCGGTAAAAAATCGCAGATTCCGCCGATACCCCTGTTGAAATTGCGATTTCGCAATTACCGAGATCGCAAAAACGGGAAGTCGTATCCTGAGCACAGTGATGACATCACAACCAGGAAGTAGGCAGCTCCCACCCTCATTCAGCAGTGAGAGGCTGAAGTACAGGCAGCAGTTGCAGAGCTCCCTCCAGCATTTCCACAGGACTACAGCAGGAGAGACCACAGTGGCAAGCATGGCACAGGATGCATCATGAGCTTCCACCAGTGGGAGAAAGCGCAAAATAAAGTTTTCTGAGCAGGAGCTCGAACACCTAATTGAAGGAGTTTCCAAGGATCACAACCGCCTATTTGGCAGTAACTCCCGAAGGGTACCAGAGGCGGACAAAAGGCGCATATGGCTGCGCATCCACCCCAAAGTGAACGCCGTGGGGGTGACCCAGCGCTCGGTGGACGAGCTGAAAAAGCGCTGGTATGACTTAAGAGGGCGGGCAAAATAAAAGATTGCTGAGAGACTGGGGGAGCAATTTGTGACAGGTGGAGGGGAGGCCACTGTCCCACCGAACACCCCACTGGAGGACCAAGTGGAGGAGACCATCAACCCACAGGTCTGCGTGGGTGTGACCCAGCTTGACTCCTCCCGACTCACCCAAGACACACCAGGTAAGTGCCATATGACTGCAACCCCCTGTCCCCTAACATCGCCCATGACTCCAGTGCATTCCATACCAAACCCCAATCATGCAGCCAAAGTACAGCTCCATAGCGCAATTGCATTGTGGGACATGTAGTCTGCCTACAATTACCATCCTGTACCATAGAGCCTGACATGTCCAGTGAGAGTCAATCCTGCAGCGAGACAGGGAATGGTAGACTGCATGCATGTAGCAAGCCTATTTGTGTACGGAACATGTCACTAATCAACGTCCACTTCACATCACAGGTGGCGCTGATGTCCCCAGCACAGACAGCGCGGCCCTGGTGATTGAGGAGAACACGGAGGACACGGAGGGGAATACATATCATACCCCACAGCCTGGACCATCAGGGCAAGCTGCCACAACAGCGATCATTCCCACCACCCACCCCTGTGGCCCGTGCCACCCCCGTGACAACAGGCGTTGCTGTAGCACCACGCAGCACACAGCCACCAGTGGGGCCTGCAACACCAGCAGCAGATCGCCAACAAACCCGCCGCCCTGCGGCTGTGAGGAGCCAGACAAGCGGTCTGGTCAGGGAACCGCACACAAACACATCCCGCACTGGCAGGGGCAGAATTGTACGAGTAGGTGGGCTCTCTATTGAGCGCAGGATGCTGAGTGTGCACCAGACCCAGGCCCGACACCTAGCCGCCATCCACCTCCAACTGGACAAGACGGCACGTAATGTGGCACATATGACAGCAGCTGTGGAGGCTAACACTCAGGCAATGTCCAGGCAGCGGAATGTCAATCGCCTCAGACACCGCCAACTATTGACCCGCCTGTCGGCGTACACGCGGTCAAATCACATTATTGGGAACGCCACCTCCCAGCTCTCGCGACGCTCCCTGGGCATGCAGGTCCAAATGGTGCAGTGCTGCCAGGACGTCGCAACAGCCCTAGAGAACATAGCAACAGCCATGCAGGGCATGCAGGCCACTGGCCATGGCCAGGCGGGGGGGCAGACGACAACAGTGAGGCAACATCAAGCCACAGCAGCCAGTCCATACCACCGGTCGTAGCACCCAGCCGCAGCAGCAGGCCCTCTGCTGCCGCACAGCAGAATCTGGAGGAGGACATTGAGAGGAGGTCAGGGGCAATTACCCGGAGACGCCAGTGAACTGTTGTGCATTACAATGAGGCCACATGCTGACGCAACAAGCATGCCATACAGACTAACCTGGACATATGACGCAATATGTCAATCTTTTCACACTTTACAGAATGCCATGTTTATTGTGCAGTAACAGTAACTAAAATTCTGAATAACGTAAAGTGCCTCATGTCATTATTAATGTTGTCATGCATGAGTTGAGTAATGGGTGTGGGGAGTGGGTGCCCTAGAAATAGTTCATGCAGATTTGGTTGCGGCGCCTGTGTCCTTCTGCTGGATTCTCCCCGCATGCGTGACGCACATGTGCAGGTGGCCGATTGTCCCCTTCTGACTCACTGCCAGAGATGTCAACAGGGATCCTGCGCTTGGTAGCAATGTTGTGAAGGATGGCACACACGGCCACGATGCGGCAGCAGACCTCAGGATCGTATTTCATGGCCCCACCTGTCTTGTGCAGTATGCGGAACCTGCTTTTCTACAGGCCAAATGTCCTCTCAATACAGTTCCTTGTGCGAATGTGTGATGCATTAAATCGCCGTTGTTGTGGAGTTGCAGGGTTGAGGTATGGGGTGAGGAGGTACTTACGGAGAGCATAGCCGCTGTCACCTGTATGTAAGGAGCAGAGAGTGAGTGCCTGTTCTGCGCAGCTACATGATCACAACGTACACATTTGGGGCATGTGTACTTACCCAGTAGGTGTCCTTCCCCAAAGTCTCCCCTGGCTAGTCGTGTGTGGATGCCGCTGTGCCTGAAGATGAAGGAGTCATGTGTGCTCCCTGGGTACTGTGCCACAATGTCCATGATTATAGTTTTGGCATTGCACACCATCTGGATGTTGAGGGAGTGGTAGCATTTCCGGTTGCGGTACATGTACTCCATCTCAGCAGGTGGGCAAATATGGACGTGCGTACAGTCAATACATCCAATGACGTGTGGGAATTGAGCTACATTGTAAAATTGCAGCTTTTTATCATTGAGGTCCTGTTGGCTGGTGGGGAATGATATATAGTGGTGTAGTCGGGTCAGCAATGCCTCCAGGAATCTCCTTAGGCAGCGGGACATGGTGGGCTGGGAAACCCCCCCTGCAACTGCGACCATCCCCTGGAAGCTCCCGGAGGCCAGGAGGTGCAGGCAGCACAATACCTGCACATGTGTGGGCACGGCATTGGTCCTCCTTGTAGGGTGCTGCATCAGGGGGTCTAGGTCCCGGATGAGCTTGATTATCATGGCCCCACTCAGGCGGTACTTGGCATAAATTTGCTGCCTGGTTTGGCCCAGAAGGGTGACCCACTGGCGGAATATCCGGTCCTGTATCCTCCGTCTGTTGCGTGCAGCTCGCTGCAGCCTACGCCGCCTCACCAGCATGTAAAGTCCAGGCATTGTGGGAATCATCAGGCTCCAGCTGCATGTCCTTAAATGTGTTTGGACAAAGAAGTAGGTGGTGCACTGCGAAAGGTGTTCGAAAGTTCGTGAAAAGTTACTCAGTTTAGGGTGCTCTCATGGGTGGTGTTTCCGTCAAAACACCGGTAGACATAAGAACTGGTAGTGTACGCACAGACGTGCAAGTACATCCCCAGGATTAGGCACACCTTTAGTTGTCAGGAAATGATTTCAAAAGTAATCGTTCAAGTGTTCTTTATTTTTCTGTAGTGTTCATATGAATTTTTTCAATGATATTAACAGCATATCAATCCATGGTATAATAATCTCTTTGAAGTAGAAAATGAGCGCAAACTTCTCCAATGCATTTCGGGCGGAGCCCTTTATCACGGAGTGCTGAAAGGAAGATTAATCGGGGTCAGGGCGAGCGTCCAAAGGGAGCCTATGTAAATAATACTTAATTGCGTGCCGATCAATAGGAGTGAATCTAGTTTGTATGCTACGAGTGAGTGAAAAAATAGTAAAATGAGACTATGTCGAAAGGTGAACTAGGGGAAAGTGAAAGAGTGTGGGGAAGTTAAGTCGCGTGTAAATTATTCTAGCGGTAAATACGCTAAGGTTACAAATCAAAATTGGCCGGCGTGCAGGGAAAGCTTACTTCGTTTCGGTTGTAGCAGGACCTGCTACTCCAAAGGTGCTGGGGCAAAGCATTACGCTGTGGCGATGTCTACACGAGAACCACGGTGGGAGGAAATAGAAATGAAAAGCGGAGACTAACAAAACTAAAGAAGGACTAGGGGGCGAAAAATGGAGCCATATTGGAATGGGGCACAGGTAAGTACAAAAATATCGAGTTAAAAATATCGTTTACAAAAATATAGTTGTAAAAAATATCGACTTTAATAAAAACAATGTTTAATTACATTAATATAAAAAATGAATTACTAAAATATACTTAACAATACTTAAAATAACTTTTAATAATTAAATAATTAATGAAAGTAAAAAAAGAATATTTTTTTAATCATATTTCTTAAAACATATATATATATATATATATAGTAACAAAATGTAATTAAATAATAGCCAATATTATTAACGTACAAATACAAAAGAGTAAAAATTACTATTCCCACTCCAGTGGGTGCAACAGTAGGGAAAGCGTTGGATAGCGTAGGGGTTAAAATTACTATTCCCACTCTTCAAGCGCTGCGAGGCCTCAGGGCAGTTATGCGCTATACAAATGCAATTTTTCATTTCATTTCATTTCAAAGAGTGCAACAGTGGATATATGACGTTACAACGCAACTTCTAAAAATACCTCTTTACCCAAAAACTAAAAACTGACCCTGAACCCTAAAAATACCCCTTTACCCAAAAACTAAAAACTGACCCTGAACCCTAAAAATACCCCTTTACCCAAAAACTAAAAACTGACCCTGAACCCTAAAAATACCCCTTTACCCAAAAACTAAAAACTGACCCTGAACCTTAAAAATACCCCTTTACCCAAAAACTAAAAACTGACCCTGATTCCTAAAAATACCCCTTTACCCAAAAACCAAAAACTGACCCTGAACCCTAAAAATACTCCTTTAATTTAACATAATTAGCAATTAATCAATTAAATTAAATTAATTACCAATTACATTTTAATTAATTAACAAATATTTTTTTAACTAACAATTAATTAAATATGACTACCAATTATTAAATTTACATATTTAATTAATTATAATTAAATTACTTCCCACCCTATTCCCCTATAAACCCACAACCCGCTACAGGAAATAAATTATTTTAATTTACATAATTAGCAATTAATCAATTAAATTAAATTAATTACCAATTAAATTTTAAATAATTAACACATATTATTTAATTACCAATTAATTAATTATTACTACCAATTAATAAATTTACATATTTAATTAATTATAATTAAATTACTTCCCACCCTATTCCCCTATAAACCCACAACCCGCTACAGAATAAAATTACACAATAATTAAAAAAAAATCATTAATTAAAAATAATTATAACATAAAATGACACTTTTCACACATATTATAACATAAAAAACACTATAAATAATTAAATATTATTTAAAAAACGATATTTTTTACTATCTAGATTATATACTTGGATATTTTCACTTTCTATATTATTTACAGTCGATATTACTTCACTTACCTTAAAAACGATATTTTGGCTGTCTATATTCTGTCCTGTCGATATTTTGTCCAAACGATATTTCAAACTCGATATTCTGTCCAAACGATATTTCAAACTCGATATTATGTCTGTGCACCTGCTGTGCCACCCACTTGTTTCCAAGTATGGCACTAAATCCCACACTGCCTGCAGCGTCAGTCCATAAACCTAACTCTGCAGATGTAGCGGGGGGGCCTAGCCACACTACCCTGCCGTTGAAACCCTCCAGAAATGCAATCCAAATCCGCATGTCCTGGCGGACCTTGGGCGACAATCTCGTGTGATGGTCCTTCTCCCTCAGACCAGTCATGGCCTGTGAAATCGAGCGGGAGAATTGCCATGTCATGGGTATCACTCTCAATGCGAAGTTCAACTGCCCAACAGTTTGCTGTAGCTGGTGCAGTGTCACCTTGTCTTTTGCCAAACATTGCTGGAGTGCTGCTCTAAATTTTATGATTTTTTCTTCTGGCAACCTGAAACAACGTTTTACAGAGTCCAATTCAATGCCCAGGAATTCTATTGTTGTTGATGGACCCACCATCTTTCCCGGTGCCAGCGGGACCCCAAAAGTCTGTATGAGCACGCAAAATTCCTGCAATGCCCACACGCACTCCCGAGAGCCCGCCGACCCAAGGAAGAGAAAGTCATCCAGATAATGCATGACTTTTTGGTGCCGTGTTGTCTGTCTAAAAACTCACTCCAAAAATTTACTGAATTTCTCCATGTTGGGTGCAGGAAACGGAGCAACTCATGGGCATGCACATATCCATATAGAATTTACCTTGGAATGAAAAACCTAGCAGATGGTGATCTAGAGGATGTACCGGCAGTAGCCGGAAAGTGGATTCAATATCTGATTTGTCCATCAAGGTCCCTGGTCCCAAAACCCTTAGCATATCCACTGCCTGGTCGAAAGAGGCATATTTTACACAAGAGACTTCTTCATTGATGGCGTCATTTAGTGATGTGCCTCTAGGTGCTGACAAATTATGAATAAGTCTGAATTTGCCTTCCTCTTTCTTCGGGACCACGCCCAAGGGTGAGCAAACATAATTGTGCACAGGGATGTGATCAACGGGACCCGCTATTCTGCCCAAAGCGCAGTTCTTTTCTATTTTTGGCCTCTGCCACCCCCGGATTGGTCCTAATAGACAGCTGATTTCTACAATCTGGAGTCCCTGTGTAATCCACCGCTGGGATCCTAAAACCATCTAAAAAACCTTCTTGTAACATCCTAGCAGAGGCATTGTCTGGGTACTTGTTCTGCCAAGGAGTTATAGCCAGAACGTCAATGGGTGAATGTGACACCAGCCGTACATTTTCTTTATTCCTGTTTCTTTCTCCCCCTATTTCCAGAGGATGTGTTACCTCTTTTGCGGCATGTTATTTTAGGGTGGGAAGGTTAATTACATATGGGGCATGCGTGTCTAGATTTACGCGTGCCTTGTGCCCTGGTGCATGATCGTTTATTAAAATCCCAGCAGACACCTTTTGCCCCCCACTGCTCCCTGCAACAGGGTCGTGCCCCCGGCCTGCGCCGGCTGAAACGGCTGAGATGATTTGGGGGTGTAACCTCTGTTCCCGCTTTGGCCTAGATTACTCGGTTAGCCTGCAGTAAAGTGATTAAACCACGATGTCGAATCAACCTGGACCCAGGTAAGTGATGAGTCATATTCTTTAGCTTTCCTGAAATTCATGTCATAATCCTTCCATGCTACACCCCCATAATTCTCATGCAACATTGTGACCCTGCTTTGGTATCATGACATTTCTGCTTGCAAGTTAGGTGAACGCTCAGCTATAATAGCCATAAATACTGAGAAGGCCCTAATCCAATTGGTCAAAGTTTCTTCAACCCTGAATCTCGCCATTTCCACCCGCCATTCACCAGGTGACATCCAATCTTTCTGCTTCCTAGCATACTCGATTTCCCTGTTATCCACAATCAAAGAAAACATATTGACATATGCACCAGCCCAAATTAATTACTTCACTTCTCGTGTTACATGTCTTGCCAAATGGTCCCTCCTAGAGGGTAGTGTACCTGCGCCTAGCAATGGTAATGCCATCTCCTTCCCTATTTCCCCAGCACCAGCGGGCACCACCATATTGTCTTTGTTGGTGTTGCTCACTTGTTGCGCTGCTTGGGGTTGACCGGGAGTACTTAGCCCCACTCCGCTTCGGGCAGCCATAATCTTTGTCACCATCCTATGCGCCTCTGCTAAAATATCCTCCCTTACTTCTTTGGCCCCCACTGAAGATGGTAACATCCCTCCCTTTCCTAGCCAAGGTAGAACTGCTGCTATCTCCGGTGGGACCTGACCAACCGCTGCTGGAGCTGTAACCGGGGTGGGGGCTGCTGCGCTCGGGACAGGAATCCCTGGGATTGGCATGGGGTTAGATGTGGGCACCACCGGGACTACACCTGGGACCAAAGGAGGCACTGAACTTGGAGTTGGCACCGGCGTGGAAGGTGCTGGGATCGCAGGTATACTTGCCGGAGTCTGAGGAGTAGGTATAGGGATCACTGGTGGCACTAGGCTCCTTAAGGGACCCTCCCCTGAAGGACCCACCCCAAAAGACTGCTTTGGATCTTGAACCCTCCCCTTCTTGGCTCTAGCCCATTTGGGGAGTGGATCTAATTCCCCCCTGGGTTGTGGGGGCACTATCGTTCGCTTGGGCCTGCCTGATGGCCCAGTCTGTTCATCCAAACTCTGCCTAAGCTCCGCCACGCTCTTCCCTATCTGTTCTACCTTTCCCCATCTCGTATTCATCGTCGCCATACTACGCATCATTCCTTCCAGCATATGTTCCATGCGGGAACGTTTTGCGCCACGTTTACTGGCGATCCTCTTTCTACCAACAACTGCTTGGTAACTTACACACTGACCTGTGATAACACACTGCGAGCACAATGTTATCTTGCTACCACCAGGACGTAACCCGGCTTCTACCTGCAGAAGTTTGGGGTACTCATACAGGCCGTAATCATCACGCAACTGGGACCACGCCACACCAGCTACCCTGGGTGTTGGGCGCGCGCACTCTATGCCGGCGGGCCTCAGAAGCAGTGAAGTGCAGGCCTGCCTGTGTCCCCTTTAAGCGATGTCCATAGCCGTGCTCCATGTCGTCCAGTCTGCAGCGCACTCCCTATGTACTCCTATGGTGCAAAGACAAGATTAGCATATGTTTGTGGACACACAAGCAATCTAACTTATTCAATCCTGCAGTTGTGGCATTCACCTGATTCACTTCAGTTCGAACCAAGAAGATATGTTGCTCTATATTGGGCCCAAAACCACAACCTCAGGTATCAGAGCACTTTACATGAGCACCACTAACAGTCCACAAGCATTCAAGGCACAATGACTTTTTAAGCGATCTGCCCAGAATCACAGTATTTGGGGGCCCTTCTTTGGTTATAATCTTATTGGGCTCTGATCTGCCCCCCAAGAATCCGCCCAGACCGTGTGCCCTCCTGCTCCTAGATTTCACAAAATCAGATCAAGCATCCCCCGGGCCTCTAAACGTAAACCGTTCTTTAACTGCATGAACAATTACAGACAAAGCAGAATCTTTGATCGCCTCCGTGCCCACCCACACACTGAATTCCTTTAAAAACGATAGCTCGAGCAATACATCCAGGAAGCATAAAGGGGATTACCATAATGTTATTTACTGGTCTGTGCTCTGCCTACGTCACCCTTTAAAAATGATTTCTAAATGATTTGCCCAGAATCAAACAAAGGCAGCCGCGCCAACGCCCGAACCCGGCTCCCTGCTTCGAAATCGACTGCTCCGATCATAAGACACAACCTCTTCTAGTGCAACGCTGCGCGGCAGGACTGAAAATCGGCCCAGACCAGCAATGCTGCTTCTGTTGCAGCCTCGCCACCTGCTCAGGCCGTGCTCCCGCTGCAATCCCCCCCAGTACCTGTAGCGCCTGCGAGCGTGAAAAAAACTGCCGCAATGCCCACAACCGCTCCGGAATCATTGCTCTTGATCCCCGCCCCACAGCTACCTGCAGGGGACTCGATACACGCTCCGCTGCTACCTGCAGAGGAACAAGAACAAACAAATCCGCCACCATGCTCCGCACGCCGCTGGGTCTTCTAAAACGTCGCTATCCACTGTCCACTGCTACCTAAAACGAGAAAGCAGAAAAAAATAGCAGCTTCCAAGAAGGCTGGTGGGCAAAGGGCAGGCCTGAGGAGCGCGGGAACAAGAGAATGCGTCCTGCGCTCCCTGGCCTTTTAAACCCTCTACCAGTCAGACCAGTTCCAACTGGCCTGACCTCAGCTCCCCACCATGGTTTGCAAACAAGAGGAGGGGGACCGGTGCCCTGCCATACTTGTGGGGGGGGCGATGCGGCCCCTGCCTTTCTCGGATGATCTGCTGTTACTGCCAGGATGATCTCACCACTTAAATATGAAAATATACAAGTATTTATCTTTCTGTACTACACAATGTTGGTCCAATGCCGCAGGTGCGTCTTCTTTGGGGTGAAAAGTATGCTGCGCCAGGTGGGCCTGCACCATCCTGTTCTCTTTCCTGCCTGGCTTAATGTGATGGTCAAGAATAAGAGCTATTTCTTCAAAGAGCAAAGGGATGCCTGGGACTGTTTGGAGCACTGTCTCTATGAGGCCTCCGCCCACTCATCATCAGTACGACACTGACCTTCATCAGGTTCTTTGAGATACCTCAACAGGAGGTCCTACGGCATAGGTGCTGCAAACCTCCAGGGGGCCATACTCTGGAGCAGGCCAGGGAGTGGCAGCTGCCTTCTGGGTAGAGCGTAGATCAACAACGGCGCATCCTTCTGAAAATGAAGACTTGGATGTGGACTTGGCTCACTCCACGAGCAGTGTGAACTCTTCCGTTCTTCCAGTCACAGCACCACAAGCAGGGGATGAAATTCTGTGAACACACCAGAGGACGACGAAGCAACTCACCTCAAAAGTTCTCCTGTTTTATTGATAAAAGATTACACAGAAGAAAAGGGTCTCCCCGATGAACTTAGTACGGGTACCTATAGCAGACTGGATAAGGTACGGTTCAGAGATGCACTTGCCACACCCCTTTGTCTGGTTCCTAGACAATTCTGATGTGCATTACCCTGCACTCAGGAGCATTCCTGGTATGGGACGTTTTTTTCCATGTTTGAGCGATCAATGTTTTTGGGATGCCCTGGGTGGGGAGTTATACGTTTTACTGTTATGGTTTGATATGTCATGTGACATACTTCTGTCTTTGTGTCATTGCTAATGTAAAACAGAGCAGAGCACAGTCAGAGTGCAGTGCTATGTTGCTAATTTAAGGGTACTGTCTCTATTCTGGTAACACTTAGATGGCTAAGATTACTATAATTGTGGAATGTGCGCAGTATGGGTGCCTTCAGGAAAAGGCATGAAGTTCAACAATATTTGAGTCGGCGAGGGGCACAAATCGTCTTCTTACACTAGATCCATGTGGCGAGAGGAGAGGATGAGTTGCAAAAGTGTTGGCATGGGCACTGTTTTAGCTCAATATATTCGGGCTTTTTTTGGGGTGCATCGATTTGGGTCTGGCGGGGATTTGCTTTAGTCCCATGAGATCAGATATTGACCCTGAAGGGCACTATGTATTGGTGGAGGGGCAATTGGATGGTAGAAAGGTCCTTTTAGGAAGCATATATGCCCCCAATGTAGCACAGTCATCATTCCTCTTTCGTATCTCCATAACACTTACGAAGTGGGCTCATATTCTGTGGATTCTTGACGCATATTTCCACTGTGTCCTAGGTGCTTGTCTTGATCGTTCACATCGCCTCTTCCAATATCGCTAGTGCTCACATCCCAAACCTAGATTGCAAACTCTACACTCTGCAATGGGTAGTTTAATTTGGAGTTATGGGAGGCAGTGAATTAAACTCCACAAACTGCAGCTACTGCTTGAGAAACGGGGGCCAGAAGCTCCAAATTGTCAGCATTATTATTTGGGGTCGCAGCGACCTGCACATTGTCTGGCATACCGCTTCATGGAGGAACTCGACTTTCCTGCACCTGACTGACCACATAGGCTGATCCACCAGTTTGTACTTCTCCACATCAAACTCCCACTCAAAGCCAGTGGGTTAATAAATATGGCACATAGTAGCTTTCAACGCAGTCTGCGACTTATACCATGTAAGCCCCTGTACTTCTTGAATTCTATATTCCCTTTTACTGAACGGCTTAGCACAGGGGGAATGGAGGCTTGGGAGATATCTGGAGTCACTACACTTGACGCATTATTCGAGGATGGAGTGCTCATGCCCTATGATGTCCGGCACGAGAAGTATGGGCTTCTGGTTGGTAACTCTTTGGCCTATGTAAGATTATTGGCTGTGCTGAAGAGCTTGTGGAACATAACAGACACGGAACCTAACCAACACCCATTACTGCATACACTGTATATAATGTGCAGCAGTTATAGAATCATACATGGTTCATACATGCCCTTGCATAAACTACACATGATCTGCTTTCAGGGACCTGCAGATGTTGGCAGGGAGATGTTGGTAGAGTTTTAGCACAAAACGAGTGTGAACGAGCACTTCATTACCACATGAAAAGTCCCACACAATCCAAAGTTCCAATACATCCAGTTTAATCTCCTTCATAGGGCTGACCTCACTCCAGCATCACTCAGACGTGAAGAAGCTCGAGGACTGAGGAAATACCCTATAGCTGCAGACTGGGACACTCTATTAGCAAACCTGCAAGCTTATCCTGAGGGCCACCCAGTGTAGCGCTGTGTAATAATTTGCTAGTAGTCGTATATTCTGTCCTACCCATGTTTGTATGTTTTTTCCTTGCCTTTTATCCTATTACTGCTGTACCTGACTAGGTTTCCCATGTGCAGTTAGAATAATTCTAGCCTGGATGATACTGTATAATAATCTACAGACAAATGGTAGCATTGTGGGTACCTCACTTTAACACCAATAAATATGTAATCGATGTAGGCTGGAAAGGGTTTTAGCCTGTGCCTCGATTTATCCTTCATGGTAGTAGTGTTGCCTCATGTTCTTAAAAGTTTGACTGATTAGATAAGTTGATGATAAGAACCATGGCTACCTTCAATGTATATAATGCCACACTGACCCTGTTTCCGTGATGGATATACACATGCTGTCAATGTACTATGTCCTCGTGTAACATTTAATGATGCTTTTATGAAAATTCATTAAAATGGTTAAAAATAATATTAATTTATGGCTGTAAATGGAAGAACATAGAATATCTTCCTGTTACCCCAGCCATAGGTCATCTAAGGCTTTCTCAATATTAGATTATGGGTCTCATTTCGAGGTTTAGGAGCAGGACAACCTCCAGGAAAGTGGTGCCTTGGTGCCAATCCTGTGAGATAAACTCTTGATTCCTTCACTGCATTTATGATGATGGGGAGTGTGCTGACTCCACTGATGGAAATCTTTGACCAGTGACCAGTCTTCCCTTGGGCAACAACACTGCAATGGGCAGTCGGTCAATGTTCCTCGGGCCATCCATCTTATTTATTGCGGATGTTTTGATATAGCGTGAATGTCACAATGAGGAAACACTGGGAAAAAGCTTCAAGTGTGCCAGTAACCTTTCTTTTTGGTTTTTCAGTAATAAACTCTTGCTTTGGAAGTTTGTTTTTGAAAAACAAAATTTGACTAAGCTGGATTATTAAATATATCACCTGACCAGCAAATCTTCAGTCCCCTCAGAAGAGCTGCTGCAATGGTCACTCTTCTGAAAGCACAGAGATCTCAGCCTTCCTGGTGGAAATCTCTATGGAACAGATTCACCAAAATACCATGGAATGCAGGACTGCAGCCAAAAATGTTGCACCGCGCTGCGTAGCATGACAGAGAGGGCGAGCAGGGGACCACCATATGTATTGAGATTTGGCACTCTCGTCCACTCTCCCTAGCACTGATGCAGAGTTTTGCTGCCGAGCAACATGTACACATATTTGTAGCATAGTGCAAAAGTGTGTGCATGAGTCAAGCATAGGGTTTGTACTGGCAGGATATGACTAGACAACATTTAAAACTTTTCCCACTTTCTAGTGTGCTGTACAGTGCAGCACATGTGTAAAGTCGGAAAAGAATGGAGAAATTAAAACATTTCTCCTTTTAACGCCTGCTTTCTGATGGTGTTATTTTGGATGGAAACCCTGTCTTGACAGATAGGGATTTGTGCCAAAAGAATGGGTGGTTGCATGACAAACCCATGTTATGCCCCGTTGATTCTAACTAACACAAAGTAGCGCAAATACTTTCAGGCAATTTCCAGCAAAAAGCACGTTTCACGCTGGCAATATATCACACAAAAAACATTTTGTGCAGGTTTGTGTCACTTTTGCTATGCAAACACAGCACTAAATGTTGGTAAATTTTCCCCGAAGCTTGTTGATCTTTTTTTTGCTAGGTCAGTGGAGCTCATTCCTCTGCTGCCTTGGCAGAACCGGCGTGCCATCTAAAAAACCCGAATTAAGGACAATGCTTTTAAATCTATTGAAAATATCATTTAATTAGCTTCAGTAAAGAAGCAATCTGATTAAATAGTGTCAAATGTCCACTTTTTCTTCGCTTGAGCATTAGTATTGATAGAGGTTGACTCATGATTGTATGGGTACTATGTTTAACAGCCTAAAAGTTGAATAAACTAATAAGTAATGGAGAAAGAAAAACCCATCATTATTTGGCTAAATTACTTAAGAAAAAATAAGCAGTCTGGAGTATCATCTGCTGCCCGAATGAGAAAGGAACTGGAAAAGTGATCGAGTATAAATAGGAAAGATGACGCATATATACTAGCAGTAAATGGTGGGAGAATAGCAATGTTTAGTGGGTTAAATATATAAATTAACATATATTTTCAAAGTGCATGGATATATTGACATTGAATAGAACATGTACTCGTTTTATGGACCTCAGTAGGATGGAAGACTGAATTGCCCCACTGGGATTGCACGTGTGATCATGATGTCAAGTTCAGGTCCAAGCAGTAGATTCATTACCCCAGGGAAAAAGCCTGGTTTGTGTAATTAAGACTTTTAAACTTGGAGAAAACCTTTCAGAGACATTGTCGGACAGAATATTAGAACATCAAAAACAAGCATGCATATTGGGAAGGACAATGGGATCTTTTAAATAAGGTACCATTATCTAGCAATATGATATCTTCTGGGGTTGTCTGGCAAAAGTGAGTGAAGCACTTATTTAGGTTCTCATGTATTCTCACAGAGAATCGGTAATGTGCACACTGGAGTTTAATCCAGTTATTTACTGGTTCCAGCTCTTGCTAGGTCATAGAAATGTCCTTGTCACAGTGATAGAGCTCCAAGAAGGCTTGTCACCGGAGCAGCACTGGCTCTTTCCTCTGATGAAGACGGCAGAGCACAACTTCGAAGGGGACGGAGGGGGCAGTGAAAGCTGCAGAGGGCGGTGAGAGTGAGTATCTGACGGACAGGCTTTTTAAATATATATATTTGAGTTGTGTAAGGAATTGAACGGAGGGTGATGTGGGTGTGTGGCAGGACCTCGTATATACAAAAAAGGTGTTCGAGTGAAGGTGGTAAATGTGCAGAATGCAGATGGCAGG
Organism: Lissotriton helveticus; assembly: GCF_964261635.1. Classification (NCBI taxonomy): domain Eukaryota; kingdom Metazoa; phylum Chordata; class Amphibia; order Caudata; family Salamandridae; genus Lissotriton; species Lissotriton helveticus. The sequence goes on along the minus strand of NC_136063.1, from coordinate 1,960,279,347 downwards.
GCACCAGGTATGTTTTTAAATATTTGGGAAGGGCAGGTGATCCAAATTATGAAAGTGGTTGGGGAGGGTGGCAGCATGCCCGGTATTCCTTTGTTCAAGATGTGATGGCCACAGGATTGTGACAGTAGTTGGGAAGACAACAGGTGTGCCTGGTGGTGAGGTTGAGAAGCCATGTTGTGTGAGACTCCTTCATTGCTACTCTATTCCAGCATAGAGGCTGAAAGCTGATGCTGCTTCTGTGGGCGGGCCACACATTGCACACATTGCAATTGAGTAGTTTAAATAAAGGCAATGTTTTCCACTCCGAGTTTTAATTGACATCATAGATAAATTAAGCTTTTGTTCTCCTTGTTTTCTATTTGATGTCACTCAGAATCCCTCGGTGAAAAACAGCTGATATTCTATGTGATTCTGTATAAATCCTCATCTGTTCAATAACTAAATTGACTAGCTTATTTTTGTTTAGGCCTAAAATCCTAAATATGAGCTTTCAACCTGCAATGTAGTGAGGATAAACAGTGTCAGACAGGCCAGTGATGAATAACAGCACATTTGAAAACCCATCACGCAAGGCCATAGTCACTTTGATTTTAAGTGCTAATCATCAAAGGGTGTTGGGACCAAACAGATTGTCAGTCTAAGTTTACATTGTGAAGAGAAGCTCTGCATTAAGATTATGCAATATTTATGTTCGAAAAACCAACGTAGAAATCCTCCATGTTTCATGAAAAGGTGGTGTTACTCTCCTTGAATTTGAAAAGGGTCTGTTACTCACCCTGGCTACCTACTTTCGATAGTGTCTGAGTGTTTGTGCACCACAAGTCGCCGAGCTTACAGATGCGCTCCACAGAGTAATATATGATGTGGATGTCATAGTTGTTATTGACAGCATGCTAATAGGTCTCAACAGACTCTAATGATTCTACAAGCATATTGACATAATAGTAAACTTCTGGTGAACTTGTAATATACTATAGTAGGTATGAGTGAACATTATAAGGTATGATGATGATGATGACACTCCACTTTTCCAAATGTTTCCATTTTTAGAAACTATGTTGTGGATAAAACAAAACAGTGCTTGAATATGAAACTAGAAATGGTTACTGGCAATAAACTTTCAGTTGAGACAGCTGTAAACATTTAATTTTGTGGGACCTTACAACACAGCTGAATAAAATAAAATATCAGAAAAGGTTGATAATGATTTGCTGTTCTACGAAGGGAAACCAAGATTGCAAGTTGCCCACATTGGGAGAGACATGAGAGAGTGATGGAATTACATCTATGGGATAGAACTGTACCTTGGTAAAACTGCAGATCCAAATATTGTACTTACTTTATTAATTATTTTTTGAGCTTTACTTTATCTATGAAAACGACACATACTATGTTGTTTACAGAATGAGTAGAACAATTTATTTTTGTAAGCTGTAAACCTACACAACTAGTTAGACGGATTTTGATTTGATCTGATTTTATATTGTTATAGACACTTTCTTATTATCGTGATTAGTACCTTTTTATTTAGGGGATGTACACAGTGACGAGCAAAGCAAAAACATTGAAACCTAGGGATTATCCATTCAAAATATCAGATTTTACCATTATAAACGTACACAATCCAGCCAGCCACTTTTAAGAAGAGGGAGGGCTGGGCACTTATCTTTTTTTGGCTGCTGTCTTTTTTCAAATAAGATTAAATGAAGCGCTTAACTAGGATAAAGCTGTTCTTTTTAAATCTGTGTTTATATTAATTTCCCAGTTCACAATCTGATGTAGTAGTTTCTCAATTGCTTTCCTCACTTTTTCAAGTAACCCAACAAATGTGTGAGGATAGGACAGCAGGATATTTGTAGGTTTAGATTTTTCATTATGAACAATCCCTCCCTCATTCTTAGGTTTTGCTCACACCATCTTCTTTTAGGACTCTTTTCAAATAGACTATGCCCAAGTGCGCACAAGGTGACGCAAGGCAGCTCAGTTTCTTACTTAAGATTTACAAAGGCATGCAATGGGCAATTCATGCCATATTGAGTGGCTTTCTAAATAAATTGTTTCCCAATGCAGCCTCATGTGCCACAACCTGAGATTGCATCTTATTGGTACGCCTGCCAGAGGATAATCTTTTTTTCTCCTCGCTAAGCCTTCTTTCTATGCCTTCTGCATTATGCAATACATCAAGGAAAATACCTCTTTGGATTGGTTTTGTTCGGGATACATCCAATACTTCACATGCAATACATCGGATGCCATTACAACGCGGTGGTTGCAGCGACCGCGTTGTTACATCGCAAACTATTACAACGCAAGTTGTTACAACGACTTGCTGTAGGGGGCAGAAGGAGTTGTATTTAAAATCCATCACCTTCCCCACTGTTGCACAGACTGGAGTTGGAACAGTAAATTATACTATTCCAACATCCAGCACCCCCTACAGCAAGTCACTGTAACAACTTGCGTTGTGATGTTATGTGATGTAACAATCACATTGCAATGGCATGCGATGTTATGTTATGTTATGTTAATAGTTTTTATAAGGCGTGCAGCTGCCCCAGCCAAGGGGCGTCCCGGCTCCTGATCAGGTACCACAACACAACAAATCGATGCTGGGAAGAAGAGGAAGGAATCAGTCAGCGATTGGGAACAAAAAAGTTTTTATGGCGCGCCTAAAGGAAGTAAGGCTATTCAAGGCTCGAATATGGACAGGCAGAGAATTCCATAATCCTGCCGCTAATACTCAAATGGAGCGACCTCCCATCCTACTCAGTCTAAACCGTGTATTGACCGCCAGATGGAGAAGTTCCGATCTAAGAGACCGCGTAGGAACATAGGAGGAAACAAGCTTAGCGAGGGCTGGAGGAGAGGAAAACTTCAACATTTTAAATGTCAGGCAGAGAGCCTTAAATTTAATTCTCTGTCTGACCGGCAGCCAGTGGAGAGAAGTCAAAACTGCAGAAACAGAACACTGTCTAGGAAGGCCAACGATGGCTCGCGCCACGGCATTCTGCACCCTTTGCAATCTAGTGGCCTCCGCCTGATTCACTCCAAGCATCAGCGCACTCCCATAGTCCAGCCGAGAAAGAATGGAGGCTTGGACCACTAGTTGCCGAGTAGGGGGGTCAAAGAATTTGAGGACCGGTCTCAGCCCAGAATACCATAACAGGTAGCTGCAACCTTCTTCGTATGGCTGGTGAAGGAGAGTGTAGGATCCAGCCAGACCCCCAGGTTCTTAACTTCGGCAGCTGGGATGGGAGTCACCCCCAATTCTGGAGGCCACCACTGGTCTCCCCAGAGCTCCGCCTGCTTTCCTAAGATCAGTACCTCGTTTTTTTTGGCATTTAACTGCAGACAGTTAGTTTGCATCCAATTTGCCACGGCAATGAGTCCTGCACGGAATCTGGGAGCGTTCACCTCGGGATCACCACTGAGTGTCACCACCAGCTGCGTGTCGTCGGCATACGATGTCATGGTTAGGCCACATTGTCTGACGACTGCAGCCAGCGGTTTCACATGTAGGTTGAACAGAGTGGGGCTCAACGCAGAGCCCTGCGGAACCCCCAGCCCCAGTGGATGGAAAGAGGACTGACACGGTGGAATAGCCACTTTAAAAAACCGGTCCGAGAGGAAAGAGCGAAACCATTGGAGAGCAGTCCCCTCAATTCCCACTCCCTCCAAGCGCCGGATCAAAAAGTCGCGGGACACCGTGTCAAACGCGGCGCTCAAATCTAGCAGGAGGAGCGCCGCTGTTTGCCCAGCATCCAGCACCGTTCGCAAGTGCTCGGTCATAAAAAGCAGTGCAGTTTCGGTGCTGTGTTGTGCACGAAAACCATTCTGGCTCTGGTCTAGAATGTTATTTCGAGAAAGGTGGGCAGACAAGATGGAGTTCACGTGTGCCTCAGTGACCTTGGCGGTCCAGGGCAGGAGGGAGATGGGACGGTAGTTTTCTGGTAGTAGGGGGTCAAGGTTAGGCTTCTTTAAAATTGGGCTAACCACTGCCTGCTTCCAGGAAGAAGGGACCACACCCGATGTAAGCGATAGATTGATCAGATCCAGTATAGGCTCGCGACATAGAGGAGGGAGAAGTCTAAATAACTCTGGCTTCAACGGATCTAATGGAGAGCCGGATTTAATTTTGAGGCTCAGAGTATCGAAGACCTCGTCAGACATTACTGGCAGGGAGGACAGAGTTTCATGAACCGTAGCTATCACACCGGTTTGCTCAACATCGGGCACAAATGACGTGAATCCTCGGTAGATCGCCTGCACTTTCTCCATGAAAAAGGATGCCAGACTTTCACAGTGAGAGTCCGTGCAGATTTCCACCGAGGTGGCCCGTTTCCCCATAAGGTCTTTGAGAACCTTAAAAATTAATTTAGACGGGTTGGGGCTATTCTGAAACTCGGAGGCATAGTGTGCGGCCCGGGTTTGACAGATTGCCCTGTGATAGATCTTAAGCTGGGCAAAATACAAAGATTTCAAGGTGGGATCAAAGGATTTCCTCCACGCCCTCTCAGCTTGCCGGCACGTTCTCTTAAGCTCGGCAAGAGTATCATTATACCATGGGCTGGGAACTTTAGCATGGCATTTCGACCAGCGCATCGGTATAAGAGAGTCAAGGGCGGCTAGGACCCAGTTACGAAACTGCTCATATCCTTGTTCCACATTTAGCAGATTGCCCAGGGGCTGCGCCTCCAAGATCTTATAAAACTCCTCCAGTTTGAGCTTATGCCAATTTCTTTTAAGGATCAGTCTGTCCACAGGTTAAAATTGTGGGTCATCTATAGGACATGACACTTTAACCAGCAGATGATCAGTCCAGCCTACCACCATCGGGTCAGAGACCCTAGCCCGCTCCAGTGTGGTAAAGAAGGGGTCAAGGATATGACCTCCTGTGTGAGTAGGGGAGGTAACTAGTTGGACCATTTGCATGGCTTCAAGGTCCGCTAGCAAGGTATTAATAGGTGCTAATGACCCCTGATCAAAATGGATATTGAGATCGCCTACGATGTTAAAATTAGCACATCTCGGAGCTAAAGAGCTGACCACGTCAGCAAGAGCGGCCTTGAAGACAGTGTCGTTCCCTGGCGGGCGGTAGATAAGCATACCGCTGAGTGTAAACTGATGACTGAAGGCTACCTTAAAAGAAGCGCTCTCACACGCTGGTAGGTCAAGAGCTTTCCATTCAGCTGGGAAGCAGGATTTTATCACCATAGCTATGCCACCTCCTCTAGAAGTGCGGTTACGAGTGAACACTGTATAGTTGGAAGGAAATGCCAGATTGATTATTGCAGTGTCCGCATCCTGAAGCCAAGTCTCAGTGAGGAAGATGAGGTCAGGAGAGTCCTTTTCGATCATGTCACGTAAGGACTGATGGTGCTTGACCAATGATCTCACGTTCAGACTCCTGATGCTAAGTACACGCTCATGTAACATTGCATATTCATTTTGTTCACAAAATCAAGGCTACCTGTAGGGCAGGTACCCTTGTAGCATGGCACAAGGGCGCTTGCGTTGGTGTTAAGCAACACCCATTCATCAGTGCTAGGAGGGAGCAGCGGTGCACCATATCTTATTAACTATAGTGCATTTCTGCTTACCCAAGCCTGTTCACTCCTAAATCACTCAAAAGGGGCCACTCTTGACTGGATCATCTCTAAGGAATCAACAGTCAGGCTCATCTCCATAGACCCCTGTGACTGGTCCGACCACCACGCCATCGCCTTCCCATTATCCGGCACCTTCAAGACATAGGCACCGCAACCGATGATTCCCAAACACTGGATCAGAGACACCAGGAACCTAGACCACAGGGAACTAGAGGCTTGTTGCAAACCAGACCTCCCCCTTCTTGCTTACCACTACGGTTAGTGACATCAATGATCACTATTCTACGACTATATCGAACAATTTGGATGATCTAGCCCCACTAAAACTAAAAAGATCCCAAATTGAAGACAGAAACCCCTGGTTCACTGGATCCCTCAACAATGAAAGGAGATCCCTCCGGCAAGCTGAAAGAATCTGGAGACAACACCCCTCTGCCGCCCATCCAAAACTACTTCGCCAGGCCAGAAATGCCTATAACAAGAGCATCCTCAAATAAAATAAAAAATTATTTAGATCTGAACTGGGGATCACCAAGAACAGGCCCCACAAACTCTTCGGACTGGTCAAACACCAATCCAATAAACTGGCCAAAACTTTGAAAGAAACCCAAAAGGTGCTAATCTCAACTGAGGAATTCTCCTCTTACTTCACAGACAAAACCACAACCTTAGGGAAAGAACTCAGTTCGGCCACATACACCCAACCCCTTACTGACCTACCTCCTCCTTCCACGCCACCCACTATGGCTTCACCTAAAAATCAAGCACATTGGTCTGACTTCAAATTCTATGAAGAAGATTCCATCTCAAAATTCCTATCCACCTTAAACCCTAACAACCATTTTAATGACCCGCTCCCCTCCAACTGCCTAGCTGCCGTCGCCCAATCAATTATACCTAGTGAGACGGCCTCTCTCCTGCAAGGATCGATTCCTGATTCTTTGAAAGCTGGCCAAGTCCTCCTAATTTTGAAAAAACCTTTGCTGGATCCAGCCTCCCCGATAATTTCAGACCTATCTCCAACATCTCTCCCTTAGCCAAAGTGCTGGAGAAGTGTGTGCAACAACAGCTAAGTCAACACATCAACAACTTCCACCTACTAGATGACTTTCAGTACAGGTTCAGACCTGGACACAGCACTGAAACCACCATGCTCCACATCGTTGATGATGCCCTCCAAGCCCTAGACCAAGGCAAAACCTGTCTCCTAATCCTCCTAGATCTATCCTCAGCCTTCAACACATTCAGCAACAAAAAGCTAATTGAATGCCTCAAATTAAGGATGGAATTGGATAGCTCTGTTCTAAAATGGTTTAGATCCTTCCTACAAAACTGATCACAGAGATTCTTAATTAATGGTAACCTGTCTGCTTCCTCCCCCGTCACGGTCAGAGTCCCTCAAGGATCAACCCTATTCCCCACCCTCTTAAACCTTTATCTAGAACCGCTTACCAATTTTCTACGCACTGCAAATATCTCCTACCATATGTATGCTGACGATACCCAGATCTACATCAAAATCTCTTCTCTCGAGGAGATCCTCTCTTGAATGAGGCCTTGAAACTGACTGTCCAATGGCTTGCCTCCAATCATCTTAAACTGAACGCAAAGAAAACAGAATTTCTCTTAATCTCTCCTACAAAAATCAATCCTGAACTTCAGCTATGGATAAATTCCATCACTGCCTTAAACTGCCCACCGACCATCGTAGAATCAGCCAAATCTCTGTAATCTAAACATGCAAGATCACATTAACTCGATGGCAAAATCAGCCAGGTTCCACCTCAGCTACCTTGGGAAACTGAAACCCTTCCTTGACGCCCCTGACCAAAAAATGGCAGTCCAAGCACTTGTCATCTCTAGACTGGAATATGGCTGTTCGACTCTCTCTGGGTTACCCTTGACCTCCCTGGCACCTTTGAAAGCCTGCCTAAACGCGACCGCCAGACTACTTACTGGCACAAGGAAGTTCAACCACATTACTCCACACCTGAAAGCTCTGAACTGGCTTCCTCTTGAGGCCAGGATACAGTTGAAACTGGCATGCATCACACACAAGGCACTATACGCAAACTCCCTAGCATATCTTGCACAGAAACTTGTGATATCTGGAGGAAGCAGAATCTCCCGGTCCGCTAGTGACCTCCTCCTCCAACCTGCATGTTTTTGAAAAATAAAAGTACAATCGAGCCTTCTCTGGGGCAGCACCAAGAATATGGAACTCTCTCCCACCCGCCGTTAGAAGAATCCCTTCTCTAGCACGCTTCAAGAAGGAAGCCAAAACCTACCTTATGGGTAAATTCCTAGTTTAACTTTTGCCACCAACCTCCACAGAGACCCAGTCTAACGACTGGCTTTGGCCTCCCTCCTGACTACCTAGTTTTTCCCCAAGGTACCTGTAGCCCGTTTCTTGTTAATTGTAAATATAATCTGTACATATTTGTCCTCTTTCCATCATATTTCCTGCACTGTGTGAATATTATGTGATGCTTAACCTTTGTATTACTCTATGACCCTTGTAAAGCGCTCTGATACCCTAACGGTTCAAGTTCATGCTCCATAAAACACTAAATAAATAAATAAATCAGTAAATATATCTCTTTGTCTCTCAAGTTCTGGGACCACAAGAAACAATCCCAGGGGAATTGACTTTTATTGCTAAATTCACATTTAAAACTTTTTGAGTCAAGCTTACATGCAATGTTAAACTTTTTATGATTTTGTGGTCATGTAATTGGGTTCTCATAAAGTCCCAATTATCCCTTTTGAAACCAATCTAGACGTCAATAACAGAGAAGATGCAGTCTTGCCATATTCCTTTCACCGCCTCTAGTCGCCTCACTTACACATGCCAAAATTGGGTGAATTTTAATATCAGATCATAAATTTAGATGTATTGCCTTAAACCCATAAGCATAACAGATGGCGGTTGATCAACAACCTACTGAAGGATAAAGAGTTCTCTCTGAATTTTGAATATTTTACTAAAGAGTTTTGCTGCAAAATATTTCGCCGGATATCCCATTGCACAGTGTTTGGGATGCTTTTAAACCTCTGCCCGAGGTCATGTTATCAATTTTATTTCGGCTAAAAATAAGAAGCCTGTAAGGAGTCCTCAACTTTACTTCACATTATCAAACAGCTAGGATATGAATTTCTCACTACCAAGAAGGATACTGCGTTACAGAGATTAATGAGTGCTAAATTTGAATTTAATTAAAGATCAATGGAAGAAGCTGCTGGCACACTACTAAAAATTAATACCACATTTTTGGGGGACGCAATAAGGCTGGCAAATTACTTGCCAATTATGTACAAATTAAATCTCAAAAATGTAAAATAGTTAAGATCTTAGATGAAAGTGGGAACCCTTTTCTTAAGGGTAAGGACATTTTGAAATGTTTGACTGATTTCTATACTAATCTTTATACGCCACATCACTTTCCAACAGATGAGGCACTGGACTCATATTTCTGTTCTCTTCCACCAAGACCACAATAGACACAGGATCTTTCTTCTCCAGATGAGCCAATTTTGATGTCTGAGCTAAAATCTACTCTTAATACTTTACCGAAAGATAAAGCTCCAGGTCCGGATGGCTTTACTGCTGAGTTTTATTCCTGTTTTTTGTGTCTTCTACTGCCCCACATTCATACTTTATATCAGTTTTTTATCTCGCATGACAAGGCTAACTGAACTTTCCTAGAAGCCATGATTTGTTTGACCCCAAAAAAAGATAAAGACCACTCTTTAAGTGCTAATTATAGGCCCATATCCCACATCAATTTAGACCGTAAGCTTTTTGCCAAGATTTTATCAATTAGAATTTCCCCTTTATTCCTGATATGGTTGGACGTGAGCAGACCATATTTGTCAAAGGTAGACAAATGACTGACAACTCTAGATTGTTTCTTGAAATTTTTTACTCATGTCCTCTTCTACCAATATTCCTATGACAGCCGTTTCTTTAAACACCGAAAAGGCTTTTGATTCATGATGCAGGCCTTACAATGGTATGACTTTAGTCCAACTGTCCTCAAATACGTCAGTGTACTATATTCCTCACCGATGACGTCTGTATTTCTAAATGGCTCCCAATCTTCATATTTTCCCCTTTTACATGGTACCAGACAGGGATGTCTTCTTTCTCCATTGCTTTTTATGTTATCCTTAGAACCCTTTTTGCATACATAACGTAATTCAGCATTGTTTCATGTCTTTCAACATAAAGACACTGAGATCAAGTTCTCAACATATGCTGATGATGTAATCCTTTATGTCTCCGAACCGGTAACATCAATTCCTGCCTTTGCTACTCATTTATCAGTATATTCCAGTTTATTTGGGTATAAATTGAATTTTTTAAAATCTGAAGTGATTCCTTTCAACAAATACTGTCTTAAAAGTATGTTTGATGGTGCTGGCTTCAAATGGTCTCCGCATCATATTAAGTGCTTTGAAATTAACTACTCCACATCCATGGCTAAGACAATACAATTTTAACCTAGAAGATCTTCATAGTAAGATTCTTCAAATGACAGAGGAATGTTCACCTTTGTATCTTTCTTGGTGGGGCAGGTTGTCCACTATAAAGATGATGTTTTTACATGTCATTAATTTTTATCTGTGCATGTAACCTATTAAACTACCTGTTAAAACTTATAAGTTGTTAAATTAATCAATTACTTCATTTTTATGGATAGGTAAAAAAGGGTGTATCTCATTAATGTCTCTCTGTACACAGTAGTTACGGGGAGTACGTTTACCAAATTTTTGACATTATCACAATGCCTTTGTTTTAAAACAGGTACTACCTATATGGATGGCACTTATTCTTTGCCTATTATTATCTGGCGTTGATTGGAGGACTCACTCGTGTCACCATTTCCTTTCTATTCGCTACCGTTTATCTCAAAACCTCTGTCTTCCCTTTTCCCCAATACAACAATTTCTAGAATCTTCTCTATGGAATAACAAAGTCTTAAATTGTTTTAATCAAACTATTTTGGGGAAAAACTGGGTACTGAAAGGTGTGCTCCAAATAAAACAACTGATGTGTGATATGATTCCTCTTATTTTTTCTGAAGTTCAGAACAAATTTGCTATCCCTTCTATTTATGCGGTTAAGAATGAGTCTCTCAGAGAAGCCCTCGGACAGTCCATCTCCACTCTCATTCAGCCCCAGTAGCATATGCGTTCATTGCCTCCTGTTAAATTTATACTATTGTCATCTCTCAAAGCTTCACATATATATATATAAATATTTGCATTACTCTATTTCTTCTCGTCCCAAGTTCAAGGTTGAGACATTGTGGGAATCTGACCTTCAACATTCATTGTCTTTAAGGGACTGGGTATCCATTTGGAATAAAACACATCACACATCTCCTAATGCTAGCACTACACAAACACTTTATTATTTTCATAACAAGCTATATATAATTCCACATACTTTGCAAAAATATAATCCAACATTTTCTAACATATGCTGGTCTTGTAAAACTCTTCCCGGTACATATTTACATGTGATTTTTAATGTCCACCTACAGCTATTATTTGGTTACAGGTTTGCAAGTTTATTTCTACAATTTGTTCTATTGATTTCCCTGTTGAGGATAAGCATATTTTTTTTAGGAAGTTTGGCACACCTTTGGTCAGCATGTTCTAAACTAGGGAAGTTTCTCGATTTGTCACTTGCTACTGCTTTTTAAGTCATTACGTCCAATTGGAAAAATGCTAAAGATATTAACTTCACCATTTGGTGGAATCTTCTTTGTTCTCATCATCGACTTGATACAGCAGCAGCTACATCTACATTACAAATTATCAACAAGGACCTTTTCTGGTCTCTGCTTATTAACTACTTAAATAAAAATCTTAAAACCCGCCAGTGATTCCACTAAGGTTTTCAAGCCCCCATGATGACTTTTTATTCCTCTAATATGCAATATAATTTGTCTAACTATTTAGTGTAGTTATTATGAGAGATGAAATGTTAAAAACATGTTTTATTTTTTATTACATGATTTAACTACTATATGATATAGGAATTATTAAGTGACACATGTGCAGATAGGCACTACTTAATATTCATATTTTTCTCTTCTTTCTTTTTCTCCTCTCTTTTGTTTTCCTCTTCCTTCTTTTCTTTTTCCTTTTTATTTACAAAACTACAAAAAATGTGATATTTTAAGTACAGAATGATTCCGTTTCATACCTATATAGTGTATTCCTCCCTTTATATTGAGTGTTGATAATCTTTGCCTTTCTAGGTAAAATCCTATGTAATGGATTAATTTTTTATTCTATGTAATGTATAATTCTCTACATTCATATTTTATTCAATAAAGCTTTGTTAAGTAAAATAGCAAAAAGATGCAGACTTGCTGCTATAGCTTCCAACTTAAGAACTAGAAAGTCAGGATGCAAATACTGGCCTCGGCGCAACATCCAGTGATTCTGGGCAAATCAGTTAATCTCCATGCACTAAAAAAAGAAAAATGTGCAACACCTTGTTGTCATGTAAAAACTGGTTCTCTCTTACAAAGAGCTCTGATGCCCTCAGGTAATGTTTGTGCTTTAAAAAAAACTGGATTTCTTTTAAAACATCCTGATTCAGTAGGTTATTGTTTGTACCAAGCAAAAAAATGGTTTAAATTTTTGACAGAAATCAATTGCTCCATATAATTACCACATAGCACACCCTACATTGCACATTCTTTCACTGATTGTGAACAAAGGGTAGCACTATCCTCTGATGAATGTTTTCCAGTTCTCGCAGTCTGAGATAGTGGGCAATAATATCCAATCTCCAACAAATATTTCAGGGGTTAAAAATACAAACATCAGGTGAAGTAAATTAAGAAATCACCCTCATTACAATAAGTGATAAAAAGCCCAAATATTTTGTTTCCTCGCTCATCTTATATAAATTATGCTTTTAGATGACTAAACATACTGTACAATAAATGGTCCTCAGGGATAGGATACAGTAGTGATCCAGTGGATTTGATCTTGTAATACGGGGACCAACCCATGACTTTAAGGATTTACTTCCTCAGCTTGATCATTACTACTGCTTACTAACCTGTAACTTGGTTCTCAAATTCAATTAACAATGCAACCAATTTGATTACACAATGAGGACCAGGAATCAGTAGCCAAGTTTAAGGGTGTTTATTACAAATTAGTCATCAAACTCAAAAATATTACTCGTAAGAAAAGACTATATAAGTATATTATCACAACTGGAAGGCCAAGCCTCCTAGAAAAGGTAGGACGAACTAGGGTCAGACAGACAAGCAGCTCTGTTGGACCATACAAAACAGCAACAATAAAATCTGATTCTCAGAGTACAACTTAACTTGGTCTTTTCTAGGCAATAGCAATTTAAATCTCTCTGATGCAGACTAAAACACATACATGCTGGCAGTACAAATCTGCAAAAGTCAATGGGAATATGGCCAAAGAGAACAAGAAACATTAGCAATAGCATTTTGGAAGCTCGGTTAGCAGTCTTCAATGAGTCAGCAAAGTGTTGGTCTAAATCACACTTGGAAAAATTAACGTGACATGAGAAAATGTCTCTAAAGGTCCTTTAAGGGCAGGGGTATTTGAGAATAGACAACTTGGTTTGGGTCAGAGTCTGACAAAAGACCTGCATAAAGTCTTCCTATCTCTCTGCTCATAAATCTTCATTTGCATCTGTGTCTGCATTCTCATACCAGCTTTTATTTATGATTCTCTCAAACATCTGCTTGTATATATCGGAACTAGAAGAATTTGTGGTTTTCCCTTTTAACCTTTTAATTAACATCATCACTGCTTAGATATTTTTATTTTTATATTCCTGCTGGTTTTGCTGCTATTTGAATATCTGGGTCTTCTGTTCGCAATTGGGGCTTTTAATTGTTTGTGCACACTGAGTATTTGGGGGCTCTGTATTTTATTGGGATTTTAGTTGTTTTCTCACACTGTGAGTTCAGGAGTTTGGTGAGTCTGTTGTAGCTCACATTCTCCCTCTATTTTCACCTTCTCTCTGACAGAGAAATGGTAGTTTTTTTGCCAGACTGTCATTTTGTTCTGGACCCTGAAAAGTGCAGGTTAGCATTCTAGCACTGACTCTGCCATGTGCCCAACTGGTTTTAAAAATTGGGCCGATACGTGGCAGCCCGTCTGCGCTCATCCCCTCCTTGACTGCATCTTATGCCAAAACCCCGGCCCAAATGCTAACTAGAGATATTCCAGGGACCAGCTCCTCTGACTTAAGGATTGAGGTAGGCATGTGACATGTAATCAACTCGGTCCCACTATAGATTCAGATCATTTGACTTGTACGCAAAGCCATGTCAAGTGTTGGAAGATGCCTGAGCCGAGGCTAATAGTAATAGCAATGATTCTTACCCTGCCTCACTGCATGACAATATTACTTCAACATTAAACTGGGTACTGATTAATGCACAGTGAGTTATAAAGCCTAAATATGAGTTGTACAATCCCCTACATGCACGTACCACAGACCTAGCATTTCTTACTGAAACCTGGGCTGAGGAAGAGTCCAACCCTTTATGGCTGCCATATCAGCTGGCTATGCCTTTTTTAAAGTGGACTGTGTTGGAAAACATGGCGGAGGCTATCAAGAACACTATTATATCTCCTTTGAGCCAGCAAGGTTAAGAGATTGTGATGCTCTTACTTTCAAATGTAAAATGAATAATAATGCCACCTTTAATGGTCTTTTGATATACATGCTGCTTTGACCTAAAGTTAATTTCTTGACTGCCTTAAGTGAGTTTATTTGATCTAATGTGCATTATCCTACAGTATTTTAGGAAACTTTAATTTTAACCTGGAGGATTTTGATGGCAGAGAAACTGTACAGCTGAAGGACAACTTAAATTGTTTAAATCTCAAACAGTTGGGGTACACTGATACACACGAGGCAGGTCACATTTTAAATGGTCTTTTCTCAAGGCACCCCGATTTAAAGCTTTATGCATTATTACCTTTAACTTGGTCAGACAATAAGGCCATTGGATTAAGTTTAAAAACATTAGTACCCAATATCCCTAGTGCCATGGTCACAATAATTAATACGTTGGCTTGAAATAAAGTGGACATTAAGGCATGTAGGAGTACTTTGGTCACTACTGAACCCCACCTGATTAACGATCCCAATGTTGATAACGCCCAACTATGAGAAAAGGAGCAGCACAGCTTTATCTGAATAGGCCTCTCTGAAACAAGTTGACATTTAGAGAGATTTAAAACAAAAATGCCATAGACAAGAGAGAATTAGGTGAAAGTGCTATAAGTTAACAGAATGGACAAAATGTAATGAATTGATACATGATTACAACAAAATGATTATTATCTAGAAAACGTAATATTTTACTGATAAGATTAAATTAGTTACAAATTCCAATAAAGAACTGTTCAGAACTGTTAAAAAATATCTTTTGCCCAATTTCTACATTGTTGTGCAATCATTTGACTAGATTTTTAGACACAAGGTCAAGGCAGTTTACAATGATTTCTATTTGAATACTATTCATCTCCATTACCCTTGATGAAGTTATTTGTAAGTCCAATAATCTGGAGTTTTGCAGGTTTCTGCTTCTTACAATAGACAGGAGCAGTGAACTCATTGCCCTCGCTAAATCAGGTGTGCCTTCTGATCCTTGTCCTCCAACACTCACACAGGATTTAGCTATGACAGTGTCTCACACACTGATTCAACTAACGATTAGTGTTATGATCATTCTGCAATTCCCTAAGGAATGGAAAAAAGCTGTGATACGCTCTCTTTTGAAAAAAAAATTCTCTTAATCACAATGAGGAGAAAAACTACTGCCCTATGTCACTATTACCCAGAGTGGCAACATTTCTTGAAAGCATCTCACCATCATCCCTTCAGAAATCCCAAATTGGGGGCTCATTAGGATGGCGGTTTTCCCGCATCGTCCGGGCCGCCGCAACGTTAAATATTGAGGATGTGACCGCCAGGCTGGCGTTCACATCCTAATTGCACTGGAGGGACCGCCGCGGCCCCTGCGGACGGTCCCTCCTCCTCTAGGGTGGCGGACGGACGCAAGTCCGTCCGCCATCCTAATGAGCCCCTAAGTATGAAATCCTTGATGAAGCTTAACATGGTCTTAGACCTAACCTAAGAACCAAAATGGCACTGGTGGTTGCCATAGAAGAGATCAGAACTATCTTGGACAATGGTGGAAAGGCAGTTGTGATACTCCTTTAATTGACCGTGGCTGTGCTATGGTAACGAGCAACAGCTAGTGGAAATCCACTGGTATACCAGACGCACAGCAATAATTAAAGTATAATTCTTAAGTGCAATGTGATTGTCAAGTTTGTGATATAATTGATACAAATAATTTATCAAAGAAATCAAATCCCTCAATGATACAATTCATTATCATTTCATATTTAAAAAAAAGTCACAAATGTTACAAAGTGGTAAATATACAAAGAAACCACCAAAACATTGTGCTTCTTACTCTTTGATAAGTCAAGTGAAAACAAAGAGATTTTGAGTATTTTTCATAAACAATTATATTCGAATCTGCTTGGTTAAGCCCAATGCATTTCGGGATGATATCCCTTCTTCAGTGGCACTAGTAGTAAAAAAAGACATGCTATGAGAAAAACATCAATGTAAGATAATCATAACAATATGAACAAAGTATTGCACAAGTTCAATGACCAAGGATTAGGGATGTGTAGAGTGTCCTAATGTGCTTGCTGATAGTCAAACCCGAGTGGTGCTCACAGAAATGTATTCACCGCGTATCTAAGAAACAAATGATAAAGATTACCAATGTTTTCTGGTGTTGTTAATAGAAAACATAAAAAACGAGAACTAGTGACATGTGGAAAACAGAAGTAAAAAAGAGACCTCTAAGGTGTGAAGTGAATTGGACACAAAAGTGAACAAAAGTGATACAGAGACCTCTAAAGTGTACAGTGAGTTAGACACGAATGATCTAAAGTAAACTTACTGAAATCCAAGTAATGAAAACACAACCTACTGATACAAGCTCAACAGTTGTCGGTGCCTAGTCTGCATGGAATGAAACATAACCCAAGCGTCAATATCAATGACGATAACCAAATATCTCACCAAAGTTATATATGAGAAAAGTGTACTCACTTTTCTAACTGTGTCGATGCTGCCACAAGCGGATTGAAAGAATAAAGGAAGTAAATCTGTAATGTCAAACAAATGCCTCATGACTCACAAGTACAGTATGTACAGAATCTATCTAAACCTCTTAAATAAAAACCGCTAAAGTACCTCAAGAGCGTTGATCCTTAGGGCTCAATCTGACAGGATGTGCACGGATGTCAAAAACAGGGCACCCTTTGCAATGAATGGCAGAAACGATCTGAAAAATATGAACACATGCTCTCTCCAGCATCACCGCTCCCCTCCCCACTCGCCACCCCGCTCCCGCCTCCCAGCTGCTCCTCCCTTCCACTGGACTCAAAAGGTGGTGTCCGCGAGGCGGGGAGCTGTGACCTGACCTGGTCAGAGCCGGTCGCTCCTCCCGCCGCGTGGCCCACCCCGAGGGTCCCGGTATCCGCCGCCACTGCCGCTGCCAGTTCGTCCTCTGTGCCCCTGATAAGTATTGTGCCGTAATTCTTGTTTAGCATCGTCATTTGTGCCCCAGATATTATTGTGCCGTATCTGTTTTGCCTGTCCTCTGCGCCCCTGATTTTATTGTGCTGTATATGTCCTCTGCTGTGCCCCTGCTCACTCCTGTGCCTCCACCGCTGACCCACCCCGCTCCCTGCCGCTGCTCCCCCGCGGCCCCACCCCCGCTCCCTCCAGCATCACCGCTCCCCTCCCCACTCGCCACCCCACTCCCGCCTCCCAGCTGCTCCTCCCTCCCACTGGACTCAAAAGGTGGTGTCCGCGAGGCGGGGAGCTGTGACCTGACCTGACCTGGTCAGAGCCGGTCGCTCCTCCCGCCGCGTGGCCCACCCCGAGGGTCCCGGTATCCGCCGCCACTGCCGCTGCCAGTTCGTCCTCTGTGCCCCTGATAAGTATTGTGCCGTAATTGTTGTTTAGCATCGTCCTCTGTGCCCCTGATATTATTGTGCCGTATCTGTTCTGCCTGTCCTCTGTGCCCCTGATATTATCATGCCGTATCTGTCCTCTGTGCCCCTGATATTATTGTGCCGTATCTGTTTTGCCTGTCCTCTGCGCCCCTGATTTTATTGTGCCATATCTGTCCTCTGCTGTGCCCCTGCTCGCCACAAAACTAAGTTTGAAAAAGGGGTCAGGGGAAATATATTTAACGACCTGTCATTTCATTTCCCTACACAAGACATTATACATAACAACAAAAAATGACCGGTCTTATGTGTTGCTGTACTAGTAACTGAGAAAAAAGGAATCATGCAAATTATAAAGAGTTGCAACTGGCTGAGATATTCCCATCAGACCACCCTTTGGCGGAGTCTCATCATATGGGGTATTTGTTTAATCCATCCAACCTACCGCCCAAACCATCAACTGATGGTGCGGATATAGATGTGGAGTAGAAGCTCTAGCCAAGTTGTTACTCAAGGGTAGTGCTCAAGGGTGTGTAGTGCAGTGCTGTGGTGAAAACTTAAAATTAACGGCTCAGACAAGAAAAATATTTAATAGGATTTGTCTGAGTGTCAAGGTTAAAATCACGCCCGGTAGTCTAAACATATAACCACGCTGTGGCGCTGTGCAGGACGGTCGACATGTTTCAGCCAAATTGGAAATTATTATCCGGCTTTCGTCAGGACCTAGATGATAAGCTACTGCAACCTAGTAAAGTGAAGTGCCTAAGTGTAACTAGAAATTAAGGGGCAGATTTATGAAGGCCTTGCGCCGCCGGTGCGTCATTTTTAACATGTGAAAAAGTGACGCACCGGCGGCGCAAGGCCTTCATAAATCTGCCCCTAAGTGCCAAAATTATATCAGAAGACTTATATCTACCAGGAACTTGGAGCCCCAATGTTCGCAAGGAAGAAATGCATTCTATCTTAATCCTGTTGAAAAAAAGCACAAGAAAAAATACTAATTCACATGTAAAGCCATATATTCACAAGAAACTGTAAGATTCACAGCTAGGTTATCTTTTTCCTCTGTGAAAGAGTGAGTTCACTCTTGAGCAAACAGAGTACAATTTACTTCTGTTTGATGTGTTGTCTGTACAGTTTCTTGTGAATATATGGCTCTACATGTGAATTAGTATTTTTTCTTGTGCATTTTTTCCACAGGATTAAGATAGAATGCATTTCTTCCTTGCGAACATTGGGGCTCCAAGTTCCTGGTAGATATAAGTCTTCTGATATAATTTTGGCACTTAATTTCTAGTTACACTTAAGCACTTCACTTTACTAGGTTACAGTAGCTTATCATCTAGGTCCTGACGAAAGCCGGATAATAATTTCCAACTTGGCTGAAACATGTCGACCGTCCTGCACAGCCCCACAGCGTGGTTATATGTTTAGACTACCGGGCGTGATTTTAACCTTGGCACTAAGACAAATCCTATTAAATATTTTTCTTGTCTGAGTCATTAATTTTAAGTTTTCACCACAGCACTGCACTACACACCCTTGAGCACTACCCTTGAGTAACAACTTGGCTAGAGCTTCTACTCCACAACCATATCCGCACCATCAGTTGATGGTTTGGGCGGTAGGTTGGATGGATTAAACAAATACCCCATATGATGAGACTCCGCCAAAGGGTGGTCTGATGGGAATATCTCAGCCAGTTGCAACTCTTTATAATTTGCATGATTCCTTTTTTCTCAGTTACTAGTACAGCAACACATAAGACTGGTCATTTTTTGTTGTTATGCATAGTGCCCCTGCTCGCTCCTGTGCCTCCACTGCCAACCCACCCCGCTCCCTGCCGCTGCTCCCCCGCGGCCCCACCCTCGCTGCCTCCAGCATCACCGCTCCCCTCCCCACTCGCCACCCCGCTCCCGCCTCCCAGCTGCTCCTCCCTCGCTCCGCCCCCTCCACTCTCCACTTATGGCAGAGTCTGCGAGTGCGCGCAGCAGGCGCGCCAAAGGCAAGCCCGTCTGCGCCCGTCCGTGCCAGGACTGCGCCCAGCGCCAGACCCCCTGGCCCTCGCAGATGCCATCCCACCCACTGGACGTACGACGCCACCACCCTCAGCGCACTCAATACCGGACGCCTCCCCGGCTGCCACCAAGCCATCCCAGGACGCACCCACGGACCCTTCACCTGTCACTCCTGCAAGTTCGCCTGCATCCGGACCTGCAACCCACCCGTACCCGCCAAGCCAAGCACCAACAGCAACCACCTGAAGTGCATCCTGCTCAACACCCGATCCGTTCACAGACACGCCGTGGAACTATGGAACCTGCTCGACACCACATCTCCGGACGTCGCCTTCCTCGCGGAGACCTGGATGAACGCCTCCTCAGCACCCGACATCGCCATAGCCATCCCGGACGGATACAAGATCACCCGGAGAGACCGCGTAAACCAGACTGGAAGAGGCATCGCCATCGTCCACAAGAACACCATCCGCATCACGACCAACTTCGAAGACACCCACACAGCCGCCAAACATCTCCAATTCCAGATACACACCGACCCCAAGACAACACTCAGAGGAACCCTCATTTACAGACCCCCAGGACGCCGCACACAATCCAGCGAAGACATTGCAGACTTCATCAGCCCACACGCCCTCCCCTCCGCTGACTACATCCTCCTAAGGGACCTCAACTTCCACCTGGAGAACAACAACGACAACAACACCACCACCCTTCTGGACAACCTCGCCAACCTCGGACTCAAGCAACTGGTAAACACCCTCACCCACTACGCCAGACACACGCTTGACCCAATCTTCTCCTCCAGCAAGCACATCTCCTTCAGCCATTCCACCGGACTCCACTGGACAGACCACAGCTGCGTCCACTTCAGCTTCAGAAAGACCACTACCCACCACATCCCGCAACAGGCCCCCCGCAGGAACTGGAACAAGATCACCACCGACCAGCTCACCACATCACTGAATCAGAACCCTCCCGCCAGATCAACGGACCCCAACCAAGCAGCCCTCAACCTCGCACAGTGGATCACCAACTGCGCCGACGACCTCGCACCCCTGAAAACCCCTCCCAGCAGGCCTGGAAGCAAGAATGCCCCGTGGTTCAACGAGGACCTCAAGAACTCCAAGAAGAACTGCCGTACCCTCGAGAATGCCTAGCGAAACAACCCGACCACAGACAACGCCCGCCACCCACAAACACCACCAGCTGATCCACAGCACCAAGAAGACAGCATTCAAGGAACGACTAGACAACAACGAACACAACAGCAAGGAGCTCTTCAGCATCGTCAAAGAGCTTTCCAACCCCAGCGCCGGAAACAACGACATCACTCCCTCACAAGATCTCTGCGACTCACTCGCCACGTTCTTCCACAGCAAGATCGCAGACATACACAACAGCTTCGGCGAACAGACCGCGCACCCCACCACAGAAACCGACGCCCTCCACCACCACCCTCCGCGACTGGACCCCGGCCAGCACTGAAGACACCATCCGCACGATGAACACCATCCACTCCGGATCACCGACCGACCTATGCCCCCACTACGTCTTCAACAAGGCTGCCTCCGTCATCGAGCCTCAACTCCGGGACATCATCAACTGCTCCTTCAACACCGCCACCTTCCCGGAGAGCTGGAAACACGCCGAACTCAGCGCCCTCCTGAAGAAACCATCAGCAGACCCCACCGACCTCAAGAACTACCGCCCCATCTCGCTCCTTCCGTTTCCTGCCAAAGTCATCGAGAAGACCGTCAACAGACAGCTGGCCACCTTCCTCGAGACGAACGGATCCCTCGACCACTCACAGTCCGGCTTCCGAGCCAATCACAGCACCGAGACCGCCCTCATCGCAGCCACCGACGACATCCGAACCCTACTCGACAATGGGGAAACAGCGGCCCTCATCCTCCTGGACCTCTCCGCAGCGTTCGATACTGTCTGCCACCGCACCCTAGTACAACGCCTCAGCAACGTCGGAATCCATGAGAAGGCACTGGAGTGGATCACTTCGTTCCTCGCCGGAAGGACCCAGAGAGTCCGCCTCCCCCCATTCAGATCAGAGGCCTCCGAAGTCATCTGCGGCGTACCACAAGGATCATCACTCAGCCCCACCCTCTTCAACGTGTACATGAGCCTGCTGGCAGCCATCGCACGTCAACACAACCTCAACATCATCTCCTACGCCGACGACACCCAGCTGATCCTCTCCCTCACCAACGACCCCGCCACCGCCAGAACCAACCTGCACAAAGGAATGAAAGAAGTAGCCGAGTGGATGAAGAACAGCCGTTTGAAACTGAACTCAGACAAGACGGAAGTCCTCATCCTTGGACCATCACCATCTGCCTGGGACAACTCCTGGTGGCCCTCTAGGCAGCGCACCCAAACCAACGGACCACGCACGCAACCTAAGCTTCATCCTGGACTCCTCCCTGTCGATGACCAGACAAGTCAACGCCGGCTCGTCTTCATGTTTCAACATCCTACGCATGCTCCGAAAGATCTTCCGTTGGATCCTCACCGAAACCAGGAAGACGGTCACCCAGGCACTTGTCACCAGCCGACTGGACTACGGAAACACCTTCTACACCGGAACCACAGCCAAACTACAGAAAAGACTCCAACGCATCCAGAACACCTCCGCACGACTCATCTTGGACATCCCCCGCCACAGCCACATCTCTGGACACCTGAAAGACCTGCACTGGCTCCCCGTCAGCAAAAGCATCACGTTCCGCCTTCTCACCCACGCACACAAAGCCCTCCACGACCAGGGTCCCAGGTACCTCAACAACCGCCTGACCTTCTACACTCCCACCCGCCAACTTCGATTGACCAGCCACGCCCTCGCCGCCGTTCCACGCATCCGAAGAGCCACCATGGGAGGAAGATCCTTCTCCTACCTGGCAGCCAAGACCTGGAACTCCCTCCCCATCCACCTCCGTCTTACCCAAGACCACCTCTCCTTCAGAATGCAACTGAAGACCTGGCTGTTCGAGCAGTAGCAGACCCCCCCCAAATCGCCTTGAGAATCTCCGGGTGAGTAGCGCGGTATACAAATTTCTTGATTGATTGATTAATTGATTGTTCCTATGAGAATGAAATAAGCTGTTTAAAATGTGGCCATGCCACTTAGCGCCGTCCCGACCGGCGTCTCTCTACACAACACTTACCATGTTATTAAACTTTCTCCTTGTATTCTGGAGGAAAGGTCAATGGTGTTGTGAGAAAACACCACGATGTTAGAGAGTTAATTAAACATGCATTACGCTGTCATAAACATGAAAATGGGACTGACTGCGGCAGACGTCTTAAATGGTGCGCAACTAAGAAGACCGACTGCTGATTAATACCATGATGCGAAACAACACGCAGGAAGCGTGATACTGAAAATAAATATGAATATAATTATGAATATAAATGAAACTAAAAATGAAGGCCCAGATGTAGGTAAAATAGATTTACCGATTTTAAATTACCGAATCATACCGATTCGGTAATTAAAAATCGGTAAATCTAAGGGGTTGAGATGTAGGAACATCCAGATGTTCCTGCTACCGAATCGGTAAAAATCGGTATTTACCGATTCGGTAAATACCGACCGGTAATGGCCCATTCATTCCTATGGGCTTTGAAGCCCATAGGAATGAATGGGCCATTACCGGTCGGTATTTACCGAATCGGTAAATACCGATTGACACAAGGGTGCAGGGGGTGTCACTTTGACACCCTCTAGCACCCCCAAAAAAGATTCGGGGGCCATGTGGCAGGCATACCTGCCCTAAGGGCAGGTCTGCCTGTCATATGGCACAGGTGTGCATGCACACATGTGCATGCACACCGGAATCGTTTTTTTACCATGAAGTTGGATTTCATGGTAAAATACCGATTCTGTAAGGCTTGTGGGACTCAGAAGAGTCCCACCTACATATCAATAATACCGAATAGGTATAAATACCGAATCGGTATTTTACAGATTCGGTAAATTTACCGATCGGTAAATTTACCGAATCTGTAAAATAATGTGTCCCTACATACCGATTACTGAATACCGGTCGGAAACGGCCGAAAATACCGATTTTCGGCCGTTACCGACCGACCTACATCGGGCCCGAAATCCCTAAACTCTCTCAGCATGTTTGCTAACAACAACCCACAAGTGCTGAATGCCAAACAACACCAAGTGTGAAAACGAAGAAATCGAGGTTGTAAAAAACCGTATAAAGATAGTGTGTCTATCTAATACTCAGGTGAATCACTGGAATGGAAACTAGAAAAACTAATATACATACTGTGTGATGAATTACATATCCTCTGACATAAACGGTAGTGTGTTAAAAAGGAGTGACAGGTGTAATGAACAAACTTGGAAGTTGAGTGTGGACAAAAATATAAGATGCAAACAACCACCATCAAAAAAGTGAAGTGTTGATAGTAAATGTATAAACAGGAAGGAACAAATTGGTTATGCAGAACTAAATATTGCAGTGATATCCATTACCAGAAGAGCACAAACCTGTACTGCAAAATTTGACCTAAAAGAAGGCACATGTACAAAACTGCAGAGAATTGCCTTTAGCACACCAGAACAAGAATGTAATGTCAAAACTATAGAAAACATTGTCACAACCTCCTTTCCACCATTGTCCAAGATAGTTCTGATCTCTTCTGTGGCTACCACCAGTGCCATTTTGGTACTTAGGTTAGGTTCCACTAGCTGTTGCTCATTTTTTCGGGCTGGCCGCCCACCCACCAGGCAGCACGCGCACTTTGGTTTAACTTTGATATACTTTTGTGGCTCACATTGTATAAATAGGGTGTGCACTGACTACACTACTTGCTTCATCTGTGTTATGGCAACCTCATCGATCGTTTAGCTCATTTTGGGTTCTGTGGAACAGCTTTAGACCTTTTAGTATATTTTCTTTCCAACAGGGAACACTTCATTTGTCTTGGGGGCTTTGGGTCAAAATCCTCTTTATACCCTTTGGGGTGCCTCAGGGATAATCTATGAGCCTCACGTTTATTAACATTTTTGTTGCCCCTTTGGTCAAATTAATTAAATCCTTTGGCTTCTCCACAATTGCCTAGCAGACAACACACAAATGATTGTGCTAATTTCAAGTGACACAGAAGAGGTTGCAAAGAGTTTCAACAATTGAATGTGTCACGAAGTGGAAGAGGCTTAATTGTCTTAAGATAAATTCTGACAAAAACGAGATTCTCAAGATAAGTAAGACACGCACCTTGTATCAGAGCTATTTTACCTGGAAAGACTCATGCTACCTACAACTCAGCGGGACGTCGATGGGTAACTGCGCTGCCCCAGTATATGCGAATCTTTTCATGCACCATTTTGAACAACACAAAATCTTGAACCAACCAAATTGGATTGAACATGGAAGAGTATTTTTAAGGTATATAGATGACATATTCATCGCATGGACTGGACCAGAATCCAAATTGCTGATGTTTCTCAAATCATTAAATGAGATTAATGATCATATACAATTCACGTGGATATATGATCAACATTCTATCAACTACTTGGATGTACAAATCAAATTACAGAATAACAAATTCATGACAACCTTATACCAGAAACAGACTGATCGTAATAGCACGTTACACTACACAAGTTTTCATGAACCGAGCTTGAAAAACAATCTACCCTATTCTCAACTGATGAGATTAAAAAGAATCATATCGGATCCCACAGATTGTGCTAAACATATCGAGACAATGTGTAACAGATTCAGCGTCCGTGGATATCCAGAACATATACTGATGAAAGCTAAAACTAAGGTTGCAAGTCTCAAAAGGGAAGAATTACTCTCATTGAAAGGAAAAAGCGATAACAAAAGAATGACAGTGGTTTCCAAATATTCCACATTGAGTAACAAATATAGGAACATCATTTTAAAACATTGGCAATTACTGAGTAGGGAACCAGACTTCAAGGGTTTGTTTGAACAACCGCCAATTTTTGCATACACCTGAGGCCCCAACCTCAAGGAACTGCTAAAAAAACAACAGAACATCAGAACTACAAATGAGAAATTTCAAGGCATGCAATCATGCTATATTTGCAGCAATTGCAATAATATGATGAAAGGCAATATTTTACATCATCCCATGAAAGGAACGACCATCAAATTAAAAGTAAACGCCACGTGCAATACTTCAAATGTCATCTACTTACTTAAGTGCCCATGCGGCTCATGTTATGTGGGTCACACTGAACGAAAAATAAAAACAAGAGTCCTCGAACACAAGAGAAATATTAGGACAGCGAATATGAAATCCACAGTAGCAGCGCACTTTGTTGAAAAGAGACACAATGTAGCCCAGTTGCAATTCATGGTGTTGGAAAATATGATAAACATTGAAGGAATGAGCATGAAAAACAAAATGCTACAAAGAGAAAACTTTTGGATTCGTTATCTGTGCATGATGCAGCCCACTGGCTTGAACGACAGGATGGAATTTTTATGTTACCTGTGAATACTGTAGAAATACTGCATTTTATTAATACCAGAAATTATGGTACACCACACACATGTTTACAAAACATTTTCTTGCTAGTTGTTTTTAATCACAAAACTACAGATATAGATATATAATTGTCCAGCTCCTTGATAGTTTTTGCTTATCACACTTTTTGATCATTATGAGTTGTTCATTATTTACCATGTTCATTACATACATCCCGCACATTTATCCACTACTAGATGGCCCCCGGTTTAACCAACAACCAGTCTCTCTTTCATGTCTAATATTCCGCTGTTGAACGCGGAGTTCTAACTTTATTTAACTAAGTCACACACAACCTTGTGGTAACCGCAACGAGTGAAGCCGCAGGTTGATTGATACTGCTCCGAGTGAGTACATTCTTACTATGTTGACCCTCCGGGAGTTTTTGAGATAATGCAGAGACAGTTGAAACGGGACCATGCATCACGAACCCTGTGATGGTTCATTTATACGCATATAGATGACAGTCTGACCGTACAGAAAGTGTAACAGCTCTTAGCAATGCGCGATTGATATGCGAGTTTCAATTTAATGATTTTCGCGTTTAGGTGATGGTTGTTAACGGAACACATTGAGATATCGTAAATGCGCGATAACATTCCAATATTATATTCACATTTAATGGAGAGGAGGATACCTATATAGTAGTGAACACACTTAAGTAATTGTTTTGCACACAAGGTCACTGTTAGATAGAATACGCGTCGAGAATATTGTCGCTCTAACAACATCGATCTTGCCACAAAAATTCGTATTATTTATGATTACGTTTACCCATTGTTGCTGTTGATTATTTGTTTTAATGATGAAATGTTAATACATGTTGAAATTGATTACAGAGGACAGACCACTATAATCAGACCATCTAATTTTTGTTACAGAGATTTCCCCTGATGAAGTGCCTAAGAAAGGCACGAAATGCATAGGGATCTATGTGGAAATGTTTTGGAATATTTGGATTGATAAACTGAAAAAGTAAATCGAATTGTACAAATGAATGATAATTTGGACGTCAAATACTAAATGAAGTAAAGAACTTAATGAACTGACAATTGAGTTGGTGTACTTTTCATATATACCCTATTTAGGGTTCATTTACACTGTGCAATGGTGGACAAACCCTTACAGGATTTGCTCTATAAAAACAAGATTCTCCTCATGGGCAAGGATCTCTCATTTTGGAATTCATCTTTGTGGCCTTCATCCTATGGTACTCTTCCTAACCCAGCTCCTAATGTCAGGAGCTTAGACATGCTGTATGATGCTAACCTTACCTTGAGAGAGCAGGTCAGCAAACTTACTTGATCCTGCTTTGTGCTGAGGAAAGCATTTCCTTTTATCCCTTAGGAACTGCAAAATCAGTTTTCATTGCTGTAGTGCTGTCTAGGCTGGACTATTGCAATGCTTTGTACAGGGTCTTCACTCAGGCACACTTAATAAACTCCAGCTTCTAAAGAATTCTGCGGCCCATCTCTTAAAAAAGATACCAAAATTCCATTCAGTGCCACAAGTGTTAGATGAGCTACGCTGGCTTGAGATTTAGGGCACAATTCCAATCTCACTAGGAAAGCCCTCCTTACAACTCGGATCTGGTTGGCTTTCCTAGCGAATTGTGTTTTGTGAGTCCAACCGAACGAGTAAGATGCAGCCCTATGCTGACGGATTTGGTTTGCTCTGACTCCCATTGAAGTCTATGGGAGCCTGTATACCGACACATACACAGGCGCCCAAAGAAATCAAGGGGTGGGTGGGAAAAAGCGTATTCCCTGTGGCGGACACCCCGTGTTGCCCGCAACACAGTGCATGCTTGATCAGAGGGACCCCCGCGAGCCATTTGGAGGGCTCTGGGTGAAAGGGGGCCTGCTCTGGCCCCCCGAAGTCCAAGTGAATATGGCGGTCCCAATCGTGCATCGTAATTGCTCGTACAGAAGCCTGGTCCATTGTGCGACAAGGATTCAGCTCCGGACGAGTCGGACGGACAGATTCGGGTCCAGAAACCATCCGGTTGTCGCAGACGAGATCTTCTCATCATACTTGGTCATTCAGAATGGAGGACGATTTGGTTGGAAACAGTGGCTTCAAATCTGATTTGGTAGTTCCGGATCCCGTCAGGAGCCCTTCCGACCAATATTGGAATCAGGCCCTAAGATGTGGGATTCTTTAAGGTGCTTTGTATGGCCCATACATCTCTTTATGGGATTGGTTCAAAACCACTGCAGAGAAGATTTAAGTGTCATGTACCCAGAAGACACCTACACTCTGTAGCTTCCATGGAATTGGTAGTACCCAAAATATAATAAAGTCTTTGCGGTGGCAGGAGATATGTGTACTCCATGTGTAAGTTGTGGAACACAATTCCTCTGCAAGTCAAACTTCAGCTGAAGTTATCTAATTTCAGAAAATAACTTAAAACATGGCTTTATTCAGCCTCTCTTTAAGTCCGGTTTTCTCTGGTGTTCTCTACCTGTTCCTATGTTAGCTGCAAGATGCCTTTGGCATTTGTCGCACTATATAAAACCATATCAATATCAATGATAATTTATCATTTATAAGGTTAGTCGTCAACTCCCCTTTGAGTGTGTCACCATTAGGAATTCTTTCACAAAATGTCTGTATAGGTGCACATGGAAACATTGAAAAAAGGTCTCACAGTAAGCATGGGAACATTGACTCGGTCCCACACTCATGTCCATTGTTCGTTTACGGAGTTCTCATGTGCTCGCTGTCGGAATCCGTACCCAGACATATATCTATTGATTGTTACTAGAATGTATCCTATTCAAAACTAACACTTGATGATAACACCTGCAAAGAAAGCATGTCAGCAGAAAATGCTGAAACGCAGGACGTTTTCATGGAAAAAAGATTCAGGCCTTTAGTGTAAAACAGCTAGCGTAAGATAAAAATCAATAGTGCACATTTTATATGCATGTGTACATTTAAACCTATACATGTGTAATATGTCTTTAGTACTTTAGTCCATAATCCATAAATCACATAGCAAACAATGAAATTGCATAACAGTGAGTATACCTGGGAACTACATTTGAAATTACATACATGTAACATTAATGCATACATTGATTACACTTTATCGTTCAACCTATACTATCATCCTAAAGCTAAGAACAATATTTCCAGTAGTTACACAGACAGAATTACACACCCATTCATGAATCAAGAGAAAAACAACAGCAGTGAAGTGAAAGGGATGGTTTAGAGTAACCTACATATTACACTTCTCATTATTCAGTAAAATACAAGTTATTTTATGTAAATCCTTTAATCATATAAAATGTATTAAGGCATGGCGTCACGTTATTATCTAAGTATTTTATTTGAAGTCATCTTTTATTACTGAAGACAAATCCTACACTTCTCATTAAAAATATTTCTCTCAACATTAGAAACACATTCTATGTGAGGACTCTAAATAAGGGTTATCTATATCTGCAGTGACAAGTGCAATGTGTGTGAGAATCGTAAAGACATGTCATTTTCATGTGCAAAGTGCACATTCATTTTGTGTGTCAGATATCAGTTGTTTTAGGTTTTAGTGATGTGAAACAGTGGCAACTTTACACTGCACCAACTGTATTCTGTCAGTAGCTTCACTAACACCAGCAACATGAATCTGCGAAGAATGCCGCAGAAACCAAAAATGTAGGAGCAATTTTACTCCCCAGCCATGTTGAGTTGTTCAAGATCATCATTATATGGATAACTTAATTCAATTAATGTGATTTTAATAAATAGTTCAAAGAAATGCATGCAGCTCAATAACTATTAGCTATTCCTTTGTAGTCATATGTACATTTTTTGCAGAAAACAATACCTTTAATGATACCGCATTGCTTGATGTTTCAAGAGTTCATGAACTGGGATGCTTCCAATATCCCATTTCAGTGAAAGTGTCTCAGTACACTAATTATAAAAAAGGGGGGGCAAGGGGAGGGAAATTCAGGGGAGAGAGGATAGGAGCAGGGGAAGAAGATAGAGAATAAAAGAGGGAGATGTGGGGAGGGGAAGGAAACACAACTGGGAGACGTGGAGAAACAGTGTCTGAAGTTCGGCTGGGAAGGTGACTGCCGAGGGGTTAAGCAGGGCCAAATTCCTCAATAGCTGTGTAGGACAGCTCCACCGATCATCGGCCAAAGGTTGCTCAGGCACTGCAGTACATACAGAAGGTTCTAATTTCCACCTAGGAAGGCATCGTCAAAAAGAATTGATTGAGAGCGCCGGTCGCGGTGTACGGTGCTGTGCTCCCAGTGGTGATTGTATCATCCCCACACCTCCACTGTGGGTGGCTCCCTTGATGCTATGGACTCTCTCAGAGGGGTCTCTGAAACTCCATGGCATAAATACTGGATCCCTCCCCAACAAGGGGAGAGGAGTGCTTTGGCAAAGGACAACATTCCCAAACCTCCTTTGTGTGAGGTTCCCTTGACGCTGTGGACTCTCTCAGAGGGGTCTCTGCAACTCCAGGGCATTATTGCTGGATCCCTCCCCAACAATGGGATACGGAGTGATTTGGCAAAGGACACACAAATGGTAGTCATTTTAGGAAAAATGGTGTGTTGCGTAGTATAGAGGTGTATTGCCTGAATGAAGCCTGGCCCCCTGAATGTTTATGTTAGAAATTGGAGGCGTGAGTTCTTTCAGTTATATTGCGCCGGTGTTTATATTCCATTGATCATGTGGCGCCTTCGTTGTAGAGGGTGTTGCAGCCGGTTTGCTTGACCATGGGAATCCGCCCTATTGTGATCAGGCACCCAGGATGATGTGTTTAGAGATTGGAGGTGTTAAATATTTCCATTGAGTCCCTGCCTCGTGGCCTATACTGGTGCTTTATGTGGCCACTGCCTGCGCTTAGCTGATCATATCGCACCTCTTCGTTATGTAGAATGTATCCATCGGTATGTTTGGACCCGGCTGGGCAGCCATTTTGGGGTCAGGCCCCAGGGTGAATAGGAAGAAGAGTGGAGGCGTACGTTTTTTCCAATTGCCTCTCTGTCTTGTTGCCTACATGGTGCATTATGTGTCCTCTGCCTGCGCTTCGCTGTCTGCCTCTTCTTTATATGAGCTGTTGTTTCCGGTATAACTGGATCCTGGGATCTGCCATTTTGGGGACAGGCACTCAGGATGGTTTTGAGAAGAATGGAGACTTTACTTCATTCAATTGCCTCTCTAACTGGTAGCCTACAATGGTGTTTAGTGTGGCCACTGCCTGCATAAATCAGATAGGGCCGCGCCTCTTCGTTAGCTAAGATGTAGTCTCTGGTGTGCGATGACTCGGGGATCTAGGCTGTTGTCTCCGGGGTGCCTGGACACGGGGAGCTGCCATTTTGTGGTCAGGCATCCAGGAGCGTTTGACTGGCGTCTCTCAGACCATCGCGGGCCGCGCACCCTGTATGGGGCCTCCCCTGAGGATCCGGTGTATCAGCCACATGTCCCCAGCCTCTCCGTCTCTCATCGTTGTGGTTTTTCTGACCTGGCCATCTGCGAGTGAGCAGAGTTACATGATGGTGGGGATTCAGTGCTGTTCATTGCCTTATCCGTACCTCAGTACCCAGTCCTAATGGACTGTCATGGGGCCTTGCTGTGATCGTGAAGGAACCGCCGATGGTGCTATTCGCAGGTCGTACCTCTGGGGCCATTTCTCACATCCTGGAAGTAACGGGGTGCGGATCAACAAGCACTGCTGATTCCTGCAGAGGACGCAGTGCTTGGTTCGCCAAGTCTCTTGACTTCAAGACTTTTAGAATTGCAGTTAACCGGTGAGTACGTGATGTTACGTTGTTTTCAGATTGTCTCAGTGTTTGTATGGGGAGGAGGGCATTGAATTTTTACCGAATTAGTGATCCTGGCGACCCGGAGCTCCGGCTCCGAGCTCCCTTCCGTCTGCCATCTTGGCACTACTATAATGCATCAGTGGTTTATTATCTGATTTCAGAGTGACAACTAATTAGCATGGAGTGAGAAGGGAGGATCAAATTAGACTGAGTATCCAATGATCCAGGTCTCCCAGTTCAATTAAAATCATACAGCAGTTGTAGACATCACAAAAAAACGAACACACCACTAAGCCTGGGTGTCAGTGATTAAGCTAACAGCACATGAAGCAACTACTTTATTCAGAAACACCTCCAGTGAAAGACCAGCCAGTTCTCACCATTCATTTTACCCTGCAGTCATGCATCTCTCTCGCAGAGAAAAAACTTTGGGCAGTGTTCTGACATGCTGTACTTCCCATGTATTCCACACTTCCCAGAAGCATTTTTCTAAGCAATCCCCCAGCACTGAAGGAGTCACAGGGATAATTGGCATCCATTGGGCAGAGAGGTAAGGGCCTGTGTTTTACCTTTTTGTTATGACAGAATCCAGAAATTTCAATCCCCTAATAGCCCACCAGATGGTAGCGTTGGTTTGGAGCCAGGAAGGTAGATGGTTCCTAGGAGAGCATAAATACTTACATTTATGAGATTGTACTTCAACCCTTATGTTTTGGTCATTACTTTCTCATTAACTAGGTACAAGTACACAACGTTGCCTTCTGTATCAAATATATATAAAGCTTCTTCAACATTTAGCAACATTTTTGCTCAGATAAAAATAAATCACACAATATATTTATGGAAAGAATTAGCTGTGGGCTTCTAACAAGCCCATATCTGTTGATGGCCCACAATTAAACAAAAGATACTGCCCAACAACTGACAGAATATGTTTCATGCTCCCTAGCCTCACACAAGAATTACAAATATGATTTGGTACATATAGAGCCAATGTACCACATCAATATTATTCTATAGATCACTTTCACCCCTTCGCTGCTAGGCCTTCCCTCCCCATGCTAAGCCTTTTTTGGCTAGTTTGGGTAGTTCATGCTTAGGACCCTCTACATTTTTGTGCACATAAGGTATCCATAACCAATTTGCATCTTTTTCTTCCAAAATACTGAGGATTCCAAAGGTTCCCTGGGTTTGTGGATTCCCCTGCAGGAGACCAAGAAATTAGACACAATTCATCCACATTTTGTTTTTTGGGGAGAAAAATGGGAAAAAAGTGCTGCAGAAGCGTCTTGGTTTTTCCCTGCAAACTGTATCAACAAAGGGGTTGCCATGCTTAAATCACCATCTTCCCTGCTTTCAGGAACATGCCAACCTAAATTCTCTACACAGTTTTGGCATTTTACTGGGACATAGCCTATTCTCCCTATATTTTTGTGCTTTCAAAATCCTTCCAGGAAGTGGTTGGAATGGTTGTGAAACAGATAGTGGATCCCAGAAATCTATGAAAGGTAGGTAAAATTCTAAATTCTGCAAGGGATCATTTGTGTAGATCCTTCAGGGTTTTCCTATAGAGACTAACAGTTGAAATAAACAAATATTGAAATTGAGTTGAAGAAACCAGCCAATTGTGCCTACGTGTTCACCTGTATTCTTCTAAGTATACCAGATTTTTTAAAGCAACATTAACCGAGCTCATCCTCTCCCTCACCAAGGACCCCACCAACACCAGACCCAACTTCCAGGCAGGAATACAGGACGTCACTACCTGGATGAGCAACAGCTGCCTAAAGCTTAACTCGGAAAAGACAGAAGTACTCATCCTCTGAACCACCCTATCAATATGGAAGAACACCTGGTGGCCCACTGCCCTTGGCACCCCGCCTTCCCACACGGACCATGCTAGAAACCTCGGCATCATGCTCAACTCCTTCATCTCCATGAACCATCAGGTCAACCCCATTGGCTCCATCTGCTTCCACACCCTGCGCATCCTCTGAAAGACTTTCTAGTGGATTCCCCTCATGTCCAGAAAGACAGTCACGAAAACAAAGGAGGACCCCGCACAGACTAATAGGGGACTGGGGGGATAACAGATCTAAAAAAGACAGGGGTGTCCCCACTAGAAAGGACAATGTAGGGCTGTGTCTCACTTCTATTGGGTGTACTCTAAAGTGAGTGTTGCATTCCAAAAGGCAGCATGCCGACAATCCGGTGGGAAAGGTAAAGTTACAAGAAATTATGACTCTCAATTTCTACAAGCTTATGTTGACTATAGGGGAGAGTTCTGTGTATTATTATTTTTATTATATCCCTACAAATGCCAAATCTTAAGAGAAAAGCCTATTTCTTAGCTATATAGTCAGCTCAAAATATTAACATTAACAATCTGCAATATTTCATAAGTAACACAGTAGATAAGTAATGAAAAAAGATTTTAAAAAGATGTTTTCCACACCATGAGTTTCGTAAGTCTCTGTTGTACATTTATTACACTTCAAATATAAAAATTCATCATTACACAAAATACAATTTTTTAAGAAAACATATTATACATTTGTATAAAAAACATTTAAAAAACACAAAGAATCACAAGTCGACGCGGCGTTTCGGTATTCTGTTTGTCTACCTTCTTCAGGACTGATTCTAGATAGATTTAAAAAAGTTTAAAAAACACAGAGTTATTCTTCTTACATTGGTGCAGATTGTTCTTAGTTCACAACTATAAATAGTCACGACTGTAGTAACTATAACATCGTTTTTAGGCATCTCTTTTACAAAGGGCATCATTCTTTAGCACATAATCTTGGTTAACACACCATAATATTTCTTCACACTCATATGAATTTCTAATACTCCTCCCTATTTGGTAACATATTGACCAATTTCTCTATGTATCCCTACGCTTGAACAAAACTGATAGTGTTTACCTTTCCCATGGACTGTATAGTCCAATGCTCATGAGACTCAATGTGAGACCTCTATTTGTGGATATAGTGAAAGAATTGTCAGTCTAACGCATACCTTAAATCAGGCGGAGTGAATCTCCCCACCGGACATTGTTTGCTTCGGTTCAGAACCCTGTTGCCATCAAGTTCGTGGGCCTATTTTCGGATTCTGTTTGTGCGATGTGATAACACTAAATAGGATAAGTATAAGGATAATACGTTTTCAGTCTGTCTCCCCATTATAGTCCATGGGAAAGGTAAACACTATCAGTTTTGTTCAAGCGTAGGGATACATAGAGAAATTGGTCAATATGTTACCAAATAGGGAGGAGTATTAGAAATTCATATGAGTGTGAAGAAATATTATGGTGTGTTAACCAAGATTATGTGCTAAAGAATGATGCCCTTTGTAAA
Organism: Lissotriton helveticus; assembly: GCF_964261635.1. Classification (NCBI taxonomy): domain Eukaryota; kingdom Metazoa; phylum Chordata; class Amphibia; order Caudata; family Salamandridae; genus Lissotriton; species Lissotriton helveticus. The sequence continues at coordinate 1,960,243,954 of NC_136063.1, read as the reverse complement.
AGAGATGCCTAAAAACGATGTTATAGTTACTACAGTCGTGACTATTTATAGTTGTGAACTAAGAACAATCTGCACCAATGTAAGAAGAATAACTGTGTTTTTTAAACTTTTTTAAATCCATCTAGAATCAGTCCTGAAGAAGGTAGACAAACAGAATACCGAAACGCCGCGTCGACTTGTGATTCTTTGTGTTTTTAAATGTTTTTTATACAAATGTATAATATGTTTTCTTAAAAAATTGTATTTTGTGTAATGATGAATTTTTATATTTGAAGTGTAATAAATGTACAACAGAGACTTACGAAACTCATGGTGTGGAAAACATCTTTTTAAAATCTTTTTTCATTACTTATCTACTGTGTTACTTATGAAATATCGCAGATTGTTAATGTTAATATTTTGAGCTGACTATATAGCTAAGAAATAGGCTTTTCTCTTAAGATTTGGCATTTGTAGGGATATAATAAAAATAATAATACACAGAACTCTCCCCTATAGTCAACATAAGCTTGTAGAAATTGAGAGTCATAATTTCTTGTAACTTTACCTTTCCCGCCGGATTGTCGGCATGCTGCCTTTTGGAATGCAACACTCGCTTTAGAGTACACCCAATAGAAGTGAGACACAGCCCTACATTGTCCTTTCTAGTGGGGACACCCCTGTCTTTTTTAGATCAGAAAGACAGTCACCCATGCACTCATCACCAGCAGGCTGGACTGATGAAACGCACTCTATGCCGGCATGAACAAGTTTCTATTCCTCACGCTCCAGACGATTCAAAACACTGCCGCCAGACTAGTACTCTGTATCCCTTGACACAAGCACATCAGCCAACATCTACAAATGCTCCATTTGCTGCCAGTCAAGAGGGGAGTCACTTTCGAGATACTCATCCATGCCTTCAAATGTCTACACAACAACGGACCCCAATACCTCAATAACAGAATCGCCCTCCAGGCACCCAAAAGGATCCTCCGATCCACCTACCTCGTCATCGCCGAAACCCCACATGCTCACAGAGCCAACGCAGGGGGAAGATCCTTCTCCCACATCGCAGGCAAGATCTGGAATGAGCTCCTGATGGACATCAGCCATGCCCCATCCCTGAACACCTTCATGAATGCTCTCTAGACCTGGCTATTCGGTTGAACAGAACTGCTGACCCCCCTAAGCACCTTGAGACCCTCACTAGTGAGTAGCATGCTTACAATTCCCTGAATAATTGATTGATTGATTGAACTGTTACATCTGCTGGACCCTTTCTGGATGTGGGGATTTATTGGACTTGTAGGTTCACCAGGAACCCAATGTAACCAAAAGCAATAACTGTGCTGCGCCTTGCAATGTTTTTTCATGGGGTACCAGGTATACTGAACTTCATTTGGTAAATATAAAGAGTAAAAAATAGGTATTAAAGGAACCTATGTATCTTCGAAATATGAACAAAATATGGAGTTTAGAAGCACTGTTCATTTGCACATCTCCGAAAATGTGGGTACCCATGCTACCTTCCCCGTCTGCCCTATGAGTTGCAGAAAGACTGAATATGGCCATTATATATCGGGGAGAATAAGCCCTTCTCCTAGGGGGTGCTCCTCCCACCCTGGTGTCTAGTGAGTAGATCTCTACTGGGGGATCAGCCTCCTTTGGCAATCCCCAAGCAGGGATCAACAAGGGAAGGATGCCATCGGAAAGGGGAGCTAATCCTCTTTCCAATGACCCTCTCCCATGTGCTTTACTGCTCGGGCTGAGATAGCCCCAAAAGCACATAGACAGTGAAAGTGAAATGAGCCGATTTCAGTGTAATGACGTCAGCACACCATGAGCTGCAATCGTTATTAAACTGAAACAAAAAATGCCTCGGGAGTGTGGGGAAGCTCCTCCCTAGCTCCAGAGGCTGAAACAAATAAAAGGAAATCCTTGTTCTCTTTACAACAGAGGTATTTAGTGCTCGTGTGCAGAGGACGGAATGATTCCATTCCATTGTGCGCATGGAAAGGGTTCATAATGAACATTTTCAATATGAAACTGTTTGTAACATTCCAAGTTAATCAGTTTAATTTCAGCCAACTGTAGGCAAGCATGCACCTCCATCTTAAAGAGATGTAACCTTCATGCCAGATCTATTTAATGAAATATGATATCTCTCAAATAGTTAAGAATGTACAATTAGCAGACCAATAAAAGTAAAATGTTCATGACATGTGATGTCAAACCATGCTGTACCACAGCTTTGAATTTTGAAAGCTAGGAATTTAAAAGGACAGACTTAACTCTAATATGTCACCTGCCAATCCCTCTTATGAATGAGCGTTGTTAAAAAATCTTTTTCTGCAGGCAGAAGTAGGCGTTAATAGCAATTTAAAAACATCCTGTCTCGCATGCAGAGGGTATACATCCATGGACCTTAAATAATTGTTGAAGAACCTTCTTTAGAGGGAACCAGCGCTTACAACGCTGTCATTACATTGCGCTACTATTACAACGCCATCGTTACAACGACCGTATTGTTAGTATGTGATGCATTTACATCGCAAGTCATTAAAACGACTTGCACTAGGGGTGGCTGAGGTATTGCAAATGTATTCCAACACATTCCCTACTGTTGCGCAAGTGGAGTAGGAATAGTAATTAACACTATTCCTAAGTCCAGAGCGCCTCCTAGTGTAAGTCATTCTAATGACTTGCGATGTAAATGCATCAAATACTAACAACGCGGTTGTTGGAACAACCGCATTGTAAAAGCACTCAATGTAATGCATGGCAATGTAAGAGACATATTCTCTTTAGAACTTGGGGTTATGAACAGCTATAGGGCAGAATCTACTTTACTAGTTGTTTGACCTGTCAGTTCCCAATATTTGCTAAAGTTGTTTTTGATGGCTTTAGGACTTTGTGCACTTTACCACTGCTAATCAGTGCTAAAGTGGATGTGCCCTTCCCTTCAAACATAGTAAAATTGGACTACACCTAATTGGCAGATTAAATTGACTTCAGGCCTGACTTGTCATTTGTCATCCCAAACAGTTTGGAGCCTTACCCTACAGAGTCACTCTTCAGGACACTCTTGCATTTGTCGAAGTTACAGATTAAATGCCCAGCTGTTCCAGGGGGCCCTGATGCGTGAAGAATGGCCTTGCTGGCTGAGAAGGAAAACTAGATCTGCTTTTCCTCATCCCAGGCTAACCAAAGCAATTGCAAGGGTCAATAGACTGATTTTCTCTCCGAGCTACAGAGCCACAACAAGCTTCAGAGGCCTCCCTGCAACTGCCCAATGGAGCTGCTCAACAGGACCTGCCTGGACCTGAAACTGGACCTGCCTAAGCCCTGCCAGCCTCCACTAGAGTAAGTCCCATATCCACAAGAGTTGCCTTCTGAGGTCCTCGTACCTTGGCTGGCATCAGAGAATACTCCTGAAGTAAAAGTGAAAATGCTAAAGTTTGGGCTCCCAAGACCATAAACAGGTCTCTTCATGCCAAGTATTTGAAGCCTGCGATGCCCACCAACACGAAGTTACTGCATAAACCATCCAGGACATATGACAAGCTCTTTGCGCTACCGGGACAAACATCCACGATGCCCAACCTGCTCTTAATGCTATAGAAACCACTATCTGCGAAGCTCAGCCTCTAATTTGTGACATCTTATATCCTTAACAGAACTCTTCGCACGGGCTCAGAAGGTAAGTTTGTAGAGGGACTTACCTGGTCTCTGTATCCAATCCGTAGTCCATTGTAGTCAGCCTGAACTTGCAACTTTCCCCTTGCCTATGACCAGATGACCATGAGTTGTGCTATGTGCTTTTAGGCTCTATTTCCACTACGCACTCATTCAATAACATTTACTCCATATTTCTAAATGGGTTTGGGATTCTTCTTGTGTTTTGATTTCAATGTATTATAGCTTTACACATTGCCTCTAAGTTTAGCCTGACTGCTTTTGTACCATGCTACCAGAGGGGTAATCACAGGTTTATGTAATGACTTGACAAGGATTGTGGTTGTTGCCTGAGTGGGGCTTTCATAAAAAGTTAAAAACAACATTTCCTGGAGAGATAGTTGCCCAACTTCTCCATTTGTATGTGCAAGTGAACCAGAGTTTGGATGCCATTAAGTAGGGTTTTTTCACTACTCTCTGCATAGAGACTGGCCTAGCAGTCTCATGGGGGTTTATCTTCACTGCATTTGCATTAGGACGCTTCACGTTGTTAATGCTAATAATAAGTTGTTGATATAAGCCAGCTGTAGCTCTAAGGAGAGAACATTTGTATTGCATCAATAGCATTTCTAAAATGAGGTGCTGTACATAGAAAAGTAGTGTGCTATTTGTTTAAATCAAAATATAGAAACAAGGATATATTGGAAATTGAAGGATGAGAGCTTTTTATTAGCACACTATTGGTGTCCTGGACAATGGAGTAACTCTTCGCTTATATTGGCTGGTAACGGCTGAGAGCTTCAACATTCCAATGTTTGTCTTCCTGTTTCTCTCTTTTTGATATAGAACATTCAACCCTTAGAGTGTGGAATGCTCTAATAGCCTTAAAGCCTTTTTGCCTCAGGCTATACCAGTTGCTAAATGCCCTCTCTCCCATTATAGGCCCAAGCCAAGCTCGGGTTCAAGAACTGTAACAACTGGTATAGCCCTCAGCAGCGGGTTAAAAGGGTATACTATACGCTCAGAAAAATTGTATGGCCAGAATGAATTGATTTTTTATTACGTGCTGGAGAGAATTAAATCCAGACTTATAGGTTCTGATTCCAGCAGGGTAGGTACTAGGACATATATTCTCCTTATCACTTTGGACCGTGCCATTTTGATCCATTCCTTTTTTATTATGAGCCAATACACTAATTTTCAGCCCCACGATTCATGGCATAGTTACAGGATGCAACTTATATGGTTTATTCTATTTCCCCACCCTTTTTTTAGGGCTAGCTCTAGCCATCTGTATGATTTTAGTTTGCACCATGAGTTATGAGAGGAGGGGAGATGGTGTGGGCTACATGTCATGGAGAATAGAAGAAAATGTAATAGGATCCTTTCTGAAAGAGTGTTTAATAAGTGAATTTGAGTAACCATATGTTGTTTTTTGCATACTAGATCACATGGATTTATTTTGACCCATTTGATTTTCATGATTGTTTTTTTACTGATTTACTTGCGGTATACATCAGAGATCCAGCAACATCAATGTTTTTACCCTTATCTCCACCAACAAACACAGTAATAACTTTTAAACAACAAATGAATTGCATAGCATTCCATATAATATCTAGAGAATTATACAACTTAGCGCTCTAAAAAGGGGGTATATATCACACAACAGACAAATCATGTCCTTTAGCAGCAGCAGGATCATAACCATTATTCTGAAAACAAAAAATACATAGCAGATTTCATAAGACATTAGACGTTATACTAAATAGCTAAGAGTTTTACGAGATAACAACTGCTACCAGGAGAAAAATAAAAGGAATAGACATTTTTAAATATATTTTGGTAATTAATTAATATAAAGTGCTAGTGCTTCGCCTAAATAGATGTAAAAACAGGGAAAAAAGACTAAAGAATCTGAGAGTACTCATCTAGGGGCCGATTCACAGAACTAATCTGAGATAAAATCCTAAACTTACTACTTTTGGTATTCACAGAATATATTTAGTAGTTGTAAAGTTAGGACTCCTAACTTTACTACTACTAAACTGAGACAAAATCCCAACTATATGACTTTAGGTATTCACAAAAGGCATCTAGTAGTAGTTAAATTAGGAGTCCTAACTTTACAACTACTAAATGCCTTCTTTGAATACCAAAAGTAGTAAGTTTAGGATTTTATCTTAGGTCAATAGTAGTAAAGTTAGGAGTCTTAACTTTACTACTAATAAATGCCTTCTGTGAATAACAAAAGTAGTAAGTCTAGGATTTTATCTCGGATTCATTCTGTGAATCGGCCCCATACTTTATATATCCTCTGTACCACATGGCACCAGAGATCCGTTTACATGCTTTACAAGTCCATTTTTTTGGTTTGCCCTGATTCAGCCATTGAGAGTCTGGGCTCCATATCCGAGCTTCCCACATTGGTGGCTTTCGACCCTTACATTCATACAGCTTAGTTTCTAGAGTATAAATGGCTTAAAACCTTGATTTCCATTCCTAAAAAAGTGGAGGGCTCTGGATTGAGCCATCTAGTAGCAATACACATTAGTATTGCTGCCATGGCAATAACTAAAGATAGCCCTCATTTTTTACCATTTAGTTTCCTGCCAAGTTGTCTACTGCTCCTAGGAGTACCAGTAGGGAAGTGCTTGTTATATGATTTCCAACCACCTCTTCTAAGAACTTCACCATATCCAGATATGGTGGCCTAGCTTCAGACAGCGAAAGAACGTATGTACAATTTCCACTCCAGCCTCCCCATAGCGTGGACAGCAATCATCCTTTCTCTTCCCCATTTAAAAACCTTATCTGACGTATAATACAAATCAAATTCAGTTTTAAAATTCTGACTCTTAAGACTGGCCATTAATAATACTCCGTCACTCATATCCGAAAATTCTTGCAAGACCATTGACTCAAGTCCTAATCTCCTTTCCCACTTCACATTATGTGTTTCTAAATCATCCGGGCAATATAATATTGCATCAACAATTCATATATAACCCAAATCCTAGCTCTTTTACCCATTCCTTTGATGATGTTTATCCGCCTCATTAATCATATGGTCTTTTCACGTCTATTTAAAAGATCCAGAATTTGGAGATATTAAAAAAATTGTTGGATGGGAATCCCAAATTTGTCCCGTAGCTCAGCAAATGACATCACATTGTCATTAGATAAGAAACCCCCCAACCATGGAATAACTTTCTGCCCCCAATCTCTCACTATTGAATCATGAAATATTCCTGGAACACTGGGGGTTCTCCTCAACGCTGTATAGTAATTATGCTTAGGCAGTTTAATCTTTTTCTTTACTTGTGGCCATACTCTAAACGACCCCATCAAAACCTTAAATTTAGTTTTTTTATTGTAGCTGGGTTCAAGATTTTTCAAAAAACGTCCTTTGGATTTCTCCCCCATAATGAGCTCATAGATTGAGGGAGACTCTGCGGGGCCAAGCTCCTGCTACTTCCCCGTTATTAATATGTCCATATTTTGTAACATGCACGCCCAGTAGTACATGGTTTTACTAGAAACTCCCCATCCCCCCGATATTTAGGTAGCATCATCAACTTGGACGCTCTTTTTACCTTCTTGAACCCCCATACGAATCCATGGCATATGCTTTCCAATTTCATTAACCAGTCGCGATCAATTTCTAGTGGCAAAGGCTCTAAATAGATATATTAATTAAGGTAGAATAGTCATTTTAATCAAATTCCCTCTTCCCACCAACGAGAGATATAGATGGTTTAATCATCTCACATCTTGTTCTACCCTTTGTACCAAAGGACTGAATTTTTTTTTAATAATATCATCAAGCCCTGAGGTACTATGCACGCCCAGATAGGTTGGTTCATTTCCTACCTGGGGATAAAACTACCCATGTTGCTAATGGAGACTATTTGAGTTTTCTCCTGATTTAACTTCTACCCCAATTAGGATCCAAATGATTTATCTATTCCTTCAATCTCCCTCAAAACTTGTTGTGGGTTTGTGGCTATTACTGCTATATCATCTGCATATGCAAATACTTTATATTCTACCTGTCCAGCTACTACCGGGTTAATCTGAGGGTTGGATTCGAATTTCAGATTCAGAGGATTAATATATAACTCCTCGTGCCCCTAGAGATATAGATCTCTTTAGATTCTCTTCCCATGATTCAAAACTGAGCCCTAGGATTTAAGTACAATGATTTAATAGCCCTGATGTATCCAGGACATAAACCATATTTCCCTAGTGCTGCACAGAGGAAGGGCTATGACACCAGGTCAAATGCCTTCTCAGCATCTAATAAAATCAGGCCCATTAACCCCTTGGTATTATTTATAATGTCAAAAAGAGAGATCACTTTTTTAATGTGATCTTTGGTCCCCAGACCAGGGATGAAGCCATGCTGCCTTGGAGATACCAGTTTCGTGATTACTTTTGCTAAACAATTTGCTAAAATTTTGGAATAGATCTCAGCATCACAATTAATTAGTGCTATCGGTCTATAAAAACCGGGCTTTAATGGGGGCTTACTCCCTATGACACTGGTGTTTCCCCTCCCTGAGTTTTCCAAAGGACTGTCAACATCTCCTCCATTAATTCCTTCTTCAGTGCCTTACAAAATTCTAGAGGGCCACTGTCCAGTCCTGTGGCTTCACCAGCAGCATGAGAGCCTATTGCCACAGTCAGTTCATCTGCTGATATTGGTTTTTCACGGGTCACGTCTGAATCCAGCAGCCCCTCTTCAATTAACTAATGTATAAGTTATCATAAAAATCTTTAAACACTTCAACTTCTCCCAAAGGTGCTCTATGTTTGATCCCTCCCCCATCCTCAATTTCCTCGATCCCCACAGCTACCTCCCTTTACCTAGTCCGGAGGGCTAAAAGACAACCCACATGTTCCCCATATTCGTAACGTGTAGGGAGTGCTGTTTTTCCGGTATAGGGCAAACATGGTGGCAGCTTGAGTTGCCGGAGTAGCTGCTCTCCCCTACCTCTCCTAATACCGATAACCTACCTGTGTATGGAGGGAACACAGAGATCAGGAACCTCATGGGCATCAAAGGAGACAATGTGATTGTTGAAACCCAATTTTTGTCCTCTGGGTTTCCCTTTGCTTGGACGCCTGAGAATATGCCAGACTGAGGGAAACTGCGCAGTAAGGATTCGGTGCGGTCACTTGAGGTGGGTGCTCTGCGTGTGTTCTATGTGAAGAGGATATGGCGCTCTTTCGCTGCGGCTGAGGTGGAGGTGGAGCGGCTACCTAGATGTGGTGTTGCAAAATTGGTCTATGGCACCTAAGGTGGCTCAATATGCCAAAGCCAGTGTTGCGAGAGCTGCCCCCAACAAGAAGGCTGTGCCAAGACAGAGCGAAGAAGGGAGGAAAGAGGTGGAGGAGAGCACTCCCACAAACCTGGCAGGCCATGAAAAAACTAACATAAAGAAAAAACCTGCAGTTTTTTTCAAAGAGAAAAGCAATAACTATGGGGCAGGCTGAACATAACCTGCCAACAAAGGCGAGCTCTCAGGAAACAATGCTGCAACAATTGACCAAGGAGTTACTGGGCTCTTTTGATGTTCCAGTGGGCAAACCTGGGAACCCAAATGCACCTCAAACTGGTCAATCCGGAGGAACTGATGGCACCCCCACTGCTGTGAGTATAAAAGGAATGGGAGAACAGGGAAGGATTAAAGAATCTGGGCTAACAGTATTAGAGAAAGTAGAAGAAAGCACACATAAAAAGGCTACTATTGCTTGCTTGGTCCAGGCTGGACCTCTCTAAGGGGAGCTCTCACACAATATTCGCCACTAATTTGCATAAATCTGATAACCAAGATGGAAGTAACAATATTGGCGGGCCCTACAATGCATTGTTGGAGACCTCTTCTTTTCACTCTACAATCATTCTGATGGAAATGAAGAAGATCTCGAATCACTTGAGTAGGAGAGGCTCTCAAGGCTTGCATGAGAGCACCCATAGTGACGTAAGCATGCCCCCAGAAACCGGTAAACAACAGGAAGAACCCTTAACTGTAAGGAGGAAAATACACCAGAAGCTTCAATGGGACTACACAGGGCACTCCAAGCCTAGAAGGAACTAACTCCTCTGACAGGACATCGGGGGATCCAAGACAGTTGGAGGCTCCCACCCAGGCTATAATACACCAAAGCATTATGGCACATCAGGATGAGACGCAATCAGAGAGCATGAGAGCCCATCTCGCAAATAAAAAGATACAGGCAGCAATCAGGAAAGTGGCAAAAATGTGTACGGAATTCACAAAGCGCATAACAGAAGTGGAAACAAGATCAAGTACCCTAGAAGATGAAGCACAGAAGAAGGTGCTGAAATCTCTGGAAACCCAGATGATTTTTATGATTATGACTAAAAATGCTGATCAATCGTGGGTAATGCATGAATAATAAAGGCCCAGAGGGGGCAATGAACTAGCATGGAACAAAATCAGGAGATAATCATAATTTAACCTTCATTACAACTGCATAAGGAATTTTTACTATACACATCTAATTGACAAATGGAATGTCAAGGAGGTTTTGGGAATAGCTATTGGTACAGTGTTAGTTCAGAGATCAGAAAGTACCTGAAATCTAGGTGGCGCATTTTAATTAAGGTCACTATTAAGAAGAAATCAGAAATTGGTATCACAATGCAATAAAGTGATTTGATGTTTTAGTGTTTGAAATATTAATAGTTGTATATATGAGTATATGATTGGGTCACTATGTGAAATATGTGAATGATTACAATGAAGATCTGTCTGTATCAGTCTGTTACACTTGCTTGCTGAATATATTCTAAGAGGAAGCACGCTATGTACTGATGATATTTTCCATGTGCTCCACATAGTTTGGGGTTCTCTTAATAGGGATCAGTGACAGCCTGTACATCTACATGTTACAATCATCAAAAAGTAATAGTATGTTTGGAGATAGTTAGACTCTGAGCCACTAGAACAAGAACCTTACAGTCAGTCTCAGAGTCAGAGAGGTGCCAGCTTGGTGGTGGAATAGACAGTTGCAAACATCATATCAGTACCACAATGAGAGCAGATTTCCATCCTGATATCATGACTAGTCTACTCAACAAAAGTTGCAATTTAGCTTTTTCTACTAGTTCAGATAAGTCTTGGAATTCTCTGTTTTTGAGGAACAAGATCCACAGGAAAGAAAAACCTATCAGGGTAAGCCAAGTCACTGGGATGCATGATAGACTAAGACTCCCAGAACCCAATGGTCATTATCTGCATTTTGTCTTTGACTGCAGACGGTGCATTTATTTGTGCTTTTTTATTGGAGTGGCAGGTAGAACTAAGCTAAATATTTTGTGAGAGTGATAGAGAAAAAACAACTACAACAATAATATTAACAAACAGTAATGATATACACATATTATCAAATAATAGGATTGTAATAGGAATACTGTCACAACATCAGCTACTTTTACTGCTTCTACTTCTAGTACTTTGTACTTCTTGGCATCTGGGTTGCCCTTCTTTGCAGTTTTTAGTACTTTTGGCTAATTCAAATTATTGTGCATGTCAATTGAAAGTCACAAAGAGAGTTTTGCAGTTGCAATTGACTGTTCATTTTTACTAAAAGAGTTACAGCTCAAACAGTCACTTCTTTCATGCTCTAAATCATGTTGGCTTTTTCCTTGCACCTCTCAGATGTTGATTCTGTAATATGCATTCCTAAATTTGTTTGAGAATGATGATTTCTTTCAATATCAGGTCTCTCATGTTACAGCTTACAGTGAAAAGTACACATTCTACAGCAATTACAATTAAAAACATATCAGTTATTCTCATACAGTACATTGCTTTTGTATATTTAGCTTCAGAAAATGCACAAAATGTAAAAATTACATTAATATGGCATGATCTTTGTTTTCCAGATGAAGGTCGCTATTTCAAGCAAGGGGAAAATATGTTGTTGGGCTCTCTGCTCCTCCAGGAGAAGCAATCTTTAAAGTTTAGTAAGTGATGCATGAATTATTGAAGACCTTACAGAAATTTAATATGTTGGGGTAGTTCTAAGTGCCACTTTTGTTTTTAATTTTAATGACAAATATTATTATGCAGCAGTCAATTAACTTTAAGTAAAAACAGTTCAAGTGCATACACTATTCATACTATTGTTTGCTAGATTTCAACTCAACAACATTTCTATAATCTGTCTTGACTTATTTTCTCTAGCAATTATTGCAATAGTTATCCATATGAGGTTATTCAGTCTGATGATTGACACATACCTTAATCAGGACAAGTTAAGATCACCTTAATCAACTAACATCCACTCAATCTTTCTTTCTTCCAACAATAACGCAATGAGTATCATTGAGGTGGATAATGAATATCTGTCATCTGTCAACGGTTTTAAAAAAAATGAATCTGTTTGTGAATGCTATTCTTGCAATCATGCCTAATAGCTACTATACATTAATGCATGTTTGGAGTCAGAAACAGTCTCAGTCTTGAGATGTATGGACAAGGTGAAAATTTAAGTAAGAGTCAATAAGGCACTTAGTAGAAAAAACACATGAAGGGTAAAGAGTCTATTAGAAAACAGATAACCAAGGTGTAAAAGCTGAATCATAACAAATTGTCAGCAACATTTGAATTTGTTAGTGGTAATGACATCACAAAATTGCAGAACATCTTGGTCTGTGTTAAGTGGAGTGAGCACTGGGGGCTGTATCACATGAATTGGGTTACAGGACCAATACCTTAGAACACACAGGTAGATCACATATAGTGATCATTGGGAGCAATAAGGTTATCCTCAGTCTCTGCCACAGTGTTGGCCTGACTGGTGCCTTAAGTTGTTAGAGCAGTGCTATTTTACCACCTTAGACAGTGGTAAATAGTAGCTTGTCACAATAACTTTTAATTCATGTGCTACTTGTGACTTGCAATATAACAGCAGTTCTTGACATATCTATTATAAATATTAGAAAATAATACAAAACACACATAAAACAAAATAGGAACATAAAACACAAGGCACATTACAAAATAAACGGACAAAACAAAATGGAACACTACAACTGGAGTGCCATTAAACAAAATCATATTGCAATAATTCAGCACAAAAGAAAAATAGCGGTACAAAAGGGGGTGGTGATGGACGGAGCATCTGAATCAATCAAACACTCACACCCAGTCAAAAGATCTGGGTTTAATCCTATCACCGTTCTTTAGCCCACTCTGCCACCCCAGTACAGACATGGCTATATGCAAATCAGTCTGACCCTGTGCCTCATGGTAACAGTCCATCCCGAACTGCCAAGCCATGTCTTTCCTGGACCGGAAACAAACTTCAGAGGACCGGTTTCTGGCATTCCAGCCGTCTTCAGCCCGGCTTTCTTGAATCCAGTGGCAAAGTGAGCAAGGGACTCACGTCTGAGCATACCCTGCCACACTTATGGCGGCCAAAAGCGGTACAAAAGGGGGTGGTGATGGACGGAGCATCTGAATCAATCAAACACTCACAACCAGTCAAAAGATCTGGGTTTAATCCATCACTGTTCTTTAGCCCACTCTGCCACCCCAGTTCAGACATGGCTATATGCAAATCAGTCTGACCCTGTGCCTCATGGGAACAGTCCAGCCCGAACTGCCAAGCCATGTCTTTCCTGGACCGGAAACAAGCTTCCGAGGACCGTTTTCTGGCATTCCAGCCGTCTTCAGCCCGGCTTGCTTGAATCCAGTGGCAAAGTGAGCAAGGGACTCACGTCTGAGCATACCCTGCCACACTTATGGCGGTCAAAAGCGGTACAAAAGGGGGTGGTGATGGACGGAGCATCTGAATCAATCAAACACTCACACCCAGTCAAAAGATCTGGGTTTAATCCATCACCGTTCTTTAGCCCACTCTGCCACCCCAGTTCAGACATGGCTATATGCAAATCAGTCTGACCCTGTGCCTCATGGGAACAGTCCAGCCCGATCTGCCAAGCCATGTCTTTCCTGGACCGGAAGCAAGCTTCCGAGGACCGGTTTCTGTCATTCCAGCCGTCTTCAGCCCGGCTTGCTTGAATCCAGTGGCAAATATATGGAAAAATATCAGCACAAAAAAACAAAATAACTTTATCATTGTGCAGCAAATATGAACAATCATTCTCGTCCCACATTACCAACTTTGGTATCCTGTTTTCATAATACAGTGGAAAATGGTGTTTGTGCCTTGAATTACCACCAAGGACATGAAATTGCACTTGCCACAAAGGGCCTCATTTATGAGGTTTTGCCGTAGGGAAGCGCAGCAGGCCTTCCTGCTGCGCTTCCCTATGGCGAAATCCTGAACTTTTCCCTGCGCCGATGCACATTGGGCTGCCTGCGCCAACGCAGGCACCTTTGCATCATGCCTGTGTTGTGGGGATGATTATTTTTGTACAGGATTTTCTGTACAAAAATAATCACAAGAGGCTTTTCCTCTTTCTATCTGTGCTGTAGAATGCAGCACACATAGAAAAAGGAAAAACGAGGAGAAATAAAGATATTTCTCCCCGTTGTGCCTCCCTTACGCCTCCCCTGGGGAGGGGTAAGATTTTGGCACTGCCTCAGATTTACGTTTTTTCGTAAATCTGGGGCAGTGTCAAAAGGCCATGGATGTTGCTGGGAACGCCCCCAGAAACACCCATTGCACGCGCCTTTAATACAGAACACTGCGTTAAAGGGACTGATATGTATCAGACAGCATTAAGCCAAAAAAGTGGATTAGTTCTCTCTGATAAATATCATGCAGGCTTCTCCGCCACAGAACGTCACAAAAAAAGACGTTCTGATGTCACAAGGGGCCTCATAAATGAGGCCCAAAATGTTTTGTGATCTGGCCCACAGTCTCTGCCTCAATTGTAAACTTACATGTCTCTTAAATGGATGAAGGTTTTCAGCAGTGCAATTTGTCAGCGATAAATGGTCACTTGTCACAGGAAAATTCAAAGGCTGGAAATGCAGCAGCATTGTAGGCACATCTAAAGTACACATCACAACATAATAGAACAACACACTCAAAGTAACATACCCACACAATTAAAACATTACAAAGCACAACATAACAAGGTTGACAGTACCCGGTAGCACAACTGACACACACAATCCTTGTCACACATTATCATCTCTGGAATCCTGTTTTCATAATGCAGTAGTAAAAGATTTTTGGAGCAAGAACTACCTTAGCTTATCACTAAGGCCTTGAAATTGCATCTGTCAAAAATGTTATGTTTTCTGGCCCAGGAGAGCTATATTAAGCCTGCACTCTGCCACAGTTTGGCCTGACTGGTGTCTTAAATATTTGAAGGGCTGGAGCCACACTATTTTGCTACCTTAGGCAGTTGTTGCATGTGTTGCTTTTGGTTGGAAATGTGGCAGCACTTGTTAATATATCTAAAGTAGACAATATAACATAACAGAATAACAGAGACAATGTGTTACAGTTGCTGCTGCACATCTGAATTTCTGGTTCGTGGCACAGCCATAATGGCCCCTGAGGAGAGACAAGCTGACTCGGTAGGACACAGTATCATTCCTCTGTCATCCGCATGGGGACACCTGCCGGACACTATGATAAGCCCTCTATGGGCTCCTTAGTGCAGAGTACAAAGTTTGTTCTCTGGAGCCCGTAAATGACTGCAAGTTTTTAAAAGAAAAGGTCGAACTTACCTCAATATCTGGCCTTCTGCTCTGCTTGATGTGCTCTGTATACTGGAAGATTCATCCAGTTCATATGAGTCAAAGCTGGCACCCACTTACTTCAGGTCAGAGTTTCCCTTGCTCTTATCTCCTACAAAGCCAGTAAGAGAGACATTTTGCCAACAACAATCCATCTCTCCATCACTGGGGTAAGAAGCATGCATCCATATAAATAATAACTTTATTTACTGTTCTTTCCATGGGCCCATTCTGGAATTTTTCTGCAATCTTCAGTCTTGGATGGTATAGTATCTGTTTGTGCCTAAAAACAAGACGAAATAAAAAGGAAGAGACTACTCCATTTGTGAAAAAACCTTTTTGATGATGAACTCATCTCACTTATGCATTACATATATGGATGTGCCTTAAGCACCATTTACCCCATTGCTGCAGAGTGGCAATCTGTGCACAGTCCCGTCAATGGGGACTTATCACACAAACTGACTTGCCTGCATTCCAGTGTTCAGCTTCTGTGGTGTAGGGGTGAACTTGGTAAAAGGGATCCCTGCTGGAAACTGTCAGGGAGAAGATGATTTGGGTGAGTATGCACCCCAAATCCATCATTACCGATGACTCAAGGTAGATGGTCAGACCACCACGGCAGGTCGTTGGAAAGCCACATTGTAATTTGAACAGCTGTTGGAGATCTCTGTACTGCCTTTTAAATGCTGTTTTTCTCTGACCGCCAAGACGGTTGAAGTCAGCCTTCTTTCAGTGGTTGGTCAGAGTACAGGAGGCATGCATCGTAATCTGGCAGTTGGACCGACCACTTCCAACGAGCCTGCGACAGTCAGATCGCCTCTGACAGGACCATGGAAGCCAGTCAGACCACCTCCTACTGGACAATGGGAGCTGGTCTGACAGACATGATAATCAGGCTCTTTGTGTGCTAGAATTAAGCATTTCCACTGTGCAAGGTTCTCACAAGGTACTTATTATTGGAAGGGTGGTCAAAAGGGAGGATTGGCAGAACCTATATATGTATATCATTAATTTTTTGTCCCTTTCGGATATACAGTCAGTAGGTGTAGGACTTGGGACTTTTTGGCTAAAGTCCCTAAACTTTTTACTTTCCCCTAGACCTTTTTAGGTCTCGCATAGAGCAGCGCATGCGCTGCCTCAATCAGTATTACTACTGAAACTCCACGGATTGCATTTCTCTTTAGTTTGTAACTTGCCATTGGTGGAATCTGGCATTGCTGTTCTTATCTTGCTCATTCTTGGCTGGTGGTCCAATACATCACTTGCTTTTTCTTCCATTTCTGGAGGAAGCAGCATGGACCAACTACAGTTAACTTACGCTGCTGGCTGTTATCTTTTTATTTAGGGACTACTTTTTTTCTTTGCTGATCGCATTTCCACATCTGGCAGCTTCCTGCCCTCACCCAACGTTGTTTATTTATTTATGTTTAATATGCCTAGCATCTCGGTTTATTTATTTATAATTAAATGATGCAGCCCACACGGAGGCTCCAACCCTGTTCTCCTGTCCCAAAGTCGGCAGCGTTACATGTTGAGCCACCTCCTCACAATGTTTGTTTCACTTGGTCTCACATGCTACATTTCGTCTCAACTGTGTTTTTTTTAATTGTATCTATCTCCCCCTCCATGTGATATATTTTTTTTATTTGTCTCTCCCCACCCCCTTCCTACCTCCGAGATTGATGTTTATTTATTTATAGTTAAATGATACAGCCCACACTAAGGCTCGAATTCTGTTCTCCTGCTCCAAAGTCGGCAGCTTTATATCTTAAGCCACCTCCTTCTTCAAGACCAGCCCCATGAAAGAGGTTTATCTCTGTTTCCCTCATCAAAGCACCCACCCACAATGCACCCACCCTTAACCCATTCCTCTGTCTTCTTTCTTTTTTATTTATTTTATGCTTGCACAGGCACACCGCAATGTGTGTGGTGTCTCCGAGCAGGTTTTCACGTCTTTTATCACTCTGGCAAAATGCGCTTTTAATCACGTTGTTTTGGCATGCCCCCTTTGTGCCCTGTGCCAAGGGAACCTTTAAGTAATTTTAATTGCATTGTTGTGGCATGCCCCCCTTCTATCTGCCACCGAGGGCAAACCAGAAGTGCAGGAATTATCAGGGACGTAGTCCCACCCCAGACGAAGGCAAGTTTGTGTCTAGTAATCACGATATCTGAACCAACAGCCAGAAAGGAAGTGCCCTTAGCAGCGTTTGATGGGCAATTCCCCCATGCCCGGTACATGCTTCTTGAAGGCTTCAGCCGCCACACTTAGCATAGCCCGCGGTTTGTCAACCTAAAGGCCCGCGCATTCATCTCTTCCTCTTTACTATTTTAAAAACCGCGCGTACCTAATACAAGTCCCTTTTCATGTTCCCAACGTTTAACTGTGAGCTTTACAAAGTGCAGGTGTTTCCATCACTCTCACATGGCTAAGCTATACTTGAGGCGCGTGCTTTGAATTGCGATTATGTGGACAGACTCCTACCGCAGCAGGCGCATAAACCATCGGACTTGCACAGTCTCGGTTTGTTCTAACGTCGTTGCTATTGTGAGATTTTGTTCCTCGGTGTGACCGCCTCACAATATCATTTCTACATGGAGCTCAGACTCCGAGCGGGGCCTGGTGCTGCTCTCCACATTCAGTGCAGCTCGGGGGCAGGCTCTCAGGTTACAGGGGCCACGACCCCAGCCAAGGGCCCCTTTCATCTCTGGTAAAGGCCAGACATGTTGGTATAGCCGTTATTAACTGCAGTGTGCTGAGGCGGCATGCCCATGAGGTTGACACTTTCTCGTAAGGAGAGAACGCCTACAAAATGCAATATTTTTATGGCATTTGGGACGCAGTCCTCACTACGCTGTTTAGGAATCTGACTGTTCTGAGCTGCCAGTCTATTTGATCCCCAATCGGATGACGATAGTAGTAGTATCCATGTGTGCAACTTCACAAGTGCCGAGTAACTCCATGGGCCAAATATAAAGCACATACCATTAAATGTGTTGGGCAACAAATGACTAAGCTGTGCACATGATAATAAAGAGGTACCTTGGACCATAAGCGGTCGAATGGTTACACAAATCAATGGCGGAGGTGACTGATGTGAACGAGACCATACACTAATCCCGCAGCATGTTGCTTATAGATAGGGCCACTATAATTATGCGCCATGGGCTGACTACATTTTTTGGAACGGTTGATTTATGTGTCAAGAAAAGGCAAATTATGCAGTATAATACTGAGCACAGAGCGTGTGGTGCCTTTCCCCTTTTTTCTACCGTTTTTTGCGAACCCCGGTCCAGACGGATTCTTTTCCCCTTTTCATAGGAGGATGAAAAAGTGAGACAGGTGCCCCTTCAAAATGGGTGCAGTAATGGAGCCGTTTTACTCCTTGCAAATTAAACAAAAAAGACCCTCAAAAGGTAAGAGTCCCTCTTTCTTCCAGAGTGTCTGTGCTTAGAAAACAGTGTGCTTGAAAACCGAGTGGCAATGTGTTGATAGCAGCCAGCTTTTTGATTATTCCAAGGAGGCGCAATTCTCTTTTTCACACATGGGGATAATTGATTTCTCTTACGTGTTTAGTAGAAAGGAGTAAGATTGGTGTGGTTGATAATAATGAGCATGGCATCAGATATTGTGGCAGGTGTGTGTAGATGTTGTGTTGCCCAGTGTAAAAATGTGTACGCAGCACCTCATAACTCCAGGTGAGCAGCACTGCTAGAGAAGACCGGTGTTGACATCTAGCTTGTGTAGTGCATGCAAATTTGGTGCACAGCACAAGTGCCACAGACCAGTGCAAGGTGACACAATAGCCAGTCAGTTGTGCTGCTGTCGTGATGTTCCCGGGCTTGTTTGTTTTAGTTTTTTGTGCTTCCACATTGTGCTGCTTGCTCGTCTTGAGTGGCTAAGCGGCAGAGGCTTTCTTCTGTGTCAGCATACAAAATGGGTAACCAAGTTGTTAGCAAAAGAAAGTTACAGGACTGAGATTTGGAGATATTCTCATGGTAAGGAGATTTGATAACAGAAAACGCATTTCTAGCATCGGCAAAAAACGTTGGCAAAGTCCATACGTCAAAAAGGTGAGACCTATTGGGTTTGCTATTGTTTATTTCATTTTCATGTCAAATTGGTCACGTGTGAACGTAACCTCTACACACCACAAATGAAACTTGAAAAAGCTCATAAATATTTGGTACGAGAATAATCTGAATGATATGCGCATTGCTCAGCCTGTAAATAATCCGTGAATCCGTTTCACTAGGTTTACTGAAATGTTCATAACGTATTGCACAAAAACACTGCTTTAAATTCTTATCCTTGAAATATGTGTGCCTTTGTGATTGCAATTTGGTTTTTTTTCTGTTGAATAATATTTTGGTTTCCCACTGGTATTTATTAGAGAAACAGATCGATATAAAAATATATTTTCGTTCTGGATGTTTTATTGAATTGCCTAGTTAAGTTATTGTTCTTCACGCTTCTGCTCCAGTATGTTAAGCAATGCTCCATCTGCAGTGCACCTCCCGATCTGTGGGTGTGCGCGAAACCTTTGGGTTACATGCTGCATGGCTAAACACTTCTAAGATCTCAAAGGCAAACATATAGATAATAATCCAGACCCCCACTAATCAAAGGAAGAAAGGTGTCACTGGCAAGGGGCACCCAGAACTGGGTTGAACAGGTTTCAGTGCCCCCTGAAACACAAAGACTTCAAAGCCATTGAGGGGAATCACTGTGAGAGTTGAAGCCCCTGAACTTTGGAGAATGGCTTGATCAAGTGTGAACAAGCCTGGAACTACTTCGTGGTCAAGAGGACATTTGCCAAGGAAGAAACAACTGAATAGAGTGAAGGATAGGACTGACCATTGCTGTGTGTTCCGAGGCTGGCCTGCAGTTTGTTGTTTTTACCAAGGAAAGGCTAAAGGGACTTTGCTGTGTGCTGTGTCCTGAAGTAACTATCCCCTAGGGCCTGAGGTGAGCTTGCTCCCTGTTTGGAAAAAAAGGAACATATACATTTTTAAGAGAGTCTCAGCGGTGATGTGGTAGCATGCCTATTGCAGTCTGAGACCCTCATAAGAGCTGCCTGTGATCATGGGCGTCTGGTGTCCAACTGAGTCTCAGTGACGCTGTGTGCGTGTGTTTTGTGCAGCACTGAGACCTTCAGGAGGATCGACCTCTGATCGGGGGCCCCTGGAATCCAAGCAAGGTTCCTTGACGCTATGTGAGTGTGCTTTGTGCAGCCTGAACCCTGTTATGAGGATTGTCCAGTGATCGTGTGCACCGGAATCCAAGTGAGTTTCAATGACGCTGTAAGCGTGTGCATTGGGCACTGTGAGACCTTTGTGAGGATTTGCCTTGTTATCCTGGGAACCGAAATGCAAGTGGGTCTCATTGCCACTGTGGGCGGGTGCGTTGTGCACTGAGAATTTTGTGAGGATTCGCCGTGTTATCATGTGCACCGGAGTAACGTGAGTCTCAGTGATGCGGTGCGTGTGATCTTCATGCAGCCTGAGACCAGTGTGTGGAGTGCTCAGTGATAGTGCGCCTGGAGTGAAGGAAGACTCAGTGATGCTGTGTGCGTGTGCTTTGTGGCAGCCTGAGATATTTGTAAGTGAAGGCGCCCAGACCGCCAGTCCTAGAGGGTAGGAGAGTAGGATCTGCTTACTATGATTACCCTCACTTTTTGCTGGTGTTTCACTATTTTTTTACTTTACTCTGGCTAGGGCCCTGCTATCCAGGACCCCAGCCTAGCTGCTTCCTCTATAAATTGGTTGCATATACTTTAGGTATACTCCAGTTTGGTTACTAGGGTACCCTTGTGAGTCCCTAGTATATGGTACACTAGGTACTAAGGGTATAGGTACCCTAGAGGCCTGCCAGGGGCGGAAGCTTGTATTATGCCACCTCTGGGAAGCCTTGTAAAATGGCACCACAGGACTGCTACTGCAGCCTGGATAAGGTGTGCATGCACCCCTTAATACAATATAGGTTACCTATATCTACCTTTAATCACTGACACATAAAAAAAACTATCAGTCACTACTATGGCAGGCCTTATCAATCCTGAAGGCAGAGTGCTTGGTTTTGTGTGAGAGGGTTCTCATGCATGAGCTAGGCCCCTCTGCAGCTTTCGGAGCCTATTGTCTGAGGCTGTTCTGTGATGCAGCCAGACCATGTACTCTTAAGTGCATTATAACCTCGCGGCAAATGCTAACTTTGGAATAGCTTCATAAAGAGACTAGTGGGATGTGTTCAGAATAAATACATATATTTTATATATATACCTGGTGCGGTTCTCCATTCATTTGGTCATTCATAAGATTATAGAGTGGTAAAACAAGCTGCTTTACATTCCTCCAAGACTTAGCCTGAAGGCTGCCCTCCACAGCTACCACTAGGATAGCTTTCTTTAAAGGTTGTTTTTAACCTACAATCAATAAGGGTCATTTGGACTGGTGCAAGGTGCCCAATAGAATTGTGGACAGCATACGCCAGGCCAACTTCTCACATTGGTGTGCAGCGTGTGGGATTCCAGCTTGCCATTGTTTTACCAGATAATCTCATGTGTTTGACTAACTGAAAACCACTAAAGGATAGCTAAATATGGGCCCTCTCAAGGCGGCCTAGTAACTTACATATCGGCCACAAGTACCTTGACTGCTAAAGAAGTCGGACCAACTTCTACAGCCTTGCTGGCTGTCAATATTCACCTGTCACAACTTAAAACAAGTACCGTTGACACCGACTTTACATTAATCAATGTCTATATCCACCCTAGAAGGAAAAGAAAAGCAGCCAACAACCTTTGCAGCTTTATGGAGTCTTGCATAAGGGAAAGACCCATAACAAATATCGTTCTTACTGGGGACTTTAACCTTAACCTCATGGGCACCACACAAGAAGACAAACTACTAACTCAAAATGCAATCTGGGACATTCCATCACAAGTGACTCCACAATTTTCCAAGCAAACAAAGCTAGGTAATAAGACTTTAAAAGATCTGGAATTCTTTAACATCAGGGCACTAAATGGAAGGACCCCTGGAGACAACCCCTCAGCCGCAACTTTTCATTCAACAAGAACAAGCAGCATTCTAGACTATACCTGTATTTCATTACCACTATTCCAGTTTTTAAAATCATACCAGATAGGCCGCAGCGGAGACAGCGATCACTGGCCCCAAGAAACCATCTTTAAGATCGAAAAGCCCAACTTTGAGCAATCTAAAGACCTGAAAGGGTCAATCCACACCGTCAATTTCAAAAAAATTAAATATTCAGCAGCCATAGATGAAACTCAAGTGGAAAGAGCAAAACAGCATTTTGGGAGCTGCTCTGGATCTAGCGAAACCACGAAATGGGAACAATTTACAAACATCATGTCTACATATGCAACAAGATCTAAGCCACAGTCACAAACAGGCAATGAAAGATCGAACAAATGGTCTCAAGAACATAAAAACAAAATCAGAGGCAAAAAACCCAGAATCTATCGTATAATGAGAGAGCTCCAACAGGTACCTAATGACACAGCAAAGCATGATGAATTACGGAAATTAAAATCAACATTAAAAAAAATCAAAATGGGAAGCAAATAAATCTGCTGAGGATAAATTATGGGTGAAACTTCATGCTGACATTAAACGGAACGATGGGGCAAGGTTCTCGAGATCAATAAACTCATTTATAAGACCAACGCACCATGGAATCTCATCTAACATCGCAGAGGACACATGGGCAAACTATCTTGGTACCCATTTTAACCAGGCTGAGGGAAAAAACCAGGACCAGGAGCTTGCTACCAATGAAAAACCTCCAACGAATAACGACACAAGCTCCATAGAATGGCACTCACTGAGCGAAACAGGGAATTCGCCGAACTTGAAAAACATCATTCAGCGCCAGATTAAGAAGGGAAGAAAAGAGGGAGCTCCAGGGCCGAATGGTATCCCACCAATTCTTTAGAAACAAGATGCGTCAGGCTGGGCAGCAGCCCTGGAACCCCTTTTTTAGAGATAAGACACTTCAAAATCCTGCCAAACTCCTGGAAGGGTTCAATTATCTCCCCAATTTAGAAGGCAGGAGATAAGGCTTCCCCTCAAAACTATCGATTGGTGGCTTTAATCGACAACGAGGCAAAATATTTTGCAGGCATCCTTCTTGAAGAGCTGAGGGCCTGGGCAACAGAGAAATCCTTAATCCCGGCAAACCAGACAGATTTTGCCAAATCAGTAGGCACAATGACTAATATTTTGTGCATGGGCATGCTCGTAGACAAGGCAGAATCTAACAAAATGCCCATTCATTTCTGCTTCATTGACTATAAGGCCGCCTTCGACCATATAAACCGGAACCTCTTATGGTCTAAACTGAACAATTGGGGGATATCGAGACGACTTTTGAACCTGCTAATGAACCTCCACACAGAGACCTGGGTACAGATAAAGGTGGGGGATGGATCTGTTTTGTCCAGGCGCATACAGACCAACAAGGGCCTGAAACAGGGTTGCGTTCTGGCCCCCACCCTATTTAACTTGTTCCTAAGCGACCTGGTCCCCATTTTAAATGGTTGTAACTCCCACGCTCCGAAGTTAGGGGGACTGCATCTACCTTGTCTACTATATGCTGATGATATCGTGCTTATAAGTTATACCAAGGTAGGATTTCAACATCTCCTGAATGCAACACAATGCTACTCAGACAAAAATGAGCTTACAATAAACCTTGAAAAAACACAGACAATGACCATCAGCAGGAAAAAAAGGAAACCAACATCATGGTACTGGAACAAGACAAGAATTGGAGATACCCCAACATATAAATACTTAGGAGTGAAAATTGACAACAGCGGGCTGTTCTCCGCCCAGAGAACGAGTATACGAGGGAAAGGGTTATCTCTGGCAATTTCGCTGAAGTCTCTAAACCTCAAACTTTCTGGCCCCTCACTTCTGCCCCTGACGCAAGTAATCCGCGCCAAACTTCTCCCAACAATTACCTACGGGAGCGAAGCACTCAGAGGAAGGGATGCCAAGATCCTTGATAACACAATAACAGCCGCCTACAGAATCATCTTCAGCCTGCCCAAACAAACCTTACCAGCTCAAATCAGGCTAGAATTTGGCATCGAGCAACAGCTCCTGGCAAGGCAGGGAGCCTACATGATAGCCTGGGACAAAGTGAGGAAGTCAAAACAGGGAACATTAAATGAATATTTGTGGAGGGAGTTAGTACAATATCCGTCCTCAGCAGCAGCCAAGTTCCTACTGGACAGCCGGACGAACACGGTACTAGAGCAGCTCTGGGACACCCCAGTAAATCATATAACTTTTAAAAAATTGGTCAAGAAATCGATCAAACAGCTATCATGGGTCCAAGATAAGGCAGCCCTCTCCAAAAGAACACATGGTTGGATGACCCTAAATACGTACATTACTATGGCACCACAGAGCTACCTTGCGAGGGATACTCCAAATCTGTCAAAATGCGTTTTTTAAAGCATAGGCTGGGCCTGCTACCCTGTATTAAAAATTTCCCGTGCTGGATTAAAATAAAAGTTGATCCCCTTTGTCAGCTATGTGGCTTGGGGCAAGAAGACATGCTGCACTTGATATGCTCTTGCGAGAAATTACACGATGAACGGAAACACTTGTTGAAACAACATTTCAATCGGCAAGGAATCCGCACACGAAGGAAGGCAGTCCTTGCTTGGTTCTCTCCCCATGACTCTCGCCTGAGCTGTAGCCTCGTAAAATTTATGAAGGCGGCGGAAAAAAAGATGCCTGAAATAAATCTATAACGGCCTCTGCACTATTGACCTAACCCCGCTTGCCGAATGACATTACTGACTCAAAGAGCTTATGGAGACATTAGGAAAGCAGAAATATTTTATAATTACAAAGTTGAACTTATAATTTATTTATTAACTGATTGGTTACAAAGTTGCTGCATGCACATCTGAACCAAGGAAATGTGAATGTTTTATTCTCTTTTATTACAATTGTACCTTTATAATTCTCTGTTTTTAACCTATTCTTGTATTGCAAAGGTTTTAAGTAACTATGCGAAATAAAATTATTACTATTACTATTATTACTAAAGGTACCAGAGGTACATATAATGCAAGCTTAAATACAGTAAGTTCTACTGAACTTAGAGTTGTCTGTCAAGGGCTTAGCACACCCTTTCTACAACTCAAGAGAGTTTAGTAGGCCCCACTAGAGTAGGTAGGTGCATACACCACACCACACTAGCAATGTCTTCAGAAACCAGTGGGTCCCTGCCAGATGTCGGTATCTTACAGGCATTCAAGTATGATACATTCCCGTTCTTAGAATTAAGAGCATTGTGTACTATGAGGAAATTGAAGACATGCAAAAGTGCCAACACCCAACGCCTCACGAAGGTACTACTGTTAGATGATCTGAAAAATGCTTTAGAACCTGAAGGGTTAGGCAGTGGGGAAGGGGCAGCAGAGGAGGCAGAGCGCAGTGGTACAAACCACCAGGACTCAGACTCTGATGCTGACCAGGAAGTTAACAATACCCTTGAGAGGGGAGGAGCTACGACGGCAAACAGGATGGCTGCTTAGGTTCCCAGCTCCGCCGACCTCCGTATTCCGCCACAAGATCCTGTACGATATCCTGTTCTTACGCCCAGCCTCTGCTTGGATGAAGTGTTCCTCATTCCGATGGTGCAATCCCCAAATTTTTATCGGCTGATTTCACGAACTTACACCGAGTTGTAGATCGTCGCCTGTTCCAGCGGTGAAGCCGGGGCCTCGAGTAACTGCACAGCCAGGCTGCAGTGCAACAACATCGGCTGAGAGACCCTGGCAGGGTCCGGTCAATCGTAGTGGAGACTTTGTCTATGCCCGAATTTGGTGGCGATTGTTTTCTTTGCCCAGCGTTGAGAGAGAGGTGACCTGCTGTTGCTGATTGTGGGTGGGGATCCCCGTCCCGCGGACCCGGTACATATTCCTGCCGGGGTTCGGCGGGTCGGGACCCCGGCCTGCGGTGTTGCGCCGGGTAAACGCGGCTGTGGATAACGACGGGTTGCCGTCCATGCTTGCTCTTTCGTGATCCTGTTTGTTCTCCCCGAAAATGCCAGATTCACCCGGGGAGTTGATTGTGACTGGTACCGAATTTGACACCATGAATCGAACGGCGTCTGGGCTAACGCTGAGATCAATATTGGCAGAACTTTGGTCATTTCACTCGCAAGTGGATGTGTTAATGACTGAAATGGATGCACGTCTCACTGGGATTCTGCTCGAGGTACCGGACCCTGCCCCACGGTCGAACCAGAAAACTACAGCCATTCAAGCCGCGGCCATTTTGACTTTGTGCGAGGACCCCGTGAGGGAACGAGTATTGAAGCGAGTATCGAAACCGACGGATGGCGCCCTGGAAGATGGTGTCCCCGAGGCCGTGAGTGTATCACCGTACCTTTCATCACCATTGACTTTGGAGGTATCGAATGGCGTCCCCCCCCCGGAAAACCTGTGTTGTAAACTCTTCTCTCATCTTGTGGTTGTCTCTCCCTTTTTTGGAGATTTTGCGATCCCGGGGCAAGAAACATCGGGACGGTCCAGCGAGGAGAGGGGAACTTTCCGCGCTTGAAGATCTCATGGAATTATTAGCTACATGGGGTAATGGATTGACTTTCGATGCTTTCCCTCCCATCTATGATTTGTTTGTGTGCTCTGGGGTATCGCTAGGGGGAATTTGTGTGCTGGTTCGAAAGGGTCTAGGTTAAGTCACTTTAATCGGGATGGCTTGGAACAATTTTTATAGATGCTTGAACTGTAACTGTTTGATTAATGAGGCTGGGCGGTGTATCACGGTGCCCCCTATTGTCTTTTGGAAGAGTTGCTCTACATCCGTCTTTTGCGACAGGGGGTGTCTGTTTTTGGCGGGGGGGCCAAGGGGCCGGGAACATCGTACGACTATGCCCTCCTCCGCTCCTTTTTCTTCTTCCTTCCTTTAGGGGTTAGGTTAATGGGGTGACAGGCACGCTGCTAGTGGGGTTAGGCTATAGCCATCTGCAGGGGTGCAGGGTGGGGGGTTGGAGATGTTTTTTTTTTATTTTGCCCTTTTTTATTTTCTATGGCCTTTTTCTCCCTTCCCTTCATTCCTTTAGGATCGGTATGGTATGTGCTTTATTTTGATTTCATTGTGATCTGAAATTTAGTGCCCATGCTTCTTACGTTATTCGAACTCCTGGGTGGGCAGGCCCTGAGAACTGGCGTTCACGAAAATGTATATTGTCTTGTTGTTTATTCTGATTCATAAGCATTAACGCCAGAGTCCCACGAATGGCTGTTTCTATACGTATATCCTGTTTTCTTGGCCTGTCCCTCGTATCCTATAGTTAGATTGTATGGCACCTGATCCTCTCATTTAAATAATATAAAATAAGACCTTTATGGTATTTTGTGCTCTATCAATGCGTTTTACTACACGATCCCTCCTGAATCGCTGTTGGACCTCAGGGTTGTCGGCTGAAGAGCTGTGTTGTATCATGATAAATCGGGTTTTACTTCTGTTTAGCGGCCGGCAGCTGCGGTTGTAGGCCCATACTTGTACTTATGAATGCTGCAATAAAGGTCTCTAAAAAAAATAAAAAACAATACCCTTGATCCGGATAATCCAGCTCCTACTGAAGATGAGGAAGAGGGCCATGGTGGCCCTATCTTTGTCCCCCCAGGACGAGTTGGGGGGTACACCTAGAAGGCCCAGATCTCCTTCATTGGAGTCTGAGCATTCTGCGGTATTTATAGGGACCTCTGTCTCTTCTCATAGGAGGGACTCTTCGCAGGAGAAGAGAGAGACAGATGAGGCTTCAAGAAGCTCAGCTGAGAATTAGAAGGAAGAAATTAGCCTTTGAAACGGAATCCCTAGAGCTTGAAAGAGCTGGAAAAAAGATGGGACTAGAGTACCATGGTGGCAGCAACTTCCCTAGTGGTAGAGAAAGATCTCATGACCATAGGAATGTAAACAAGATTGTCCCTCCCTACCAGAGTGGGGATGACATTCACAAATGGATAACTGCACTGGAAAGGGCTTGCAAAGTTCAGAAGGTCCCCCAGGAGCAGTGGGCAGCTATCGTGGGGCTCTTCTTTGCAGAGAAGGGTAGAGACAAGCACCTCACTTTTATAGAAGAGGATGTTGATGATTACACAGTCCTGAAGAGTGCTCTGATTGAAGGGTTTGGCCTAACCACTGAACAATACAGGATAAAGTTCAGTGATACCCAAAAGGCTCAGACTCAGGACTGTGTTGACTTTGTTGATTGTGCTACTAAGGCTCTGGAGGACTGGTTACTTGGCAGTAAGGTGTGTGATTATACAGGATTGTACAACTTAATTATGAGGGAGCAGATCCTTAATAATTGTCAAAATCGGCTGTTGCATCAACACCTGGAAGACTCTGATCAGACCTCTCCCCAAGAATTGGGTAAGAAGGCAGACAAATGGGTTCAGAATCAGGGTGAAGCAGAAGGTTCAGAACCAAGGTGGTGACCAGAAGAAGCAGGATTCTATTAAGAGTGGGGAAAAGGGTAAAGACCAGAAGTCTTCTCAAGGACACCAAAAATCTGCATCTGGTGGGGAATCCCAATCACCCAAGACGAAAGGCCAAAATACACCATGGTGTAAAATCTGAAAACAGAATACCCATTGGACTAGTGATTATAATAGGACATAAGACACAACTCCAGCCACCATTGCCCTCAAGGCAACTGTTCCCCCTAGTTAAGCTCCAAGTGGTGGTAATCAGAATAAGGGTGTAGTAGGGTTAACCCTGGCTTATGAGATGGACTCTGGCCTAGTCAGAGTGTTAAAGATTGCAGGAATCGCTGTTCGCATGAGCTAAACGCCATTTTGTTCTTGGCTGTCATTTTAGTTAGCCATGTGCTCGCAATGTGCTTTCTCCCTCCTACAGAGCTTTGCACATACTCAGAAAGGCCTAGCTGGTAGAATGCACCTGCTCCTAGAGTAGAACTGTCAGGCTATTCTCACTGGTGTGTTCAGTTTAGTCTCTCCTCCCACTCTGTTGACTAAGCAATTCTTATACATCCATATATGTAATTGTGTGCACACTTGTACTGCCTCCTTTTGAGTCTTCATGCAAACTCAGCAATAAACTGGCCATAAAAGGCCCCTGTTCTCTGTACTCCTTAGACTGTCTCTTACAGTGGCCTGAGGGTACTGTATGACTCAGTCTCCCTCATGTGAGGTTATTAAAAAATGTCTTGTCATATTACAGCTTCCGTGCCAATTTCTTCTTTGTTGGTTTAAGGACCAGGTGTATCAGTGAAACCCTTAGAAGGTTTCTATTTCTTCAAGAGTTCCAACTCTGGCTGTACTGATCTGTGATGGAGGCATGGATTTGTCATCCTTTGTGAGTCCCAGTAATTTCGGCAAATACAGACAGCAGCCTTTAATCAATAGAAAAGAGGCTTTGACATACAGGGACACTGGGGTAAGTGTCACAATGGCGACAAAAGACCTTGTGGCCCCTGGGCAGATCATACTTAGTGAACTGGTCCACTCTCCCTGCTTGCCCCACCCCCTGACCGTTTTCCACCCCATATAGTAGGCACAGTAAACCGCTACGCGGGAGCATCCCGGGAGAATCCCGGGACAAGGGAGGGACCGTTTGGGCCCTTTAGTGGCCGGGAGAGGCTGGGCTGGGCCACCCCTCTTGTTCTTATGGTCCCGTACCCCAGTGCCTCCATGGGATGATGCGTAATACCTGTTATATGTGGCTAGCACAACTGTGAGTAGTTATCATCTAAGGGTTGATTGTATATAGTAATATCTTACTGAACATTTACACTCCCTTAGGGAGCCGCAGTGTGCTTATAGGGTAGTTTTGACAAGTGTTAAATTCTCGTCCAGTACCCTGATTCCTACCCTCTACTTTATAACTGTATAGGAATGGGAAGGCGTAATACTTTGAGATCTGTCACGGCACCCAAACAAAATGCAGCTACCAAACCACAGCTTCCCAGTTTGACTGCGATAGATCGTATGCTGCAAAAAACAATTGGGGTGGTGGCAAATGCCATTGAGAATACAGAACGTCGCATGTCACTGCCTGTGGGTTTAACTCCTCCTTTGCCCCCCTCTAATATATCAATGTTTACCACCAATTCTCAAGATTCAATCTTGGCACCTTCCTTTGTTTCCCTTCCTGGTATCCGCCAGGTCGCAGCGGCTCAAGCTTTACCTTTTTTTAACAGCAATGTGCCTACTATGACACTACCCATATCCCCGCAAGACAACTGTCACAGACCCCGATTACCCCTCTATCACAACTAGACGATAACAAAAGCAGCGAGAACTTTGAAAGATCCTTAAGCTCGACTCCGATCTCTGAGGATGACCAAGGAACAAACAGTCCCCGTGTAATTACTAGAGGACAATTGGCCAGGTTAAGGTCCCAACTTGCTTCTGGAGATAATTTCTCTGACCAAAGCTCCAAGGCGAGTGTAGGAGAAAACAGGAAGAATAAACATAAAAGGGTTGAAAAGCATAAAATATCACACAATAAGAGCAATATTAGTTATGCATCAGATTCTGTAACTGCACCTACTGAAACTGATGTACCTGCAGAACTCTTTTTGCAACGATTGGAGGCCTAGTTGCAAAAACCTTCTGCCCAAACCAACAGTGGATCTCCAAATATCACCACTATTCCACTGTCTCGTGAAACATCAAACCTAGAAAGCTCACCAAGTCCTCCCAAAGATATCCCGCTCATTGCCCACATTGAAAAGATTATGAAGTCCCTAATTTTGCCGGTACTCGAGAGGGTAAAAGAATTGTCAAAAAGACTTGATAGCTTCGAACAAGGGACTCTTGATAACTTTTTCTCGATAAAGGCACTCATCAAGCTACACTCAAAAAATAGCCTTCCCTCCAAGGAGCAAAATTTGCAAACCCCGATGCAGACACCGTCTAGTGCTCCGTTAAACCAAAACGGTCCCTCTGGGACAACAGGTAGCAATATTCCTCCAGTATCTACCACAAAAAAGGAAGCAAACCAAACAAAACACCATTAGAAAAAAGGGACAAGGGACGCAGAGAAAGTGAAAATTCCCAACCCCAAAATAATAAAAATGTCCTCAGAAAGGCAGCTACCAAAGCCAGTAAGGAAGGCAATAGCGTTATATCTACACAAGTCCAGAAAGATAAAAATGCTCCTAGTAATATTGTAAATGAGAGGAGTAACCCGACCAATAGATCGGGTGACACAGATAGCGAACGGCTTAGGTCTCCCCACATCGATCTGCCTCCCGCAAGCCTGCCCTATGTGGTTGTTTTAACGGGAATTCCCAAGCTACTGCCTGGCAAAACGAAATCATATTCCGAATTAAAAAACAAAACTACATATTGGCTGAACAACAATAAACCTCTACCGAGGCAAATTGATGGAAAGGTTCTACTTGTTAGAAGAGTTAGCTGGGTGGGCAGTAGAGCAAAAGATGTCCCAGGCGACTGTATCCTGGTTAATTTTCGGGATACATGCGCCGTAAAGTATATTTGTAACCATTATAACGGGCCTGGCAATAGTGGAATAAGAGCAGTTGGTTTGGGGTACTTCTACCCGAATCATCAAGCGCCTCCCCTCCAATGGCAGAACCATGGATACTTATCCTGGGGAGGGCCATCAAATGATCATTGTATTCAGCCAACCCTAAACTTTGACAATAGGCGAGAATATTATGGCCCTGGCTTAGGGTATTGACATATCGATTCCTCTTTATTTCATCCACAAGATAATCCTATCAGTGATCCTCTGACCCCAGTAGCACATCCAACCAATCAGATGCCCCAAATTTGGGCATATCCCCGGGCTCATCCCAGCTGCAGAGCCAATCGAAACTGAAATCTATTCCCTTAGAGCACGACCGGACTCCCTAATAAGCTCCGTCCCTGACAAAACTGAACTACTCAAGGTTGTTATCTGGAATGTAGCAGGTATTCATAGAAAACTAGGCTTACAAGACTGGAATACCATGGTAGAAGCGCACCAGATTTGCATTTTTCAAGAGACATGGAGCCTGAAACCCCTCTACAGAGCTGGCTATGTTACCTTTTTTTTGCCTGCTACACCTCCAACCACAGGTAAGGGCCGCCCTTCGTGGGGGCGTCTTATATGGGTAAGCATCTCCCTGGGCTGCCATATTACTAAAAAACAGAGCAACTCCCCGGATATTCTTAGAATTTCGTTGAGGGGCTCTAATAGGGGGCAATCCATCGAGATATTTAACATCTATGCTAGGGGAACAAAAAATGGCTCTATGTCCCCGACAGAAACCACTCTTGAAAGTGAACTCAATGACTGTAACGAAGGCAGCGAAGTCGTGGTCGCAGGAGACTTTAACTGTACATATGAACCTCTTGCGACTGAGGACATCCTAGACTTAGGTGAAGATGACGCAAGGAAGGGCATACCCATGCTATCCATCGAAAAAAATAAAAGATGGTCTCAAAGGGCGATTCAGCTAAACGCATTGACCATGGAGTATGGGCTAAGAGCTGTAAACGGTCGAACCATTTCGGACCCTTTGGGCGCCGATACTTTTAATAGGGTGAACTGCACGTCAAGGATTGATTATATCCTCCTTGACTTTATGCTATGGAAGTTTTTTAAGGATATGGCTTTTCTACCTCCTATAGATAGTGACCACAACCTGCTTTAACTAACTCTCAAAAGTTTGCGGCCAAGTAAAACTAATGGAAAAACACCCAATAAGTTGGAGTTTGTCCCCAAAGTTTTTCCATCCAATTGTGGGAGACGCCTCAAATGGTGTAAAGTAGCCCTAGACGAACCCAAGCTAAAAGCTATTGATATAGCATTAACAACCTCACAAAGGGAGATGGGTACTATCCTCCAAGCCCACCTAGTCCCGGGTAGGGCAACACTTGTGTTCCAGGAAACCATTAAGATAGTAGGGAAACTATTCCTGAAGCAAGTGTCCGGGGGTAAGCCTATAAGGATTCAGAAACCAAAGGGCCTGCATGATTGGTTCACCCCCACTTGCCGTAAAAAAAAACAGCCCTGATTAAGGCCATTAAAGGCAAGTCACAACCCTTGATACAGTGTGCTAGGAAAGAGTACAAGCAGGCGATAGCAAATGCAAAAAAGGAGTGGGAACATGAGTATTGGCAAACCCTAAAAGAGGCTAGCTCTAGCAAGGATACCAGGCGCTTCTGGGACACTATAATAGCTAGAAATAGACCAGATAGTGATCTTATTACATGTAGCATCACTAGCCAAGCTTGGTTTGACCACTTCTCAAAATTATATTTCAGTCAGCATGGGACTAGCGCCCTAACCATATCCAACTTTCACGCCTTGGAAGGTGACCCAAATGAGTCCCCATTCACAATTAAGGAGGTGGAGTACGCAATTAGTACCATCGTGCCCCAAAAAGCAGCTGGCCCAGATGGCATTCCTGGGGACTTGCTTCGCTCAGACAAGCTGAAATGGGGGAAGTTCATTCACTCTTTGCTTACTGCAATCGACAAAGGTGCTGCCATTCCCCAGTCCTGGAAAGGGGCCGAGGTAGTGCCGATTTTTAAAAAGGGGATAAGGGATGACCCCTCTAATTATCGGCCCATAAGCTTGTTAGACGCAACCCAGAAGGTTATTGGTAAGGTGTTGCTGGAGAGAATACTACAATGGATCGAAGAGAATGAAATTCTCTCCGATCTCCATGCAGGGTTCAGAGTCGGAACGGGCACAATAGAGCAAGCGTTTAGGTTAATGCTAATTTACTGGAAGGTGGTGGTCATAGGCAAGGGCAGTCTTTATCTCGCTTTTATCGACCTAAAGACTGCCTTTGACCTTGTGCCCAGGGAGACTCTTTGGGGAGTACTTGCCGACATGGGGCTACCTTGTTACATTCTCTCCATGTTGGTCAGGCTCCACGAAGATAATTTTGCCCAAATAAGATGGGGTACAGAGGGCAAAAAAACCAACAGAATCCCGGTAGAGAGAGGGGTCCGCCAGGGATGTTTTCTTGCTCCCACCCTCTTCTCATTGTATGTTAATGGTGTGGTCGAGCATCTCTTAAAAGACTCTTCAGATGAACCATCCCTGGCGGGCGAATGAATACCTACCCTCCTATTTGCGGACGATACGCTCTTGTTGTCCAAATCCCCTATGGGCTTGCAAAAACTTCTCGACAACTTCCAGAACTTTTGCTCGGAGCGGGGCCTAGTAATTAACACTGACAAAACAAAATATCTAGTGATGAATCCCCCAAAAAATATTGCCCGAGTCCCTACCCTGAATCTTGTGCTTTTGGAAAGGGTCACTGTGTTCGACTATCTGGGTATACGAATATCACATACCAAGCAGTGGACCCCACACCTTTGCAAAATGCTGCTAACCCATAAGAGGGTAGCTGGAGCATTGCTCAAGGAGCAGCGTTCCTGCTCAATAAGACCAATAGCCACAGTAATTGACATCTACAAGGCTAGGGGTGTTAGCGCTGCTATTTACGTGGCAGAGTTATGGGGTACAAATAGTATAGACGAACTAACGAGGTCTGAAAACAAATTCTATAGGGCCCTTATGTCACTCCCCCAGAGCACCCCAATGATACCACTTATCCTCGACCTAGGTTGTCGCCCTATTAGCGATCTGGCAAAACTGTGGCCGTTGCTCTTATGGGCTCGGCTGTGGCGAGTACCGGAATTGGCCAAATATGCTAAAGGGCTATCCGAAGTCATGTCACTGCCTGAATGGCACAAAATAAAGTGGTTAAAAGACTTAAAAGCCTTGCTCGGCAATCTGGGTCTAAGTGAGGCATGGGTTGGCAGGTCCTCTCCCCCGAAAACAACTCTAAAGAGCCTGTACTCGAATTGAGTTGCGTTTCGAACCAGTATTAACCATGATCTGGGCAGGCGTGCGGATGATTTTCTGAAGTTTAAGGATCTACCGATCCGCGAACTCTATCTGGACATCATCTCCAAACCATTTGATAGGGCCCTCTTCTTTAGATTCAGGGTCAGGGCTCTCCCTGTGCGAGCCCTCACAGCTCGCTGGAAACCCCCGGCTCAGACAACAGTATTTTGCCCCATCTGTCTAACTAGGCCAGAAACTATAGCTCATTTCATGTTTGAGTGTCCGGAGTACACGCACCCAGGAGATAGGTGGCTCAAACCATTGTGTCGGTTGTTAGGCACTAGGTCTCACAATGAGGCATTGCGCATCTTAACAGCAGACTCACAGCCACTGTATGCTTGTGGTCTGTCTAAATTCTTAGCATGGGCATGGCAAATTAGAAGCAAAAGGCTCAAATGAAATGTTTAATCAGATTTTAAACCAATTGCTAGAATTTTTTTATCTTGTAAATATTGAATACAAAATTGGTGTAAATAGATTATTTCATGTTTCTATCCTAAAATTGTGTCTTTTAATGTGAAGCTTTTAAGATATGTTTTTATCGAAATAAAGCCTTTTGACTTGACTTGACTAGTGAACTTTACCAAGTGGCCAATGCTAGCAATGTTAGGACTAACCATGCCCTGGCAGTTGTTAATTTCCCCTCTCCTCCCTGTTGAATGCTTGATTGGCAATGATTTGGAAACTTCAGCCTGGTCTGAAGTGGAGCTCAAGACCAATGCAGAAATGTTAGGAATCTCTGCACATGTGTTTGCTGTGACAAGGTCACAGGCCAAAATGGCTAACACTGAACAAACACTACACTACACGTCTCAGACATCAATGTCTACCTAATTAGACACAGGTGACACACTTTAATTTTATGAGGGTTCAATCACTCAAGAATAAAGTCTTGTAGTGAGTAGTATTGTGCCCTTTTTAATCCACTTATCACCTTTTAGAATCATTGCACATATAAAAGAAAGAGAAAACCCGCTCCACTGTAATCAGGTGTCGCAGCACACCCTGTTGGCATTCGGCCTTCGGGGTGGGACCCCGATGATAAAGCATGTCACCAACCAGGTTGGTGAGTGATGGGTCTTCAAAAAGGACATGCTTTGCCCGGATATAAGGTTGGGCACACCGTGCTCCATCGAGCCTTAAGCTCCAGGTACAGAGTTTTTCTCTGTAACTCTTCCAGGGGGTACTCCTCCAATTGTTGTTCAAGCAGGGGACCAGGAGTTCCCACCTTACACATTGTTTAATACCCTTACTCTCTCATTTTGTTTTGGAATAACACTGAACAGGCCCTGGATTCTGTAAGAATGGACCAGGTGCTTTCCAAGAAAAGGAGCAGTACGGTTAAGGTAGTGCCTCCCCCCTTGACTCACAATACAGATCAGTCTCTTGAGGGAGATGATCGTAGTCCTGAAGAAGGAACGGTTCCAGATGAGCTTGAGCTTGATCCGGTTGAGTTCTTGGTGACAGGGGGCCCTTCCAGGGCAGATCTGAGTCAGGAGCAGCTGAGCTGCCCTTCTCTTGAACCCCTCAGACAGCAGGCTGCTGCTGAGGCTCCTGGGAATGCTAGTGGCACCCATAAGATATATTAGGATGATGGACTCCTGTACTCAGAGAGGCCCCAAGCCTGGTGCAGCCAGGAGGTTGGTTATACCTTTGAAGTTCAGGGGCTTCCTATTGACACTAGCCCATGATATTCCGATAGCAGGTCATCTGGGCCAAAACAAGAATTGGGACTGGCTTGTCCCTAACTTTCATTGGCCCCACATGTCTGAAGACAACAAGGAGTTGTGTTGCTCCTGTGTCACCTATCAAGCCATTGGTAAGGAAGGTGGTACAAAAAATGCCCCCTGGATACCACTACCTGTGGTGGGGGTTCCCTTTGAGAGGGTTGGGGGTTGATATAGTTGGTCCCATGGATCCTCAGACATCATCTGGGTACAGAATCATCCTGGTGGTGGTAGACCATGCCACTAGGTACACAGAAGCAATTCTCTTTAGGATCACTACAGCACCTGTGGTGGCAAGGACACTCTTGGGAGTATTCTCAAGAGTGGGTTTCCCTAAGGAGGTAGTTTCAGACAGAGGTGCAACCTTTATATCTAGTTACTTGACTGCAATGTGGAAGGAGTGTGGAGTGAATTACACATTTACCACACCCTATCACACAAAACCTTAAAGGGTATGATCAAGGGTCTCCCAGAAAAGCGTAGGCGGAGATGGGACATCTTACTGCCCTGCCTTTTACTTGCATACAGGGAGGTTTCTCAGGGGGTTAATTACAGCCCTTTTCAACTTCTGTTTGGTCATCCCGTCAGAGGTCCATTGTGTCTGGTGAAGGAGAGATGGGAGTTACCTCTCAAAGCCCCTAAACAGGACATAGTGGACTATGTACTTGGTCCTGCTCCAGGATGGCTGAGTACATGAAAATGGCAACCAAAAACATTGAGGCTAGCCAGGAATTACAAAAGGCATGGCATGACCAAAAGGCTGTACTGACAGTTTACCAGCGATGACAGAAAGTGTGGGTGTTGGAGCCTGTGGCCCCAGCCGCCCTCCAAGACAAGTGGAGTGTCACCCATACACTTGTTGAACAGAAGGGAGAGGTTACCTATTTGGTAGACTTCGGAACTCCCAGGAGCCTCCATAGGGTGCTTCATGTCAACAGACTGATACCTTCTGTTGACAGGGCAGACATGGGCTTGCTCATGGTACTGATGAGGGACAGGAGGAAGAGAGTGATCCACTCCCTGACCTGCTCTCAAGGAACCCTGATGATGGGTCAGTAGATGGTGTAGCCTTGGCAGGCAGCCTCACTGGTTAGCAACAAGCTGATTGTAGACAGGTGCTCAATCAGTGTAGGAACATGTTCTCACAGACTCCAAGTCAGACTACCTGGTGCACTCATGAAGTGGACACTGAGGACAGTCCGCCTGTTAAAAATATGATTTACAGGCAACCTGACCATGCCAGGGACTGTATCAGGACCAAAGTCCAGAAGATGTTGGATTTTGGAGGGATTGAACCCCCAGATAGCCCTTGGACAAGTCCAGTGCTCTTGGTATCTAAACCTCACACCCTGGGTGGTAAGAGAGAGATGAGGTTTTGTGTCGACTACAGGGGTCTCAATGCAGTCACTAGGACTGATGCCTCCAATCCCATGAACAAATGAGCTTATTGACATGTTGGCTTCAGCCAAGTTTCTTAGCATATTTGATCTTACAGCTGGTTATTGGCAGATCAGATTAGCTGTTGATGCAAAGCCAAAGACAGTATTTTCTACCCCTAGTGGGCACTATCAATTTGTGCTAATGCCTTTTGGCTTGAAGAATGCACCTGCCACTTTTCAAAGGTTGGTGAACAAAGTCCTAACATGCTTGAAAGACTATAGTGCAGCATATCTAGATGATACTGCTGTCTTTAGCTCCACCTGGGAGCATCACCTGGTCCACCTGAGACATGTTTTGGAGGACCTGTAGAAGGCAGGCCTAACTATCAAGGCTACTAAGTGCCAGATAGGGCAGAGTCAGGTTGTGTACCTGGGCCACCTTGTAGGTGCAGGCCAGGTTCAGCCTTACAGAACAAAATCCAGATCTTCATGGACTGGGTTGCTCCAACTACCCAGACTCGGGTCTGAGCTTTCTTGGGCCTGACTGGGTACTACTGAAGAATTGTCAAGGGGTATGGATCCATTGTGACACCCCTGAATGACTTAACTTCTGAGAGAATGCCAAAGAAAGTTCAGTGGACAGTTAGCTGTCAAAAGGCATTTGATGACCTAACGCAGGCCATGTGCACTGCACTAATTGTGCAAAGTCCTAAATACTCCAAAGAATTCATTGTCCAAACAGATGCATCTGAGTTAGGGGTACGTCTGTGCTGTCACAATTGAATGATGAATGTCAGGACCAGCCAGTAGCTTTTATTAGCAGAAGGCTGATCCCTAGAGAGAAACGTTGGTCAGCTATTGAGAGGGAGGCCTTTGTGTGGTTTGGGCTCTGAAGAAGCTGAGACCATACTTGATTGGCACTCACTTCACTGTTCAGACTGTCCATAAGCCCCTCTTATGGCTAAAACAGATTAGGGTGAAAACCCCAAACTTTCGAGGTGGTCCGTTTCCCTACATGGGATGGACTATGCAGTGGAACATAGACCTGGGAGTAACCATGTCAATGCAGATGGACTCTCCAGATATTTCCACTTAGAACATGAAGACTCAACTGGTTAAGGTTAGTTTATTGTCCCTGCGTGGGGGGGAGGGTTGTGTAGGAGAGTAGGATCTGCTTACTATTGTTACCCCCACTTTAGACTGGTGTGACACAGTCTTTTTACTTTAGTCTGGCTGGGGCCCTGCTATCCAGGACCCCAGCCTAGCTGCTTCCTCACTAAATTGATTGCATGTACTTTAGGTACACTCCAGTTTAGTTATTGGGGTACAGTTGTGAGACCCTAGTATATGGTATACTGGGTACTAAGGGCATAGGTACCCTAGAGGCCAACCAGGGGCTGAAGCATGTATTATGCCACCCCTGCGAAGCCTTCCAAAATGGCACCACATGACTGCTACTGCAGCCTGCATGCACCCCTTGCTAATATATAGATTTCCTATATCTACCTTTAATCACTGACACATATAAACATGTCATTGACTCCTATGGCAGGCATTATTAATCATGAAGGCAGAGGGTTTGGTTTTATGTGAGAGGGTGCCCATGCATGAGCTGGGTCACTCTGCAGCTTTCGGAGCCTATTCTCTGAGGCGGTTCTGTGATGCAGCCAGGCCATGTACTCTTAAGTGCATTATAACCGTGCAGCAAATGCTAACTTTTGAATGGCTGCATGGAAACATGTCGCGTTTGGTGTCAAACACTTTGGAATCCTAACCCCTCGCCAGTGCTGGCGGCGGGGGTAGAATTCCTCCTTCTAGAGGGAGAGGCATGTATACACTAGTCTAACCGGTCATAGTTTAAAAGAGCCCTGACATCAAAAAATGAAGGCTGCAGACACGAGTCTAGCCTCCTGCTGCTGACTGAAACTCCGGCAGGGGAGGCCTGGACAATAGGTTTCCTGTCACAGGGAGGTGTAACCACCTCCTAGACAGACTTTAGTGTATTGGGGCTGGTTGGGTTCACTCCATGAGTGCCTTGAAAGTCTGCACTGGGGGCACATTTGATGTCCCTGTGCATAGCCCAGTTCAAACTGGTTGCAGGGGCTACCAGTCCCTGCACTGGCATGGAATTGGACAAAGGAAATGGGTGTAACCACCCCTCTTTCCAAATCCTCCCATAGGTGGGTCAGCAGAGTATGTCCAACCCCTTTCTTTAGTATAAGTAAGGGACCCCTGGTAACAGGACTCTAGATTACACCTGGACAAAACTCTGAAACTGAATCCTGGAACTTCAACTCTCTACTAAAGACTAGAGGACGGAAGAATCTTCCTTGGGGTCAAGGAGTGACTCTCCTGCTTGGCAGGCACCAACAAAGCATCTTGCCGGTCTGCATTTCCGAAGCTCCCACCAGACTCCAAAGTATTTGCAACACAGGAAGAGGATTTCCAGACTTCTCAGAGGCCGACACGAGTCCCCAGCAAAGCTGTGACCCACAGCCCTCACGAATGACGTGGATAACTTGTAGCCCAATCCCCGAGCACCATATGCACTGAAGATTGCGGGCCTACACTCCACGAGTGTTCCGTGAGCCCGCTTCTTGCATTTCAGCTTGAGGCCCCTTCGCGACCCCTGGTCCATCAACTGGTGGGTCCCCACGAAGGCAACTCTGATTTTCCTTTGGCTTCCCTGGTTGCTCCAGACGTGCCCTGACTTTTCACTGCGTGGTTAGTCCTTCGGACCTTGATGGTCCACACCAAAGCATTTCTTTGATTCCTGCGTGGGTTGGTGTTGCCAAGGCTTGTTGAGTCCAATCCGGGCACCAACACCGCAGCATTTGACATCCTTTGTGGTACAGCTCGATTCCAGATCCTGGTTGTCGTCGACGCCTTGTGGCTGAAGAGTTAAGCTTCACCTTCTTCACCTGAAATCACCCGACATCGGTGGGCATTCATCTGTATTGCCCCTTGTGATTTTGGCAAGTGACCCAGACTCCATCCCCTCTGCTTTCAGGTTCTTCTCATCCCCGATCCAGGCTTGAATCACACTGGACCCTTTCTACTTGGACGGCAGCAGCACTTTGCAGCAGATCGCCATTAAAAACGACGACGAAACCTGACACCAAAAGACACCAATGCACCCGGCATCCCTGGGTGAGGTAACTCGAGTACTCCGGTGCTCCAGTGGGTGTTGGCTCTAGAATTCCCTTAGGTCGAAAGGGGTTTGCTCCAAATCCTCTCCTAAGTGTCCTTTATCTTTAAAATTCCAACCACGACTTTCCCCATAGAAGTTAATGGTGATTCGTAGCTGTGTTCACACACTGCACGCATCCCCCGTGGGTCCCCTTGGGTGGTTCCTTGTGGCCCCAGTGGTTCTACCGGCTCTAAGCCTTGTGTCTATTCAAGTCGTGGTTTTTATACCACTTTCTTAATATATGGTTCGGTACGCCCCTAGGGCTCAACGTATAGTGTGCTAATTTACTGTGATATTAAGTTCACTGAATATACTTTTGCATCTAGCCTTATAAAGAGACTA
Source organism: Lissotriton helveticus (assembly GCF_964261635.1). Lineage (NCBI taxonomy): Eukaryota > Metazoa > Chordata > Amphibia > Caudata > Salamandridae > Lissotriton > Lissotriton helveticus. The sequence goes on along the minus strand of NC_136063.1, from coordinate 1,960,202,046 downwards.
GTGGGATATGTTTAGAAAAATACACATATTGTATATACATAAGTGTTGTGGGTCTCCTTTCATTTGGTCATTCACAAGATTATAGACTGGTGAAACAAGCTGTTTTACATTCCTCCAAGACTTAGCCTGAAGGCTTCTCTCCACAGCTACCACTAGGATAGCTAGGTCAAGTCAAACAAGCTTTATTCGGATCATACAAAATGTCCACAAAAGCATTCTAAAATCCTTTTAGAGTTAAAAAAGAAACACATCGAAGTTAAAAAACATCAGAGAACATCAATTCATTACATGGGTTAAATGAGCACCTTGCTAAAATAAATGTTTACGTTACTTCATAATTCAAACTCTCTAAGTGAAATAGTTACTTCCTTTGTTTCATTGCCATCATTATATAACAGATAACTGCGTTACATACTGAAATATTTTCCAAGTACCGTAAAATATTAAAAGCAATTTCATAGGAAAACAGGCTATTAGTTTTTAAAAATAGGACGGAGATAAGTTTTTCTAATTTCTATATAAAACTTACAAAACAATAAAAAGTGAAGGGTACTTTGTTTGGACCTGCTATCACATGGGCAATTCAGCATGGAGGCGCACCACTTAACCCTTTTAGGAAATGCAAATAAGAAATGTAAAGTGCACAATCGTAATCTGGTTAGGTAGAAACTATGTTGTACATTGGTAACAAAAACGAGATATGGTTGTAAACCCGTAACCATGGGACCCTCAAGGTAAGAAATAACAGTTTTCTTAGAATGTGAGGCCTCATCTCTACGAACAGCCCTTACACTCAGAAAACTCCTTTTTAATTCAGCCTTACTAGGCTGTCCTGCATCTCCCGAGGTAAAATCATTTACAGTTAAATTGCAATCCTCTAGAAGACTGGCAATATGGCTTAACCAGGGAATCTTTTTACAACCATCTTGAGACGTACAATCTAAAGTATTATCCCTCGTAAAATGAGTTTCTTCCCTATCCCAGATACGATGCCACAGATTTAATGCGGCCATACTAAAGAAATCATTTATATACGGAGTTCCGGTTTCCCTATGCACGATAGTTGAAGGTGTTGCACCAGGGACAGCATCTTAGGAAGTTGTTTTCAAGGAATTGTAATGGAGAAGTCTCAATCTGACCCCATAGGGCCCCCCATAACAGCTCTCTGTAATACACTTTGCTCCGTACAATTTAAGAATCTCCCGAACAGGTTTGTTCCCAATCTTTTGGGAGAATCTAAAAATGGCCATTACTATTTTCACAAATTTCAGTTTGCTTAGGGTTATGTGCTTATTCCAATTACCCTTACTATTAAAAAGAATCCCTAAGTAAGAAAATGTAAAAGTTCTCTCTATCAGTGTCCCGTTGATAAAATGGGATTTACCGCCTGATTCATCAAGCTAAATTGCACTCGCAAAGGGCAAGATTCTCAGAATCTTGCCTTTTGCGAGTGCAATTTTTCCATTTGGGATTCATCATCCCAAATGCAAAATTCGCTATTTAAGAATTCGCACATTTGCGAAGAATTGAATTTAAGGAATCTCTATTTGAGATTCCTTAAATGCAATTCATGAAGCATTTTAAAATTGCGAAAATGCAATTTTGGGCCGCTATTTACCGAGAGGTCAGACCTCTCGGTAAATAGCAAAAACTTAGAAAAATGCTTTTAAAAGCATTTTTCTAAGTTGCATGTTGCACACACACATGTCCTTTGGACATGTGTGTGCGCAACACCTGTTTCAATTTGCATTTAAGGGGTGCTACAGGGTGTCCTTTGGACACCCCTGGCACCCTTTAAATCGCTATCTTATTTGCGATTAGCTAATTGCTAATCGCAAATAAGGAATACTCCCCATTCATTCCTATGGGCCTTTTGGCCCATAGGAATGAATGGGGAGTTATTCCTTATTTGCGATTAGCAATTTGCTACTCTCAAATAAGGAATGTGTAGGAATCGCTATTTATTTAGCAATTCCTACATGAATCCCGTTTTGCAAGTCCTTAATAGCGATTCGTTATGAATCGCTATTAGGGGCTCGCAAAACGGGAGATTGATGAATCAGGCTATAAGTTTTAATATTCTTTTTACCACAGGACATTACCAACATCTTACTCAGGTTAATTTTCAAATGTTTCTCCATCATAAAACCGGTAAAATTATCCATCAGGGACTGTAAGCCATTTGCTGTTCGGGAAATCAGGACAGCATCATCGGCGTACAGTAATAGGGATGTGGCCCGTTTACCGATCATTGGGACATCTACCCCACTGTTCTGTAATAAAATGTCAGCACCATTTATATAAAGTGAAAACAGTAGGGGGGCAAGGGTACAGCCCTGTCTTACACCACAGGTGAATTTAAAGTGCTTTGTGCATTCCCCATGTATTCCATATCGTATCCTCGCTGATAACCGAGCGTAAATCTGTGATAGGAAACTAACAATATCATCCGGGGCACCCATTCCTCTTAATGTCTCCCATAGCTTTGAATGGTTCATCAAGTCGAAGGCGCTTGATAAATCCACAAAGCAGAGATGAAGGGAGCCCTCCCTCGCAAGGGTATATTTTCCTATTATTAGGTCCAAGTGCAGACACTGCTCTATAGTACCAACACCTCGTCTAAAGCCATACTAAGCCTTTGATAACATTTTATTGTCATATACCCATTGCTCCAACCTGGCCAGCAATATTCGTCCCATGACTTTAGACGTTGAGTCGAGCAAGGATATTGGGCGATAGGAACTAGCGCTACTTCTATGAACCTTTTTAAAAATGGGGACTATCAAGCTCTCTGCCAATGTAACTGGTATCACCCCATCAGTTGTTGCATGGAAGAACCTATACAGAACAGGAACCTAAAGGTCCATGTTGTGTTTAAATACGTCAATTGGGACGCCGTCGGGGCCTGCAGCCTTACCACTGGAGCTATTCTTAAGGGCTGTTCTGATTTCATCTTCGGTTATGCACCCTATGTTGGTTTTATTTGTGGTTATGACAGTATTATCCTGAATGTTTAAAATACCCTGTTTGGATTCATAAAAAATTGATTCGAAGTGGGTTAACCAGTCCTCGGGGGTCACTACTGTATAAATCTTTACTGATTGTACCTCTTTAAAGAAAGGTTGATCCAGAGTTTTCCAAAATAGAACTGAGTCCTTGAGCTCGGCCGCTTTAATTAAAGTCTCCCACGCATTTTCTCTTATCTCTATTTTTCTCTGCTTAACTGCTTCTTTATATGATTTTCGTAATGTACTGATCACCTCTCTATTACGTGGGTTCATTTTAAGGACCAACTTTAATTCTCTATTTAATCTAGAACAAAGATTGTCAAACCATCTCGGGGAAATTGATATAGCTTTCTTACTTTTCCGTCGTAAGTTATCTGAAATTACAGTGGAAATAGATTGAAAGGCCTTAACAATGTTGAGCCTACTTGTGGAATCATCAAAACAAGTACCACTATAATCTTTTATTTTTAATAGGATTCTGTCTGTAAATACTTCTGGGTCCACACCTGCCCATTTAATTGAGATCCCATTTTTCCCATATGTTTTTCTATCCGCTTCGTGGGTACCTGCTTGTAGATGTTTTCTAAGGGGAGTTCTTAAGATTATTAATACCAGCTGATGGTCACTCAATAGGCTTGGGGAAACGAAGCATTCTAATATTAAGGTCCGTAAATTTATTGATGTGATAAAGGGATCGATGCATGAAGATGACCTTAATCCTTCAAATGTAAAGATGTTATCTCTATCTTCCCAACTACTTCCTTGTAAGATCTTCTCTGTAATTTCCAGGTTATACTTAGACATAACAAAATTAATATTTTCCCCATAATTGTTATGTGGGAAATGTGCAAAAGCACTACCTAGTTCGTCTTTGTGACCACATTGAATTCCCGCTATACGGGCACATGGTTCTAAATTAAAATCCCCCGCCCAAATTAGGGAACAGTCCCGACCTAGATTCTTCATAAAATCCCTCAACTCGTTATCCAAAGATATGATGACCTCGTGTCGTGAGACATTAAAAATGTTATTATAAAAATTCATGACTATTATATCCTGTAGACCTTCTATTGAAAAAAATAAAAATTGGAAATTCGGTGACTTGGTGTGGTATTTTTTTAGAGTCAACCTAGAATGAAATAAGTGCGGCTAAACCACCACTAGCCCTACCTGCCTTTGATGGGATAGCATTGGTTGCAATAGTCTTAAAACCAATTACAAACAGAGCATTTGTAAGCCATGTCTGCTGTATTAGAACGACATTACAATGCTCAAATGTTTTGTACCAGTTTGCGTCCTGTAATTTATTCCTCTCCCCTGCCACATTCCATGCCATTATGTGTAAGCATTCAGACTGTGGATAGCTCACACTTTTTAGCTCAACCTCTGTTCTAGGCCTGACTTCACTTGAGCCCCTTCCCACAACCTCTGGAATATCTAACTGCGTGTACCGGATATTCTCTGGGGACAGGGATAACTGAATGACAGAATTCTCCCGCGGTATTGAGCTTAAAGAATGTAGTCAATCACAGCAGTCTAAGCCTGACAATGGTATCAATCTATCCTCTAAATTTAAAAAAGCTAATCTTTGGCTAAATTCATGTTGTGTTCCACAATTATTTTGTGCCCGTGGCGTCCGCCAACCATTCCAGATAAAATGTGGTCTATAAAAAAACCCCAGTGGTAAGAGACCAATTTTACCAGGACTGAGATCTAAGTTAGTACTCCCCAGGCAATTCACAAGAAATCCCACAACTCGCTTATTCTTAAAGTTTGCGACTATGCAATCCCCTCCTCCTTCCTTCCTTGAGGGCCCAATCCAAGCACATCGTCTGGCCATTATCATATCATTACAAATATCCAGACCCCCCACTCCCGCATTCTTCAATTGATTGGAAAGCCAATGCATGGTTTTAGCCATCAATTGGTCAGTGGTTTCTGTCTGGCAATCTCGAAGAGCTGGAATTTTCCGTAATACCACTACCAAAGGGGCGGCTACTGGGGGAGATGTAAAACCTGAGGGCCTTCTAGCACATCCATGTGATCCGGGCTCCTTGGCGTCTGATGCAATTCCTGTGGCCGATCCCCCAACAATGAACCAGGTAAGACCACACTTGGTCCACTTGCCCTTCTTCCCTGACCACATGAGCTGGCCTGGACATAAGTGGTAGAATTAATCCCTGGCCGACATACATTATCAGCACCATTTACTCTGTCTGTATTATATTTATCAGCAACATCTACATTCCTTCTTGACGCACTTGATGTTACAGGGATTTGCCTTACTGCACAGGAATTGGGAGAGGGGGGATTTCCATATACCACATTGCTAATTTCATTAACCATTGCCTTTATCCTTGGTTCCAGTGAACCCTCCAAGACCCCACAATTCTGCATAACTTTTAATTCGAAGGCAGTTAATATATCCTCTATTTTGGACAGGCTGCGCAAAATTGGGGACAAAGACGATTTGATTAAGTTTTCCAATCTACAACATATCGAATCAAAAGTTTTTACATGGGGGTCATATGGAACAGCTGAATTCGCGCCACTGGACGTGTTTGGCCGAGTTGGCTGCAAGTCCTCCGTTAGGGGCCGTTGAAATACTATGGCCCCTCCGTTTTTGTTTGGCTTCTTTAGTTTTGCCGGTTTCCGTCTCTGAGGCCCTCCGCCCGCTTCCTCTTTTGCGAGGATTCTTGGTTAGTGGCTGGAATGCAAGTTTTACCATGTTGGGCAGATCTAGTAGCAATGCGTGAGGGGGGGATACTTTGGGTGTTTTCTGTAACCACTACAACAGGTTCAGCGGGTAACAAGATATTTTGGGTGCCCTGACCGCCTTGTACCTCCGATGATAGATTAACGGACAAACCCAGATCGCCTCCTTCATCAATCGGCATGATATCAACAGCCATGGAGCGATCCGGGGTACGTGCAGAGGCTATAGCACCCAAGGATGATCGTTTCACAGTTTGAATAGGATAGCTTTCTTTAAAGGTTGTCTTTAACCTACCATCATATAGGGTCATTTGGACTGGTGCAAGGTGCCCACTAGAATAGTGGACAGCATATGCCAGGCCAACTACTCACACGGAGGAGCAGAGTTGCCGGCCCGAGACGCCGTTGCCATTTCACGAAGCTGCATTGAAAGCCCAGATGCTGGATGAGGAGAGGAGAGTGGGTTTGTGCCCCCAGATAATGTGTGTCGACACCTGGGGCGGAGCACGGGCTCGGAGGGATATGCTCTCGGCCTCTCTCTCGTGTTGGCAGAGCAAGCCGTTGCTTCGGCTTGTATCGCGGCCTGTATTGCCAAAGGGTTGGCAGTACAGGGGCCGGAGAGCGAATCTGCACTTTGGGATTACATCTTACTGTGTTGGGGGCAACTGTGAGAGACTGACTGAAGGTCAGAAGAGGAGGCAGAGAGACCTCCTAAGGCCTGGTGATCGGGCCTGAGTGTACTACGTAGTATTACATTTCTGAGAGCAGAGTACCTGACTTACGTATTACACTTTTCATCATTTCTGTACAACAAACTGCTTAATTGTCATATACCGTATTACCTTGTTCCTGCATAACGAGCTACCTGATTAGCGTATTGCGCATTGCATTAGTCCTGCATGACAACTTACCTGATTAGTGTATACGAATTGCCTTATTATTGCAGAACAACATATCTGGTAGTTGTATTACGCATTGCATTGTTTTACCTTGAAAGTGCCTGATTGTTGCATTACACATTGCATTCTTTGCATTGCAAAGTGTCTGATTGCTACGTTATGCATTACAGTATTTTTACATTGCAAAAGTACCTGATTCTAGCATTACGAACTGTATGGCATGTTATTAGGAGTACAGGAGAATGTTTAGAAGTGCTCATTGACATCACCAGAACTTACATGGACTGGCTGGCCTAACAACCGGCCAGGAAAAATATTACACAACCTCATGTGTTGGTTTTTATATTGGGTGGTTTTATCGTATATCTTTTTACATAAAGTTTATACTCGTTTTTAAAACTCGTGTGGAGTCTATTTGTGGTGTCATCATTGGAATATTGTGAGAATGGTTGCGAATACTTTACACATTTGCCTTGAAGATAAGCCTTGCTGTCCATGCCAAGCTACCGTCGGGGTGAGGGGGGTATCTAAGAAGGTGACCTTCATTTCCCTGACATTGGAACGCAGGTCCCTACTAGAACTAAGGTACCTACCTCAGCCAACTAGGGATCCCGGGTCTAACATTTGGTCTAACATTAGGGAAAGATACAATTTTGTATTCAGTACATATTCTGACAACGTTTAGCAGGGAGAGAGTTTGAGACAGATTAACAGTGTTATTTTCTGGGTTTCCCAGACCAACTGATGCATAGGAGTTTCCATTACCCACTCAGATCTCAAGCTGACATCCTGTGAGGTTTCTGATTGTCATATGTTGCTTTTTCTTTTCTCCATTTCCCCTTTCAACTGGGTGCTGTTGTAACTTAAAGATTGGTATATTCCTCCAGTGATAACAGAGCTCGGGAGGCATGACATTTTGGCTTCTGGATTTTTCCTCTCACTCCTACAACATGCTACACAACCACTTGTTGTCAGATGTGTTTAATCATTTCAGAATTTGCAGGCCCAAAAGTAATATTTTTGTCTAAGCAAGATGGAGTCTTAAAACCCCACATTGTGAGATGTTATTGCCGTATTAGTTCCATTACAAAATGAAACCAAGCATTTAAGACATGCAGTTCAACAATCTCTAAATGAAACTCAGAAACTGACTCAGCGATCAAATGAAATACAAGAGGGCATACTTAAAATTATGCCTTCTGATAAAGGATCTAAGACATTTCTCCAAAGGCTTCCTGCTTTTGTTTATGCAGACAATCAGGTATCAGATTAAGATAAGGGAGCTACTAGTATGGATGCATCAGTAAGTTTAGTAGTACAAGAAGTCATACCAAAAAGCTACAACAGACTCAGGGGCATATTACCAAGCAAAAACAATAATTATCGCTATTGCTTGGTTAGAGACAAAAATTTACCGCTGTGCTGCGGCGATTTTTATCGCAGATAAACCTTGGTATTACCAAGCTTTATCGCAAATGCGATAAAAAACGGCCGCAATGCATGAATATCGCTGAAAAGTCAACGATATTCATGCATTACCGAGCTAATGCTCTTAGCCATGTTATCCACCTCCCATTGGATAACATGGCTAAGAACTGCTCAGGGCAGGTGTTAGCTATTGGAGATATTCGCGCTTAGCGCGAATATCTCCAAAAGTTGGTAATAGGAGATAGCGATGTTAGCGACTGTTTCCAGTCGCTAACATCTTGGCACGCCCACTTTGCATGTCATTAGTGATAAATATCACTGACATGCAAAGTGGGGCCCAAGATGGTCGCTATCTCCTACTAGCTGTCGCTAACTGGTGTTAGCGACAGCTAGGTAATAGGGAGATAATTTTATGTCTGCTTTCTTGGCTTTTAAAGCCAAAAAAGCGGAGATAAACCCCCTTGATAATATGCCCCTCAATTCTTTGCAAATTACTATTTTGTCATTACATTTAAACCAGCAAGAATGAATGGGAACACAGATGCTTCCTTGTAGTATGGCATGTACCACAAGAAAGAAATCATGATGCTCCCACCATCTTTCCAGCAGGTCAAATGCATCCAGTGGCCTATTACTCTCATTCTATAGACATCTGAATATAACTACACCATGGTAGATAGAGAGTGGCTGGCTAGTTAGTATGCCTTTATGGAACGGACACATTATCTGTTAGAGGCACAACATATGGTAACCATCCTTACTGACTATTGTTATCTACAATTTCGTAGATAAGCGAAAGCTTTATCAGCCCGTCAATTACAGTGGACTCAATTCTTTGCAAATTACTATTTTGTCATTACGTTTAAACCAGCAAGAAAGAATGGGAACACAGATGCTTCCTTGTGGTATGGCATGAACCACAAGAAAGAAATCATGATGCTCCCACCTTCTTAGGTCTGGTAACAACCTCATATTTTTTAATGTTGATACATCAACAGGGAACAGAGGACAGTAAGAGAAAACTACAATAATATAGCAGTGAAATAAAAGAGCAACCACATTACCTTAATGGGGTTTATACCTCCCAACTCATAGCTTGCAAGATCAATCACTAGACTGGTATATTAATAGCAAGTTACCTGGTCAACGAGGTGAAAATAGAACTTTAGACTTGTTGTGTATGCATTTTTGGTGGCCCACTATGGTAAAAGACACAGTTGCACTGGCTGTGCTCTAGACAAACAGGGTCATGTTTTGTCTCTGGGGTTGTCGATTCTTATCCCGATTTCTCCTTAGCCATGGCATATATTGTCCTTGGACTTTATTGTGGAGTTATGATGCACTCCAGAGAGGTTCAATACAGTACTGGTCACTGTAGCTCACCTGGCAAAAATCTCAGATATTACCCAGTTGAAGGGACGGCCTTCAGCTAAAAAACGAGTTGACATTTTCACACAAACCTTTCTCTGGCTATACGGAGTCCCATCTGTGCTTATTTCTGACTAAGGTTCTCAGTTTATTTCCCATATATATAAACTTATGGGTATTGAAATACCCGTGACATGTAGTCACCATCCTCAGACTGATAGTCTGACGGAGAAGGTGAATCAATGTTTTCAACACTGCAATCATTGTCAATCATTACATGACAGTTCACACAGGAGGGAAGTGTAATGAACATCTGAGTTTACATACAACAACACTTTAAATGAATGTTTGGGTTTTTCTCCTTTCTTTTTTCCTTACGGTTTTTACTCTATAATGTTGAACAGTGAAATACATACACCTCAAATTGTCCCTGCAGCTCATGAATTTCAGGAGCACCTAAGTAGAAGAAATCAGATTGCACAAGAACATTTGCAACATGCTAAGCATAGTTATAAGACATAACGCTGAATAACATAGAACCCAGGAAAGGGTTTATGTAGTTGGTGATTAATGGTGCCTATCCGCTAAACATTTGCGTTTCCAGATTACAGCCAAGCTTTGTGGGACCATTTAAATTATGTAAGGTGGTTAATTGAGTAGTCCTAAAGTTGGAATTGCCAACCTCTTTAAACGTTCATCCTATTTTTCATGTTTGTTTGGTGAAGACTGTTGGCGAAGGAACTAGATTACCCATTCCTCCACCATCTATTGACATTGGGGACATCACAGAATATGAGGTAGAGCAATCTTGGACTTTAAAATTGTAAGAATATGAATTTACTACCTTATTGATTGAAAAAGGTAGGAGACTGAGAGCAATCATGGGAACCTGCTGGTCATGTATATGTACATTGGTTGAAGAAGATAATCAATTTATGCTACCCAGATAAATCCAAGCCAATGGGGGGATTTTTGGGAGGGGTGTACTGTCACAGCTAATGCTGCACGCCCCAATTTTAGGTGAGTGCAGAAGCTAACATGAACCCCGGGGAGAGACAGGCCAGTGTGGGAGTGCATGGTCTAGCCTTTCCGCTATCCTCCACGTCAGCCTGCCAACCAGAAACTTTACTGGACTTGCTACGTTTCCAGAGTGTGGAGTATAAATATCATACTCAGGAGCCCATCACTACCTGGAATTTAAAACAAGAAAAAGTAAAACATACTAGGATATCTGGTTCTTCTTCTTTACTGGACCACCACCATATACTGGAAGATTCATTCAGTAAATGTCAGTCAGTGCTGGCAGACTCCTATTTCAGGTCAGAGATCTCCTTCCTGTTATTTCCTGCAAAACAAGAGAGACATTTTACCAAATGCAATGCGTCCTGTCAACACTGAGGTAAGATGCATGCTTCTATATCAATAAGAACTTTGCTTACCATTCTCCCATGGGCCCATTCTGTAATTAATTTGTGGATCTTCACCTTGGAGCATGTACAAACTGTTTGTGCATGAAAACAAGAGAAATGAATAGACTACTCATTCTGCTGGTGTAGGATGTTTGTGGTTTTCTGAATTTTGTGTTTTTTAACTGGGGGTGCCAGTAAACTCGACCACTCAATTGATGGCAGAGTTTTTGCCAAACACCACGCAAAAACTCAACAAACTGTGCAGGTGGAGCTTAGTTTACCATCCACTCCTAGTGAAAATGGCCCCCCCTTTTGCCCAGGCTCTGCCCAGGCATTGCCCGCACACCCTCCACAGCAGGAGAAGAGTCCACACTTTGTAGCACTCGCTGGGGAGGGTGGAGCAGCTTCATCTACCCCTTCTTTGCAGCAGGGCAACCTTGGCCTAGTACTCCACTTCAAATGCGACCTTCAAACAATCTGATCATCAGGAAAATTGTCTACATTTTATAGCACTCACTGGGGAGTGTGCAGCTTCTTCCACCTCTTCCTCATAGCAGGGCAACCTAGAAATAGCAGTCCCCGTCGAATGCAACCTCCAAATCATCCCACTTCATTTAATAAATTGTTCACAACAAATAGAAATGTGGCTGGCAGATTTTGCTACTGATGAGCTTCAGTACAGCCAGCACAAGTCTGTTCATCTGATATGGCCAATACCATCAACAAATGTAAATATTACGCATTCATACTGTCTACAAGATAAGGTCCAATATTACAGACATGAACATGAGGTCCAAAAAACTTCGTCCAATTGCTTGTTAAGGAATTTTGCCTTAATAAGCAAAAGGAAATATAGAATTGAAAGTTGAGCCAACAAAATATTTTTGGGAGATGTTGTTATCCTGAGGCTTGATATTTGCTGAGATCACGTAGCCCACTTCAGGCACTTAGCCTTCTTCAGGGAGAGATGCCCTGTTGTTCATGATACCTCAATTTTTTGTGGTCCGATGCTGCTGTTTTTTTTAACTCTGTGCACTGGGACATTGCTTACCAGGTGCCAGTGCATGTACACTGAATCTTAAAACATATTGAAATTGGTTATACTCCTCATTGGCATATTTAATTGCTTACTGTTATTGGTCATATCTGAAATTCCAAAAGAGTCATGAAAGCATATCCCAACGATTGCTTGAGTGTCAAGTTACACATGTCTTGTAGATGCTGCCATACTCAGGTCCAGAAACTCTTTATAACTGGACAGTGCCATAGAATGTCTACCATATCTCCTACTGCTTATTTACACCTCCACAACCTGAATCCGTGACTAGCATAACTCTGTGTAGCTTTTATGGACACCAGTGCCAGTCATTAACTTTTTTAAAGCAGATACTTTTAATTCAGGTTTCTTTGATTCTGCAATCGTGGTTGATTCTTATCAGTGAATGTGTCTTGAAGGTGGAGCTTCTGTCATAGTTGAAGAAAGTTTGCAGTGTGCTTGAAATATACCATTTCTATTAGCTTTTTTTTATGGTAGCCCCACTACTTCAGATACATGTGTAAAGATCAGTTTTACAGTGTAACCTGCAGGTTGACTAGTTTACCTTCTAAGGGTTGTCTAAGTTGCAAGTACTGAGGAAACTGCATCAAATCTGTTGGACGTGGCCCTCTCTGCAGGATAACCCCTAAACATTTTGCTTTCACCCATCCTGTTTTCTTAATCCTAATATGTTTTCTTTTAGGACTTTGTGCACTATTGCACTGCTAACCAGTGTTAAAGTGCTCTCTCATTTAAACATGGTTTAATTTACTTACACCTAATTGGCACATTTAATTTACTTATAGATCTCTTGTGAAGTGGTACTCCAGGTACCGGGACTGAATGTGCCACCCAATTAATTATCCCTTTAAAACATGCTACAGGCCTGCTTTTGCAGTATATGTTTGCAGTTTTGAAACTGCCATTTCGACCTGGCAAAATTAACGTTCTGCTAAGCCTAGACCTTCCTTTTTAGCACAGATAGGTCACCTCTAGGGTAGTCCCTAAATAGATGCTATGGTGTGACTGCACACTGCTAGCTACTTTTTTGGGAATTTATATCCACTTAGTTCGTGCTCCTCAGGATTACTCCCTGCAATGGAGTAATGTCAAGATTCAAAAGGGTTGCACCAACACTGAATGTGTGAGTTTCTTCTGAGGCACAGATATGTGCTGTAATACTGCAGCAAAAGTTCTTCCAAGTAAAGTATGAAGCACTGTAATGTATATCTTCAAAGTATTTTATTCATACTTCTTGAATACGACTCACATTTAATTGTGCGTTCAATTCCATTCCATATGTAGGATTATATTGTTATCATCATAACTGCATTCATATACATCATTCCATAATTTCATCATTCCAATGCATTTCAGCATAAATGCCTTCATCAGGGAAATCTGCAGAAATAAAATAAGATTCCTAAAATTCTACCTCTAGTTAAATAATATACCAACACGTATTAACATGATATAAATGTGAACTTAATGCCATCATAGTTTACCATCTCTTCAAAACACTGTTCAAAAACTTTATGTTCTAGTGTGTTCCAGCTCTATGAGTATATAAACCTGTATCCATTTATTATTTAAATGCACGCTACAGTTTAACCATTTTACACATCATAGGGGGTAATATCACATTATGCTACCATCAGGTATACTAAACATGTCTGAAAAAGTCTCCAATTCTCGGCTCTTAAATCAAGCGCTCGCATACAGATTACAAGTTATTAGTCTATTTGGGCTGGTAAACAACCTTTACAACGAAACTTTTACAACGCACTACCATTACAACGTGGTCATTACAACGCAAACCATTACAACGCATTGCGCTGGGGGGCGCTCTAGGATAGGGAATACGTTTAATTTACTATCCAACACCTTCCCTAGTGTCCACGGGGACTGGAGTTGGAATAGTAAATTAAACTATTCACTATCCAACACCCAAAAGCACTCTGCGTTGTAATGGATTGCGATGTAAAAACCGCATTGTAAAGGCAGGCGTTGTAAAAGCCTGCGTTGTAACGTCATACATCCATTTGGGCTGCCTGTCTGTATCAGAGCATCCTAGTTCTTATGTATACGCTCTTTTTGGTACAACAGTATTAAAAGAGCGTAATGCGCTTAAATCGAGTTTTAACATGCCTGATAATATGCTTACCATTTTAGAATGCTGTATCCATTACTGGCTGGAATCCGGACAGAGTAACCGGGTAACCGCCAAAAGTTCCCTCGCCGGGTTTAGTCGGCGTGTGACGCTGTATAGGGGGTGGGGTTTGGGAAATAGGCTTATGCGCTTCTATTTGTTAAAGAGACAGAGTAACTATGCGAACTTAGTGTTCCCCGTAAGGTGACAATAAAGTTATAAACAACAATAGTAAAACAAGGATTTGCATTCAGACTTCATTGTCTGTGATCAAATATTTCAGGATCAAGGCTAGCGCGCTACTAATTGTAAATTGGGCGGTGTACTTCCACAAACTAAGTGATCCCCTCAAGGTAACTATAAAGATTTGAACCGCGATAAAACACGGATGGGCATCAAAAAATCATGTGAATGATTCAAATTGAATGACACACAGTAAAAGTAAACAAAAAGTGTGGAAAACGTCCTCAAACTAAAATTCAACGTCTGCACTACACATCAATTGTTCTGAGATAGGAATATTCAACACCTGATTAAACATGTATTATGGATACACAATGTTTATAGGTAACAGATACATTCTGTCCTTTCATTCATCCCAATACGGCTTTTTAGCCATACATCACCGAGGTAACTAATACCCCGGTGGCGCCATCTTTCCATAATAGAATCTCTAAAAACAGATGGGAAAATGCATTGCGACATAAGGGGTGTTTATCTCGTAATTTTTGGAATACTAGCAATTCGCCAAATTGACTTCCAAACCCGGAATGCATCCAGAATCGGCGCCTGATCACCAATTATTAGGGGAGTTATGAATTGCAAAACTGAGGCCAAATAATAGAAAAAAAAGTGTGGAATACCCCATCCCCCCTAGCTTTTGGAAGTATAATTTTTTGATAAGCTCTCCGATGGTTTTTATATCCCCATAAGAATCTCCCTGACATCCTTTCCAATTGTTTAAAGAAAGTTATGGGAAATTCAAGAGGGATGGTTCTGAAAAGGTAAAGAAATTTCGGTAGTATTGACATTTTCAGAACATTATTCCTCCCGTGTAAAGACAAATGAAAATGGTTAATTCGCTCTAACATGGAATTGGCCTTTTCCAGAATAGGGTTGAAATTTAATTCTGGGATCAGTGACACTGGAAATGTAGTCTTCACTCCTAGATAAGTCGCAACAGGGACTATATTAGAGAGAGCGGGAGGGTTCTGACCAACTACTAGAATTTGTGTTTTGGACATATTCAGTTTGTAGCCCGAAAAGGCCCCAAACTGTTTGGCCAATTCCTCTATCTTTGGGATGGCTTTTACAATATCCGTGGTGATAACCACCACGTCGTCCGCGTATGCCAGTGCCCTATAGGGGGTGCCTGCCGCCACAACTGGTATAATGTCCTCCGCGGTGATTCAATTCGTTAAGAAAGACATCGATATAAATAGCAAAAAGGAGCGGGGATACAGGACACCCTTGTCTTGTGCCTCGACGGATAGGAAACAAGGTGGATTTATCTACCCCTATTTTAATACAAGAAGTAGGTGTTTTGTACAGGGCTTTCAGTGCCGATCTCATACCAGGGCCGAACCCTTCAAAAGACAGTATATCCCAAAGATAATGCCAGGCCACCCTGTCGAATGCCTTCTCGGCATCCAACACAGTGACCCCGATAGTTGTATTCATGCACTCCGCCCAATCCAACAACGCAATAACTCTCCGAACATGGTCGGAAGTATCACGCTTAGGAATAAACCCATGTTGCCATCTCAAAACTATAGTGGAAATTACCGAAGAAATGCGTGAAGCTAATATTTTTGAAAACACTTTACTATCAGCGTTGATAAGTGAAATCGGGCGATAGGATGCCGGATTATGGGGGGTTTATCCTTTTTGATAAAAGCCATTATTGTCGATTGACCCCAAGAAGATGGGGCCTGCCCTTTTTGGGCTTCCAGAAAAGTAATCAATAGATCCGGTTTTAACAGATTTCTGAACATCCTAAAAAACTCCAAAGGGATACCGTCAGGTCCCATTGCTTTACTAATTGGGAGAGATGGTAGAGCAGTCTCTATTTCCTCCCAAGTGATATCGAGATCTAAAGTCTGAGACTGCTCGGAAGATAATTTCGAAATATTATCGCAAGTGATAAAGTTCAGAAAAGATTCACTAGAATAGTCCAAGGCTTCCTGCTCATAAAGCTTAGAATAAAATTGCCGAAAAACTTTGAGGATCTCCTCAGATTTAGTATATATTCGTCCTGCCTCATCCTGAATGGCATCAATAACATTTGACGCCGCTCTTTGCCTAATCTTTTTTGCCAGAATCCTGCCAGAGTTCTCTCCCATTTCGTAAATCTGTGTTCTAAAGATTGCCGCCTGTTCTGCAAGTTTTGTTGCAAGAATTTCGAGAAGCCTTGCTTTATGAATTGCCAGAGTAGGCTTAATAGGTTCTGTATCTTGATCTAAAGAAATAGCTAAAGCCAGCTTCTCCTCCCACTCCTGTACTGCTTTATAATAAGACTCCATTTTATTCCGTAAATGTTTCTGCTTTTTAATCGAATAGGCTAGTGTCTCTACGCACCCCTGCCTTAAATGTATCCCATACTATTTGAGAGGATGCGCTTCCTCTATTAAACTCGAAAAATTCACTTATCCATTTCCCCATGTATTCACAATAAGTAATTATGTCGGCCAAGAGTTTCCGATTAAAAGACCAAGATATAGCCTTATCAGCAGAGCCAGACTCAATTTTAACCTCTATCAATATTGGGTTATGGTCCGAAATAGTACGAGGAAAGATTTCATACGAAATGTAATTTATGAGTGGAGTAATTATAAAAAAATAATCCAGCTGCACCAACTTTTGATGCGGCGCAGAAAAAAATGTGAATCCTGGTGTGGCGGGATTAATAGCATATCCCACATCGGAGAGCCCATATTCTAATATTAAACCTCTTAGTGCCTTGTATGTCTTTTTCTTGAGACCAGATATGGTGTATTACTATGAATATCCAATCCACCTCCCAAATGGATATTTAAGTCCCCACACAATATTAAGGAAGATGGCCTTTCAGATGGCCTTTCAGCTAATTCTAAACTCAAGAAATTCAGAATATCCGGGTCATCTATTTTAGAAGCATAGATTGAGCAGATTGTCCAGGCTTTATTGTCAATGTTAATCTCTAAAATCACCCATCTACCGAAATGATCGGCCTTAATACGCTTAAGATGGTAAACAACCTTTACAACGAAACTTTTACAACGCACTACCATTACAACACGGTCATTACAACGCAAACCATTACAACGCATTGCCCTGGGGGGCGCTCTAGGATAGGGAATAAGTTTAATTTACTATCCAACACCTTCCCCAGTGTCCACGGGGACTGGAGTTGGAATAGTAAATTAAACTATTCACTATCCAACACCCAAAAGCACTATGCGTTGTAATGCATTGCGATGTAAAAACTGCGTTGTAAAGGCAGGCATTGTAATAGCCTGCGTTGTAACGTCACACATCCGCTTAAGATGGCCAAGCCCTCTTCTTATAAGTATCGCCACCCCTTTGGTTGTAGTGCCTTGGCGAGTGCATCCTAATAAATGCATGCCAAGATCTTTAAAAAAGAGTCTATCAGACCAGGACAGATGTGTTTCTTGCAAACACAGTAGATCTATACGCATACTCTGTATCATTTGGGCACAGAGCTGCCTTTTCTTTCTGTTATTGAGGCCGCATATATTCTACAAACAGATTCTAAGTTTTATCAACATGATATTTTTAATCTATAAGCCCGCCTAGTCCCCACATCATTACTGTTTCTGTACCACACCCCTTGTGTAGCTCCAAACTCACAACTTGAGCCATTCCTGATTGTATTCAACCTCCATTTAATATTCATCTTCATGTTCAAAAGGAAAACCATGTCGTGAAACAAATTATACTCAGCTATACCACAATTCAAATACTTTTGCTGACTTTGCTTGCCCCCCGCAACCTCCCCCCTTCACCCCGTCCACCCACCCCGCCCCCCCCCCAACCCTCCAACCCTCCCCACAATCGGGCAAAGGGACTATTGAGTCCCCCAGGTCGATGATGTGAGAAGCAACTTGTGTCTCATGACTCCCTCTCCTGTAGGATGACCAATTATTGTATATACCTTTAGACCATGAACAATATATAAGCAGGATAACAAAAAAAAACAGGTCTACTATAACAGAACATAATAAATACCATCTATGCCATCAATGTCTGATATTGGAAGAATCATCCAGTAGTACATCTGTAAATACATCTCTAAATACATCCCCGCAAAATCATCTTAAAGGAGAGAAGAAGGAAAAGAAAAGCAATCAATCAAAGATCAAAATGAGCTTAACAAATCTTTCGCTGCTCCCTCTGAGGTGAGAAAGTATGATCTTTCTTTAAATACTACTTTCAGCTTAGAGGGATTGAGAAGAAAAGCCTGGGCACCCTTCGCCTGAAAAGAAGGAATCAGTTGGCGAAATTGCCATCTCTGTTGTACCATAGCGTGACAGTAATCTGGACGGACAAAGAAATCCAGGCCTTTTCCCCTGCGTTTCTTATCTGGTCTAGCTAGATCGTATAAAGCCTCCCTAGACAAAAAAATTATTCAGACAAATCAAAATTGCTCTTGCTTAGTATTTGATTGATTTCTTTTATTTTTTTGAAAGGGAAATCTATGAGCCCTTTGAAGTTCCAAATCCCATTTCCACTGGGTGAGTTCAGGGAAGGCCTCTGAGAAAAGATCAATAAGAAATGGTCTGACATTCACCCCCTCACTCCCTTCGGGAATGCCTAAAATTCGTAAATTGTTCCTCCGTGATCTATTTTCAAGATCCACCAGCTTCCAATTGATCTCCTCTCATAAGCCCTCTAGTGATGATATCTGAGTTTTTTGCTGAGTCATAGAATCTTCAATTGCTGAGATCCGGGCTTCTGCCTCCCCCACTCTAGCCGAAACCTCGTTACAAGTTTTCCCCACTCATCGTAGATTATTCTGCAGTCGACGTACCGCACCCTGAGTACGTAGATTCTCTGCTCTTGTTTCTTCCCGGTGTTGTAACATCACTTGATATAGAGTATTTAGCATAATTTCAGGAATTGGTGACCCCTCTGTACCGTTTACTGGAGGAGTAGAAGAGAGTCCAGCACAAGCCCCCTGCGTGGCGAGGACAGTGTTCTCATCTGTCCCCCAATCTGGTCTTTCAGGAGATTCATCTACATCACTCTCAGAGTCATGTATCGAGATGTTCAAACTCTTGCTGCTCTCGTCGTCCCTCCATTCACCATCTCTATCCACCCCTTCATCCAGGCTTCCAATTTCTAAGGCCGTGGATAAATCCGACATTGAGTAAAATTGGCCTGCAGAGTCAATGGAATCCACATCCTCCAAAAGATTCAAAGGCTCCAAAACCTCATGTAAACTCTTTTCCAATATAACTCCATTTGACTGTGTGTGTAATTGCTCAGTTAGATCGGGGGGATTATGAGTTGTTGTAGATTGCTGAGTTTCCAGGGGGGTACTCTCGAGCTCTCCTTGTGGCGGTGTATTCAACAAGCTTACTTCTCCCGTTGCAATAAGCCTCGCGCTGCCAGAATTCAAGAAGTCACTGCTGGAGCCCCCCAGATACCCATTAGCATTAATCAGAGCTGCATCATTAAATTGAGTTTGCTGAAGTGCGAGAGGTAGGTCATCATCACCACCTTTACCAACTTTGTCAGCTTTATCATTAGATACATTAGGGATCATTTTCAAAAACATCATAGGTATTTTAGGTACAGCACCTGCACTACATATCCCAGAATGCACCTGTAATACTGGCTCCTGACCGGATTCAATATCTTTCAATGAAAGGTTCAAGACAGTGTCAGAATCAACTGTTTGTTTTTGCAGTGTTTTTTTAGATTTACTTGCCGTTGGAGTTGGAGTTGCGCTTACACCGTTTTGCCCTGAATCTGTTGCTGCAGCTGTTGCTGCGCGTGTTTTTGGCTTCTGTGGTTTAGGTGCCATTCTCTCTCGAACGCTCCTCCGCTCCCTCCTCTCCCGATGCCGCTGCAAGCCGGGGGGCCGGCGCCCATCAACAGAGGTGGAACCGCAGATTTTCCCGGTTGGGAAAGGGTGATCCCTGTTCCACCCTCTCCGCTCTGATGACCAGCTCCGCTCTGCAACCCCTCCAACAGCCGCCGGAGACCTACGCCACACCAACCGCAAGTTCCGCTGTAAGCAGCTCCACAGGTCAAGCCGCATCACCGCCAACGCCGTGTCACAGGTACCGTGGGGGCCGAAAATTAATCAACCCTAATTGCAAATTATTAAGTGAGTAAAAAAAAGAGCTATAGCGGGGTCTGCTCAGGTCCACATTAGTGCTTTAGGAGAGAAGAGTGTCAAGACCGCTATACTGCTGCTCACTCGGACGCCGATGCGTCCGCCATCTTGCCCTCATAATCTTTCAAATACTGATGTACGCACCAGACAGAAAAACTAAAAATCGTGTATCCACAAGCACTCAATTAAATAAATTGAATTAAAACGACGCTTTGAAATGTTTTCCATATTAAAATGAATAACTTTCAATAAAAATGACACAATGTAAATTGAATGTTATCATAACGAGTTTCCTTGACTTTCCTTTCTTCGGAGATCGCAGCAACGTGCGCCGGGTAAGCTAGTATTACAAAAACCAATAAGACATGTAAATGAATATAATTTTCATTCTATGCACAAAATAAGAAGAAAGTACAATACATTGATAGGGATAGGTCTGTCAGTTGTCTAACTTTATTGTGTTATCTAATACATGTTCTTCCTATCATGAGCTACTCAATGAAGATGCTTTCCTTTCTGCATATTCCCTATTGATCCTACGGCAAGGTCAATAACTGGCGACCCCAGATCCCAATAAAGCTACATCTTAAGAACTCCCTCCAGAGTAATGTTTGTTGCCTAAGGGGTCCAGCTTACCGGATGGATACCTCTCCTGGGCCGCCCCCATTACACCCTCAGTCTTAACTTCATAACAGGGCCGCTGCAATTAATAAGCGTCTTTGCGCTACACTCTTGAGCATGCACGTGCGGGGTGGCCACAAGCTTCTGGAAAGCGTGGCTTCCCTTCCCCCCGCACCCCTTCAACCTTCCGGTTGAAACAGCCCCTTGGAGTTGTATGGGAGACCCTCTGTCTCCCCTTCGGGCGTCCCCTTTCATAAAGGTGATGCCCTTTAAAGGACCGCAAACTATGCTCACCAATCATGACAAGGAAAACAGAAAATACGACAAAGTACATTTCCTGACAATTAAGGGGCAGATGTATCAAAATACCTATTTGCGATTCTCAAATAGCAATTTTTTGAGAATCGCTATTTGAGAATTGCAAAATGGTATGTATCTACAAAATCGCAATTCTTTAGCGATTTCCTAAAATTCCTCATTTGCGAATAGCAAATTGCAAATTAGCAAATAAGGAATAATTTCCCATTCATTTCTATGGGCCAGGGGGCCCATAGGAATGAATGTGAAGTTATTCTCAATTTGCAATTCGCAATTTGCTAATCGCAAATTGAGAATAATTTCAAGGGTGCAAGGGTGTCTTAAGGACACCCTGCTGCACCCCTGAAATTTACATGTGTGCGCATATGGTGCACATACATGCCATAAGGGCATTTATCAGCGCCACATGGCACCTTTACAAATGCCAAAAAGTGCATTTGTAAAAGAAATCGCAAATTACCACCAACTATAAGTTGGTGGTAATTTGCAATTTCTTAGTGTAAATTCGCAAAACCTAAATGCTTCATACATAGCATTTAAGGAATCGCAATTTGTGATTCCTTAAATGCTGACGCAAAGTTTAAGGAATCGCAAAATTTGCGTTACTTAAGTTTGCGATGCGATTTCAATGATACATCGCATTTTTCATTTTTTTTGTAGCAAACTCTGCTATTTTGTGAATCGCATCGTATGCGACAACAAAAACGTTTGATACATCTACCCCTAAATCACTTAGTTAAAGAATACACTTTTATTTCGACATAATGACAAAATCAGAGACACTTCATTAAGACACCTATAATTCCTAAACCGCAAACCAATTATTTTAGGAAAATACTTCAAGAAAAAACGTTATTGCAACATAACTACATCCCCATAACACTTAGTAGACTACTCCTTCTGACCCGTAAACGTCTGAAAATACCACAGTATCTGCTTTAGGGGATGGTGGGTGGGGAAAAGAAAAATTGGGGGCCTCCGACCGAGGCCCGGTCTTGAGGAGCAGTACTTCCAAAGCTGGGGAGCGGCAAAAGAGGGTCTGCCCTCCCCGCTCCCCAGCCTTTATCCTTCCTATTTGGGCAATCCGGTTTGGACTGGATTGTCCGACTATGGGACCTCCAGGGATCCGGAAGCACTTGAAGTGCTTCTGGTTCACCCGCAACCGTTCCACTCACAGAGAAACCCAGACACCCCAAGGAGAAGTGCCAGAAGGTGCGACCTCCATAGTGGTGGCGGGCCTGAGTCCGAGCCCGCCTCTGCAAGATATCATTTTCACCTATATAGAGGCAGTGGCTAAATAAATCCGCGGGGCTTGTTTTAAAGCCTTTACAATAATCTTGCTAAAATTATCCCAGTTACCTCTTCTAGGTTTGGGAACCTTGTTTTACAATCTAGGAGATGTCGGGATGGCAAAAAACGGAGTCTCCCCTCTCCGCTACCCAGGAAGGCGCAAGGGCCAGCAGTTGAGATCGCTCTGGCCCCGTAGTACCTGTATTTCAATGATACAGTTTATACAGGCGTTGTTGATGCATCTCGAGGACGGGGCCAGCGCTGTACATAATGATGACATGAGGTGCTGTGCAGTGGTGCTGCGTGGCATTCTGACAGCTCTCCGAAGCAGCAGAAGGAGTTGCGGTCTGCATTGGTGTGCCTCGGTTACGGGGTCTGGGTTTGGCAAAGTGCAAGTAATCCTTCAAGCCACGCCACTGAGGATAGAAGAAATGTGGAGCTGCCATAATTAACGATAAAGTGCAGTCCTGGAAGTGCTGTGTCTCATTGAGCAACAGCATTTGACGAAGTGAAAGTCACCCTGCAGCCCGCCGTGAAGAGAGAATAAAAGGTAAAGCGGGCCCTCAGAAATTCCATACTGGAAGTGATCTGTGTGTCATTGAGCATGTCCTTCCTGCTGTTGCAGGCAGAATTAAGTTATTTCAAACAAGCATTGGCATAGCCAAAAGGCCTCGCTTTTGGGACCTCATAATTATTTAATTCTGCAGCACAATATCCTTTGTGCAACATCAACTGTTGCATGGTTAAACACTTATAATGTCCCAAAAGCAAGACCTATTGGCTATACCAATGCTTGTTTCCTCTTTGTTTACTGCCAACTGATTTTGCGCTCACATTCAGTCTAACTTATTCAACCATTCATGTCCCTACTCGTGATGGTGACACCTGATCATGAACAGTATGATGCGCAACTCTTGCTCTTGAAAGATACAGGACAATATTTACCCCCATGTGCCCACAGTGCTTTAAATCAGTATATCTGCTGTAATCAAAGGTCATCTATAATGCTTGTTAATGGTACCTGTTCTAAGTCATTCTAATCTACAGTTCTAGAGCGTGAAGATATATTTTGTTTTCGATCTATATCCAATCTTCTGCTGGATTCATTAATGTCGCTTGTCATTTCTAGGTCAACCTAATATTCTATCGCATTCAGTGAGAACATCTTTTCTTCCAAGTTGTACCCAATTTTCGTTCATGCTCATTCATGGCATGTATTCTTTTGTAGGGCTACCCAACTTTGTGTCACACTTATTGAGGACAATAGTTCCTTATCAAGAGCTATCAAATCTTCCATCCTGCTCATTGTGAACATCTTTCCTTTTGGAGGGTTATCCTGGGAAATGTAGCACTTCATGATCGTATGGTTTGCTATGTGTCATTGTGCAGTACTTCACAACCAGTGTAAAACATGCACCATGGTTGTCTTTCCTAATTTGTTCCTATTTCTTTACTTCAATGCTATTGATTCATATCCTATCATGCTCTTATCTGACCATGCTCTACGGCTTGCCATGTGTGAGCTGATTCTTTTTTTTTTATTTGATCAATGGCGAATGAATTGGCAGGAGAATAATGTACCACTCAACATTCAAGGCAATGCGTTGTTGTGGTAGTTAGAGGTGGCTAATTAATGAAGACAAAACCTGTGGTTGAAAATGTAACACAAATGTTGCTGGCTTGGTCCAGCTGCTTTGTAAGCAAAGGTAGGAGAGCTCATATTGTGCTGAGGTTGGTGTTTTTGATCACTCACAGTGGGACCAAATGGCTGGATTGGGTGCAGTGTCTACCCATTGGCTATGAAGTGGGATATATCACCCCTGTCTACACCACACAAACATTGCCCAGAATGTTTGCTCCAGAGGAATCAAATGGCAGGACTTGGTGCAGTATCTACCCTTTGGCAATGGAGAGGGATATGTCCCATGTCACCACCACTCAAGATTGTCCAGAATGTTTACTCCAGACAGTCTGGGCACAATAATTTTGAGCAGCAGAAATTATTTTGTGCAATCTTATCTTCGTGTGCTAATGGTTAATTTCCTGCACATTCCTCTCCCACCACTTGGTTTTGTAGTCTGTCACGTAATCGATCTCTAATCTCGCTCTTTGATCCTGTGGGACTTGCGTTAAAAATAACATGTGCACAGGGTGCAAAATAACAGTGGACATCATTTTTAGGGACATGTGCCAAATTTTGCATACGAAAAATATTTCTTCAGTACTCCCACATTCTGATTTTCTGAAGAAGCGAAATGAACCTTGCTTAATGTTTTGCAACCGCACTTATTTTCAAACGACACAAAAATTATGTGTATTATAGACGCCTTGCAGACATTTTTTGCAACATTTTGTGCATGAGAGAAAATAGTATTATGGCCGAACTCACCGGACTTTTCCTTCCATGTTCTGCTTGGTGAGTGAGAGTACACATACTTTCCCCCATCAGTGCTATGTCTGTTACTTAGCATTCCAATGCCTTGGCATGAGAGACGACTGCACTTACTGCCTGCTGTAATGTACCTGTGAAACAAGCTTGATTTCCTGTCTCCATGGTGTATGAAATGAGCTGTAAGCCTGTGATGCAACCTATGAAAAATGCTCGTATTTCTGTTGCCCACGGTGTATGAAAGGCACTCGGCAAGTTGTCGCTCCTGTTATGTTTCTTCGCTTATTGCACCAGGGAAGCTTGCAAGCCCTCAGTGCGTTAGGCCAGGTCCTCTCTGACTTTTGATGTGCTGCACCTGCTGAGCGAAGATTCCATTGCAGTTGCCTGATGCTGCTGTGTGTGTCCTGCGTGATGAGGTTGGGGAAGTGCCGTATTGCTTACTTGCAGTATTTGTGTTCCGTATATAGTTTGTGCTGATGCTGTCTCCCTATACTGGTCTGGACCTGTCGTCTGTGTGTCACAGATTGTTGCACTCCTGCCGTCCATTTACCATCACATCTGGTTGCAATGTACACTTTCATACCACGTCCACTTGTGTAAATACGAATAGTCGTCTTACTAGCTATCTCGTTAACACATTGTGAATTGAGGCGACAAAAAATTAAGAGGCAGCGACTCTTGACTTGGATGCAATGCCAACAAGTGCGCGCCCCTCTCGTGGCAGAAGGGGTAGGGGAGAGAGGAGGGGGCCTGCGTGATTCCCTTGTGGGAGCGAACAGCAAGGCGTGATAATTGATAACATATGGCGCCACTGCTCGCTCCTGCAAGGGAATCGCTAAATATGCACGCGTTGCCATTGAAAGCAATGCAACGAGTGCACGTTTTTGGCCTCAAAGCCGACTCGATGGCTAAAGGTATTCTTCCTATCAGCGCATTCGCGTTGCATAGGCGAGACCAAAAAAGAAGTGGTAAGAAAAACTCAATAAAGTAAATAGTGCTCAGAGCCAATAACAACACACCAGAGGAAGCCAGCGCTTACCTGAAACATAGGAAGAAGCCAGGTCCCTCCCTCGCCGTTGAAAAGTGAAAGCGCCCAAGGTGCCCTGACTGAGGGTCAGCGGACTCACGCTGCCGAGACACGGAGAGAGACCACTGCGTCTCGCCGTCACCCCGCCTCATCTCCCGCGGTATTCCAAAGCGGCCTCGGCGTTGCATTCGCCTCGCCCTACCCACAAGACGTTATTTACTCGGCTGAGTAAAAACTTTGCAGTAATACGTGTCATCTAGAGCACGC
Source organism: Lissotriton helveticus (assembly GCF_964261635.1). NCBI lineage: Eukaryota > Metazoa > Chordata > Amphibia > Caudata > Salamandridae > Lissotriton > Lissotriton helveticus. Next base: position 1,960,175,779 of record NC_136063.1, on the reverse strand, counting down.
ACCGCTAAGGCTCCACTTCTGAGCCCTGATATAAGGCACTGGCACCACTCGGCTGCCTTTCCTCTCTTCCAAGACCTGACCAGTATTAAGCAACTCAATTACCTGGCAGGCGTTCTTAGAACACAGGCAACTGATTTTAATAGTCCTGATGATGATCCCGGTTCATTAGGAGCCAGGGGATTGAAACGTTGATGGTTAAAACAGTAGTTCAGACAAATTTATTTGTATACTAATCTGTACATACTGTATGTCGGTACTTGTATGCATTGATCACTAATCTACAAGCGACATTTTGGCTCCAAAACTACTTGCCTGTTCACTTTGTTTCTTTCCTTGTAAAGATAGGTACAGGACTGTACCCTATCCCAAGTGTGTATAATTGAACACAGGTTAGTCACCCTATTCTTTTTTATCTATGAATTAAATATTCCTCACCCAGCCGGGTGTGGAAGTCTGGTTGTAGTACCTATTGTGGTCTATAATTTCATTTTCTAGTGTCTATTTTGGTTGTCCTAAGGACCTTTGTTGTCTCAAATAACTGACTGTAACCACAGCACGTTGTGCCTAATCTAGAAGAAACTCAATGACAAAAATAGTACCGGTGTGGTATAACAACCTAGTAAAGGGGCCAATAGCCATGGGAGGATACAAATGATGAGATGGATGTACTAAAGAGGGACTAACACGCCTCATAATGAATCAGCAGAAAGCATTTGCAAAGGACAAACACACAGGCCAATGAAAAATAAGGGCGGGGAGTAGGCAGAACTTTACAATCTACTGAGCTACCCCAGGTCTTTGCAGAGCACCGCTTGTGCCCTGGCTCACACTCAACTTAAAAAGGGGACCCTCAGACCCACTCTTCAGTACCCTCCTGGACCTATGGATATTACAGAAGAAGGACTACCCTGCTGAAAGAGGACAACCCTGATGCGTGGCAACTGCCCTGCTGTATGGGAAGGAAGAGTAGACCTGCACCCTTCATTCCAAGCTGAAGTGACTCCCATTTTCAGCAAACTGACCTCCTGTTCTGAGCTACAGGGACACAACAAGCTCCAGAGGCCTTCCTTCAAATGCCCAGCTGACCTACTTCACTATACCTGCAAGTGGACCTGCCTCCGCCCTGCTGGTCTGAAAGTGGTGCCTCTCAGGTCAAGGACATGTGATGTGGACTGTATGCACGATGCTCTGTTGAACATGACTCTTTGCACTACAGCGAATCTCCAGCAATGACCGTCCGCTATGCCCTGTCTGCTTTTCAAGCTACTGCATTGACTGTCCTTGAGGCTCTCCCTGCTCCTCGAGGCCTCCTTCACTGTGAATGGAGCTCTTTGCGCTGGACTTCTTTCAGCAGGACTGACCTAGTCTTATATCCGGCCCACACTCCAATGCTGTCTGCCTGAACTTGTGATTTTCACATGATCCTGCATGACCAGATAACAACGAGTGACACTTTGTGCTTTTAGGCGCTATACTTACTTGCATAACTGCTGTTCTACGGATTGTAGAACAAACCTCTGCCTATTGCCTGTACTTTGGTAACACATAACAGCTATAGCTGCAGTACCCCTAGCATTAAGTTAATAATAGTAATAGTTTCCAACACATGATTTGATTTTTATTTCTCACATAGCAGCTTTAAATATATTTCAGAAATGTAGCTGTTTTTCTGTGAACTTCAACTTATAAATTCTGAAAATACATGTATTTTCATTACAAAGAGACACTTTAAAACTTTGCTATACATATATATATATTCAACCAAGCAATCGCTTCTAATTTATATCACTGGGCAGCACACAGGAAAGCTGCTTACAAGTAGCAGTAGAGCTACCAGTATTTCACAAGCTACTCATTGGAGAAGCCCAGAATATGATGTCAATTGCATGACCTCACTCTTGGCCCAAGTGCTTTGTGCTCAGAAAATGAAGCAAAGACTTGAATTGTGTCCAATAGTGCATGAATTGTTTTTTTTCTGTGAAAGCTAGCATGTGCAGGATATCAAGAGCACACAGCATTTGTTTTCCCGGTTGGGTGTAAAGACTGCTATGGCTTGTGAGCATTGATTTGCAATCACTAGAGGCTCGAGCATCAGGGGAGAAAGTAAGAGTGACAGGGGCATCCTTATCTTGTGCTCCTGTGAATAAAGATCATCTCTGTTTGGATGCCACTGTGTTGGAGGCTTCTACAGTCTTTTATCATCTAGATGAAGGTCTGGTACAGTCGCTTATTGGCCATATCATGGAAAAGTTATCCCTACTCCACTTGATTGATAGATTTTCATCCTCAAAGGAGAGGGCCACTCTCTCCTCCGCCTGATCAGAATGCCATGGTAAATGCAGGAGAAAGCACAGTGAGTCCGCGACGATCGTTGGGAAAATCAAACTTGGGTTTGTTTTGTGCACATTTAAAGGGATTACCCATTTGAGTTCATGCACTGAGACCTTTGCAGGGATTTTAAAAAACATGTTTATTAATGAAATAGTCTGATTTGCACAGTGCAGTGGGATCTTCCCTGGTTTTGTGATGAAAGTAATTATGATTTTTTTGAAGTCATCATTAAAACCCGTTATCTGCCCATTTAACCCTTTTCTGGTTTCATCAGTTAACTGTGTGATGGGTGGATTATTCAGAAACACCTTTTCAATAGTTTCAACTGCTTGTGCTTTAGGTGTGTACATAATGCAGCAGCTTTAATGATAATGCCTATAAGACATTTGAATAAGGAACCCCTTTCATCGAGATCACCAGAATAGCTGATCTCACATCTCTATGCTTTAATTGTAGAGGGAGGAGCATGACAGCTTTTTCATAGTGGCATCCCTTAATATGATTGAGTGCTTTTCCACTCTCTAGGGTATATATATTGATCAGTTCATATTCCTTCAAAAGGAATGCTTTTTGATGTATATCCATCTGCACTTTCGTTAGATCTTATTTAGTTTTAGTATCCCAACTTTCAACTTCAGTTTCTGTGTTTGCGGTGCCTTGTGCACTTTCAAGGTATCACATATCATTTTGCCTATAATATATGCCTTTTATGCTGCCCAAAGTGTTTATGTGGAGGATGATGAATGTTCAGTCTAATTATTTCTGCAAGTATCTGAGAAGTATCCTTTTTACTTCAGGGATTCAGTATCTTGTCTTGTCCATTCTCTAGATTTTATCTGCTGACTCCACCCAGGCCTACGTAGGATAAGATTGGGTTACCTTAATACATTTAATAAATGCTACATATTGATTGGGAACAGGTAGGAAAGTCATGTTTGATGTCCAAGGAATGATCATTTAAAATCCTCTGCAATTGTGAAGTCAGATATTAAATCACAGTTTTGAAAATTCAAACTTGAGAAAGTTGGAATTTTTTCATAACCATTTGGTGCCTGCAGCCTGTTCCATGATCATATGACTAGGTGTAATTGGCAATTGGCCTTTTTCTATTCCCCTCAGACAGCCAAACAATCAAGGGACTCGGTGTGTCTGGATGGGCCCTCACAGGCACAATGGGGAATGGAGCTGTGCACAGCCCCACTTGCACTTTAAAAGAGTGTGCCACAACTCTCTCCAAATAGACTACACACTAACCTGTTGTGCCTGCAGATAGGCGGGGACCAGCGCAGAGAGGCAGGAAATTCCAGAGACTTCTGTAACGGGTAGCCTCTGTACATTTGTCGCACTTCAAAGGGGACAACAGGTATAAAAATTGGACCCTCAGACCAACTCTTCAGTTCACTTCTGGATCCGTGAAAGGACTTTCAGGAGAATACGTACAAGGGGATTGCAACATGGGAACATCACATGTATCAATGTTCCAGTGGTGCAAGTCCCTGCTGCATATTTACAAAGTTGGTGTTAAGCCATCTCTTTGTAAAAATGTTAACCTTTCACACAGGTATCTGCGTGCAAGGGGAGTGCAATGGGTGTTGCTGTGGGAGTTCCACCACAACACCCAATGCTTTTTGATGGTGCCACATATTTACAAGGATCTGTAAACTTAACGCAGTGCCAAAAACTAACGCCATGCAAAAATAGACAGTAGATTGGTGCATTGAGGAGAAATAATGTTATTTCTCCTCGTTTTTGCAAAACACCATTAAAGGTTGGTTTTGTGCATGAAGGAGTTGCTTCAAGCACAAAAACAATCATTAAATAATGGCGATTTGCTAATTTTATGTAAAAATGTGAGCTGCATAATGGAGCAAACATAGAAAGAGCAACAACGAGGAGAAATAAATTCAGGATGGAGCACACATACAAGTAGCAAATCGCCATTATTCATTGTTTATGTGCAGGAAGCTACACATGCCTGCACATAAATAATCATCCCTGCAACACAGGCACTGTGGTGCAAGGGAATTTGATTAGGCCCCAGGCAGCTATTTTTTAGCACCAGCACTAGGGGAAACACAGGGCTGTGCTGTATTCTTGATTGATACAGCACATCCCTGCGTTTTGGAAGTGGCGCAGAGCACAATTTGCCGCAGCACCGTGTTGCGTCCATCCTTTTACATATGTCGCTCAGTCTGCTTCAGTGGCCTCCTGGGTACTTTAAAGGACTGATGTGCTGCACCATGAAAGCCTGTCCTTCTGCCTGAAGTTTTCTCTGTCTCCTCAGAAGACGGCTCATCAAAAAATCAAAGGAGGGAGTGAAGAGGAAAAAGGTAGAATCGTCCTCCGATGAGCCACGAGAAGGTACTTCCTTTAGTGATTGTGCTCCTTCCAGCATTGTCTATTTTAAGGCGCCCTACAACGCTCATGTTCTTAACATATACAAGTGGTATATTTTTCTACTCCCACAACAGGGAACAAATGACAGTGTTTGTAACTATCAGGCATATGCACATTTAGTCTATCACCCATTGAGGTGTAACAGGGAATTTTTTTTTGGTCATGAGGAAGAAAGCCAAGGGGGTTGCTTCTGAAACATGTCGACCTTGTAGGAGGTGACTCATTATAGTACACCATCTACACCTCCCCACTTTTACTATTCTCAGCCAGGGAAGACAATAAATTATTTTCGTCCCACTATCTATAGAATTTTTAACCATCTCATATTTTCTTTTCAAGATCTCACGCACTAAACATGCTCACCAATCACTAGATAAAGTGCTCCTGCGCCTACGTAAGTCGTTGCAGCCCGTCCCATAGAGGTGCGGGAAGACCCCAATGATGAAGCATGACACTGAATCAGGTTTCAGTGTGTGAGGGGTATTTTCCAATTTTTTGAAACCTTTCCCTTCCCAGGGGGGTGGGTGGTGGCAGCTCCCACTCGGACCTGTTTGATGTGCTGAGGCTCTATTTACGCTTTAAAACTTTTAACACTGTATTTTAATATTTCTGTGCCCGAGTCTTGCGCAGAGGCGCTTATGTTTATTTTTACCTCATTGCTTCTGATAAATCTCAATTGTATGTTAAACGCTTACCTGATCTTCCATTTAGGGTACTGAGGTGTGTCTTCCCTGTCCCGTTCCACCACGGCTGTTGTGCCGATTGAGTGGAGGGCGGGCAGCCATCTTGAGTGTAGTCCCGTACCCCGGCTGGACCAGTAGCAGCGTTCTAGCTGGGGGAGGGAGGTGCACCCATAAATTGAACATGCACTTCCGAACGTGCAGCGGTGGGGCTCAGCGGGTGTGCCACTGGCGCGCCGAAGGTAAGCCAAAGGTATGCCCGTCTGCGCCCGTCCGCGCCCCAGGCGCGCCTAGCGCTGGACATGCTGCCAGAATTTTTCCCACTTTGACGGCTGACTCAATATGGTATTCTTGGGAGGAGCTATTTGCACTTAAAACTGCAGAATGCAGTGACACTCTGCCATGGGATGTTTCAGATGGTGTCCTTAGCTTTTGCCCTTCTTTGTGACTTTGGCTCTTCTCACATCCTGGCTGCTCCCACTCACACCACTAACAATTCACAAACAATTTCTGCAGCTCTGATAAATGCGCGCTCTATGACTAAACATGCCACTGACATTTTTGAACTTCTGTCCGATGGCCACCTCGATATTTTGTTTATAACAGAAACATGGCTAAAAAACTCCAGTGCCCCCGTCATAGAGCTCGCCATCCCAAGAGGTTTCAAAATTATCTGGGCTGATCGTGCAAATGGGAGAGGGGGGGTCTGCTATTGTATTTAAAGATATCTGGTCCTTTCACAGCGACTCCTCTGATGAGTTAGGTGATGGGGAGGTTCTTCACTTCTCTCTCTCACCCTCTCACCTCATTTCACGCTGGAAGGCACACTGGTTTATCGTCCCCCAGGCCCTACTGGACCGCTCCTTAAGGTGTTGGCGGATGTGATTGTGCCCCTATCCTTGAGATTCTCTAGATTTCTTCTTTTGGGAGACCTCAATATTCACGTGGATGTGGGTGAGCTAACTGACTCCAAAAACCTGTTGGAGTCTCTAAGCCTACCCCAGCTAACTCAATGGGTTGCGATGCCCACACACACGGGGGTCACATTTTGGATGTGGTGTGCTCCAACTATGCCTTAACGATATCTGACCCTGAAATACTTCCCTGGTCTGATCATATGCTGATCAGGTTCTCCTGGTCCTTAGGAAAAACCCCTTCCAACAGTATGCCTACTACTTGCCATCAGAAGATTAATCTTCCTGCTCTGTCCAATGCTCTTCATCTTGGTCGCCCAGCGTTAGGCCCTGAGTTGACCACTGCTGTGCAGCGCTTTACCTCGGGGTGGAGACCTCTGCTAAACGGAGCACTAGTGCTAAAAAAACGCTCTGCGCCCTCTAAGCCCTGGTTCTTGCATACCTTAAGAGAGCTGAAGCTCGGCTGCAAAAAACTGGAAAGATGCTGGCGACTGACCTATTGCCCTACTGCTAAGGGGGTATTACGTGCGGCTCAGAGGGAGTATTATGCCAGCATTAGGACGGCTAAGAGCGAATACTATGCGGGTAGGATCACTAAAGTCAATAATAACAGTAAGGACATTTTTGCTATTGTCAACAGCTTTCTTTTCCCCTGCGCCGAGCAACCAATAGTGCCATCCTCTGCGCACTGGTGTGGGGATTTGTCCTCATTTTTTGAAAATAAAATAGCAGGGATCCAGGCTAGTCTGCGTACTGCTTGTCTCAGTCAGAGCTTTTCAGCCCTAGCACAGCTCCCACCTTCCTCCTCCACTATTCACATCTTCAGGGAACTTTCCCCACCATCTGAAGTCGATACGCTAGCAGTTCTAAAATCTATGAAATCTGGATCACCTACTGACCCCTGTCCCGCCCGCGTTCAGTGGAGAAGTGTGGCTCACTGGTTAGAGGAGGCAGACCTGGAAGCAGAGGTCAGCCCAGGACCAGGGTTCGATTCCCGGCTCGGCGGGGTCTTGAGTCCTAAAATGTCCATGGACTCGACAATTCTCACTCAGGTGCCTACTCGATTCATGGGTTCACACTCTGCGACTCTGGGCAATAGCTTGCTTAATCTCCACAACGGCCCCTCACGGCGGGATGCCTGACTTTCACCTTGCGGATACTCTGCCGGGGTTATCTCACAGGGGAATACCAGGACGGGTTCCCTAAGCAAGCGCTTAGAAACCGCTTGGTGATTTGCGCTATATAAATTCCTGTACATTTACATTTACATTTGGAGGGGTCGCAGAGGTGCTCTGTCATGTGGTCCATGAAATGATTAGTCTCTCCTTCAGGACGGCGACAGTCCCCGATTGCTGGAAGCAGACTAAACTTCTTCCACTGTTGAAGAAATCGGGCTTGGACCCGGCTGTTACAGCTAACTATCGGCCAATCTCCCTGCTACCAGTATTGGCCAAGGTATGCGAGAAGATCGCTTTCCCCCAACTGAACGCTTTTGTTGAAACCTCGCGTGCCCTTCACCCTGCTCAATCTGGGTTCTGTGCTGCTTAAAGCAAAGAATCTGCATTGGTGGAAATGTCTGAGGCCATCAGGGAGTGTCTGGACACGGCGGCAGAGCGGCTCTAATATTGTTGGACCTCTCTGCCGCTTTCGACACGGTTCCTCATCAGCTTCTCCTCACCCGTCTGTCATCCATTGGAGACACTGGCTCAGCCTTAGAGTGGCTGACTTCATTTCCCCACAACCGGACTCAGCAGGTATGGCTACCCCCCTTTTCGTCCTCCGCCACGCTTCTTTCCACCGGGGTGCCTCAGGGGTCGACTCTTAGTCCGTTATTGTTTAAAATCTATTTGACCCCTCTGATTTTCCTGGCCGAACAACTGGGCGCTAAAATAATAGCCTACGTAGATGACACGCAGCTGCTGTTTACTTGGTCGGCCACGGACCTGGACACTTTATCTGTCCGGACCTGTCTTTCTTCAGTCTTCAATTGGTTGGCATCTTCCTAGCTAAAGTGCAACAAAGACAAATCTGAAATTTTACTTCATGGGCAGTTCCCCCCCAAATTTCAGAGAATCCCTGTGGCCTTCGGACGTCCCATCTCCCAGCTTCGTTGGCAATCCGGCTAAAAACCTGGGGGTGTGGGTCGGGGAAGATTTAAAATTTGAGGAACATATTAAGAAACTCACCTGAGGTTGCTTTGGTACTCTTAAAGCTCTCCGCATTTTTTTTCCTCTGCTTCCCAGAGCCGCGAGAGAAACAGTGACAAGAGCTCTCATTCTCTCTCACCTTGACTACGCTAATGCCCTGTTCATCGTCATCCGGGCATACCTAACTAACCGCCTTCAGATAATACAAAATGCGGCTGCTAGACTCCTTTTTACCATCTCAAAGAAGACTAGCGTCTGCCACCATCTGCGCAATCTGCACTGGCTTCCAGTCACTCAACGGATTATATTTAAAACCCTCACTTTCGCCCACAGAGTAATTTATGATCAGGGCCCACTTTACCTGAAGAAACGTTTTTCCCTGTATCTTCCCACCCGCCCCCTCCGATCTGCCACTCAATACCGGCTGGTTGTTCCACATTTCAAACAAACCCGCCTTGGTGGACACTCTATCGCTGTGAAAGCAGCGGTTGCCTGGAATCCTCTACCTCTAGCTCTTCGCGCTATTCAGAATTTTAACCTCTTTAAAAAAGCACTCAAGACCCATCTCTTCTAAATGACGTTTTAAATCTCTCTCCTTTATCTGTAGTTTCTGCCTCTCCACATCTCTCTCCTCGCGCCATGATACTCCAGAGTAATTAAGCGCGCTTCAAAACCACCCATAACAAAACATAACATAACATAACAAATTGAGAGAAGGAGCTCTGATCCTTTTGCACCATTTTTTCACGTTTGACTAAACACTTTAAATAAAAATAAAAACAGCAGCACACACATGGGTGCACATATATTCACATAATACATGGTAGAATCCCTATGTTGGATAACAGATCCTCAGAAGACGGACTTGTTGCTTGAGACCTGCTTTTCTAATTTAACCTAGTACTTCTAGAGTGACTGCAAGGGCTAGCTGGCTGGCCTCTCGATTAGAACCTCAGGGACAGAAAAGGCTCCAACATCTTACACCTACATCTGGAACTAGCCTGAGTGTGTCCTGACGGTCCAGGCAGTACCCCTCCAGTCCTCGACCCTTGGAAGTGGTGCTTAAGTGCCCCAGTAGCCCGAATACTAAACATGGTACATGGAAAAATATCTGCCAAAACGTGCTCTAAGAACCGAGAGTAGACTGGGACCTCCCTGCTCCTTGATCTGCACAAGGGTCTCCTGCTACACTCATCGGAAGGGGTATCATGACTCGTGGAGGCCTTGTCAGCTACAACCTGCAGCTTCGTTCTGCTAGACATTTTCAACTTCTAAATAAGAAGCGAAGTCCGAACATAAAAATCTTCAGCACAACTTCATCCAGCAGTTCCCTGGTGATGATGTCTCTTCCTCTGACACCACCGGCTGCCTTGCCCCATTAAACTTGGAAATTTCTCCTAAGTCCAAAGCTAAGTAGAGACCAAACCCAATTCACTTTGAGTATCCAACCCGTACTCCATCATGGTTGGCTATAACATTTGACTTTGCCCCAGTCACTCAAAATTTGATGTCTACGGTTGTCACTTTCATCTATTTTACACTATACGTTTTTAAAATGTATAATTTCGGTGCCCTGATGGGATTGTTGTTGTAATAATGTCAAATAATTTGCTAAAATTTACTCTATTTCTCTAAATTGATGTGGGATTTTCTTGTGTTGTGTTGTCACTGTATTACTCATTGTGCTGCATGAATATTTGACACAGTGCTACCCAGTTAAGCCTGGCTACTTTTGTGCCAAGTGACCTATGGTTAAGCACAGGTTAATTTAGTGACTTGTTGTTGTTCAGCCTGCCGGGGTTTGTGGCTGTTGCTTGACCAGGGCTAAAAACCCAATCAACCAAACAACCCAATTTCGCAGACTAGTTTTCAATGGTGTGGATCATGACTTCTGTTTGTGCAGTACCATACAGTAATTTGTATTTGCCATTTTGCTGTCATATAGTTTATTAAAATGTACTCTAGTTCTTTAAATTGGTGTGGGGTTTTTCTTGTGTTTTGTTGTCACTTTATTACTCTTTAAGTGCTGCATAATATTTTATACATTGCCTCTAAGTTAAGCATGACTGCTTTTGTGCCAAACTACAAGAGTGTTAAGCACAGGTTAGTTTAGTGACTTTTTGTGGTTCAGCCTCACAGGCATTGTAGCTGTTGCTTGTGTAGGGGTTCACCCTCCTCAACTAACAACCCAATGTCTTGCCAGAGATAAACCAGATTTCTTGCACCCAAGATGATTCTGTATTTTTTACATTGTCCATAACTCATAAATTCATTCACATAGAGAGACCATAACAGTAGTGTTTTTGTGGTGAGCATACTTTAAAAAAGTAGATTGACAAGATTAAATATCAGGTTATGGCTTATCTACACATCACAAGGTTATCAAATATTTGGGTCACGTTGAGTCAAAGACTGGTCAGTTTGATAAGAATGTATTATTGCAAGGGGGAAGCTTGGATATCAAATGTATTATAATGAGTTGAGCTAGGATTCAATGGGTGCTCCTGTCTTTGTAAAGGTGCGCTGTCTGTGAGCATTGTGCTGGGTGTTCCATATCAACTTAGGTGTCCTCCTCATCCAGGTTAAAGATGTTGCTGCTTTGATATGAATTGCAATAAATCAAAAGGAGATGTTTTTGAGTAGTGTTATGACTCATTCCGCTCAAACGAATACAAATGTTAGTCTACTGACTTTTGTCAAGCTTTGAGGGCGGGAATACAAATTTTTCTTTATCTCTTGACGGTTCTTCTTCATGGTTTTTGTCTCTGTGGTGGCTCATGCTCCTCAGATTGTGAGGATCCTTTGACACTGTCATTGGGTGGTGCTTCCTGAAGACCTTCTCTGAGCCTGCTTCCATTGCAAGCAGTAGTTTGGAACATGTAATACACTTTAGTGTTCATTCACAGACATTACAAAACTTGTTGAAAATCAGATCAACTCCAAATTCCATTCCACAATTTACTTATCAATATCTAATGCATTATGTTATTTGTGTCCCTCACCCAAGCATTAGAGCTAGAAAGGAACGTTTTGGTAAATCTTATTTGACTTGGAACCCTGTCTGATTTTTTCCAGTATTCCCATGTGCTCTCTTGCATGAAGTCCTACCATGTCCTGAAACATAATCTGATCCTTGTTTTACTCTGGAGTTTCTGTCCACCCATTAGTTGCATCCTGAAACTTCAGTGCACTCCTTCAGACAGAGAGCTGGAGGAGGGACTTTAACTGCTATCAACTGCACTGTGCTGCAACTAGCTCACATCTGCTCTGGTTCCAATCACTCCGTGTTCCTGTGAGCTGGGAGGAGGAATTTAAGGCTGGATTCTCCATTCAGGATTTGTGCTTCAAATAACTGGTAGTTCCTGATTTCTTCTCTAGTTGACTGCACTGATGAAACATTGCCATTCTGAGTGTCATGATTCCTGTTAATGCCTTTGCAGTGTCCTTTCACATTGTTGCTGCCCTCTGCATCATTGGAGTTAAATCCTTTCCTTCCTTCATGGTCTCACCTTTAATTCTTTTTATTTCTTCTTATCCTTTCTAGCATTGTAGCCTGATTTATGTGGGCTTTTCTTCACGAATTCACTGATTTATCAGCCGGTCGCTTGGCTTCCTTGTTCCGAATCCTAGTTAAAGTGTGCATGTCCCAGCAAGGTATTACTTCTTACAGTGTCTGTTGGTACAGCCTGTGCTTGGGTCCAGTATTCCTGTTCTTTACTTCTGAATCCATGTTCAGAATTCCTTGTCTCAGTTTTCATTCTGTTACATTGGATTATTTGGGGCATATTCACCAATGCTTTTTTGGATTTGTAAATCAGTACACCAATAGTACTACTTTACTCACTCACAAAAGCTATTCAGAAATATCCAGTATTATAGGAACAATAAAGGTGCCCATCAACCACAGAATATCATTAATTCAATGCCTTTAGTACATTTTTTAGAAACAAGTAGTAATAAAAAAATGCTCACTGATGTAAATTGATAGTAACACTTCAGGTCTTGAAGTAATGCTATTCTGTGGTCAATAGGGCACCCTAATTGTACCAACAGTATTGTTTACTACCCCAGCCCTAATGCTCCTTAAAGGGTACATAACATCTATTGTATTCAGAAATATGCAAGTGTAGATCTCTGCCTATGCCTGGCCTGTATCTTGTATGTGGATTTCCTCACCATAAGTGAAGGTTAGGTGTAACTGTGGGGGGGAATGGAGAAGTAAGAAAATTGAGAATTTCCTCAGATAATGGGAAAAAACAGAAGAGGTTTAGGGCCAGATGTAGGAGCCCTAATACCGGTCGGAAACGGCCGATTTCGGCCGTTTCCGAACAGTATTAGGGTTTTCAGATGTAGGGGGCAGAAAATTACAGAATCTGTATATTTACCGATTCAGTAAAATTACCGATTCGGTAAATTACCGAATCGGTAAATATACCGATTCTGTAATTCCAAATGTAGGTGGCACAGTTTACAGTGGCACAGACCCTTAAGAGTCGGTATTTTACCACACAATCCTATTGTGTGGTAAAATACCGAATTCAGGTGTGTATGCACATCTGTGCATGCACACCTGTGCAATGTGACACACAGACATGCCCTTAGGGCATGTATGTGTGCCACATGTCACACAAGCCTGTACTCAGAGTGCTAGAGGGTGTCAAAGTGACACCCCCTGCACCCTTGCAGGATTCGGTATTTACCGATTCTGTAAATACAGAATCGGTATTTCTCATTGATTCCCATGGGCTTCAAAGCCCATAGGAATCAATGGGAAATATCGATTCTGTATTTACAGATTCGGTAAATACCGAATGTTACAGATTCGGTAATTCTGAATTTAAAATTACCTACATCTACCTCCCTCCTAGTTACCTACTCTTAAATACCGATTCGGTAAAATTCGGTATTTAAGAGTAGGTAAATCGGAATTACCTACATCTAGCCCTCGGTGAGGCACCGGAAAATAAAAGAATCATGATGCCAGTGATATCATTGAACGTGTCATGAGCTATGTAATAATTGAGCATCAGTGGAGAAGCGTGGCTCAGGCTTTCATCTTGTGAATACCCTGCCGGGGTATCTCACAGGGGAATACCAGGACGGGTTCCCTAAGCAAGCGCCTTGAGACCCCTGGGTGATTAGTGCGCTATATAAATCGAAATACATTTACATTTACATTTACATTTACATGGCAGGGGTACAAGTTATAGTTATCTCAGTGAACTATAACTAGTGAATGTCGATGTTATTTTAGCTTAAAATGTTTTTTTTGGGTGACAATGGTATTTACAGTGGAAAAAAAAAAAAAATATATATATATATATATATATATATATATATATATATATATATATATATATATATATATATATATTCACTGAAAAAACCATAGGTTAGAGACCATATATAGTTAGCTGGACATTTTATTGACATAAAACCAATGAAATTCCATATATAGTTAGTTGAACTAACTATATATCGCGCACCCGCAATCCACTGCTGATGATGTCACATATTACATCATTCATGACATGGTCAGTGACATCACTGATGGCATCACTGATGACATCTCAAATGACATCACTGATGACATCACTGATGACATCTCAAATGACATCACTGATGACATCATCTAGTGTCTGTGTGTTTTTGTAAAGTTTAAATATGTTTTACATATTGAAGAATGAGTGGATGTATGGAAGACTGAGTGTGTGTGTGGCTGGCTGGGAGGTGTGTGACTCTGTGCATATCAATGTGTACTTGTATCAGCGATTGTATAAGAGAGTAAGTATGTGTTAGTATATGTGTGAAAAAGTATGGTGTTCTGTGTTTAACTGTATAGATGAGGAAATCGAAGTGTGATTGATTCTTCACAGGACTGACTAGGTGTATGAGTGCATATGATAGTGTTGTAATAATGAGTGACTGTATGTATGAGTGATTGTATGGGTGAATGAGTGAATGTGTGTGTAGACGTAGGAATCAGTGAGTGCGTATGTAGTAACTGGTATTGGTGTGTCATGATGTCATCAGTGATGTCATTTGAGATGTCATCAGTGATGTCATTTGAGATGTCATCAGTGATGTCATCAGTGATGTCACTGAAGTATGGTGTTCTGTGTTTAACTGTATAGATGAGGAAATGGAAGTGTGATTGATTCTTTACAGGACTGACTAGGTGTGTGAGTAACTCCATGGATGAGTGGCAGTGTGTGAGTGTCTGCATAGGTGTATGAGTGCATATGATAGTGTTGTAATAATGAGTGACTGTATGTATGAGTGATTGTATGGGTGAATGAGTGAATGTGTGTGTAGACGTAGGAATCAGTGAGTGCGTATGTAGTAACTGGTATTGGTGTGTCATGATGTCATCAGTGATGTCATTTGAGATGTCATCAGTGATGTCATCAGTGATGTCATTTGAGATGTCATCAGTGATGTCATCAGTGATGTCACTGACCATGTCATGAATGATGTAATATGTGACATCATCAGCAGTGGATTGCGGGTGCGCGATATATACTTAGTGCAACTAACTATATATGGAATTTCATTGGTTTTATGTCAATAAAATGTCCAGCTAACTATATATGGTCTCTAACCTATGGTTTTTTCAGTGAATTTTCAAGGTTTTGTAAATGCAAATTCCTAACTATATATGGTCTATAACCTATGGTTTTTTCAGTGAATTTCATTGGTTTTTTAAAAGCTAATATCTATAGCTGTAAAATATATTCTTTATTACGTGACGTATCACGTAGCCACGTGAGACGCCTCATGACGCGTCGCATAACCGTGACGTATCGGCTCTGCAGCGCAAACAAAACCCGTAACGTAAGCGTGCCGGAGCACGCTTACAGATATATATATTTTTTTTAACCTTAATTAGACAAAATCCACACGTGCACATATCTTGAGGCCTTGCAAAGGCACATCAAACAAACAGTCCCTACAATTTTGCCAAGTTTGCTGGAAATCTATTCCCTTCATTTTTTTTTACTGTTTCTCTTGGTTTTCCCCTTGTTACGCTTACCGGGACGCTACCCGGTACGCGAACCGGACGCTCCAAATACACAAGATGGCGGACTCCCGTTACGCTGCCGGTTAGCTGCCCGGTTCGCGTACCGGGAAGCGCCTCTACCGCGAAAAATCGCGGGGGACTTTAATATCCCCCTCATCAATCCTAGGGGGTCAGGAGGGGTTTAC
The DNA here is from genome assembly GCF_964261635.1 of Lissotriton helveticus. Classification (NCBI taxonomy): domain Eukaryota; kingdom Metazoa; phylum Chordata; class Amphibia; order Caudata; family Salamandridae; genus Lissotriton; species Lissotriton helveticus. The sequence goes on along the minus strand of NC_136063.1, from coordinate 1,960,160,104 downwards.
CTTGCCCCCTTTCCTTCATTTCCCCTTCTTTTTTCACCACATCTTGTCTCTCGAACCTACCGAGAGACAAGATGGCGGCCGCTCGACTGTTTAGAATGTTGACAGACACCGGAGAGCCAATCAGCTTCGCTTCGTGAAGTTCCGTTACGCGTCAGGTACGCGAACCGGGGCGCTAACCGGAGCGCTGTCACAGATATATATATTTTTTTAAACGTTAATTTCTCAAAATCCACTGGAGCACATATATTGAGACATAGCAAAGGCACGTCGGGCAAACCATATCTACAATTTTGCCAAGTTTCATGTAAATCTATTCAGCCGTTCGAGCTAAAAGTGAGTCCAACCGCCCTATGGAAAAATGAATGTGAAAAACGCGTTTTGGGACCCCCCTTTTTTCTCGGCCCCCCCTTGACGAAACCCTCCCAAATGTTCAGGGGCTGCTCAGAAACACAATGTGCCATTTTCCTGACAATTTCAGCCAATTCCGTCCACAAAGGCCAAAGTTATTAGACATAGAATTTTCAGAAATCCCATAGAGAAAAAATCCTAACTATATATACCCACTGGCTATCGCCAGTAGGTAATATACATATATAAACATATATAATCTGCATATCTATATAAATATAAATGCATGCATACATATACATATATGCATACATATGCATGTTATTTACATGAAAGTTTTAAAAACACTAATAAAAGCAAAGCTAAAAAGCCACCTCATTACAAACAGAATGGCTTTAACTTAAACGAGGGCGAGATCTATTGCATTTTCAATGCTTGTTTACTTTGGTTCTATCAAGAAGGCATTCAGATGTGTCACACATTTGCCATAAATTCTGAATGTTAGCACTCTAGTTGCTCATTAGATCACTGTAGTAAAGCTTGTGCTCACCAGGGAAGTCTGCTGCTAATCATGGTTTGCAGCCATTTTCCCGCATTTTTTATCCCGCACTTTCAGTCCGCATACCATTATCCCGCAAGGTCATTGACCTCGCATACCATTATCCCACATTTTTTCAAAACGCATGTGCATTTATCGCGCATGCCTTTACAAAGAATTACGTTTTAAAGGCATGTATGGTAAATGCATTTGCGTTGTGAAAACCACGATGACGAGAGAGGTAAGTGGGTTTGTGTTAATTTTTTCGTGGGTTAGTGATTGTGTAGTGTAGTGTTGTGTAGTGTAGTGTTGTGTTGTGTTAGTGTAGTGTAGAGTTGTGGTGGTTGTTTAGTGTAGGGTCATGCTGGGGGTAGTGTTTTAGGGTTTAGGGTAGTGTTGTAGTGTTTGCGTAGTGTAGGGTCATGCTGGGGGTAGTGTTTTAGGGTTTAGGGTAGTGTTGTAGTGTTTGCGTAGTGTAGAGTCATGCTGGGGTGTAGTGTTTTAGGGTTTAGGGTAGTGTTGTAGTGTTTGCATAGTGTAGGGTCATGCTGGGGGTAGTGTTTTAGGGTTTTGGGTAGTGTTGTAGTGTAGGGTCATGCTGGGGGTAGTGTTTTAGGGTTTAGGGTAGTGTTGTAGTGTTTGCGTAGTGTAGGGTCATGCTGGGGGGTAGTGTTTTAGGGTTTAGGGTAGTGTTGTAGTGTTTGCGTAGTGTAGGGTCATGCTGGGTGTAGTGTTTTAGGGTTTAGGGTAGTGTTGTAGTGTTTGCGTAGTGTAGGGTCATGCTGGGGGTAGTGTTTTAGGGTTTAGGGTAGTGTTGTAGTGTTTGCGTAGTGTAGAGTCATGCTGGGGTGTAGTGTTTTAGGGTTTAGGGTAGTGTTGTAGTGTTTGCATAGTGTAGGGTCATGCTGGGGGTAGTGTTTTAGGGTTTAGGGTAGTGTTGTAGTGTTTGCGTAGTGTAGGGTCATGCTGGGGGTAGTGTTTTAGGGTTTAGGGTAGTGTTGTAGTGTTTGCGTAGTGTAGGGTCATGCTGGGGGTTGTGTTTTAGGGTTTAGGGTAGTGTTGTAGTGTTTGCGTAGTGTAGGGTCATGCTGGGGGTAGGGTTTTAGGGTTTAGGGTAGTGTTGTAGTGTTTGCGTAGTGTAGGGTCATGCTGGGGGTAGTGTTTTAGGGTTTAGGGTAGTGTTGTAGTGTTTGCGTAGTGTAGGGTCATGCTGGGGTGTAGTGTTTTAAGGTTTTGGGTAGTGTTGTAGTGTTTGCGTAGTGTAGGGTCATGCTGGGGGTAGTGTTTTAGGGTTTAGGGTAGTGTTGTAGTGTTTGCGTAGTGTAGGGTCATTCTGGGGTAGTGTTTTAGGGTTTAGGGTAGTGTTGTAGTGTTTGCGTAGTGTAGGGTCATGCTGGGGGTAGTGTTTTAGGGTTTAGGGTAGTGTTGTAGTGTTTGTGTAGTGTAGGGTCAAGCTGGGGGTAGTGTTTTAGGGTTTAGGGTAGTGTTGTACTGTTTGTGTAGTGTAGGGTCATGCTGGGGGTAGTGTTTTAGGGTTTAGGGTAGTTTAGTTGTTTAGTGTATGCTAAAGGCATATTCGTTCTAAAAGTTTTTGTTATTTTAATTTGCGGCCTAATAGTACATGCAGGATTTTTTGCGGACTGATGGTATGCGGGATTTCGTCATATATTCGCTAATCATACTTTCTATGGCAAAATGAACCCCCTCATTTTGTTCCTTTTTAAATTAAATGTTTTAAGAGTTACCACTTTATTCCAATCAAGATGGCTTCAGGTGTGCCATACCTTTGTAATAAGTAGGACTGTTAGCACTCTAGTTGTTCTTTAGAACACTCTGGGACATTCTGTCATTGGGCTATAGTTGGGCTACATCTGGCTGATATTTGGGCTACATTTGTTTTTTTTTGTCTCTGGTGGCCATCTTTGGGCTACATTGGGCTACATTGGGCTACATTGGGCTACATTTGGGCTCCAACATATATATAGCCCAATGTAGCCCAATATATATTTTTCAAAGTTAATTTTCGTAAAAACCACTGGAGCCTATATCTTGAGACATAGCAAAGGCACATCGGGCTACCAGTCCCTACAATTTCGCCAAGTTTGGTGTAAATCCATTCAGCCGTTCGGGCTAAAAGTGAGGCCAACCGCCCTATGGAAAATTGCATGGGAAAAACACGTTTTGGGACCCCCCTTTTTTCTCGGCCCCCCCCCTTGACGAAACCCCCCCAAATTTTCAGGGGCTGCTCAGAAACAAAATGTTCCATTTTCCTGAAAATTTCAGCCAATTCTGTCCTCAAACGCCAAAGTTATTCAACATAGAATTTTCAAAAATCCCATAGGAAAAAAATCCTAACTATATATACCTACTGGTATATATATATATATATACATATATATATATATATATATATATATATATATATATATATATATATATATATATATATATATATATCACCTACTGGCGGTCGCCAGTAGGTATATATAGTTAGGATTTTTCTCTATGGGATTTTTGAAAATTCTATGTCAAATAACTTTGGCGTTTGTGGACGGAATTGGCAGAAATTTTCAGGAAAATGGCACATTTTGTTTCTGAGCAGCCCCTGAAAATTGGTGGGGGGTTCGTCCAGGGGGGGTCGAGAAAAAAGGGGGGTCCCAAAACGTGTTTTTAACATTGAGTTTTCCATAGGGCGGTTGGCCTCACTTTTAGCCCGAACGGCTGAATGGATTTGCACGAAACTTGGCAAAATTGTAGGGACTGGTAGCCCGATGTGCCTTTTGTAGGTCTCAATATATGTGCTACAGTGGATTTTGAGAAATTAACGTTTAAAAAAAGATATATATCTGTAACAGCGGACCTGGCAGCGCTCCGGTTCGCGGACTTTTCGCGCAACGGAGCTTTGTGAAGCGAAGCTGATTGGTTCTCCGGCGTCTGTCAACATTCCAAACAGTCCGTAGCGGCCGCCATCTTGTCTCTCGGTAGGATCGAGAGACAAGAGGAGGCCAAAGCGAAGGGGCAAATGACCATAAGGGGGCATAGTAGATCCTCGCTGACCCCCTAGGTTTGATGTGGAGGTTTTAAAAGGGCCCCGCGGGGCAAAAAAAAAAAAATTATAATAATAATCGAACGGCTGAATGGATTTGCACGAAACTTGGTAAAATATTAGGGACTGGTAGCCCGATGTGCCTTTGCTAGGTCTCAATATATGTGCTCCAGTGGATTTTGAGAAATTAACGTTCAAAAAAAGATATATATCTGTAACAGCGCTCCGCTTCGCGTAACGGAGGTTTGCGAAGCTGATTGGTCATTCTGTCACTGGGCTAAAGTTGGGCTACATCTGGCTGATATTTGGGCTACATTTGTTTTTTTTGTCTCTGGCGGCCATCTTTGGGCTACATTGGGCTACATTGGGCTTCATTGGGCTTCATTGGGCTACATTGGGCTACATTTGGGCTCCAACATATATATAGGCCAATGTAGCCCAATATATATTTTTCAAAGTTAATTTTCGTAAAAACCACTGGAGCATATATCTTGAGACATAGCAAAGGCACATCGGGCTACCAGTCCCTACAATTTTGCCAAGTTTCGTGGAAATCCATTCAGCCGTTCGAGCTAAAAGTGAGTCCAACCGCCCTATGGAAATGAAGGAAATGAATGGGTAATTTGTAATTAGCAAATAGCTCATCGCAAACTAGGAATGGTAAAGAATCGCTATTTATTCCTTAAAGTTCGCTATTTAGGAAATGCAAAAAACTTTGATGATACATATGGCGGTTCATCTCTAACAAGATAAGAAGCATAGGGATAGATTTATGATGACTGGCGCATCACCAGGGATGTGTTAGTCATTCTGTGCCGCTGTTCCGTCACCTATGGTGTGCTGCATTTACAATGCGGCGCATCATGGGGCAAAAACAGCACAGATGCGTGATGTATCTGTGCCGTAAAGGTGGCGCATTGCTGGAGTTGTATCGCAAGTGTGATGAAGCTCCAGCAAGGGTCGGGGGTGCCCCTGTCGCAGGGTTTCTGTTCTCACACAGAACTGTGGACAGAGGATTGGAACCTCGGCGAATTAGGGTGCCCCAAAACTCACCTTAGTAATCAAAAACCCCTTAGCAAGCTAGGTACAGTGTCACATTGGATATAACAAACTCTCAATGTTTAGACAATCCAGAATATGAACTTATAGTACCTCAGGATACGTGGAACTCATGAACAGTCGGTCGTTATATATTTCTTAGAAACCAGAACATGGAGTTAAGAAGAACACATGTGTATTTGAAATGTTTATTTACTAATGCCGTCTTCTCAGGCGTAGTATCTTAGATAATACAAGTACACATATTATCAGTAGCAAAATTACCAGCATAGTTACTAGTACATAAAAAGCGAATGGTGACAGTATGTTAACATGCTGTAAATGAATAAGAGTTAGCAACACTTATAAGCAGCCACGGGCCGTGGAGGGAGTTACGGTGGGGCAGGGAGGCGGGGAGGCGGAGGGGCAGGGTGGAGAGGGCTCCACCCTGCCCCTCCCCCTCCCCGCCTCCCTGCCCCACCGTAACTCCCTCCACGGCCCGCGGCTGCTTATATCTCACCCTCCCTAATACACATATTATATTATTTGCTAAGAAGGTCTGTTTGTGTTGGTTTAGGGCGTGCCCATTCTTTAGTGTCTTAGATTTGAAGGAATCACATCAGCATACACCAGCTCTCTCTTCATGTGAACCGCATCAACTGTTGTGTATGTGTGTTCGGCAAAGCAATATAAAACCCGCCTCATGCCCAGAATTGGCAGAAGCTGCACTTATGTTATGAGTATGAAGTCGTGGAGATCAGACCTCATAACAATTCTGTATCGTGTTGTTCTTGAAACTTCAGCACTCGCTGTACAGATATAGTTTAACAAGCAAAGCAGATAGTAGAGGAATAACATATTATTCTCATGTAAACCACGATGAACTACTAGGTTGAAAGCTAAAGCAACAACTAAGTGTCGTGTGCAGAAGTTGCAAAAAAAAAAAAATGGCGTTTAAACCGGTAATGAGCCCATGCTAACTTAACACGGTGTAAAGATATCCAGGACCTAGATGACACCTCCCCATGATCCGGAAACGAACTGAATAAGATAATAGAAGTGCCATCTCATGAGAGCAGATTGCAACTTTATATGTGGACGGTCCGCAAGGTAAAACATTAAAACTAGGAAAATTTAATGCTAAAGAAAAATAAAACAGCCAAGTACTTTATCGAGTCTTAAGCCAATAGGCAAGCTAAATAATAAAAACTTGACAAATAAGTCAATGAATTGTCAATGAAATGCTAGTACTCAGCATATCAAACATGAAAAAGGTCTATGACATAACTGTGTATGCAAAATAAGCTGCAACAGCCTCCAATAGGAAGTCACCGTCTTCATCCGAAAAGAGTTCAGCCATCCAATTTAAAAGCGGAAAAGAACATACGTGCTCTCCCAGCACCGGATCCTCTATCACCATCAGAGGACAGCTCGGTGTGTTTTCAAGAAAGCTCTGTTCCAAGAAAGACTGTGTTGCCGCCAGTAAATTCCAGGGACCAATTAGTCCATGCATCAATGCCACAGCCATAATCCTTTCGCCAGGACAAACCAACTCGTGAGTAATGATAGGAGTCATCAGCTGATTAAAGTCGACGTCAGGAGAAACCGGTCCGCAGAGACACAAATCAATGGCCCAATCGAAATCACAGGTCAGGCAGTGAAATACAGGCTGGACACAGGTGAAGTAGGAGAATCGAAAAGATAATCCATATGCCGTGCTTAATATCGCCAACGGCATTGTGCCATAATATTCTAGCATGCGATTGCGGAACATTGTCAGCAGCTGCAGGGCGGGAGCTTGCACAGGAGGGACATCCATATTTAAAAATGTAAAAAAGCACAAGAGCGTCCGCTGGTAATGCAAGTAAAAATGGGAATCCACGAAGCACAGTGGAAAAAAATAGAATGAAAGAAAGCAGGGATGACTCCAAAGATTTTCTCAAATGAAGTCACGAGACCACTGGTAACAACTTTAAAAAAGTGCGCCAGGCCCTTTGTGGAGGACGCGTTAAAGATAGTCCGAACCATCTTGCTGAAATGGAAAGGCAAATCTGTATTGAAAAGGGTCTGCACCTCTGTACGGGTGTTCGCTATGTGAAGCACGAAAGTTTCCCGGGCCGAACTCAAGGCCACCTCTCTCTGAGACAAAAGAGCTCTTATTCTTGCCATGCCGTTGAAATCTGCTCCCAAGGTTGGTATTTGTGGCCAGATTGAAAACTCCCTATGTTCATGTGTGGGAGGAAATAGAACATTTCTGCAGCAAATAACCCGTTCACTTACTGTTACGATAAAAGGAATACTTTTAATTAACCCAGAACAATCTTCATTATTGAGCATCAAATAACTACCATTTTCCAACAACTTGAACGTGGGGATGATAGCAGGAACTGGCGTGCCTTGCAACACGCAAGCCATATTTGGTCGGTGTTTGTTGCATGAACCGTGTAACTGTATGTGCCTACACATTAGTGAATGATCTGGCGTCTCAGTGCATTCCTCTCCATTCAGATAAACTTCTTGATCATCTTTGAAACATCTGTATGTGTATGGAAGCGACCAGACCTCATGAAGAAAAGCACTACCTAAAGGTTCATAACGACCTATTGGTATATATTTCATACAATTTGAAAACTTATATAAAGCAAAAGGCAGCGTTATTAAACCGTGGATAAGGCACGTTGCCAAAAAACCCGCAATCCTCTGCTGATGATGTCACTGAGCATGTCATGAATGATGTAATATGTGACATCATCAGCAGTGGATTACGGGTAATAGTATCTCTAGTTTACTCCCCTATAGCTGTCTTTCTTTTAACATAAGTGTCTGTTTCCTTCCCTTATACTTACTGTTCTTTTTAAAAAAAAAATGTTTTGGTTCACTTCCGGTTCGCGTACCGGCGAGCGAACTGGGAAGCGAACTACGAGAAATAGAGGTTGGCACAGTTCCAAATATTGTACCAATTTTTTAATAACGGGGAGGTAGTTCTGAAAAGAACTTTTTTTATTATTGTTTTTGTTGTTTTATATTTTTTTTATTATTTTTCTGAACATTTTTTTACTTTTTTTGAATTTTTCTGAACAGTTTTATATTTTTTTGGGTTTTTCTTGCAGGGGGCAATGAAAACGATTCATTGTAAAGGGCTCAACAGGAGCAACAAAACAAAAAAAAAGTATTTATTATTTGGGGCGTTTCGTACAAACTTGCATATGATAGTCAATAGCTCTGTTGATCAGAGTGATGCTTCTTTCTCCGTAGCAAATGAATCCATTGCAATGTACGCAGACGTGTTTTACTTCATGAAATCTCGTTTGAATATTTGGCACCATCTCCCTGCCCTCTGGTCCCGTTACTTCCGGTACAACAGATCTTCTGGCCATAATAGGGAGATTATCTAGGTCGTTACGAAACTGTGCAGCACTGTAGTTGTTAGGATGCCACCTAGTCATATGGCGATGCATTGTGTAGTTTCCGAAACTGTATTTTTTGTCGGTCCCTCTGGACCGTCTATCTTGACATATAAGGCAAGTTACGTATCTTGCATTTACTTTTTTCTGACCTTTGGGAATTTTGAAAAATTGCCAAATGAAGTTTTCTTTCCGGTGAGACGTCCTGGGCTCCTCAGGCAAAAAGTGCCTCTCTTCATGCTCGTCGTCCTGTTCCTCTTCTTCCTCTTCTTGCTGAATTATAACTTGAGCAGGTGGTCCACTCTTCCTTGGATGTGGTGGAGGTGGTGGGGAAGCACCAGCTGAAGCTACTAAAGAAGCCATTGCTCACTGGTAACAAAGGGTCTTTCTCTCACAATGATGAAAGTCAGAGTGAGGAAAGAAGGAGGGATTTTCATCATTTGGGAAAAACAATAGTTCTCAACCAATGAAAAGTGTTCATTTTAGATTATATGACCTAGTCTTACATCATTAGGAAACCAAAAGTGAAATGAACCAATGAAAAGTGTTATTACCAAGTCACATGACCTGCTGTGTTTACGTTAAGCGCTTTGCAGGGCCTCCAGGTTTGCTTCCAGAAACCTGTGCTTTGCGACTCGGTAAGCGCACCAGTTCGCTAACGTAGCACGTCATATGACGTATCACGCAACAACGCGAAACGTCATGCGGACGGGAGGCGTCACGATGTTGTTTTCTAACGCGGCAGTTGCGGTAAAGAAACGTTTACCAGCTCGCGGTCTATTTCGCGGCATCAAGGTCAGCTGACGGGAAGCTTCCCGATTCGCGAAGCGGGAACGAAGAAAAAAAAATATTTAAAAAAAAAATTATTAATAAACATATAAAATATATTTTTGGATTTAAAGAAGAATACATTTTACAGCTACAGATATTAGCTGTTAAAAAACCAATGAAATTCACTGAAAAGACCATAGGTTATAGACCATATATAGTTAGGAATTAGCATTTACAAAACCTTGAAAATTCACTGAAAAAACCATAGGTTATAGACCATATATAGTTAGGAATTAGCATTTAGAAAACCTTATTTTACTCACACAAAACCATTGAAATTCCATATATAGTTAGTTGCACTAACTATATATCGCGCACCCGCAATCCACTGCTGATGATGTCACATATTACATCATTCATGACATGGTCAGTGACATCACTGATGACATCACTGATGACATCTCAAATGACATCACTGATGACATCACTGATGACATCTCAAATGACATCACTGATGACATCATGACACACCAATACCAGTTACTACATACGCACTCACTGATTCCTACGTCTACACACACATTCACTCATTCACCCATACAATCACTCATACATACAGTCACTCATTATTACAACACTATCATATGCACTCATACACCTATGCAGACAGTCACACACTGCCACTCATCCATGGAGTTACTCACACACCAAGTCAGTCCTGTAAAGAATCAATCACACTTCCATTTCTTCATCTATACAGTTAAACACAGAACACCATACTTCAGTGACATCACTGATGACATCACTAATGACATCTGAAATGACATCACTGATGACATCTCAAATGACATCACTGATGACATCATGACACACCAATACCAGTTACTACATACGCACTCACTGATTCGTACGTCTACACACACATTCACTCATTCACCCATACAATTACTCATACATACAGTCAGTTATTATTAGAACACTATCATATGCACTCATACACCTAGTCAGTCCTGTGAAGAATCAATCACACTTCGATTTCCTCATCTATAGTTAAACACAGAACACCATACTTTTCACACATATACTAACACATACTTACTCTCTTATACAATCACTGATACAAGTACACATTGATATGCACAGCGTCACACACCTCCCAGCCAGCCACACACACACTCAGTCTTCCATCCATCCAGTCATTCTTCAATATGTAAAACGTATTTAAACTTTACAAAAACACACAGACACTAGATGATGTCATCAGTGATGTCATCAGTGATGTCACTGACCATGTCATGAATGATGTAATATGTGACATCATCAGCAGTGGATTGCGGGTGCGCGATATATAGTTAGTGCAACTAACTATATATGGAATTTCAATGGTTTTGTGTGAGTAAAATAAGGTTTTCTAAATGCTAATTCCTAACTATATATGGTCTATAACCTATGGTTTTTTCAGTGAATATATATATATATATATATATATATATATATATATATACAGACAGTTAGGGTCCCTCTGAGACCATTCCTCCCATAGTCAGATGGCGTACAGTTTCCGGCGAACCCCAAAGCCGTAAAGTTTTGCAAATTTTCCAAAGTTGCTCAATCCAACATTTCGTTCGGTATAGTGCCTTAATAGTAGATAATTCTACTATTAAGGTACTATACCGAACGAAATGGGTCACGCTATAAATTCAAGGATATCAGAGTACTTGAACTATAACCTGTATCTTTGAATCATGGAATGTCGTTTTAATAATTCACAACTTTGTGGCGATATAACAAGCAAATGCATGATGGTTACACCATTCATAAATGGCTGATATTCCTGCGCAGGAGATTAATAGACTCCCGAGCAACTCTGTAACTCTGTATCACGGTACTATACCGGAGGAAAAAGGGTTTTATGTGTTATATACGAAGGACATCTCTAAAAAAAAAATTCCAGGCTGCTAATTAGTAAAAAGAAATAATAAATGACTTAATCATGCGAGCCGAAAGTTGGGTTAACATGAGTGGTACATTGATGGATTTATATGGCACTTATATATACGATATAGAGGATGTAAGGACTAATTGTCTTCTTAAAAATGTATAAGTATATGAAGTGGTGTAAGATATGAGTCAATGAGGTTTACACCACTTAGAAATGGCGGACAGGGTCACATAGGAGATCATGTGACCTTTATACACAAAACATGCCCTTGTCTATGTTGTTGATGCCCTTTTAAATATGCTGGGAACATCGAAGCATTTCGTGTGAGCAAGACACAGGATTGTGTTGAAACGCGTAGCGTAATTTGGGAATAAATACTTTTTTCTTCAGATCTTGGTCTCCGAGTGCGTATTTGCTGGATTGAGCAACTTTGGAATATATATATATATATATATATATATATATTTCCATTAGTCTCGAAGCCCAGCTTGGCATCCGCTTTCGCTGCTCGACGAGAATTTGAAAAAAGCCACAAACTCGGTGATTCTCGTTCCAGTGAGTTTATTGTGCATATAAACGCCCACCAGTCGCCATATATATATATATATATATATTACCTACTGGCGGTCACCAGTAGGTATATATAGTTAGGATTTTTTCCCTATGGGATTTTTGAAAATTCTATGTCTAATACCTTTGGCGTTTGTGGACGGAATTGGTTGAAATGTTCAGGAAAATGGAACATTTTGTTTCTGAGCAGCCACTGGAAATTTGGGGGGTGTTTGTCAAGGGGGGGCCGAGAAAAAAGGGGGGTCCCAAAACGTGTTTTTCCCATGTTAATTTCCATAGGGCGGTTGGCCTCACTTTTAGGCCGAACGGCTGAATGGATTTGCACGAAACTTGGCAAAATTGTAGGGACTGTTAGCCCGATGTGCCTTTGCTAGGTCTCAATATATGTGCTCCAGTGGATTTTGAGAAATTAACGTTAAAAAAAAGATATATATCTGTAAGCGCGCTCCGGGCAGCGCCCCGGTTCGCGTACCGGTTCGCGTACCTGACGCGTAACGGAACTTCGCGTAGCGAAGCTGATTGGCTCTCCGGTGTCTGTCAACATTCTAAACAGTCCGGAGCGGCCGCCATCTTGTCTCTCGGTAGGATCGAGAGACAAGAGGAGGCCAAAACAAAGGGGAAAATGACCATAAGGGGGCATAGTAGATCCTCCCTGACCCCCTAGGTTTGATGTGGAGGCTTTAAAAGGGCCCCGCAGTGCAAAAAAAAAAAAAAAAAAAACTTTTTTTTTTGCGTGGGGAGCGCCCGGTCCGCGAACCGGGAAGCGGTCTGGGGAGCGTACTATAAGGAAAAAAGAATGATAGACTTTTCAAATATTGTATGTTAATTGATTGTTTGTTTTGTTGATTATTTTTTAATTTCTTTATTTTTTAAGCAATTATTTATTATTGTGATTGTGTTTCAAAATTTAATAAAATTTTTAACATTTCACTGTCTGAAATGTCGTTATTTTCATTGAACATAGCTTGTAATCTCTGAGTGTGTAAAATGTCCTCATTTTGAAGGAGGTCATCTACTGCTTGCACACATTGCAGTAGTTCTTGGTCCCAAGTTTCATCCATAAATTCTATATAATTTGGATCAATTAATTCTTGGCTGCTCTCTTGCAGGACAATTTGAAATGAAACTTTGTGTTCGCCTTCCATTTTGCCTGAAATTTGGATAACAAAAATATATATTAGTAGAGATAGGGCACTGTTGGGATTAATTTTAGATAGGCAGTTTTTATCAGTGAATTTATCTTTGGGCAGTGTATAGTATCAGAGTGGAAGTAGGAATATAAAAAAGTGTATGTGATTTAACGTAAGTAAATTCATAATTATACAAGAGAAGCCTAACTCCATCCATAACTATAACAGAGAAGTCTATCTAAATCTATAACTACTACAGAGGGATAGTATATAACTATCAGAAAAAGTTTACCATATTAACTTATAGTGCACAATATACTTCAGTTTTTAAAATAACAACTTACCTTTACAAAGAAGTTGAAGTGATTAGTGAAAATCCAATTGAAATGTACACCAGGAAGTAGTAGTCAAAATGGCTGTGTTCCCTTCTCTTCCTTTAAATATATTCAGGTATATAACGAATCAAATGTCAGGTAAAAAAAGTAGAAAATGAAAGTAACATTTTCATTGGTTGTCAATTCCAACACTTCAGATGTGTTTTGTGAAGTAATTTACCTCACGGTATTTAGAGAGGTCTACAGGCTAAATGGCTAAATGGAATTTCAATCAAATTTGTGAAAATGATAGGGATTGGTATGTAGTATGAGCTAATCTATATTTGGTGAGAGTGTCTCCAGTCGTTTTTCTGTAAATTACTTTCCCACCTTTTTTGATGGTGCGCTTCCCAGGGAGCGACCCGGTACGCGAACTGGCGAGCGCCCCGGTACGCGAACCTGAAGCGTAACGGGAGTCCACCATTTTGTGTTTCGGTCGACTTAAGATACAAGATGGAGGGCAAATAATGTTCAGAATGGGTAGAAGGGGGCACGGTAGACTTATCTTGACCCCCTAGGTTTTCTGAGGGTGGCTGAGGAGGCTTATATGTGCGAAAAAAAACATTTTTTTAAAAAATTTCGCGAGGTTAGCTTCCGGTTCGCGTACCGGGTAGCGCCCCGGGGAGCGTACTTTGTTGAAAATTAGTGAAAAAAGTTAGAGAAAAATAATAATTGTGAGTGATCAGATGTAGGGTAGCTCTGAGAAGAGCTTTTGGGTTTATGGTACATTTAGGTACTTATAAGTAGGTACCAATGCACAGTCTTAAATTCAGAATGAAAATTCTGTTGCCCTCATCTGAGAAGTGAACTCCATCTCCTCTGTAGATATCTTGCATGTAGAAACGCAAGTTATTGTTGTACATGGAGCCCATTCCATGGTCTCTCATGTAAGCTGAAACAGATTTGTTTACATGCTTCCTCGACTTCTCAATTTGTGGACAAAATTGGTTTGACCACCTCCATTTCTGTCTTTGGCATATATTTGAATATACCAAGGCAGTTTGAGGAAAAAGTGCCATCAATTGCTCAAAGGTGTCCTTTAAAAGCATTTCCAGACCTACCCCAGTCAAAGTGCCCAAATCATTACCTCCACAGTGCACAATTAACAGGTCAGGTTTTGGCAAATGCATAAAGGTTTTCACCAATGGTATCAATTGGTGACATTTTAATCCTCTGTGGCCAAACCACTTAATTTCCACATCTTGTAAATTGAGGTTAGGTAAATTTCTGTTCTCAGCATACCTCTGAGCCCAATAGATGTAACTATGTCCAACAATCCAGACAGAAAACATGGTGAGAGAAGGTTCTGCTGCAGTCAGATGAAGTGTGGCAATGAAATGGCAGTTGAAAAAATAAGAGTTTAAAATGAAAAAAATTGTGGAGTTTCTGTGTTAATGAAGCAGTAACAGTAATTGGTTGATTTTGATTGCTGAAAACAGAAAGTTAGGGTGCATGGATGAGTTCTTTGAAAGATGTATTTTGAATGGTCAATAAAAAATAATTAAATGAAAGATTGCACTGGATATGCAGGTGCACTGAGAGTTCAGAGTTCAATTGAAACATTGTTGTGTGAACTTGCAAACACCAGAGGTCTTCCAAGAGGTGGTTGCTATGCAAAAAAGGCAGAGAGGGCAGAGGGGGGAAGGGTTTTGATTTGAAAAAAGTGAGGGAAGAGTTTTGATTGGGTGACATGAGAGATATGTGTAAAGAATTACAGCATTTCTGTGCTTTTGATAGCTGCAGACTCTGGAGTGCATACCTTTTGCTCTGCTGAAGACAAATTGGTGTGTTTCTGAGACTGTTTTGAAACTCATAAAGTATTTGCTAAGGTGAGAAAAGATTTCTTTAATTTAGATAGAGAATAGTGTGCTTTAAGGAGAAAATTATGAAGAAAGTTGTGTTTTTAAAATGTTGCTTTGTCTCAAGTGTTTTACAAATAGATTTTGTTTCTTTGAGAAATTGTAATTGGAGAAAATGTGAAGTATTAGTACTGACAGGGTGTTTTTGTGCATAGGAGCTGTGGAGTGTTTTCAAATTATGACTTGAAAATCGTTTTTGAGGAAAAGGAATGGTTTTAAAATTTATGACAAGGACATAATGGTGTATGCTTCTTTATAAGGCATTTGAGTGTCTCTGATGTTATTTTTCCCATTTTAATGTAAGACCTTTCCCTGTGGAGCAAATTCCTTGTAAATATGCTCCCACCTTTGCATGGCAAATTTAGATTTTGATTGTTTGCGTTACATAGCCATGTTAAAAGTGACCCAAACATGCTGCAAAGGCAATCAAAAAACGCTTTCATGTGTCTTAAGGACATTTTAAGTCATTTCCCCATGTGGAGTGTTTTCAAATTATGACTTGAAAATCGTTTTTGAGGAAAAGGAATGGTTTTAAAATTTATGACAAGGACATAATGGTGTGTGCTTCTTTATAAGGCATTTCAGTGTCTCTGATGTTATTTTTCCCATATTAAATTAAAAGACCTTTCCCCGTGGAGCAAATTCCTTGTAAATATGCTCCCACCTGTGCATGGTAAATTTAGATTTTGATTGTTTGAGTTACATAGCCATGTTAAAAGTGACCCAAAAATGCTGCAAAGGCTTTAAAAAAACGCTTTCATGTGTCTTAAGGACATTTTAAGTCATTTCCCCATGTGCAGTGTTTTGAAATTATGACTTGAAAATCGTTTTTGAGGTAAAGGAATGCTTTTAAAATTTATGACAAGGACATAATGGTGAATGCTTCTTTATAAGGCATTTTAGTGTCTCTGATGTTATTTTTCCCATATTAAATTAAAAGACCTTTCCCCGTGGTGCAAATTCCTTGTAAATATGCTCCCACCTGTGCTTGGCAAATTTAGATTTTGATTGTTTGAGTTACATAGCCATGTTAAAAGTGACCCAAAAAAGTTGCAAAGGCTTTAAAAAAACACTTTCATGTGTCTTAAGGACATTTTAAGTCATTTCCCCGTGGGCAGTGTTTTCAAATTATGACTTGAAAATCGTTTTTGAGGTAAAGGAATGTTTTTAAAATTTATGTGCGCCATATGCCCCCAAATTTCATTTTAAGGGGTGCAGCAGGGTGTTCTTGAGACACCCCTGCACCCTTGGAAAAATTCCTAATTTGCGATGAGCTAATTGCTAATCGCAAATTGCACCTTCATTCCTATGGGCCTCCTGGCCCATGGAAATGAATGGGTAATTTGCAATTAGCAATTTGCTCATCGCAAATTAGGAATGGTAAAGAATCGCTATTTATTCCTTAAAATTCGCTATTTAGGAAAAGCAAAATAGTTTGATGATACATATGGCGGTTCATCTCTAACAAGATAAGAAGCTTAGGGATAGATTTATGATGACTGGCGCAATGAAGTGGACATCACTTACTTCATTGGTAGGCCTTTACATATGTATTATCTCCTCTGTATTCTTCAACAAGCGTAACTTTGATCTGCAACCCTGAGTAGGCCTCACCTTAAACAAACCTCTGGATAGGCCACACCTTATCGTCATCCTGAATTAATCATTTAAAATGCTAGGGACAGATTTATGATAGGTGTATGCCTCTTTTGCGCCACTGTGCGTCACTTTTGTGATGCAGCGGCGGTGCAAAAGATTTGCTATGAGGCGACAAAATTACAAATTGATGCATTTAGGCAGATGTGTCATGCTGTAAAAAAACCGTGCCACATGAAACCGATGCAGCAGTGATGCAAAAGATGCACCATGTTGCAAGACAGGCCTCACTTGGGGCCATATGTATCAAGCTAATTAGCATTCGCAAAGGCCGAAATTCTGCGAATTTCGGCCTTTGCGAATGCTAATTAGACAAATGGTATGTATCAAACAAGTTTGATGCAAAATAAGGAATAGCAACATTTGCTATTCCTTATTTTACGATTGCACTTAAGGATTTGCAAATTTTGCGATTCCTTAAATGCAATGTATCAAACAAAAAATATGCAAAAAATGCCATTAAGGATTTGCAAATTACCACCAACTTCTAGTTGGTGGTAATTTGTAAATTCTTTTCAAAAAGCTTTTTTTCCAAAAAACAAAAGGTGCCATATGACGACCATACATGCCCATACATGCCCTTAGGGCATGTATGTGCGCCATATGCCCCCAAATTTCTTTTTCAGGGGGTGCAGCAGGGTGTTCTTGAGACACCCCTGCACCCTTGGAAAAATTCCTAATTTGCGATTAGCTAATTGCTAATCGCAAATTGCACCTTCATTCCTATGGGCCTCCTGGCCCATGGAAATGAATGGGTAATTTGCAATTAGCAATTTGCTCATCGCAAATTAGGAATGGTAAAGAATCGCTATTTAATACCGATTTTGTACATACATACCGTTTTGCATTTCCTAAATAGCGATTCCTTAAAATTCGCTATTTAGGAAATGCAAAATAGTTTGATGATACATATGGCGGTTCATCTCCAACAAGATAAGAAGCTTAGGGATAGATTTATGATGACTGGCGCATCACCAGGGATGTGCCAGTCATCCTGCGCCGCTGTTCCGCCACACATGGTGTGTTGCATTTACAATGCGGCGCACCATGGGGCAAAAACGGCACAGATGCGTGACGCATCTGTGCCGTAAAGGTGGCGCATTGCTGGAGTTGTATCGCAAGTGTGATGCAGCTCCAGCAAGGCTCAGGGGTGCCCCATCTCCACAATGCTGCGTCAAGACCTATGCCTGCTTCAAGCAGGCGCAGGGTTTTGACGCAGCTTTGTCCTATCTGATTGTAAATGCGGCACACCATGGGTGGCAGAGCAGCGGTGCACGTTAACTGGTGCATCCCTGGGGATGTGCCAGTTAACATAAATCTGCCCCTTTACATTTAAGTATGTGCAGGGGACACAGAGTCGGCGAGGCTTATCCAAGGTTAAGAAGAGATGAGTCCTGTTCACTGAAAAATTGGACATAGGCTTCACCTCCTCAGCATCGCTGGACATGGCTAAATATTAGCTGCAAAATGTTACTCTTGTTAAACAATTTTACTATTATAATCTCTGAGATTTGTCTCTTACTCTGCAACATCTCATTGTTGTTATCTTTCTTTAACCCTTTAGGTGCTGCCGTCGGCCAACGGTCGTCACGGGCACTACCTCCCCAGTGCTGCGTGCGACCGCTGGATGTCCAGTTCAGCACTGGATAATGGACAGCGCAGCACTGGGGAGGTTTGTTTACGAGCTCCTAAGGTGTTAAAGATAAAGACAACATCAACATGAGCGACAATCAGCAATCAGTTGATTTCGACCTCATCATTGAACTCGTAATTGAAACATCAGTGGATGTTGATCCCTTGGATGATTTAAATCCTGAGGATGAAGAAGAACGTGATGAGGATGCAGATTTGTCAGAATTGTATGACATAGGATGGGAAGCTGACGTGCTTGAGCCTATGGAACTATAAACATTTATTTTAAAAATTTATAATAAATGAAAAGTAAAAATGTAAACCGTTTCATTTAAAAATAAAGACACCTTCAAAAACAGGTTATGTGTAGTGTCTTCAATAAAATATTAAAATATGCTCATAAAATTAGATCAGATTCACATATAAAACAGCACAGGTAAAATGAATATAAATTCCATTTCTTTTCTGCTATTTCTGTATTCTAAATTTGCCAAGCACTAAAAAATCTTCTATGTAAAAATGTCAAGTAGTGTGTTAAGTTTTTGATGACTGTTATTGATTTACTGTTTGGTAATAGTGGTTAATAACATTTTTTATTATATTTTACCACAGATTCAACTGCAGATCATTTAAGATTTCAGCATGCCAACCAAAGAAAGACTGAGAAAGGCTGCAAAACGTCAAAGACAGCAGGTCAATGAAAAAAAGCAGCAGTCCTCTAACAAAATGATTTGTCAAGTCACCAAGAAAGCACCGGGTAAGAGTAGAAAAACATTCATAAGAAATATCTGTAGTAAAAAAAATATTACTACAGAAAATGTTTCAGTCCAGAAAAAGAGAAGCAATTTAAACGGAAAGGAAAGGCCAATGAAAAATGTTACTGCTAGAGCAAGAGATAACTCTGTGCATGATAGTAGAAGGAAACAACAGTTTAGGGACATTCGTAAACGAATGTTCCGCAACAGGATAATTGGCAATTTGTTAAAAAATATTAAGAAAGGTCAACAGAAAGTGGTTTTTTATAAGAGAAAAAAAATAGTTGAGAAAGTTATTGATCAGGCATTTGAAATTAAACGTAAGTTATTTATTTTGATAATCAATAGAATTAGGAAGCTAAACAAGGCAATTTATGATTTCAAAAGAAATAGTAGATGGAAGAGAATAGTTAATCGTAGTAATTTTTGTGAAGTTTTTTCTGGAGAATGGATGCATAGTTCAAGCTGTGAGGCATTTTTTAATGAGGAGAGTTATTTCCAGGATAATGATTTGGTGCATGCAGTTGACACCAGTGGTCGAGCTTACGAAGTGAAAGATGGTTGTCCAGTTGAAAAAGAAAAACTTGTGACAACAGAGACAGAAGAGGTGTTGAGGTTTTAGGAAGACGTCCTAAGGGTCCTGTGTACACCTGGAAGTGTAGTAGTATTTGCAGTGTGCGACAGGATTCCATCAATTTGCTTTGTGATTTTGTACGGTCATTTAATAAGAAAAGTTTGAAGCAGAAAATGAAGTTGTTGCAAGAATTAGATCCTTGCAGAGTGAGAGAAGTGACAGGTTTGCATGGTCATTCACTGGCTTGTCTTTCCAGGAGAGTATGCCAGAGTGTTTTTCATCATTTCAGGATGCTAGCAGTGCATCATAATAAAGTGAGGAAATTAGTTAGAATGTTGTATTATGCTAAGAGTCCAGCAATTATGCTTAAACAATTATGCGCTGCTCTTTTGCATGGTTCTGAAATAGATGTGAAGAATATATGTGAAGAAATTGAGTTTTGTTACTTTGGAAGTAAAGAGGAGAATGTTGAAATTGACCAAGAAGAAGAGGGTAATGTGGAAGATAGTGTACAGGTTTCCAGTACAGATAATTTCCAGAGGGAAATTGCGACGTTTCAGGTGAAATCAAGTGAGAGGCCAAATTTCACTTGTGTGTGTTGTCGACGCACTTATTATAAGAATCAGACTCAGGGGCCGATTAGGATGGCGGTTTTTCCGCATCCTCCGGGCCGGCGGAAGTGTCCGCCGGCCTGGAGGATGCGGAAAAACCGCTGCGGAGCCTCCAAAGACCCACCGCCAAATTAGGATGGCTGGTGGGTCTGGAATTCCGTCCGCCGCTTTTCCGCCGCGGTCGGCTTCCGACCGCGGCGGAAAAGCTATAACATGGCAGGCGGTGTCTATGAGACACCGTCCGCCATATTAGGATGTTCGTAAATACATGCTTTTCCACGGCGGCTTTTCCGCCATGGAAAAGCATACGGACATTCACTTTGGGGGCCCGTTGCGGGCCCCCTGGGTGAATGGGGGGTGGGGGGTGCACATGGGGGGTACCTATGGTACCCCCCTGCATTTGCGTGCACAAAGCAGCAGGCACCGTGCGGTGCCGGCCGCTTTGTGCATGTAAATGTAAAACATGCTTTTTTAACATTGCGGCGGGTGCAGCTTGAAGCTGCACCCGCCGCAATGTTAAATATAGAGGATGTGACCGCCACCCTGGCGGTCACATCCTAATCAGCACGGAGGGAACGCCGCAGCCCCTGCGGACGTTCCCTCCTCCTCAAGGGTGGCGGACGGACGCAAGTCCGTCCGCCATCCTAATCGGCCCCTAAGTTAGTGGATTTATATGCAAAAAGTGAAAGGGAAAATAATAGTGAATGGAAGGATTTCACAACATACTTGATGGTAGAAAATTGTTTTGATTTGGGATCGGATCAACGTGTGTGTACTTATTGTTGTAATAAATTAAATCAAAACCAGATGCCTGCTAGAGCAGTTCATAATAATCTGGAATTGGTTGAGATTCCTTCTGAATTGAAGGATTTAAATACTTATGAATCTATTTTGATTCAAAGTATCCATCCCTTTCAGGCTATTGTAAGAATGGAGCCAAAGACAGGGAAATTGCCTCCATCAGATTTACAGAGAGGATTAAAGGGAAGAGTTGTTTATTTGCCTCTAGATTTGAAGAAAAACATTAACACAATTGGAGTAGAAAAAGTGGAAGAGGAACCTCTGGTTATCTTAGTTAATGGGGTTCCGACAAAGAATAAGAAAATATGGCAAGATTTAGTGGATGTTAGGAAAGTTAAAAAGGCAACATTGTATTTGAAAAAAAATAATAAGTACTATAAGAATGTATATGTTGCAGAAGAGGAAGTAAGTGAGGAAGAGGATAGTGATTTGTGTGCTGGTCAAATTGAGAAAGTAGAACCCTGTACTAGTGAAGAAATATATGAACATTATAGTGTTCATCCTTTGCATTCCAAGGAAGTCATGGGGAATGCTATTGAGTTGTTTCAAATGAAACAAGCCAAAGGGAGTCCCATTAGTGTTTGGGAGGAAAGTTTGGAAGCTCGGTGTTTCCCACAGCTTTTTCCAACAGGTCAGGGAGGAAGATATGATGAGCGACCTCATCAAATTCCTGCTTCTGAATACCGGACTTTGCGATTGTATGCAGGAGATGCTAGGTTTCGACAATGCATTCCCTATTTGTTTCATCTCCTGTTTGAAAGCGATCTGTCTGGACTGTCATATGCAGTGAACCACATCTTGAAAAGTGGTATACACATGCAAAACATCTCGGCAAGTGACTTTATGGATAAAGTCAATGTCCAAGACAGTATTTTGGATTCTCACCTGATTAATCTCATGGCGTGTCAGCGTGGTACTAATGAGTACTGGTACCGTCGTCATGGTGATTTAAAATGTATGCTGAGGAACTTAGGAACTCCCACATGGTTCCTCACTCTGAGCTGTGCCGAGTATGGCTGGGAAGACTTACTTGAATTTCTACGAGAGGCAAATGGAAACATCGAAAACACCGAATTCAAGACACCCGGAGAACTGTGCTCTTTGGATCCAGTCAATGTATGCAGGTACTTCAATCATAGATTTGAAGCTATGATGTCTTTCATCATGAATAAGAAGAATCCACCTCTTGGAGAGGTGTTGGATTTCTTCTGGAGAAAGGAGTACCAAGCAAGAGGTGCTCCTCATATACATATGCTGCTGTGGATCAAGGATGCACCTAAATTTGGAACGGATCCAGAAGACTCAGTGATGAGTTTCATACAACAGTATTCTACGTGTGCTGTTCCAAACGCAAAGGAGAAGAAAAGCCTAAGAGAAAAAGTTCTACGTTTCCAAAGCCATCGATGTGGAAAGTACTGTCGTCGTAAATTCCGAAACAAGGACAAGTTCTACACCAAATGTCGTTTCGGCTTTCCACGACCGGTGATTTCTAAAGGAAGAGTAAACAGTTTGATGTCTTCGCTGCGACATAATGTGATGAAGAAATCACCTAAAAACACATACAATTTGAAGAGTAACGAAGAGTCCAAGTACATCAACGACTACAACCCGGTGATTTTGTCCATGTGGAATGCTAACATGGATATACAGTTTGTGGCTGATAACTGTATGGCTGTGGCTCGGTATGTGACATCTTACATCACCAAAAAAGAGAAGACAGAATTGAAGGATATGTGGGAGGACATTTCCCATGAAAAGAGCCTCAGTAAGAAGTTGTACAGTTTCAGTCTGAAGATGTTGTCGCATCGAGAAATCGGAGCTTACGAATGTTCTGACCGGTTGTCTTCAGCAAGTCTCTATGCCAAATCCAGGAGTATCGTTTGGGCGAGTCTTGGTCTTGCTGCAACGCGTAATCGAGTTCTGAAACCTGTGCGGGAAATTGAGTATTTGGCGGAAAAGGAGCCAAACAGTACCGACATTTTGAAGACCAACATGTTGGATACATATTATCCAAATCGAAGCAGTCACCTCGAGAATGTTTGTCTGTATGAGGTTCTTCAAAATTACATATTCAAGAGGAACATCAAAGAAGATACTGAGAAAGGAGTGTATGCTGTAATAGGAAGTGAGGGATGTCTGGTCAAGCAAAGAAAATGCCACTTGGTAAACCATCGAAAATTGAGTGGCGAATCTCCTGAAAAAAAGGAGTTTTTCTATTTAGCACTTTTGCAACTTTTCAAGCCTTGGCGTGCAGAAGAGGAACTGCTTGGAGATTTCCTCTGTTACGAAGACTCTTTCAATGCTGCCAAGGAGACCATAGAATGTCCTGCTTTTCCCAAATATGTAGAAATGTTGAATGCGGAAATCGAGCAGGAAGCAACGATTGCAGCCGAGATTGCCAGAGACAGTTCTCAGGACAGTCAGAGTTCTGCTTCATTGAGTCAGGATCCACTAGGAGGACCTGTTATCGAAAATGAAGCTGCCACTGCCATGAATGAAGTGGAAAGAGCCATGGCACATGCTCAGGAGGATGCGGTTAACTTAGAAGAGTTGGAAAGACAACTCAACGTTGAGCAGAGGAAAATATATGACGAAGTTACCATGCAAATTGATCATGGATTAAGTCATGAGAAGAAAGAGTGCTCATGTACGTCGTTGAAGCCTGTCCGACTGTACGTGAGTGGAGAAGCGGGAACTGGAAAAAGTTTCCTTACTAAAGCAATTTCATGTTATTTGCAGAAAAGGACTGAGTCATCGCTGTCTTGTGTTGTCACCGCTCCAACTGGACTGGCAGCACATAACATTAAAGGGATTACTTTACATCGTTTACTGATGCTGCCAGTGGAGCATGACAACAAATTACAATATCACAAGCTATCTGGAGATGCTTGTTGTGAAGTTTCAAGAATCTTGAGGAAAATGAAACTTCTTATCATTGACGAAGTAAGCATGGTTTCCAATGTCATGCTTGCCTTTGTGCATTTGAGAATGCAAGAAGTTCTCAAAACAGAGTATGATGTGTTATTTGGTGGCAAACACATCATTGTTTTCGGAAATCTTCTGCAGCTGACACCAGTGAAAGGGCAACCTGTGTTCAAAATGCTCACGCATGAAGATACCAGGAAGTGCCTAGGGAGCATTGGCAACGTCAATATATGGTTAAACTTCAATTATGCTGAACTGCATGAAAATATGCGTCAGGCGAAGGATGAAGTTTACAAGACTATTCTACAAGATGTTAGAATTGGAAAAGTGACCGAGCATGGGAAAGAAGCTTTACATGCACGATTACTGTCAAATTTATATCCAGAACAAGATGTTGTGCCTGAGAATATTTTTCAGAAAATTACTGAGAAGAAATCTGGAATATGTTTGATGCCAACTCTTGCAGAATGTGCCAAATTCAACAACAAAATGTTGCATTTAGAAAAGCAAGAGATTGTGAAACTGGAAGCTATTGACAGAGTAGAGCATATGGGATCAACAATTATTTTGTCTGAGAATTTGAAAACAAAATTGGATTCATTAGAGAAGACTATATCTAAAACTGCAGGTTTTGAAAAGACTCTGAATGTGTGCTTGAACTGCCGTATAATTTTAAGAAGGAATTTACATGTTGAAAGAGGTTTGGTAAATGGATCAATGGGTAATGTTGTTGATTTTGTATAATACAGAAATAGAGATGGAATTGAATTTTTAAAAATTAAATTTGATGGCATTGAGGAAGTACAGCTAATTGGTCGTTGTTCTGCTAGATTTTTGCTTGTAAAAGACTTATATGTTCGCCGTAAGCAGTTTCCTGTTTGCTTGGCATATGCGGTGACAATCCATAAATCGCAAGGTTTAAGAGTAGACAGTGCATTGGTGAATATTGGCAGTTCTGTGTTCAAGGAGGGTATGGCATATGTGGCATTGTCACGAGTTAGAACTTTATCGGGATTGTACTTGATTGAGTGTGATGTCACAAACATTTGTGCAGATCTAGATTGTGTTAAGGAATACAATAGGTTAAGAAGAGAGTATGCGCCACATTTGCCTCAATATCCTTTGTTTGAGAAACGTGTGGTAGGCCGGAAACGAAGAAATGTGACCAATACTGGGGAGGTTGTAGCAAAAAGACGAAAAGTCGATGAACCTGAAATTATAAGCAGAAACAAAAAGGATTCTGTTGAAGATGTTGTTGGTTTTCAATTTGAAAACAGTTCTGGTGTCAACTGCTATGCTAATGTAGTGGTTAATGTTTTGTTTTCTCTAGAAAATGTAAAAGAAGAGATTGTGGTCAATTCTGATCAAAGATTTTGCAGTTTGTTAAATTCTGTGTTAGAGAAATGTAGCACTGATAGAACAAAAATAGAAAGTGTGTCTGAAATTCGAAATCTGTTAGACAGATGTTCAGGCCAAACACAATTCTCTCAAAATATTCAGCAAGATTGTCAGGAGTTTTTAATGTATATGCTTGATGTATTGCATGCTGAAGGTGTAGATGTAGATCACCTGTTTGGGCTTTCTTATCAATGGCAGCATGACTGCGAGAACTGTAGGGTATCAAGTACTACTAGTGTAGACTCAGAAAGATTTATATATTTAACTTTGTCAGTCTCTTTTAATAAACTAGTAAAAGCAGCTGATCACAACATGGAGTGTAGCCAATGTAAATCTGAAATGATGTCCACATTATTTATACGAACATATGGCCAGTATGTCATTTTAATGTTCCAACGATGTAGGCCTGATGGAACAAAATTGACAACTTTAATTAAAAATGTTGTGGCTTCACAGTTGTCAATATCAGGAAGGACTTTTGTAACTGCAGCAATTATATATCATGACGGTCCTTCAATAACATCAGGACTTTACACAGCTTATTTAAAGTCTAGAAATGGCTGGTCATTCTGCAACGATTCTGTTTTAATTTTCAAAAAAAAATTGCCATATGACCTTAAAAACTCTTACCTGGTGTTTTTAAAACCAAAATTTTAGGGAAAGAATCTCGGGATGTGCTCTGAGGAATTTCAAGAGGTTCTAATGGCTCCTACACGATTTGGCCTTGAGGATAAGTGTAGTACAGAGACATAACTTCTTACCATAACAGTTGACGTCATGGAAAAATAACTGCACTTTGAATGAGTTCAGAAAAACTGTTTCTTTTTATAAGCTAATTGAAGCAGCCAATCAAAACATGGAGTAGAGGGAATGTAAGTCTGCAATGCTGTCTACTGTTTTATATTGCTTTGTGATTAAAAGTGATGTAGAGAATTAAATAATTGTAGTAGTCATAGAGGTAGTGTAAGTCTGCTTCATAGTAAGCAGTATCAGTGTCATAGGAAATGTAGAAAATGAGTGAGCAAGAAGGGTAAGATATTACTAGTCCAGGATTGTGAAAATGGTCTTCAACATTTTAATTCTGAAAGTTGCGGAAATACAAAATGACGGGATTGGCTTACAAGAATTTCAAGAGTTATAAATGGCTCTTACATGATTTGGCCTTGTGGAAACGTGTGGTAGAGAGCGAGAAGTCATTTATTGTATGTAACATATTTTTCAGAACGATGGAGGTTTTCTTTCAGAAAGTGGCGGGCTGAAAGTAATAACAGCACAACAGAGTGTAAGCTGTTCATAGGACATCCTTCGACGTCATGGAAAGTAAGTTAATTTTAAGGAGTTCTGAATTCTGATTTGTTATGTTGTATGGGTTTTTTAAACACAATCATTTTGATTGTGTTTTTTTTTCCCCGCTGTTATATGATGAATACCTTCAAGTCACTGTTTTTAGTGAAATTTGATACATTCTGAGAACAGCAAAAATAAACCATTTAACATGTATAATTAATTATGTACTGTTTGTATTTATGATGTACATTTAGAACTGTGTAGGAGGCATGGAGAAGGAGAGGCTTCTGTAAGTGTCAAAGTTGTTGCATACAGTGCTCACATTCTACGTAGTCTTTCATATGATAGACTACATTTCCACAATGAGATACCTAAGCAAAGGAAACACAGGTGATATGATTGTGGAATGAGCAAAAAAAATTGCACGTTTTTCAATTATATTACCTGTGTTTCCTAACATTACACATCACATTGTGTAGATGAGGTTTAGGCCTGTTCCAGGAGACAGAGGAGGTCTGACATTTGTTCAAGAGTGCAGTGGACATGACTCACTTCGTTGGTAGGTCTGCACATGTATTATCTCCTCTGTATTCTTCAACAAACCTAAATTTCATCTGCAACCCTGAGTAGGACTTACCTGAAACAAATCTGTGGATAGGTTACACCTTATCGGCATCTTGAAACAATCATTTAAAATGTTAGGATCAGATTTATGATGGCCGTGCGCCTCTTTTGCGCCGCTGTGGGTCAGTTTTGTGTAAAAGATGCACCATGTTGCAAGATAGGTTTTAGTTCATCTCCAGCAAGATACCATCAGTTTGAAATGTATATAATTAGCACTGTGTAGGGGGCATGCAGAAGCTGAAGCTTTTGTAAGTGTCAAAGTTCTTGCATGCAGTGTGCATTTCTGGGTACTGTTTCATATGCTGGACTACATCTGCACTATGAGATACCTAAGCAAAGGCAACACAGGTGATGTGATTGTGAAATGAGGAAAAGAAACTCCACATTTTTCAATTACATCACCTGTGTTTCCTAAGTTTACGAATGACATTGTGCAGATGAAGTTTAGGTCTGTCCACGGACACAGAAGAGGTCTGGCCTTTGTTCAAGAGTGAAGTGGACATGACTTACTTCATTGGTAGGCTTTCACATGTATTATGTCCTTTGTATTCTTCAACAAGCGTAAATTTGATCTGCAACCCTGAGTAGGCCTCACCTTAAACAAACTTCTGGAGAGGCCACACCTTATCGTCATCCTGAAGTAATCATTTAAAATGTTAGGGACAGATTTATGATAGGTGTATGCCTCTTTTGCGACACTGTGCGTCACTTTGTGACGCATTGGCGGTGGAAAAGATTTGCTATGAGGCGACAAAATTACAAATTGATGCATCTAGGCAGATGTGTCATGCTGTAAAAAACCCGTGCCACATGAAACGATGCAGCAGTGATGCAAAAGATGCACCATGTTGCAAGACAGGCCTCACTTCATCTCCAACAAGATAAGAAGCTGAGTCTTCTGTAAATGTCAAAATTGTTGTATACACTGCTCAACTTCTGTGTACTCTTTGATATGCTAGACTCCATCTGCACTATGAGATACCTAAGCAAAGGAAACACAGGTGATGTGATTGTGAAATGAGGAAAAGAAACTCCACATTTTTCAATTACATCACCTGTGTTTCCTAAGTTTACGAATGACATTGTGCAGATTAAGTTTAGGTCTGTCCACAGACACAAAAGAGGTCTGGCCTTTGTTCAAGAGTGAAGTGTACATGACTTACTTCATTGGTAGGCCTTCACATGTATTATCTCCTCTGTACTCTTCAACAACTCGAAATTTCATTTGGAACCCTGAGTAGGCCTCACCTGAAACAAACCTCTGGATAGGACACATCTTATTGGCATCCTGAAACAATTATTTAAAATGTTAAGGGCAATTTTATGATGGCTTTGCACCTCTTTTGCGCTGCCATTGCATCACTGTTGTGAGACAGCAGCAGTGCAAAAGATGCACCATATTGCAAGATAGGCCTCACTTCATCTGCATCAAGATACTGTTAGTTTAAAATGTATATTTTTAGGACTGTGTAGGGGCATGGAGAAGCAGAGGCTTCTGTAAGTGTCAAAGTTATTGACAAACTGTTTGTCCTTCAATCTTTTCCCTTGTCTTTTCTAATTTTTAAATACATGTTTTAATATTTTTCAAATGTTTGTTCTCTCTTTCACAGATTGAAAGTATAAAAATTACAAGTGACTAAGTTAACGACAATTATAAGGTAAATGTTTTGTACTCTTTTCGTTACATTTCTATCACATTTAACTTCTATTAGTTTCACTACTTCATTTCTTTAACCCTCACTTTCCTGCCTTTGCTACTTCCCTCAATCCTTTCTCTATTTCTTACTTACTCTACTCCTTCCACTATTTTTGTCAGTCCCTCTCTTCTCATACTTCGTCACTCTTGTTCACTCACTCTGTCTCTATTACTCTCACTGTTTCTGACTGATCACTCTTTCACTACTTGTTCATTATGCTTTCTCTCTGTAGTTCAAGCACAGTAAGGGGCATATTATCAACACAGGCAATAAATTTATCAGTGTTTTTATCGGCAGAAAACTGCCGCAAAAGTGGCTTTAGCAGCAGTTTTCTTCTGGAAAAGCGGCTTTAGCGGCAGTTTTCTGCCGATAAAAGCAGTAATTATTGGCAGAAAACTGCCACAAAAGCGTCTTTAGTGTCAGATTTCTGCTGATAAAAGCAGCAAAATTTTTATCGCCTATGTTGATAATATGCCCCTATGTTATTTACATTTCTTTGCTGTTTCAATCATTCCTTTTCTGTTACTTCTTCTTTTCTGCATTGTGTTTTTTCTCTCTGTTATTCCGATGTTTTAATCTTAATTTGATTATTCATTCACATTCTCTAAGAAACTCTTGTTTGTTATTCTTCTATACTCTCTTTTTTTTTCTCACTTCCTTATCTATTTTGTTTTTCACAATTATACTCTCTTAAATCTTTTCTTCAGTAAATAGATCTATTAAACAGTATCTCTACTTTACTCCCTATAGCTGTCTTTCTTTTAACATAACTGTCTGTTTCCTTCCCTTATAATTACTCTTCTTTTTTAAAAAAAATTTTTTTTGGTTCGCTCCCGGTTCGCGTACCGGAGAGCGAACGGGGAAGCGAACCAAAAGAAATAGAGGTTGGCAGAGTTCCAAATATTCTACCAATTTTTTTATAACGGGGAGGTAGTTCTGAAAAGAACTTTTTTTTTATTGTTTTTGTTGTTTTATATTTTTTTTATTATTTTTCTGAACATTTTTTTACTTTTTTTGTATTTTCTGAACAGTTTTATATTTTTTGGGGTTTTTTTTGGGGGGGAAACGAAAACGATTCATTGTAAAGGGCTCAACAGGAGCAACAAAAAAAAAAGAATTTATTGTCTGGGGCGTTTCCGACAAACATGATTGTCGATAGCTCTGTTGATCAGAGTGATGCTACTTTCTCTGTAGCAAATGAACTCATTGCAATGCACGCACACTTGTTTCACTTCCCCGAATTTCATCTGCATATTTGGGACCAACTACCTCGCCTCTGGTCCCGTCACTTCCTGCACAACTGATCTTCTGGCCATAGAAGGAGGATTATCTTCCTGGTCACGTAACTGCGCAGCACTGTAGTTGTTAGGATGCCACCTACTCATATGGCGATGCATCGTGTAATTGCCGTAACTGTACTTCTTCTCGGTGCCTCTGGACAGGCTTTCTTTACATATAAGGCAAGTTACGTACCGTGCATTGACTTTTTTTTGGCCCTGGGGATAACTAAAAAATTGCCAAATATAATTTACTTTCACATGAGACCTCCTGGGCTCCTCACGCAAAAATTGCCTCTCTTGCTGCTCTTCCTCTTCTTCCTCTTCTTCCTCCTCTTGCTGAATGATAACTTCAGCAGGTGGTCCTCTCTTCTTTGGATGTGGTGGAGGTGGTGGGGAAGCACCAGCTGAAGCTACTAATGAAGCCATTGCTCACTAATCACAAAGGGTCTTTCTCTCACAAAGATGAAAGTCAGAGTGAGGAAAGAAGGAGGGGCTTTCATCATTTGGGAAAAGCAATAGTTCTAAACCAATGAAAAGTGTTACTTTTAGGTCACATGACCTAGTCTTACATCATTAGGAAACCAAAAGTGAAATGAACCAATGAAAAGTGTTATTACCGAGTCACATGACTTGTTGTGTTTACGTTACGCGCTTTGGGCCGCGTCCCGGATCGCTTCCGGGAAGCAGCGCTTCGCACCTCGGTTCGCGTACCAGTTCGCTTCCGGGTACGCTACCTTGGCGCGTCATATGACGTATTACGCGACAACGCGATACGTCACGCTGACGCGACGCGTCACGATGTTGTTTTCTAACGCAGCAGTTGCGGAAACGGAACGTTTACCGGTTCGCGGACCGGGTCGCGGCACCAAATTGCGCTAACGGGAAGCTAACCGGTTCGCGTACCGGGAGCGAAACAAAAAATATAATAAAAAAAAAAAAGTATTAAAAACATGTAAAATATATTTTTTGATTTAAAGAAAAATACATTTTAAAGCTTTTGTTATTTGCTATTAAAAAAACATTGAAATTCACTGAAAAAACCATAGGTTATAGACCATATATAGTTAGGAATTAGCATTTAAAAAACCTTTTTTTACTCACACAAAACCATTGAAATTCCATATATAGTTAGTTGTACTAACTATATATCGCGCACCCGCAATCCACTGCTGATCATGTCACATATTACATCATTCATGGGGCTATTCCTGAAAAAAATTAGGGGGGCCAAGCTGACCCCAGCCCCAGGGGCTGCCACCTCCCCAGGGCTTTAATTTCATTTTAATGCGGGGGCACCCAGACCCGCCCACAACCCCGCCCACAACCCCGAGGATTGCCCCCTCTCCAGAAAAATCCAAGATAGGAGGGGGGTTACGCAGCCCCCTCCTAGAGCCAATCATGGCCCTGGGCAAAACCACCACCCCCTTGGCTGGCTCCTGCTATGTCCTTGGGGTGCCCACACCCGGAAAAAGCTGTTTACTGTTGCTTGACACGAGCTTCACCACTCCTACCAAGCCACATCAAAAGTTCCAATTCCAGCAAGTGGGAGTACTAAATATGTTCTTGCTTGCAGGAAACGGAGGAGAATTGCTTTCACAGAGAGGGAGCTGCATGTTTACCAGTTCCATCTCTGTGAAAGCAATGCCGGCTCCCACAGGAAGCAGCGAGCTGTCAGGAACCATAGGAGCATTGAGGCTTCCCCCGCAGTCCCCAGCGAAAGTAACTGGGTACCCTGGATGGGACCAGGGCATGCAGAATTAAGGCTGGGCCCCGAGGTTGGGATCCTTAGGGCTGAAATCAGCTAGAGAGGGGCACCATGCACTCCCCTTGATATAAAAAATAAAGAAATAAAAAAGCTGGGCCACTGGGTTTTGTGTCCCCCTGGGCTACAATCGACCTTGTGAGGGGGACATGTAGCCCTCCTCCACAATCCAAAAAGGCCTAGCCACAGGGCAGGGGGGCACATGACCACCCTATCCAAATTGAAAAAAGAATAATAAAATAAAAATGCTGGGCCCTGGGAAATGGGGTCCTTGGAGATCAAAACAGCTGGGGTGGAGAGGCTGTGCTGCCCCTCCCCATTCCAAAAAGGCCAGGCCCCAGAGATGGGGCCCCTTGACCAAAATCGGACCAGGGAAGGATGCCACGCGGCCCCTTTCCCTAATAGAACAAAAAAAAATAAAAGCCACCCAGCAAGTTGCTGGAGGCCCGCCCCCTTTCACTGCGGCTCTGCAAACACGCCTCCTGGTGCCCTACTGGTTAGGCGATTAACTATCCATGGCTGATGACTGTCGTTTGGACCAAGAACACCTATTGTTGTGACAATTAGGTCCCCCACAGCAGGACTGCTGAGACATAATTTGTTATTCCCGCCCTTTTAACAGCCTCTGTAAAGGGGCATCCTGGCATTCTACTGGTCGGTGGATGATCACCCCATGGCTGCTGATGGTCACTGGGGGCCAAGAACTACTATCGTTGCCACATGTAAGTGCACCCCAGCTGGATTGCTGAGATGTCATCGGAGACCCAGCCCCCCTTCTCAACCAATCAGCAAAAGGTCTTCCTCATGCACTGCTAGATGGGGAATTAAGTCTCTTTGGCTGTTGAGGGTCATTGGGGCCAAGAGCCCCTATTATTGCAACAAGTAAGTCCCTGACAGCCACATTGCTAAGACGTTGTTGGAAGCCCCACCCCCAATAGTTATGGGATGAAGTTCCCTTGGCTGCTGAGGGTCGTTGAGGGCCAAGACCCCTATTGTTGTGGCAAGCAAGTCCTCCACTGTGGGACTGCTCTTCTTTTCATCATATAAGTCTCTCTTTTTTGCCCCATGTCCCCATTCTCATATTCCATTCCCTGAGTAGAGTGTTTTCTGCCTTTTTTTCTAATTTCCAATTTTTTTTATTTACTAGTATTTTCGTCACGTTTTAAAATTGTCCTCAACAATCATCGTTTCTTTTTTGCAGTAAATTAACAGTCAACAGTGTCAGACTATTGTCATGTGGGGTTGTTAATTCTATCCACTTGATTTAGATTCATTTAGACTCCCTTATGTGTATGTACTGAATCTTAACCACATTTGCTTGCCTTGCAAGGTACACATTGTCTTTTATACCCTGTTGTAACATATCTGAATTTGCTCATGCTCCTTTGAAAGTCTATATATCAAAGGTTGTCATCTATTCAATTAGATCTACACCTTCTGCCATACAGTCACTATAACTAAATTATGTCTCCTCGTTCTCTATTACTAGTCAATATTTGCCTTTATATTCATGGGCTTTGATCATCGTAATCTGTTCTGTTTGGCTGAGGTCCTCCATATTTGCCATACTAGGTTTCTGACTTGATTTATATTTCCTTTTTAATGTAGACTAGCTTCCTTTCTTTCTCTTTAGCCGTTTTTGACTTATCTGTGATCTTTTTGATTGTATCTCCGTTGGCTACTTTCATTTCTATGTTTCTATTGTTGGTGAGTTCTAGTGAGGTGAGGCGAGTTCCATCAGATTTCACAGGACTCCGCCAATGATTCAAGATCCTGGCAGTAGGAGCGGTAAGTCATGGGGGCCAAGTGTGGCGGTGACAGATCCTGCACGCAGAGCATGAGCACAGGCTCCCATAGAGGTGGCCCAGCTACGTCTGGTTGCGGCTTCTGGGTGGCATGGTGTGCTCAGGCTCGGGCCACTGCCTTATTGCCTCTGCCTCAGCCCTAGTCTTAGACAAGACGCATCAACAGCCACCGCCCAAGTCTCTTCTACTGCTGCTGCTCATGCCTAGTTAATCTACTACTACTGCTAAAGCCTGATAACTGGTCAAATCAGGCAAAAGATGCACAGTGCACATAATTAGCATAAGGATTCCACCCAACTATGTTGACGCCACAGGCCAAGAGCAGAGCAGCTGGACGGCCACGCCCAAAATGAATAGTACCGAGCTGTGCGGCGCAAGCAAGTCGAATGAGTGCCGCCCCGAGATTGCGAGTTCATAGTTTTTCAGTGTGATTTTTAGCCCAGGTCGGATTGACAGGATTGACTGTACTTCAACCACATTTGGTGGGTTGTGATTAGTAGTATAGGCTGTCCGGGAGCCTACTGAGGTCCATTGTTGTCAAAGGCAGTGGGGCAGAGAGGCAGAGAGAGAGCCTGAGTGCCTGGATTCTCAAAGGAAATAAGTGGCCTTGTTCTTGGCCTTGACCTCAACCTCAATCTTGACATTTGAGAACATCTGCTTCTCCTGTGTAAATTGGCACGAGTGCTGCGGCCGTAGTTGGCTGCAGGGATTGTATCTTGTGACTTCCATGGAAGCGGCCCAATTAGTACTGGGTGTGGCTAGTGAGGCATGTGAGTTGGCACTATCGCTCCCACCACTGGGAGTTTCCCGAGCCCCAGAGCCCCGTACTGTTCTGTTCCTCGAGCACATTCAATGTCAGGCATTTGTCTTCCATGCGTTAAAGTGATTTTTCTGTAAGCCCCTGAGAATTGCGCCTGTTTAGAGGTGGTAGAGAATTGTGAGTTGAACTCTTACTGGGCCAGGTCCGTGGTCTCGGGTCACCTGAGCTCTTGCATTATCCTGCTATTTGCTGCTATTGACCATTGGTTATATGCTACATCGGAAGCTTGAGCCGGAGTGTGAACTTTCATGGATTGAGATTGAGAATAGTCTGCAAGGATGGGAGATGCTCTCTAGGTGCTTGCGATCTGGTCGCTTAATTACACCCGCAGGGTCAGGGTTAGAGCCTGACTCAGGATTGGTTGGAAACATATTTAATTACTCTAGTTCCCCTAAATTACTACAAACCATCAAGCGAAAGAGGCCCCAAGGTCATTTGTCCCATTTGAAATCTCATCCCACGGTAATATCTATATTCACCAAGGGTCCGTGGGGCAAAACATTAACATCCAATCAAGAGGTTTGGTTAATGCGATGAGTTGGACACTGATCTGGTCATCTCACATTTGATAGTTCTGCACCAGTGTACTTTTATTACACAGAACTTGGTGGAACCCTCCGTTTCAACTCCATTTATTCAGCCTATTGAACAATGCCCTTCAAACATATTGGTTGCGGATATATAAACGGACATGGAAGACGCTAAGGTTACCTTCAAAATAAATGACACAGGTAAAAAGTTGTTGCCTGAACCTGTGGTTACGCTGAAGTCAATGAGCCCGGTGATTATAGCTGACACCCTAATTGTTGCAGAGTCAAAATGAGGACTGCTTTTGCTTGGAGAGTTGTTCATACCCCCCAGAACAAACTTCGGGGGGTCGCTTGCAGCTTTGACCCATGCTATGCCCATGGGGAAAAATCAAGTGATGGAGGGCAACTTAAAATCACCAACTGCTCAAGAATTAGCTTTGAGACTGTCAATGAACTGTCCTGCTAGTTGCCCACAAATGCTACCTTTGTACAGCAGTAATACTTCAAGTGTATTTCTTTCTCATTCATCAGGACTATCAAAATCTGGGTGACCATAAGTAAACGGGCACATGACATTTGGCAACTAATGACCGAGCGTGTAAATGGGCACGAGGGTGTGAATGAGATTAGGAGAGGTAGGGATAGCTTTGGTATCTTAAATGCTTTAGAGAGTATTCTCTCATCAATTTTAACCTTTTTGGAAAAAATATACTTTTAATTCTGATAATGTATTGGCACCAAATTTAATCAGTGTGCAGCAACTTACTTCTGCCTGTATCTGCTTAGGAAAGGCAGAATTGGGTATTAATTTGAAAACTCACGCAACCCACACAAAGATATTGGTAAGGGAAATGGGAGTCCAAGTGGGAACTTGGGATGACCAGGGAGATCTCTCAACCAGGCGATTTGGAGATATCGCAGCATTAAATAACGTGTTGCACTGCCCCCAAAATGTAGCTGTCTGTAGATCATTACCTACCCGTTGTTCAATGGAAAACATAAAGGTTTCAGCAATTCCTCATCCATTTTTTCAATTTTAAAAAAATTGAACTCAAGTACATCTTGTGACCCAGTCTCAACAATTGCTCCCTCCTTTTTTAAACCGTCTAAGGTTGAAAACTGATTTTGCTCTCCAATTGTACCCTTCTTGCCGGACCTACGCATTTGCGGATAACATATACTATGGGCTTTGTGGCAAACTGACTCCGTACACCCCCTCTGAATAGGTCAGCCTATGTTTTTGCATTAGCTAGCTCGCTGTGGTACTAGAATCTCCTGTTATCAGAGAGATTAGTGTGTGAAAATTTTAGAACATAATAACCCCGGACGTGTGGAAATAATATACTACTTTTCACCCAGTGACTCGTGCTTGCTTGTTTTGCTCTCAGAGAGATACACAGAAGAACACTTGAGCGTGTTTACAATAAGAATTTATTGTACCATTGTTCTCCTCATGTAAAATAAGTGCGCGGCTATAACTGTAACAAAGTAGCAGAGATATAGTATCAGCAGTAAAGTGAATACAAAGGAATAGTACAGCTCTACCATTTTTCAATAGTCATGAAACATTACATGAATATAAAATGCATTTATAAAATAAAGTGCGTACTCCTAAGATACCTTTCTAGATGTACCTGAGTGTACCTAGCATGTGTTTAGGTGCTAAAGAGCTAATAAGCCTAAGAGCCTTTAAAGTCTAAGAGCCAGATGTAGGTAATTTCGATTTACCTACTCTTAAATACCGAATCATACCGAATCGGTATTTAAGTGTAGGTAAATTGGAAGTAGGCAGATGTAGGTAATTTTTATTTTGCAATTACCGATTCTGTAACATTCGGTATTTACTGATTCGGTAAATACAGAATCGGTATTTCCCATTGATTCCTATGGGCCTTGAAGCCCAAAGGAATCAATGGGAAATACCGATTCGGTTTTTACCGAATCGGTAAATACCGAATCCTGGCAGGGGTAACGGGGTGTCACTTTGACACCCTGTAGCACCCCAATTGCAGGCTTGTGTGCCATGTGGCACACATACATGCCCTAAGGCCATGTCTGTGTGTCACATGTCATAGGTGTACATGCACAGATGTGCATGTACACTGGAATTCGGTATTTTACCACCCAATAGGATTGGGTGGTAAATACCGACTCCTAAAGGACCTGTGGCACTCTTTGAGGTGCCCGCTACATCTGGATTTACTGAATCGGTACATATACCGATTCGGTATTTTAACGAATCGGTAAATTTACCGAATCGGTAAATTTACTGATTCGGTAAAATTCGGGCCCCCTACATCTCAAAAACCAATTACCGGTCGGTAACGGCCGAAATCGTCCGTTACCGACCGGTAATTGGCGACCTACATCTGGCCCTCAGAGCCTAGAATCTAAGAGCCAAGAATCCAGCTAGGATTTAGTCGAACCCCCATACCTGAATAGTGAGAGTGGGGGACTTCGTCCTGGACTTGAGTTGGACACCCCGTAAGCGATGGTTTGACCACTGTCAGCTGGAGTGATGGTATGCCAGAGCCGCAGCGTCTCTGGTCAGTGTGTCACTGTGAGAAGTTGGCCTGGTAGGGGATGTTTCCAATTCTGGAACCACCTACTACCTGACCAAACAATCCAATAGGATTGGGTGGTAAATACCGACTCCTAAAGGACCTGTGGCACTCTGTGGTAAATAAATAAATAATACCCTATTTTTGACTAGACTTATAGCATAACAGATAGCTCAATAAATAAGAGTCAAGATTCGAGGTAGTAGGAGTTTCTGCAGGTTTATTACAGCATAAGGACAGGATCAGGACAACCTGCATAGGAACAGAATGACAGGGCCCAGCAGGACAACTGGGGCCCAGCAGGGGAAAAGAGGCCCAGCAGCTGCTGGGGCTAGGTCTGGGATGAGCGCGCTAACATTTAATAACAAAACATTGACTTATATACATAGCGCAAACACATAGCATTACATTGCAGTAGGCGTAACAGTAGGTGGAGTAGAAGGCGTGACGCGTAGCAGTCGCGAGAGATAACAGTAAAAATGGGTGTAACTGGGAGTTTACTTAGACATGTGATGCAAAACGTAACAGAATATGTCATGAATGGGCGGAAACATTGGAGGGGGCTACCTAAGGAGCCGGGACCTCTAACCTAATGGTGCGCGAAAACTAGCAATGACGTGTTTACTAGGAGAAGCTGGGGGCTACGAACTCTGTGCTAGGAGCAGAGACTGGAGTCTGGAGGGTCGGAGCGACATGTACCTAAACCCTATCTGGTATCTAATGTTTAGGGAACATGTTGATATAAACTAGAAGTCATGAGGGGAAAAGCTAACTTGATTCTAAGACTGGACCATGCATTATTCTACATGTAGTGCGTGATGAATATTAAATGACCATTAAATACAGTATTTCTCCAACGTGGAGACGAGAAGGCTAGACAAATGACGGAAACTATTGATGCAGTTCAGTAGCTTAGGAATGCAGAGGAGGAGGACTGAACTGATAACTGGAACTATAACATACTTTTGGCAGACTCAGAGGCAGAGCCGGGGTGCACCGGGCACTGCAAGGCAGGAAGTAAGTGAAGGGTCGAGGATACAGGTGGGGGCTGTATCGCTCCTCAGCGAGGCTTTCAGGAGACAGGAGCTGAATCTGTGGTCCGGGCCCTTTTTGAGGCCTGGAAACGGGGACTTTATAATTGAATAACGTGCACACTGAGAAACGTGGCAACATTACTTACATAGGCCTGATATTCGTAGTATTCACGAGGACTGGAAACTAACATACTAGAGGTGGACACAACTGTAATTGCGTCTTTAATCAGAAATGGGGAATAACATATGCATATTGATCATGCACACATAACATATGATGGATGAGGCGTAGGGACACAGAACATGGCAAAATTTACTTTTCCACATTCCCTCCTTGTCACTACGTTTTCATCAGGAAACATCAATATTCATGATACCGTCTATCATTTCATACAGTACCATTTGCTCGTCTCGAATTGTCTTGGAACGAAATTTAGAACGGGGCTTGGGACTGGGAATACAAGAGGTAGCACACATGCTGCAAATCGCAGGGCCACATTGTATACAGAGGCAGCAGCTAAATATGATCGCTACTGCAATACCTAAAAAGGACAGGACTTTCCAACCCCATGCGGAAATTATATTCCAGAACCAACCGGACCATGTCCAGGTGCCTGGATCTTGGTGTAACAGATGGGCAATTTTATGGAGTCTGGTTATAGCTGAATAAACAGACGGCGCGTTATTTGGAATGAAAATACAACAACTGGATCCGAGAACTCTACAGGCCCCGCCCCTATCGGCCAGTATGACGTCAAGGACGAGACGATTCTGTAAAACGACAATTCTCATAAAGGATTGTTCTTCAGTTAAGTTACCTAGAGCAGAGGCAGTCTCATCTACTACTGCTTCAAGGGTTCTTGTTAACCTACGGATGAGCTTACTATTTACAACTGTGCCTAAATAAGGGAAAACACCTTTATCTATATCAATGAATTGCTCTGCGGCGGTTTCAGTATAATCGACAATCGGGAGATTTCTCTTGTGTCTAGTGTGTACTAAGAAAGAATTCCTATGATAGTCAGGTGGGGCTAGAAAGACAGGTGGCAGTAGGAAAGCAATGTAACAGGTTCCCTCCCAATCGAGGGGCAGACGGACATATGCAGTTTGACCACAAATAAAATAAGAATGACGTGAAGCTTTGAAAATAAATTTCCCACTGTCACTATACTGGATAACAGTAGTACATTCACTATGACCTATATATACAGAACCATAACTACGGACACATAATTCGCCTTTAACTGGTAGTACTGAAATAGCGGGTGAGTCTGGAGTAGTATCAGACTGAACATTCAGAACCATGAAATTCGACGAATAATTTCCTAAATTATATACTTCATTTTCTAAATCTAAACCTGTTCTGTGGGGGAAACCTTGCTTGTCTGGAAAACATGTACTGTTAAGAAAAGACACATCTGTTGAGGATGACGTTAACGTGGACCATGCTCCACACGAACCATTGTGTGAGAATGGATAAGGAAAAAGTGGCAGAACTCCCTTCGGTGTCTGGAAAGGGGGGAGTCGACCACACACCCAACAATTAGTGGCATTGCTGGTCTGGTGTG
Source organism: Lissotriton helveticus (assembly GCF_964261635.1). Taxonomy (NCBI): domain Eukaryota; kingdom Metazoa; phylum Chordata; class Amphibia; order Caudata; family Salamandridae; genus Lissotriton; species Lissotriton helveticus. The sequence goes on along the minus strand of NC_136063.1, from coordinate 1,960,119,764 downwards.
AATAATGTAACATACGGATAAATGTGTTATTACGCATGGCGAGGCGGTATGAATATTCGTGAGGAGGCAGATCACTAAACGTGTGCTCTACTGTAGCATGAGCAGACATATTTACATGAGGAACTGAAAAACACAGATAGAAAGCATAGCTGGTGCAGGAAATCATTATGCTGAGAAATAATACGAAACTCAGAAAAACGATACATTTGATTGAGCTTTGACTGACTCTCTCACTATGGGGGTCTATTTTATACATGTCAGAAACAGTCTAACCGTTTCACCTAGGGGAGGACTTATACAATCAAACTGGCTGACTTATTAGACCTGAGCTTTAACTTATACTCCTGTTGCGGAGTTTTCTCTAACAAGGGAGGGGTTGTAATAATGTCTTGTGCGGGACAGTCCTTTAAAACAATGTTCTGGCAATCCTTCGAATCCTGGGAAATGTTCTTGGAAATGTTTTTGAAGACTGGTTTCGATCCTTTGAAAAGTTTTACATGAGAAAGGTGGACCCACCCCTTCCTGCCTTCCAACTTGACGGCAGTTCGGGTGGTCAAGAGGACCTGACGTGGCTCCTTCCAACGTGGTTCCAGCGGACTTGATCTGTCAAAATTTCTGATCATCACAAGGGAGCCTGGAACGATCTCGTGCGGTGCCACCTCGGTATTGTCTGGAAATGCGGCGGCAACCTGTGAACGACATGAGTTGAGGGCAGACATCAAGGAAGCTAGGTAATCTGTCAGCATATTACATGAAACATCGGTAATACTTCGGGGTCTAGGAGTACCCCACATATTAGGGGGGCGGCCGAATACGACCTCATACGGGGACAGACCTGATCTGGAATGTGCGACCATGCGCATATAAAATAAAGCGACTGGCAGAGCTACTAACCAGTCCACACCCTTGTCTTTACAGACTTTTGCTATACGGATTTTCAGAGTCTGATTATGCCTTTCGACTAGTCCAGCTGCTTCTGGATGGCGTACACAATGGAACTTCCACTGGTACCCTAACAAAAGGGAAACATGTCTCATGAGTTCAGATGAGAATGGCTGGCCGTTATCAGAATATACGACTCTAGGGAGTCCATATCTAGGGAAGAATTCACGAACCAACTGCTTGGCAGTGGTCGCGGCTGTGTAATCTGGGACTGGATATGCTTCTGTCCATCTGGACAAAGCGCATACAACTACAAGGACATACTTGAAACCTCGACATCGCTCCATTTGAATATAATCCATCTGGAGGACCTCAAAAGGGTGGTCAGGGGGCTGGAAACCACCTTGTTCCACCGGGACACTTTTACCTGGATTAAACTGGCAACATATCATACAGGTACGGACTTTCTGCTTGGCTGCAGCTCGTAAATGCTTGTTGAACCAAATGGTCTGGATACTGTCTAACATAGCTTTTTCTCCTAAATGTGCTGGACTATGTGCGGTATTGATAATGACTTGAACCATAGAATCGGGGAGAAACCATGTGGCTCTACCCTTCGTTAACCATCCTTGATCTGTCTGGACCCCTCCTTGTACAGACCATTTCTTGATTTCATCGGGAGTAGCATGTGACTGGATATCTATGACATCCTGAGTAGGGTCCTTAACTGTCATGCATGTAATCGGATCTGGAGTATGTGTCATATTAACTGGAATGTCTGGAGTCTGTGCTGTAAGCTTGGCTGTACGGTCTGCTAAATCATTACCTTGGGAAATAATGTCAGTGACTTTCGTATGTGCTTTGCACTTCATGATAGCAATAGATGTCGGTAAATGTATGGCATCTAACAGGGCTTGAATAAGGAGACCATGCTGAATCTTGGTTCCATGAGAAGTCATAAAACCTCTCTCCTGCCAGAGCACTCCGAAGTCGTGTACAACTCCGAAAGCGTAACGTGAATCTGTGTAAACATTAACCTTCAGGTTCTTGGCATGTATACAGGCTTGTGTCAGAGCAACTAGCTCTGCTGCTTGAGCGGACAGAGTATCAATACGGTGTGTTTCAATAACTTCAGTGTCGGTAGTCACTGCATACGCGGCGACTAGTTCTCCTGTACTAGTTCTCATACATGAACCATCCACATAAAGTGTCAGGTCAGGATCTGGTAACGGAATATCTGTCAGGTCTTGTCTTGGCTTTGTCGTAATGTTAACTACTTCCACACAATCATGTGTGTCTGGATTTGAACTAACTGATGGTAACAGTGTAGCAGGATTCAGGACGTTGCAGCGTCTAATTTCTATGTGTGACTGGAACAGTGTCAATTCATAACCTGTTAAACGTGCAATTGTCAAGTGCTGAGTTTGTGTTCGGTTTAAAAGAACTTCTACTGAATGTGGAACTTGTACTGTCAAGGAATGTCCTAAAACTATAGAATCACTTTGTCTGATAGCTAGTGCTGTGGCTGCAACTGACTTGAGGCACGCAGGCAACGCCTGGGCGACTGGATCTAATGTGCTCGAAAAATAAGCACAGGGCTTGTATTGACCTGCTTGATCTTGTGTGAGAACAGATAATGCTGTACCTTCGCGTTCAGTAACGAAAAGTGTAAAAGGCTTACTGTAGTTCGGTGTAGCTAGAACTGGAGCTTGACATAGGGCTTTCTTTAACTCGTTGAAACTAAGTGTATGGTCAGATGTCCAAGGGAGGACAGTCGATACGGCTGCCTCCTGTGTCGTTAACTGTATCAGTGGCTTGGCTAGGAATGCATACTGGGGAATCCATTGTCTACAATAAGAAGTAAGGCCGATAAAGGCACGTACCTCCTTCTGGGTTCTGGGCTGGGGAAGACTCGCTATTAACTGGATACGGTCGGGTGTCAACTGCCTACCCCTCTTGGACAGCAAGTGTCCTAAGTATACCACTTGCTGGACACAGAATTGAAGCTTCGAAGGTGACACTTTGTGCCCCATCTCGGCTAGAAAATACAGAACTGTAAGTGATGCTCGCTCGCAAGCACGTTCAGAACGGGCTGTGATCAGTAGATCATCGACATACTGGAGCAGGGCAGTGTCAGTTGGCATGTGAATGTTGTCTAGTTGTCTCTTGAGTGCTTGACTGTAAATACTAGGGCTTTCTGTGAAACCTTGAGGAGCGCGTGTAAACATATAGCTCCTTCCATTTAAACAAAATCCGAAAAGAAACTGGCTGTCTGGATGAATTGGAACACTAAAAAATGCATTCTTGAGGTCAATAACAGTGAAAAACATGGCTTCGGAATCAATGGCTGTTAACAGGGAAGAAATGTCTGGGACAACTGGGTACTGAGGAATAATACATTTATTAAGCTCTCGTAAATCAATCACTAATCGATATACTGGGGGTGCATTTGGATCAGTACGTTTCATGACTGGAATGATCGGAGAATTACACACATTGGAGTCAGTTTCTACAACTACTCCTTGAGCCATAAGCTCGTCAATAATTTTGGATAAGGCTGCTACAGCCTCAGGTGGCAATCTGTACTGCCTGATTCGTGGTAACACTACACCTGGTTTGAGAGTCACACGATAGGGTGTGATTTGCATGTAACCTACATCAGTTGGACCTTGCGCCCATAAATGCTGCGGAACATTAGACAATCTTGAATCAAAATCTCGTAATACATAGTGACCCTTAAAGTCACGTAGGAACAGACGTATTCCCTCTGGGGAACAGCAAATAACTGCACCTAATTCTTTCAGTGTCTTAATACCTAATAGATTTTCTGGACATGACTTAGTAAGTAACAGATCAGTAGTACGGGACAATGGACCTACTTCTAGAGTAACTGGCTTAGATATTTCATTAACTATGGGTTTTCCTGAAAATCCAAGGGAAACATTTCTTGAGCCTGAGAGCGGAGCCCCTGGAACTTCGGCGTGACTAATTGTGGTCCTACTTGCCCCTGTATCGATCAAAACTTTCTGTCTTTCCCTAATACTTGACTGTGAACATAGGGACCTTCTTGGTCTACAGGTATCTCGATGAGAGGCAAGCCTACCTCCCTCTCTAGGCTGTTTCATGAATATGACTGGTACTCTGGATACTCGGACTGTGCATACTGGTACATCTGCGATGTAACGTGCTGTGTTGCAGCAATAGGCTGCGGTGCGGAAACTGTCTGTTGTGCATTCTGTGACTGAGGAGTCTGTGAAACTTGTTCTTGTCTCGGCGGACGTGGTCTTTCTTTAGTCTTACCAGTAGCTATGTTGTGTTTCAGAACTGCACACTCGTTTATAAAATGACCTGGCTGTTTACAATAATTGCAGTTCCCTTTAACGGGAGCCGCAGGGTGACTGGCTTGATTCGGACCTCTCTTCTGACTGTCTTGAGGAATAGACTGTGCAACTAGCACTTTCATTTTCGTGTCTTTCATACGTTTTCTTTCGTGTTCTTGCTCTTCTCTGATTCTATTCTGGTGATACTGGAGCATCTGGAGCATCTGGGACGGAGTATTTGCTTGCCAGGTGCTTTCGACTTTCAAAACTCGGTTTCTAATTTGTGGACTTGAATCCTCGACTAATTTGGTAACGAAAAGATGAGGGTATGACTCACTACTTGTCTTGAGACCACTGTTAATACTGAAACATTTCTCAAATCTAGAATAAAAATCACTAATATCCTCATCTTGTTTCTGTTTACAGGCTGAGATTGCATCCCAGTCTTCTTTCCTAGTTGTCAATAATCTGGGTAAAACTTGAATCAATAATTCTGGTAATTCTTTACATTTATCTCCAAGACCGGTACCTGGTACTCGTGCCTTGTCTTCAGCTTCTAGAGCTGCCCAATCGATCTTTTTCTCTCCCACCTCCCATTCTTTTTCCTTTAACTTTTCATACACCCCTGCGGGTAGCAGGACCTTTAACATTTTAATGATATCTGGGTAAGTGTATTCTCCCATACGGAGCATGTCTTTTAATTCTCTATGGAACCCTGCTGGATCTTTGTCGTGACAGGGGATTAATTTCTTCATTTCAAGAAGTTCCATCTTTGATATCGGAGTGTATACAAACACTCGTTGCATTACGCCACCCGCCCCTTGGACTGGGTGGACTTCTCGTAGCGGATTCTGTCTGTCTATGTAGAATGGTTTACTTTCTGGGGGTGAGACATGAACAAAATGCGGGTTCAGGAACGTTCTATACTTGTGGCGCTGTTCTAGAATGACACTAATTAAATCGGTACCTAGACCTCTCCATCTGTACTGGAGTAACTCGTTCAGGATATCATGTAACGGGCCTGGATCAGAATGTTGACCCTCATACAGAGTAATGAGGTGCTGGATCATATACATACCCACCAGTCGTTGCTCGGCTGGGGGCAATTTCAGAAACATTTGTGCCACTATTTCGTCTGGAAAAGTGGTAGAATCAGTAATCCATCGGACTGCTGATCGGGCTAGTTCTTGTTCGTGCATGGTACTTAATTCGCTATATCCGACTCGTGATTTCAGAATGTGATCGGTAGCTTGAAATACTTGTTCTAGAGAACCTCGTTCTGGTGCTGGATGATGAAAAATAGACTTAGGTTCTAGACGTAAATGGCGATCTGGAAATCTGGATTTTCCTACATACGCTATTCTGGCGGGATTCTCGTCTTCCTCTTCAGGATCAGAGATACTTTCTTTCTCGCTTACTTGTGCTGCTTTACGCTGTTCGTGTAACCTTATTATTTCTTTACGAATTTTCTTGTACATACTTTCCATGGCACTAATGGTCTTGTGCTTACCCTCGGCTATATTATCACTCCACCTTGTTAAGATTCTCATTTCGGCGGGATCTTTAGACGGATAATCTTGTTCTCTTATTAGACAATTGATCAGGAACTTTAATACCATGAGCTGAATCTCGGCTTTCCTTTGAGACATAATCTCGCCAATACTTTCTGGATCATCCCCTGTACGGATGAAACGATATATTCTGTCTAGATCTTCTTTCATATTTGGTAAGGTGACTAGATACTCGGTCACCCTTCTTACGCGTACGGAATATAAAACCATATTATACTCGCCTGGGACTGCGTCATAGACACATTCGTTAAGGGCTTGCCTGATTTCTGTAACAGACTTATTACTTTTAGGAGTACGCTGTGATGCTTGGGCATGTAATTCGAGTGCTGATAAACGCTTGTGTGGCGGTGGGGTTTGAGGAGGACCTCCTCCTGCGGCCCCTATACTAGAATCGTCGACTGACATTCTTCGTGCTTGCAGGGTCGGTAATTGTAACGTGGGCTGAACTTGTATGGCAGGCTGACCCGGGGGTACCGTAACAGGTACTCCGGTGTCTGGAGGAACGGGAAGTGCCTGATTTACAGGGACAGGTGGAGCGCGAACTGGATTTGCATATTCTGGAACTGTGTCGTCCAGATAGGACGAAATAAAAATATCAGCTGCGGTCGGTTTGTGACGTAGCTTGGTCGGAACTAATGGTGGCGGGAAATTACTGGGTGCCTCTGGGGTCGCTTTTGGCAAGCCTTCGGCAAGGAGAGGATACATACCCTTAATAAGGGCATGCCTCTGTCTGTCTGACTGTTCGGCTTTGACTTGTTCACCTATCTCGATTAATTCTCTTTCTTGGGCTCGTTCTTGGGATTCTCTACTTAACTCTGACTTTCTGACTTCCTTTTCCGTTCTTCTATGCGCTTCCTTACGCCATAACTCGATGGCATCTTTCTGTGACTGTCTGGCTTTCTTTTTCCATAATGCTTCTTCTACTCGCATGATACATTCGGCATCCCATGTACCCGATACGGGCCATCTATACTTTTCTTCTAACTGTTTGGTATACTCTACCCATAAATCTAGATACATTATGGCGCTTATGCCATGTTTCTGATACATAAAATGACCTGGACTGTCCCTAGGCGGAACAGGAACTGCTGCTTCCAGCAGACCCTTTCTAGTTTTTAACTGACGTAACTTGGAAAAGAGCGGCATTCTGAACTTGAATCGGAACACAATACAATACACGAAAAACAATAACAATTGGGAAAACAATTCAGGCATACCACGACGTTGAAAATACATTAAACAACATTATAAATAACAGTTCGAACAGAATACTACCTGAAAATACTGAAAACAGAAACAGAACAGAATTCTCGAGAACGGAACAGACTAGAGTTACTGGATGCACTGCTGTAACAGTACGGAACATACCGGTCCCATAAAGGAACGCATCAAGACCCGTATCCACCTAGGTGAACACTTCGTTTGTGGGCTTGGGTACCACCAACCCACGGACCAGGAGTCAATTTAGACTGACCCTGTCTAGACACTACCCCAGCAATGGTACTCACCGGGCAGCACGGAACGGAAGGCCTCGGACGGGACTGGACTACGACGACGAACTTCGGACTTCGGACTTCAGTTACGGGTGGGCCTCCGGATACCTCGGACCTTGGACTCTCGGCTTGGGCTCTGGTCGGGACTCGCCGCGTTCCTCCACCGTCTCGTTCGGATGCTGGACCGCCTCCTCCGTCTCCTCCGTGGGCCTGAGGGATACTTGGAGCAGAAATATCTGCCAGTGCACGGTATGGTTCCGTCACGACTGCAGAGGGTCAGGGGGTCGGCGTGGCTTCACCGACGCGTGGGGAAAGGGCATGTCCCTATTCGGGCGCCATTATGTGGTAAATAAATAAATAATACCCTATTTTTGACTAGACTTATAGCATAACAGATAGCTCAATAAATAAGAGTCAAGATTCGAGGTAGTAGGAGTTTCTGCAGGTTTATTACAGCATAAGGACAGGATCAGGACAACCTGCATAGGAACAGAATGACAGGGCCCAGCAGGACAACTGGGGCCCAGCAGGGGAAAAGAGGCCCAGCAGCTGCTGGGGCTAGGTCTGGGATGAGCGCGCTAACATTTAATAACAAAACATTGACTTATATACATAGCGCAAACACATAGCATTACATTGCAGTAGGCGTAACAGTAGGTGGAGTAGAAGGCGTGACGCGTAGCAGTCGCGAGAGATAACAGTAAAAATGGGTGTAACTGGGAGTTTACTTAGACATGTGATGCAAAACGTAACAGAATATGTCATGAATGGGCGGAAACATTGGAGGGGGCTACCTAAGGAGCCGGGACCTCTAACCTAATGGTGCGCGAAAACTAGCAATGACGTGTTTACTAGGAGAAGCTGGGGGCTACGAACTCTGTGCTAGGAGCAGAGACTGGAGTCTGGAGGGTCGGAGCGACATGTACCTAAACCCTATCTGGTATCTAATGTTTAGGGAACATGTTGATATAAACTAGAAGTCATGAGGGGAAAAGCTAACTTGATTCTAAGACTGGACCATGCATTATTCTACATGTAGTGCGTGATGAATATTAAATGACCATTAAATACAGTATTTCTCCAACGTGGAGACGAGAAGGCTAGACAAATGACGGAAACTATTGATGCAGTTCAGTAGCTTAGGAATGCAGAGGAGGAGGACTGAACTGATAACTGGAACTATAACATACTTTTGGCAGACTCAGAGGCAGAGCCGGGGTGCACCGGGCACTGCAAGGCAGGAAGTAAGTGAAGGGTCGAGGATACAGGTGGGGGCTGTATCGCTCCTCAGCGAGGCTTTCAGGAGACAGGAGCTGAATCTGTGGTCCGGGCCCTTTTTGAGGCCTGGAAACGGGGACTTTATAATTGAATAACGTGCACACTGAGAAACGTGGCAACATTACTTACATAGGCCTGATATTCGTAGTATTCACGAGGACTGGAAACTAACATACTAGAGGTGGACACAACTGTAATTGCGTCTTTAATCAGAAATGGGGAATAACATATGCATATTGATCATGCACACATAACATATGATGGATGAGGCGTAGGGACACAGAACATGGCAAAATTTACTTTTCCACAAATATAAAATGCATTTATAAAATAAAGTGCGTACTCCTAAGATACCTTTCTAGATGTACCTGAGTGTACCTAGCATGTGTTTAGGTGCTAAAGAGCTAATAAGCCTAAGAGCCTTTAAAGTCTAAGAGCCAGATGTAGGTAATTTCGATTTACCTACTCTTAAATACCGAATCATACCGAATCGGTATTTAAGTGTAGGTAAATTGGAAGTAGGCAGATGTAGGTAATTTTTATTTTGCAATTACCGATTCTGTAACATTCGGTATTTACTGATTCGGTAAATACACGATCGGTATTTCCCATTGATTCCTATGGGCCTTGAAGCCCAAAGGAATCAATGGGAAATACCGATTCGGTTTTTACCGAATCGGTAAATACCGAATCCTGGCAGGGGTAACGGGGTGTCACTTTGACACCCTGTAGCACCCCAATTGCAGGCTTGTGTGCCATGTGGCACACATACATGCCCTAAGGCCATGTCTGTGTGTCACATGTCATAGGTGTACATGCACAGATGTGCATGTACACTGGAATTCGGTATTTTACCACCCAATAGGATTGGGTGGTAAATACCGACTCCTAAAGGACCTGTGGCACTCTTTGAGGTGCCCGCTACATCTGGATTTACTGAATCGGTACATATACCGATTCGGTATTTTAACGAATCGGTAAATTTACCGAATCGGTAAATTTACTGATTCGGTAAAATTCGGGCCCCCTACATCTCAAAAACCAATTACCGGTCGGTAACGGCCGAAATCGTCCGTTACCGACCGGTAATTGGCGACCTACATCTGGCCCTCAGAGCCTAGAATCTAAGAGCCAAGAATCCAGCTAGGATTTAGTCGAACCCCCATACCTGAATAGTGAGAGTGGGGGACTTCGTCCTGGACTTGAGTTGGACACCCCGTAAGCGATGGTTTGACCACTGTCAGCTGGAGTGATGGTATGCCAGAGCCGCAGCGTCTCTGGTCAGTGTGTCACTGTGAGAAGTTGGCCTGGTAGGGGATGTTTCCAATTCTGGAACCACCTACTACCTGACCAAACAATCCCCTTATGGTGTCTGGTTGTAAGTCAACCTTATTAGACAAGCTATCCTAGGGGTAGCATGGACTAAGCAGCCTAAAGGCTTAACTTAAGAGGTCGTGTTAAGCGAGCTGTTTTACCACATACAATCCTGTAATACCAAATGAAAGGACACCACACAAGTATATATTATAAAAATATATGTGTTTATTACTAAAAACAATCCCCAGTATTCTTTATGAATAAAGGGGCACAAGCGTTAAATCAAAAAGCACTGTTTAAACATACAAGTTGCACAATTATGGATGAGGGCGGGTGGCCACTCAAACCATATACTAAACAAGTGGTATAAGAGATGCCACTCGAGCAGTGGTTAGGCCTAGGGCCTAGGGAATCGCTGGGAGCAGTCAGGACAAGCAATGCTGAAGTCGGGAATGGCCCTCGGGATTCGGGAGATGTGCGGAAAGCGCACGCATGCACCAATGTTAACCAATGGTGCGTAAAAGTCAAAGAGTTAAAGTTTAAGGACACTTCCGCTGAACCTAGAGGAACAAAACTTAACACACAGACCCTAGAGGTGTGCACCAGTGTGGGAACACCGGCAGAGCAAAGTTACCTCACCCACAGGAAGTGGGTGCACAGGGTCGAAGTGGCGTCGGGTTTTGACACGCAGGCTCTTGGTGCTTGAAGCTGAAAGGGCTGCAGGCGGGTTAAAGATGAAGTGTCCGGTGGAGTCCAAGGGTGGACTCAAGTTGTAGAGTACCTGAAAGCAGAGGGGACAGAGTCTGGGTCACTCAGCAGTGACCAGGGTGGAACCAGGACGGAACCAGGCAATGTCGGGCGCAATCAGGTGGTCGTCGAGGAGCTTCTCTCTGCTGTCACGTGGGCTCTGGGGCATCTGCGACGTCCAGGAGCAGGTCACGATCTGTCCCACGCAGGCTCTCACCGTCGGTGCAGTCGGCTTCAGGTTTGGAGCAAACAAGCCTTGGTAAGAGCAATCCACGCAGGATCGGAAGATTGCTTCTCACTCGGACCAGAAAGGTCAGAGTCGGGGCTCCTTTTCAGGGGAGCTGGTGTGGATCTGGAGCAACCAGAATCACAAGTCTTTTTAGGTAGTTCGTCGGCACAGGGACCACAAGCCAGCTGGCAAGTGACCGGGCCAACGCGTTGAGCCAAATCGTGCCAAAGGGCCCCACGCAGCACTCGTCGAGTGTGGAGGGCTGAACTTCGGCTCAGGAGTAGCTCAGGGTAGGGGCTTCTCAAACCCCAGTGCACAGCTTCGAGGATCACTCGTGGGCTGCACGGTCAGCGTCTCGTGGTCAATTCAAGATGGCGTGCCCCACGCTTCCGGTCGCCTCCACGGGTCTCAGCTTTGCAGGGACTGTGGATCGGGCTGTTAGAAGCTGGGCAGGCTTGATCTCGTCGATCTCAGTCGCTCGAGTTCCGGCGGGAACTGCAACTAAGTAGACGTCGAGGGCTGGATGGTGCCTGCTGCTGCAGGGTGGTCACTCCTTGACCACAAGGGAGATTCTTCGGGCTTCCACGTTGAGATGGAGGGCGAAGGGTCCAGAATATCGTTTCAAATGTTTCTTCCAGGAAATCTGATGTGCATTGGCACTGCTCCCACTCTTATTCGAATCTGGTGGGCGTGATTACCTGCTAGGTCCCCTCCTATGGGTGGGACCCAGGAAGTGGGTGGATACACCCCCTTCCTTTGATCCAGGCCGCCCTGGCACGAGGGCTGGAGTGCCCCAGAACCGGTTTGGCCGGATTATGCAAGGGGCAGCCTTGTGCGCCCCAGGCAGTGTCTGGTTTCTTTCAAACCTCCCTGCTACAATACACTATCTCCTGTCTGGAGGGCGGTGACACCCTCCTGTGACAGAAAACCCTTTGTCCAGGACCCCCTTGACTGAGTTTCGGTCAGCTCCAGGGGTCCAGACATTTGTCTGTGGCAGAGGCATCCATTTTGTGGATCTTAAGGCCTTTGGAGAAATCAACCGCATTAAAGTGAAGTAACATGTCTTACCCCTCTAGAGGGGTGGAATGCCATCCCCGTCGCCAGAACTGGCGAGGGGATGGTATTCCAAAGCGTATGACACCTTACACGACATGTTTTGATAAAGCCAAACCAAAGTTGCTAAATAACCGCGAGGATTATAAGGCACTTAATAGTATATGGTATGGCATTATCCTGAAACAGCTTAGGGATTTGTTCCCGACGGCTGCAGACAGGCTCAGCTCATGCTAGAGCTCCATCTCACATAAAACCATGCACCCAGCCTCCAGGATTGGTGAGGCCTGACTATAGGAGTGGCTCATAGGTTTACATGTGTCCAGATATAGGTTTAGACATAGGTATACTATATCTAAGCAAGGGGTGTGTACACCACCTTACCCCAGCTGAGTGATCAGCCAGTTGTGTCAATTTAAGAACCAGCCAGGGGTGGCAAAAGATATGCTGCAGCCCCTGGTAGGCCTTAGTGGCTCCTGTGCCCTGTGCACCTATAGTGCATTCTACAGGGGCTGACAAGGAGTCCATTTCCAATTGGTATGTGCCTATAGCACATGTGTCATTAATTTATTGAGAGAACAGCAGGCTGGGGGTCTGATCAGCAGGCCCACAGCCTCAGTAGTCGAAAACCAGTGAAGCAAAAAGCAAAAATTTGGGGTGACCATAGGATAGCAGACCCTACTCTCCTACACAACCCCCCCCCAAACGCAGGGACATTAAACTAACCTTGACCAGATAAGTCTTCATGTTCTAAGTGGAAGTACCTGGAGAGACCATCTGCATTACCATGGTCAGTCCCTGGGCGGTGCTCCACTGTAAAGTCCATCCCCTGTAGGGAAATGGACCACCTGAGTAGTTTGGGATTTTCACCCTTCATCTGATTAAGCCATAAGAGGGGCTTATGGTCTGTCTGCACCAGGAAGTGAGTTCCAAACAAGTAGGACCTCAACTTCTTTAATGCCCAAACCACAGCAAAGGCCTCCCTCTCAATGGCTGACCAACGTTTTTCTCTTGGGGTTAGCCTCCTGCTAATGAAAGCAATTGGCTGGTCTTGACCATCTTGATTAAGTTGTGAGAGTACAGCTCCCACCCCCAACTCAGAAGCATCTGTCTGAACAATGAACTGTTTGGAGTAGTCAGGACTCTTTAGGATAGGTGCAGAGCACATGGCCTTCTTCAGGTCTTCAAATGCCTTCTGACAGCTAACTGTCCACTGAACCTTTTTTGGCATCTTCTTGGATGTCAAGTCATTTAATGGTGTCACTATAGACCCATAGTTTTTCACAAACTTTCTGTAATACCCAGTCAGGCCCAAGAAGGCTCTGACTTGTGTCTGGGTAACTGGAGGAACCCAGTCCTGTATGGCCTGGATTTTGCTTTCCAGTGGCTGAACCTGGCCTCCACCTACTAGGTGGCCCAGGTATACAACCTTACTCTGCCCTATCTGGCACTTTGTGGCCTTGATAGTTAGGCCTGCCTTTTGCAGGGCCTCCAAAACTTTCTTCAGGTGGATCAGGTGATCCTCCCAGGTGGAGCTAAAGACAGCAATATCATCCAGATAAGCTGCACAAAAGTCATCCAACCCAGTAAGGACTTGGTTCACCAACCTTTGGAAAGGGGCAGGTGCATTCTTTAAACCAAAGGGCATTACCACAAACTGATAATGTCCACTAGGGGTAGAGAATGCTGTCTTGGCTTTTGACTCCTCAGCTAGTCTGATTTGCCAGTAGCCAGCTGTCAGATCAAATGTGCTCAGAAACTTGGCAGAAGCCAATCTGTCAATGAGCTCATCTGCTCTTGGAATGGGGTGAGCATCTGTCCTAGTGACAGCATTGAGACCCCTGTAATCCACGCAAAACCTCATTTCTCTCTTACCATCTTGGGTATGAGGTTTTGGCACCAGGACTACTGGGCTGGCCCATGGGCTCTCTGATGGCTCAATCACTCCAAGCTCCAACATCTTTTGCACCTCAGCCCTGATGCAATCCCTGACATGATCAGGTTGCCTGTAGATCTTATTCTTGACAGGCAGACTGTCACCAGTGTCCACAACATGGGTACACCAGTCAGTTTGGCTGGGTGTGAGTGAAAACATTTGCCTGTGAGCCTGCAAAACTTGTCTGCAGTCCCTCTGTTGTTGGTCAGTGAGGCTGCCTGCCAAGGCTACTCCATCAACTGAACCATCATCAGGGTTCTGAGAAAGCAGGTCTGGGAGAGGGTCACTCTCTTCCTCCTGTTCCCCATCTGTGGCCATGAGCAAGCTCATGTCCTCCCTGTCTACAAATGCTTTCAAGCGATTCACATGGATTACCCTGTGAGGGCTCCTGGGTGTTCCAAAGTCTACCAAGTAGGTGACTTCCCCTTTCTTCTCAATAATAGGATAGGGTCCACTCCACTTGTCTTGGAGTGCTGCTGGAGCCACTGGCTCCAGTACCCATACCTTCTGTCCTGGTTGGAACTCTACCAGCACAGCCTTTTGGTCATGCCAAGCTTTCTGCAATTCTTGGCTGGCCTCCAGGTTTTTGGATGCTCTTTCCATGTACTCAGCCATCCTGGAGCGGAGACCAAGTACATAGTCCACTATGTCTAGTTTGGGCTTTTTGAGAGGTAACTCCCATCCTTCCTTCACCAAACACAATGGACCTCTCACAGGGTGGCCAAACAAAAGTTCAAAAGGGCTGTAGCCAACCCCCTTCTGTGGGACCTCTCTGTAAGCAAAGAGCAGGCAGGGTAAAAGAATGTCCCATTTCCGCCTGAGCTTCTCTGGTAATCCTTTTATCATGCCTTTAAGGGTCTTGTTAAATCTCTCCACAAGCCCATTGCATTGTGGATGATATGGGGTGGTAAACTTATAGTTTACTCCACATTCCTTCCACATTGCTTTTAGATAGCTGGACATAAAATTTGTCCCTCTATCTGATAGTACCTCCTTAGGAAAGCCCACTCTTGAGAAAACTGCAATGAGGGCTTTTGCCACCACAGGTGCTGTGGTGGTCCTTAGGGGAATAGCCTCTGGGTACCTGGTGGCATGATCCACTACCACCAGTATGAATCTGTTCCCAGATGCTGTTTGGGGGTCCATTGGACCCACAATATCAATTCCAACTCTCTCAAAGGGGACCCCCACCACAGGTAGTGGTATTAGGGGGGCCTTTGTTGTGCCACCTGACTTACCACTGGCTTGGCAAGTGACACAGGAGCGACAAAACTCCTTGACATCCTCTGACATGTGAGGCCAGTGAAAGTGTGGAACAAGCCTGTCCCACGTCTTGTTCTGGCCTAAGTGTCCTGCAAGGGGAATATCATGGGCCAAGGTAAGGAGGAATCCCCTAAACTGCAGAGGTATCACCAACCTCCTGGTCATGCCAGGCTTGGGGGCTCTAGCCTCTGAGTAAAGGAGTCCCTCATCCCAATACACAGTATGGGTACCTTGGGCATCCCCAGCAGCCTCAGCAGCAGCCTGCTCTCTGAGGGGTTCAAGGGAAGGGCAATCTAATTGAGCCTGCCTCAGGTCTGCCCTTGAGGGTCCCCCTGTCCCCAGAAACTCAACCTGGTCAGGTTCAAGCTCCTCAGAGACAGTCTCCTCTTGGACTGCAGAATCAGTTTCCTCTGAAACCTGATCCTCAACCTGGGGCAAGGTGGAAGGCGAGGCCTTTCCTCTCTTGCTCCTTCTCTTGGGTTGTGGCTGGTCTATTGTCTCAAGATCCACCACTGGTTCAGGAAGGCACTTCTTAGCCTGAGCCCTTGTCATGGCAAGGACATGCTCTGAAATCCCTAGCATTTCTGCATGAGTCCTGTACTCCACTTCTGACCATGCTGAGCTTTCAAGGTCATTGCCTAACAGACAGTCTACTGGTAGGTCTGCACTCACCACAACTTTCTTTAGGCCATCAACCCCTCCCCAGGAGAAGTTCACAACTGCCACACTATGGGAGGTAGTGGAGTTGCTTGCATTGGTTACTAGGTAGCTCTCTCCTAGTACAATCTGTCCAGGGTCCACAAAGCCAGGGGTCACCATGGTGACACTAGCACATGTGTCCCTGTAAGCTTGAGCCAGTTTCTCATTTATTAAGGGAGTCTGCCTGTATTTGCCCAGGTTAGTGGGGCTTACTGCAGTGGGCAACTCAATGTCCACATCATACAGGAGAACTGCCTGTGTAGGGACTCTGACTAGGCCAGATCCTACTTCAATACCCAGGGTCAACCCAGCTACACCCTTGGACTGTGTTCCACCACTGCTTACTGTACTTGGGGTTGCAGTTGCTTTAGGAGCTGTAGTGGTGGGAACTGGATTTGCCTTGGTGCACTCACTGCCCCAGTGTGAAACTGATTTGCAGGTATTGCACCAAGGTGTCTTTTGACCTTTGTTCTTCTTCTTCTTGTTACCGGTTTGGGAACCACCCTCCTTACTATTAGTTTGGGGGCCTGAAGACTTCTGGTCTTTTTCTTTATCTTTCTGATTCTGATTACCACCCTTCTGGTCTTTTTTCTTCTGGTCACCACCTTGGTTCTGGGGTTTCTGCTTAATCCTTGTTCTGACCCATTTGTCTGCCTTCTTTCCCAATTCTTGGGGAGAGGTCAGATCAGAGTCAATAAGGTATTGATGCAACAGCTGGTTTGTACAGTTATTAAGGATCTGTTCTCTCATCATAAGATTGTACAATCCTGTATAGTCTGAAACTTTACTTCCCTGTAACCAACCCTCCAAAGCCTTAGTGGCACACTCCACAAAATCAGTCCAGTCTTGAGTCTGTGCTTTCTGGGTGTCTCTGAACAACAACCTGTATTGCTCAGTGGTTAGGCCATACCCTTCAATGAGAGCACTCTTCAAAACAGAGTAGTTTTTGGCATCCTCAGGTCTAACTGTGAGGAGCCTGTCCCTCCCTTTCTCAGAAAAGGAGTACCACAAAATTGCAGCCCACTGATTCTCAGGAACCTGCTGTACCATGCAGGCTCTCTCAAGAGCAGTCATCCATTTGTGGATGTCATCCCCTTCTTTAAAGGGGGGCACAATTTTGGTCAGGTTTCTATTGTCATAGGCCCTGTCTTTTTCTCTTGGAAAATTGCTGCCACCAGTGACATCTAAGCCACTTAATTTCTGCTCTCTTGCCAAGGCAAGTCTAGCTTGAGCCAAGGCTACCTCCTCCCTCTCTATCTGGAGTTTGACAGCCCTCATTCTGGCCCTATGCTCTAACTTTTGAGAAGCATTCATGCCTCTCTGTGATTCTCTGGAGGCACTAGAAAGATGAGAGTCCCCTGAGGGAGATCTCACTCTTCTGTTGCCTGGGAGAATCATATGTTGGGTTCTGGGGAGGTGCTGGCCCTCTCCATTCCCCAGTAGGTCCAAGTTGGCCTGGCTAAGCCTACCAACTGGAACCTGGCTACCCTGATCCTGTACTCCTAAGTCCTCAACATCTGAGTCCTCATCCAAGTCATCATCATCCTCCTCTTCAAGGGGATCAACTGCAGGGGGGTTCCCTCCAGTTCCTGTATCTAGGGAAGCTGCTTTTGCCTTCTCTAAGTCATCCTGTTCTAGGATTTCTACCAGGATTAGGCAGGTGGGGCTTCTGCCCCTTTTTAACCCTCTTGCTTTGCACAAGGCAATCAAGTCTCTGCGGGTTAGTTTGTCATATCCAAAAGTTGCCTGGGTAGGGTCAACTGTCACAGGAGCAGACCCTGAGGCTTTTCCTGTGTCAGACATGGTTACTAGTGAGGTGTAAGTGGTGCACTTACCTACACTAAGTGTTTTCCTACTGGACCTTGCTAGTGAGTTGTAGTCAGGGGTGTGCTACTCCCTTCAACCTACAACTACTAAGTTCAGTAGAACTTAATATGCTAAGCTTTTGATTTTATATGCACCTAGAGGTACTTGATGTGATCTTTCAATTTGATATAAAGATTGCAATGGTAAAACAACAGCAAGCTCAAATCCGCACCGCTGCTCACCAATGTGAGAAGTTGGCCTGGTAGGGGATGTTTCCAATTCTGGAACCACCTACTACCTGACCAAACAATCCCCTTATGGTGTCTGGTTGTAAGTCAACCTTATTAGACAAGCTATCCTAGGGGTAGCATGGACTAAGCAGCCTAAAGGCTTAACTTAAGAGGTCGTGTTAAGCGAGCTGTTTTACCACATACAATCCTGTAATACCAAATGAAAGGACACCACACAAGTATATATTATAAAAATATATGTGTTTATTACTAAAAACAATCCCCAGTATTCTTTATGAATAAAGGGGCACAAGCGTTAAATCAAAAAGCACTGTTTAAACATACAAGTTGCACAATTATGGATGAGGGCGGGTGGCCACTCAAACCATATACTAAACAAGTGGTATAAGAGATGCCACTCGAGCAGTGGTTAGGCCTAGGGCCTAGGGAATCGCTGGGAGCAGTCAGGACAAGCAATGCTGAAGTCGGGAATGGCCCTCGGGATTCGGGAGATGTGCGGAAAGCGCACGCATGCACCAATGTTAACCAATGGTGCGTAAAAGTCAAAGAGTTAAAGTTTAAGGACACTTCCGCTGAACCTAGAGGAACAAAACTTAACACACAGACCCTAGAGGTGTGCACCAGTGTGGGAACACCGGCGGAGCAAAGTTACCTCACCCACAGGAAGTGGGTGCACAGGGTCGAAGTGGCGTCGGGTTTTGACACGCAGGCTCTTGGTGCTTGAAGCTGAAAGGGCTGCAGGCGGGTTAAAGATGAAGTGTCCGGTGGAGTCCAAGGGTGGACTCAAGTTGTAGAGTACCTGAAAGCAGAGGGGACAGAGTCTGGGTCACTCAGCAGTGACCAGGGTGGAACCAGGACGGAACCAGGCAATGTCGGGCGCAATCAGGTGGTCGTCGAGGAGCTTCTCTCCGCTGTCACGTGGGCTCTGGGGCATCTGCGACGTCCAGGAGCAGGTCACGATCTGTCCCACGCAGGCTCTCACCGTCGGTGCAGTCGGCTTCAGGTTTGGAGCAAACAAGCCTTGGTAAGAGCAATCCACGCAGGATCGGAAGATTGCTTCTCACTCGGACCAGGAAGGTCAGAGTCGGGGCTCCTTTTCAGGGGAGCTGGTGTGGATCTGGAGCAACCAGAATCACAAGTCTTTTTAGGTAGTTCGTCGGCACAGGGACCACAAGCCAGCTGGCAAGTGACCGGGCCAACGCGTTGAGCCAAATCGTGCCAAAGGGCCCCACGCAGCACTCGTCGAGTGTGGAGGGCTGAACTTCGGCTCAGGAGTAGCTCAGGGTGGGGGCTTCTCAAACCCCGGTGCACAGCTTCGAGGATCACTCGTGGGCTGCACGGTTAGCGTCTCGTGGTCAATTCAAGATGGCGTGCCCCACGCTTCCGGTCGCCTCCACGGGTCTCAGCTTTGCAGGGACTGTGGATCGGGTTGTTAGAAGCTGGGCAGGCTTGATCTCGTCGATCTCAGTCGCTCGAGTTCCGGCGGGAACTGCAACTAAGTAGATGTCGAGGGCTGGATGGTGCCTGCTGCTGCAGGGTGATCACTCCTTGACCACAAGGGAGATTCTTCGGGCTTCCACGTTGAGATGGAGGGCGAAGGGTCCAGAATATCGTTTCAAATGTTTCTTCCAGGAAATCTGATGTGCATTGGCACTGCTCCCACTCTTATTCGAATCTGGTGGGCGTGATTACCTGCTAGGTCCCCTCCTATGGGTGGGACCCAGGAAGTGGGTGGATACACCCCCTTCCTTTGATCCAGGCCGCCCTGGCACGAGGGCTGGAGTGCCCCAGAACCGGTTTGGCCGGATTATGCAAGGGGCAGCCTTGTGCGCCCCAGGCAGTGTCTGGTTTCTTTCAAACCTCCCTGCTACAATACACTATCTCCTGTCTGGAGGGCGGTGACACCCTCCTGTGACAGAAAACCCTTTGTCCAGGACCCCCTTGACTGAGTTTCGGTCAGCTCCAGGGGTCCAGACATTTGTCTGTGGCAGAGGCATCCATTTTGTGGATCTTAAGGCCTTTGGAGAAATCAACCGCATTAAAGTGAAGTAACATGTCTTACCCCTCTAGAGGGGTGGAATGCCATCCCCGTCGCCAGAACTGGCGAGGGGATGGTATTCCAAAGCGTATGACACCTTACACGACATGTTTTGATAAAGCCAAACCAAAGTTGCTAAATAACCGCGAGGATTATAAGGCACTTAATAGTATATGGTATGGCATTATCCTGAAACAGCTTAGGGATTTGTTCCCGACGGCTGCAGACAGGCTCAGCTCATGCTAGAGCTCCATCTCACATAAAACCATGCACCCAGCCTCCAGGATTGGTGAGGCCTGACTATAGGAGTGGCTCATAGGTTTACATGTGTCCAGATATAGGTTTAGACATAGGTATACTATATCTAAGCAAGGGGTGTGTACACCACCTTACCCCAGCTGAGTGATCAGCCAGTTGTGTCAATTTAAGAACCAGCCAGGGGTGGCAAAAGATATGCTGCAGCCCCTGGTAGGCCTTAGTGGCTCCTGTGCCCTGTGCACCTATAGTGCATTCTACAGGGGCTGACAAGGAGTCCATTTCCAATTGGTATGTGCCTATAGCACATGTGTCATTAATTTAGTGAGAGAACAGCAGGCTGGGGGTCTGATCAGCAGGCCCACAGCCTCAGTAGTCGAAAACCAGTGAAGCAAAAAGCAAAAATTTGGGGTGACCATAGGATAGCAGACCCTACTCTCCTACACAACCCCCCCCCAAACGCAGGGACATTAAACTAACCTTGACCAGATAAGTCTTCATGTTCTAAGTGGAAGTACCTGGAGAGACCATCTGCATTACCATGGTCAGTCCCTGGGCGGTGCTCCACTGTAAAGTCCATCCCCTGTAGGGAAATGGACCACCTGAGTAGTTTGGGATTTTCACCCTTCATCTGATTAAGCCATAAGAGGGGCTTATGGTCTGTCTGCACCAGGAAGTGAGTTCCAAACAAGTAGGACCTCAACTTCTTTAATGCCCAAACCACAGCAAAGGCCTCCCTCTCAATGGCTGACCAACGTTTTTCTCTTGGGGTTAGCCTCCTGCTAATGAAAGCAATTGGCTGGTCTTGACCATCTTGATTAAGTTGTGAGAGTACAGCTCCCACCCCCAACTCAGAAGCATCTGTCTGAACAATGAACTGTTTGGAGTAGTCAGGACTCTTTAGGATAGGTGCAGAGCACATGGCCTTCTTCAGGTCTTCAAATGCCTTCTGACAGCTAACTGTCCACTGAACCTTTTTTGGCATCTTCTTGGATGTCAAGTCATTTAATGGTGTCACTATAGACCCATAGTTTTTCACAAACTTTCTGTAATACCCAGTCAGGCCCAAGAAGGCTCTGACTTGTGTCTGGGTAACTGGAGGAACCCAGTCCTGTATGGCCTGGATTTTGCTTTCCAGTGGCTGAACCTGGCCTCCACCTACTAGGTGGCCCAGGTATACAACCTTACTCTGCCCTATCTGGCACTTTGTGGCCTTGATAGTTAGGCCTGCCTTTTGCAGGGCCTCCAAAACTTTCTTCAGGTGGATCAGGTGATCCTCCCAGGTGGAGCTAAAGACAGCAATATCATCCAGATAAGCTGCACAAAAGTCATCCAACCCAGTAAGGACTTGGTTCACCAACCTTTGGAAAGGGGCAGGTGCATTCTTTAAACCAAAGGGCATTACCACAAACTGATAATGTCCACTAGGGGTAGAGAATGCTGTCTTGGCTTTTGACTCCTCAGCTAGTCTGATTTGCCAGTAGCCAGCTGTCAGATCAAATGTGCTCAGAAACTTGGCAGAAGCCAATCTGTCAATGAGCTCATCTGCTCTTGGAATGGGGTGAGCATCTGTCCTAGTGACAGCATTGAGACCCCTGTAATCCACGCAAAACCTCATTTCTCTCTTACCATCTTGGGTATGAGGTTTTGGCACCAGGACTACTGGGCTGGCCCATGGGCTCTCTGATGGCTCAATCACTCCAAGCTCCAACATCTTTTGCACCTCAGCCCTGATGCAATCCCTGACATGATCAGGTTGCCTGTAGATCTTATTCTTGACAGGCAGACTGTCACCAGTGTCCACAACATGGGTACACCAGTCAGTTTGGCTGGGTGTGAGTGAAAACATTTGCCTGTGAGCCTGCAAAACTTGTCTGCAGTCCCTCTGTTGTTGGTCAGTGAGGCTGCCTGCCAAGGCTACTCCATCAACTGAACCATCATCAGGGTTCTGAGAAAGCAGGTCTGGGAGAGGGTCACTCTCTTCCTCCTGTTCCCCATCTGTGGCCATGAGCAAGCTCATGTCCTCCCTGTCTACAAATGCTTTCAAGCGATTCACATGGATTACCCTGTGAGGGCTCCTGGGTGTTCCAAAGTCTACCAAGTAGGTGACTTCCCCTTTCTTCTCAATAATAGGATAGGGTCCACTCCACTTGTCTTGGAGTGCTGCTGGAGCCACTGGCTCCAGTACCCATACCTTCTGTCCTGGTTGGAACTCTACCAGCACAGCCTTTTGGTCATGCCAAGCTTTCTGCAATTCTTGGCTGGCCTCCAGGTTTTTGGATGCTCTTTCCATGTACTCAGCCATCCTGGAGCGGAGACCAAGTACATAGTCCACTATGTCTAGTTTGGGCTTTTTGAGAGGTAACTCCCATCCTTCCTTCACCAAACACAATGGACCTCTCACAGGGTGGCCAAACAAAAGTTCAAAAGGGCTGTAGCCAACCCCCTTCTGTGGGACCTCTCTGTAAGCAAAGAGCAGGCAGGGTAAAAGAATGTCCCATTTCCGCCTGAGCTTCTCTGGTAATCCTTTTATCATGCCTTTAAGGGTCTTGTTAAATCTCTCCACAAGCCCATTGCATTGTGGATGATATGGGGTGGTAAACTTATAGTTTACTCCACATTCCTTCCACATTGCTTTTAGATAGCTGGACATAAAATTTGTCCCTCTATCTGATAGTACCTCCTTAGGAAAGCCCACTCTTGAGAAAACTGCAATGAGGGCTTTTGCCACCACAGGTGCTGTGGTGGTCCTTAGGGGAATAGCCTCTGGGTACCTGGTGGCATGATCCACTACCACCAGTATGAATCTGTTCCCAGATGCTGTTTGGGGGTCCATTGGACCCACAATATCAATTCCAACTCTCTCAAAGGGGACCCCCACCACAGGTAGTGGTATTAGGGGGGCCTTTGTTGTGCCACCTGACTTACCACTGGCTTGGCAAGTGACACAGGAGCGACAAAACTCCTTGACATCCTCTGACATGTGAGGCCAGTGAAAGTGTGGAACAAGCCTGTCCCACGTCTTGTTCTGGCCTAAGTGTCCTGCAAGGGGAATATCATGGGCCAAGGTAAGGAGGAATCCCCTAAACTGCAGAGGTATCACCAACCTCCTGGTCATGCCAGGCTTGGGGGCTCTAGCCTCTGAGTAAAGGAGTCCCTCATCCCAATACACAGTATGGGTACCTTGGGCATCCCCAGCAGCCTCAGCAGCAGCCTGCTCTCTGAGGGGTTCAAGGGAAGGGCAATCTAATTGAGCCTGCCTCAGGTCTGCCCTTGAGGGTCCCCCTGTCCCCAGAAACTCAACCTGGTCAGGTTCAAGCTCCTCAGAGACAGTCTCCTCTTGGACTGCAGAATCAGTTTCCTCTGAAACCTGATCCTCAACCTGGGGCAAGGTGGAAGGCGAGGCCTTTCCTCTCTTGCTCCTTCTCTTGGGTTGTGGCTGGTCTATTGTCTCAAGATCCACCACTGGTTCAGGAAGGCACTTCTTAGCCTGAGCCCTTGTCATGGCAAGGACATGCTCTGAAATCCCTAGCATTTCTGCATGAGTCCTGTACTCCACTTCTGACCATGCTGAGCTTTCAAGGTCATTGCCTAACAGACAGTCTACTGGTAGGTCTGCACTCACCACAACTTTCTTTAGGCCATCAACCCCTCCCCAGGAGAAGTTCACAACTGCCACACTATGGGAGGTAGTGGAGTTGCTTGCATTGGTTACTAGGTAGCTCTCTCCTAGTACAATCTGTCCAGGGTCCACAAAGCCAGGGGTCACCATGGTGACACTAGCACATGTGTCCCTGTAAGCTTGAGCCAGTTTCTCATTTATTAAGGGAGTCTGCCTGTATTTGCCCAGGTTAGTGGGGCTTACTGCAGTGGGCAACTCAATGTCCACATCATACAGGAGAACTGCCTGTGTAGGGACTCTGACTAGGCCAGATCCTACTTCAATACCCAGGGTCAACCCAGCTACACCCTTGGACTGTGTTCCACCACTGCTTACTGTACTTGGGGTTGCAGTTGCTTTAGGAGCTGTAGTGGTGGGAACTGGATTTGCCTTGGTGCACTCACTGCCCCAGTGTGAAACTGATTTGCAGGTATTGCACCAAGGTGTCTTTTGACCTTTGTTCTTCTTCTTCTTGTTACCGGTTTGGGAACCACCCTCCTTACTATTAGTTTGGGGGCCTGAAGACTTCTGGTCTTTTTCTTTATCTTTCTGATTCTGATTACCACCCTTCTGGTCTTTTTTCTTCTGGTCACCACCTTGGTTCTGGGGTTTCTGCTTAATCCTTGTTCTGACCCATTTGTCTGCCTTCTTTCCCAATTCTTGGGGAGAGGTCAGATCAGAGTCAATAAGGTATTGATGCAACAGCTGGTTTGTACAGTTATTAAGGATCTGTTCTCTCATCATAAGATTGTACAATCCTGTATAGTCTGAAACTTTACTTCCCTGTAACCAACCCTCCAAAGCCTTAGTGGCACACTCCACAAAATCAGTCCAGTCTTGAGTCTGTGCTTTCTGGGTGTCTCTGAACAACAACCTGTATTGCTCAGTGGTTAGGCCATACCCTTCAATGAGAGCACTCTTCAAAACAGAGTAGTTTTTGGCATCCTCAGGTCTAACTGTGAGGAGCCTGTCCCTCCCTTTCTCAGAAAAGGAGTACCACAAAATTGCAGCCCACTGATTCTCAGGAACCTGCTGTACCATGCAGGCTCTCTCAAGAGCAGTCATCCATTTGTGGATGTCATCCCCTTCTTTAAAGGGGGGCACAATTTTGGTCAGGTTTCTATTGTCATAGGCCCTGTCTTTTTCTCTTGGAAAATTGCTGCCACCAGTGACATCTAAGCCACTTAATTTCTGCTCTCTTGCCAAGGCAAGTCTAGCTTGAGCCAAGGCTACCTCCTCCCTCTCTATCTGGAGTTTGACAGCCCTCATTCTGGCCCTATGCTCTAACTTTTGAGAAGCATTCATGCCTCTCTGTGATTCTCTGGAGGCACTAGAAAGATGAGAGTCCCCTGAGGGAGATCTCACTCTTCTGTTGCCTGGGAGAATCATATGTTGGGTTCTGGGGAGGTGCTGGCCCTCTCCATTCCCCAGTAGGTCCAAGTTGGCCTGGCTAAGCCTACCAACTGGAACCTGGCTACCCTGATCCTGTACTCCTAAGTCCTCAACATCTGAGTCCTCATCCAAGTCATCATCATCCTCCTCTTCAAGGGGATCAACTGCAGGGGGGTTCCCTCCAGTTCCTGTATCTAGGGAAGCTGCTTTTGCCTTCTCTAAATCATCCTGTTCTAGGATTTCTACAAGGATTAGGCAGGTGGGGCTTCTGCCCCTTTTTAACCCTCTTGCTTTGCACAAGGCAATCAAGTCTCTGCGGGTTAGTTTGTCATATCCAAAAGTTGCCTGGGTAGGGTCAACTGTCACAGGAGCAGACCCTGAGGCTTTTCCTGTGTCAGACATGGTTACTAGTGAGGTGTAAGTGGTGCACTTACCTACACTAAGTGTTTTCCTACTGGACCTTGCTAGTGAGTTGTAGTCAGGGGTGTGCTACTCCCTTCAACCTACAACTACTAAGTTCAGTAGAACTTAATATGCTAAGCTTTTGATTTTATATGCACCTAGAGGTACTTGATGTGATCTTTCAATTTGATATAAAGATTGCAATGGTAAAACAACAGCAAGCTCAAATCCGCACCGCTGCTCACCAATGTGAGAAGTTGGCCTGGTAGGGGATGTTTCCAATTCTGGAACCACCTACTACCTGACCAAACAATCCCCTTATGGTGTCTGGTTGTAAGTCAACCTTATTAGACAAGCTATCCTAGGGGTAGCATGGACTAAGCAGCCTAAAGGCTTAACTTAAGAGGTCGTGTTAAGCGAGCTGTTTTACCACATACAATCCTGTAATACCAAATGAAAGGACACCACACAAGTATATATTATAAAAATATATGTGTTTATTACTAAAAACAATCCCCAGTATTCTTTATGAATAAAGGGGCACAAGCGTTAAATCAAAAAGCACTGTTTAAACATACAAGTTGCACAATTATGGATGAGGGCGGGTGGCCACTCAAACCATATACTAAACAAGTGGTATAAGAGATGCCACTCGAGCAGTGGTTAGGCCTAGGGCCTAGGGAATCGCTGGGAGCAGTCAGGACAAGCAATGCTGAAGTCGGGAATGGCCCTCGGGATTCGGGAGATGTGCGGAAAGCGCACGCATGCACCAATGTTAACCAATGGTGCGTAAAAGTCAAAGAGTTAAAGTTTAAGGACACTTCCGCTGAACCTAGAGGAACAAAACTTAACACACAGACCCTAGAGGTGTGCACCAGTGTGGGAACACCGGCGGAGCAAAGTTACCTCACCCACAGGAAGTGGGTGCACAGGGTCGAAGTGGCGTCGGGTTTTGACACGCAGGCTCTTGGTGCTTGAAGCTGAAAGGGCTGCAGGCGGGTTAAAGATGAAGTGTCCGGTGGAGTCCAAGGGTGGACTCAAGTTGTAGAGTACCTGAAAGCAGAGGGGACAGAGTCTGGGTCACTCAGCAGTGACCAGGGTGGAACCAGGACGGAACCAGGCAATGTCGGGCGCAATCAGGTGGTCGTCGAGGAGCTTCTCTCCGCTGTCACGTGGGCTCTGGGGCATCTGCGACGTCCAGGAGCAGGTCACGATCTGTCCCACGCAGGCTCTCACCGTCGGTGCAGTCGGCTTCAGGTTTGGAGCAAACAAGCCTTGGTAAGAGCAATCCACGCAGGATCGGAAGATTGCTTCTCACTCGGACCAGGAAGGTCAGAGTCGGGGCTCCTTTTCAGGGGAGCTGGTGTGGATCTGGAGCAACCAGAATCACAAGTCTTTTTAGGTAGTTCGTCGGCACAGGGACCACAAGCCAGCTGGCAAGTGACCGGGCCAACGCGTTGAGCCAAATCGTGCCAAAGGGCCCCACGCAGCACTCGTCGAGTGTGGAGGGCTGAACTTCGGCTCAGGAGTAGCTCAGGGTGGGGGCTTCTCAAACCCCGGTGCACAGCTTCGAGGATCACTCGTGGGCTGCACGGTTAGCGTCTCGTGGTCAATTCAAGATGGCGTGCCCCACGCTTCCGGTCGCCTCCACGGGTCTCAGCTTTGCAGGGACTGTGGATCGGGCTGTTAGAAGCTGGGCAGGCTTGATCTCGTCGATCTCAGTCGCTCGAGTTCCGGCGGGAACTGCAACTAAGTAGACGTCGAGGGCTGGATGGTGCCTGCTGCTGCAGGGTGATCACTCCTTGACCACAAGGGAGATTCTTCGGGCTTCCACGTTGAGATGGAGGGCGAAGGGTCCAGAATATCGTTTCAAATGTTTCTTCCAGGAAATCTGATGTGCATTGGCACTGCTCCCACTCTTATTCGAATCTGGTGGGCGTGATTACCTGCTAGGTCCCCTCCTATGGGTGGGACCCAGGAAGTGGGTGGATACACCCCCTTCCTTTGATCCAGGCCGCCCTGGCACGAGGGCTGGAGTGCCCCAGAACCGGTTTGGCCGGATTATGCAAGGGGCAGCCTTGTGCGCCCCAGGCAGTGTCTGGTTTCTTTCAAACCTCCCTGCTACAATACACTATCTCCTGTCTGGAGGGCGGTGACACCCTCCTGTGACAGAAAACCCTTTGTCCAGGACCCCCTTGACTGAGTTTCGGTCAGCTCCAGGGGTCCAGACATTTGTCTGTGGCAGAGGCATCCATTTTGTGGATCTTAAGGCCTTTGGAGAAATCAACCGCATTAAAGTGAAGTAACATGTCTTACCCCTCTAGAGGGGTGGAATGCCATCCCCGTCGCCAGAACTGGCGAGGGGATGGTATTCCAAAGCGTATGACACCTTACACGACATGTTTTGATAAAGCCAAACCAAAGTTGCTAAATAACCGCGAGGATTATAAGGCACTTAATAGTATATGGTATGGCATTATCCTGAAACAGCTTAGGGATTTGTTCCCGACGGCTGCAGACAGGCTCAGCTCATGCTAGAGCTCCATCTCACATAAAACCATGCACCCAGCCTCCAGGATTGGTGAGGCCTGACTATAGGAGTGGCTCATAGGTTTACATGTGTCCAGATATAGGTTTAGACATAGGTATACTATATCTAAGCAAGGGGTGTGTACACCACCTTACCCCAGCTGAGTGATCAGCCAGTTGTGTCAATTTAAGAACCAGCCAGGGGTGGCAAAAGATATGCTGCAGCCCCTGGTAGGCCTTAGTGGCTCCTGTGCCCTGTGCACCTATAGTGCATTCTACAGGGGCTGACAAGGAGTCCATTTCCAATTGGTATGTGCCTATAGCACATGTGTCATTAATTTAGTGAGAGAACAGCAGGCTGGGGGTCTGATCAGCAGGCCCACAGCCTCAGTAGTCGAAAACCAGTGAAGCAAAAAGCAAAAATTTGGGGTGACCATAGGATAGCAGACCCTACTCTCCTACAGTCACCTTGAAGTCTCAGGTCCCTCCTGCTAAACTGATAGCAAGAGGTGCTGTATTTATACAGTCTATGTACATGTGTTACCCAGTATGAGGATGACGTGGGGGATTAAACCTTTTCACAGATAGGAGGGGTGAACTATGCCCCCCTGGAGAGTGTACTCATAAATTATTCATATGTGCTAAGGATAATGTCTTAGCAATATCGATCGGGCAGAACCCACCCTCGTCATGAACTAAGTGAAAGGTTTAGTCCTTAAAAGGCGTCAGTCCTTATAAGGCGTTCAGTCCCAAGACTGATTTGCATATGGCCATGTCTGAACTGGGGTGGCTTGGTGATCAGGGGTGAATGTTTTGCCATTGTGCAACATTCCGTCCATCATCTTGTGTGTTTTGCTGTTCACCCTATGTGGGAAGGGTATGCCCAGACGTGGGTCCCGTGCTCACTAAGCCAATGGAGTCAAGCTATCCTGGCTGAAGACGGCTGATAGCCAGAAACCGTACCTAGGATGCTTGATTCCGGTCCAGGGCAGGCATGGCTTGGCAGTTCGGGCTGGACTGTTCCCATGAGGCACAAGGTCAAGACTGGTTTGCATATGGCGATGTCTGAACTGGGGTGGCTTGGTGATCAAAATAACGATGGATTAAACCCAGATCTGTGACTGGGGGTGAATGTTTTGCCATTGTGCAACATTCCGTCCATCATCTTGTGTGTTTTGCTGTTCACCCTATGTGGGGAGGGTATGCCCAGACGTGGGTACCGTGCTCACTAAGCCACTGGAGTCAAGCTATCCTGGCTGAAGACGGCTGATAGCCAGAAACCGGTCCTAGGATGCTTGATTCCGGTCCAGGGAAGGCATGGCTTGGCAGTTCGGGCTGGACTGTTCCCAGGAGGCACAGGGTCAAGACTGATTTGTATATGGCGAAGTCTGAACTGGGGTGGCTTGGTGATCAAAATAACGATGGATTAAACCCAGATCTGTGACTGGGGGTCAATGTTTTGCCATTGTGCAACATTCCGTCCATCATCTTGTGTGTTTTGCAGTCCCTATAAGGCATTCTGTCCTTACTTGAATTTATGTCCATATAAGGCTCGTTCATATGAAATTAAGAGGAGATAATGTAGGGAAAGAGTACAATGTTCTCTAAACCTATGTCTGGGTACTGATGTGAAATATAACACAGGGGACTGGGATCTGAACAGGAGAACCAAAAGTCAAGGTCTGACTTGGATGTTAAGGAGCGTATAGTAGTAAAAACAAATATTACCTTGTTAGAGGTAGGGCGGTAGGTGGATAGTTCTCCCTCAAACTTTTTCTGCATTGATACTTTCCATGAACGTATAGTCCCTAATCAAGGAAATTTGCATGAAGGGGTGGCAGGTTTTCCTCTTTTTCCTCACCTTTTGCAAAGATAGTGGAATTGGGGGCAGAACAAATGTATAATGAAAAGGCTTCAGTAGGCCATGAGCCAGGACAAGTATTTATTACACTGATCTTTCCCTCTCTGTTTGATAGAGAACTTGGCCCACTAAATAGAAGTTCTCTTTTGCAGTTACTCTCTGAAATCAAGGATCTGATATCAAGTAGAGATATCAAGCGGGTTCAATTGGATTATCCAAACGGGCTTCCGAATTCCAAAGTTACTTTTAGCTCTGAGACAATTGCAATGTTAATCCTGGTAAATGTTGATCATTTAAGGAAAAATTGAATTATTTTATTTTATGTATGTGGAACCAGTAGTTGTTCAGATTCAATCCCTGAGAAAATATCACCAGGCCTTATGCACAGTAACATTCAATAGCAGGTGATTTGTAAACCTGGAAGATATTACAATTTCATTTGGTAGTAACACTGGAAAAAGAATTAGTAATATTGCAGGACATGAGGATCAAGGGGCTAACAAATCCGATGGTGAAGTTGAATTGGCTCAGTGGAGCTGGAGAACCGGCCCACTGAATGCTCTCAAAGAAAATATAAAACTCCCTATGCTGCAGAGGTAGCCCCCTGGGTAAGATCCTGTCCTGTAATGTGGCAGGTGTAGAACACCCAAGTTTTAAGTTAAGTCCCTTAATGACGTATGATACAAGATAATCTGCCTTCAGGAAACATGGAGTCGTGTTGATTTAAGTTTTGGGCATTTTATTGTCTTTTGTTGTGCAGCACAACCCTCACTAAAAGGCCATGTAAATTGGGGTTGAGCTGTTTTACTTAACAGCAGTATCAATTGGAATCCCCCAGTTTTTATTCACTCGTCAAATCTTTGTATGTGTTTAAAGCTGACCTTGGGTAATGTAACACAAGGTAAGCACACAACCCTTTTATTGGTAAATGTATACATTCCTCCTGGTAGGGCATCTGATTTTCTTGTTGACTCCATCTTTTCTTTTGTGCACAGAACCAGTACCTCTGATGATTGCTAATTGCAATGGGTGATTTAAATGCTAAAATCTCAAATTATTCTATTCAGGCCTTTAGCAACGAAGAGTTGGAAGATGTATGGACTATCTCTGAAATAACATTGCAGGCCATACGTGATCGAGAGATAAGGGTTGAGTCATTTGGATTGTTTGAGAAGTAATGACTTAGTTATATTAAATGGGAGATTTCCAGAGGACTCCCTGCCTCCCTGACTTTCCATGCTGTTTGGGGGCAGTCATCAATTGATTATATGGCAGTATCATATCAACTCTTTGGCACATGTACTCAGTTTAAGGTACGGAGGACGGATTTGAGTGACCACAGCATGTTATCAGTTGATGTTGATTTGGAATTTAAGATGCTTGAGTTTTGGAATCCGAGAAATGAAACTATTATTTACAATAGAATAAATGGGCATACCTTTTGGTCTAATTAAATTATGACATGCTTAGGGAGATATGTTAAAAATGCGAGCTCTGGTCCCAGTCAGGAAAATTACATTAGCTGGTTTGAGAAGCATTTGGCTCTATTAAGATCATATGGAAGTAAAAATCGAGTCAATGGCATTAACCTCCCGGTGGTTACTTTGTGGAAGGTAAAAAAGCTACTTTGGAAACTGAATGCCTTAGGCAGGGACAAATTTAAGCAGGCATCATTGATTAGGCAAAGGGGAATTTATAGATTAAAGCGGGTAAGAATCAGATTGAAGGCTTCCGACTGCGGGGGGGGGGGGATTCCATACTAGTTAAATTGAGAGCGGTTGCACAATCTGGTGATTCACGTAAATGGTGGACTCTAATTGCTGAATTCTGTAATAGTAGAATTAAGGCAGAAACCATCTTAATATCTGATGCAGAATGGACACAATATATTTCAAAGTTATACACACTAAACATTAGGAACAGGTTTAACTTGGAGTCAATGCCTGATCATTCCCCGGTAAATGTTTATGGTCCTTCTTCCTGTATGAAAATAGAGAGTTTTATTAAAGGGGCAAGGTACTCTTGTGCTACGGGCCTGGACGATCTTCCGATAGCCATCATTAAACAAGATAGCTCAGCATAGGCTCATTTCCTTCACCGGTTGTGTTCTTACTGCTATGCTTGCAGTATTATTCCTTCCTCCTGGAGAGGAAGCATAGTGGTTCCACTATATAAAAAGGGCCCTAAGATCTCTCCTGCCAGCTTCAGGAAGATTTCCTTTCTGAATGCAACCAGTAAACGGTTTTCCAAGAGCATACTTCTTCACCTCCAGAACTAGGTTTTTGGCAATGACCTTGTCCTGGTAGAGCAAGCAGGGTTCCGTAAGCATAGTGGGACTTTCGATAACATCACTGTCTTACAAACCTTCATTGAAAAATATCCAATAGGTAAGGGAATGGCCTTATATGCCGCCTTTATAGATTTCTCCATGGCCTTCGACCGAGTTGACCGGGGGATGCTGTGGAGGAAACAAGCCACAATGGGGATTCCTGGGCCATTTGTTAAGATTGATCATTGCATTGCATTCCTCTACTTGGTCACAGGTGCTGATGGGAGGCATCTAGGATCTGTCAAGTAAAGTGGAAACTCACAATGGGCTGAAGCAAGGGTGCCTATTAGCCCCTCTCCTCTTCTCCTTGTACATCAATTATTTGCCGAGCCGGGTAGGGCCTTGTAAAGGAGACTTCCCGAAATTAGGTCCTATCGACCTGTATTTCCTACTTTATCCGGATGATGCTATCCTATTGGATTTCACTCCCAATAGGTTTACAAAGGCGACTGAACGAGCTAGGTCATTACTCTGATGAACATTTTTTTTAAATATTTTTAAATGTAAAATTATGTTTTTTAGATTTCAGGGATGCAGGGTTGGAAGACATATCCATTGTTTTTTAGGGAAAGACAAACTTGATGTAGTGAAGCAGTACCCGTATCTATGAAAAATGTTCTCAAGCAAGTGCTCTAGCAGTGATCTTATTGGTCAGTGCAGAAGTCAGGCTATATCCCAGGCCTCTGCACTTGGTAGACTATACAAATGTTGTGGACAAAGACATTTCACAGATGTTTTATCTGTCTACAAAATCAAAATCCGGCCAGCATTGAGTTATGCATTTGAATCAGTGGATGCACAACAGTGGGATCTTTTTGAGAAGGTGGAAGGGTGCATTTGGAACCAAATTTGTAACCTGAACTGTGCAGTCAGCATAGCAGCCCTTCAGCTTGAATTTAGTCGTCTCTCAACGTACGTGTTTGTCAGCATGTTTAAGGTGTGGTAATGCTTTATTAGAAAGTGATGCAAGTTCTATTCGGGCTGCGCTAAGACAAGACATTTCATTCAGCTAGAAAGGGAAAAGCGTTGTTTATGAGAAAGCCTTAGACTTATTCGAAATCAGCAGCAGTGGTATATGCCCTCACCCAAAACCTGCATTGAAAACTCTAATCAAAAAAATTATTTATGAAGTCAATTGCTAGAGAGATATCACTTTCTGTTTAGGTCATTGTAGAAACAACATAATAGTGGGGAGTAGTATGTATATAAACATAAACAATCGTATGTTGTATGGAATCTTCCCCATGGAGGGCGTAGAACCGTTTTGTCATTAAGGATGAATCCGCTCCCTTTTCGAACTATAACAGGAGCAGGGGAGGGATTACCTAGGGAGAACAGACTTTGTGACCTATGTGGAAACTGGGTGCAACATTTTAATTATGTTTTATTTGTCCATCTTCCTTTACAACCATTACGATGCTATTTATTAAGACCTGTATTTTGAAAGCATAACATACCACTTCAGAGGAGGACCGGAATTGTCTTTCGCCCCCCCTCAGCACTCCCCAGATTAATATGTTTTAAACATGGTCCCTGATAGGTAGCATATTTTGCATATTCTAAATCAGAACTCAGGGCAAGATTTAAATCATGAGTTATTTCTCTGCCCCCAAGTATGTGCTTAGTTCTGGTATGTTAAACATGGTCCCTGCTGGGTAGCATATTTTGCACATTATAAATTGAAACTGAGGATACTGGAATTGCATAAAGGAAGCTGTTAGAATATTCATTGGAGTGAAGCATTTTGCAGATTTTGTATTATGTCATAACCTATTATGTAAAGGTTCCTACACATGCTCACTTTCACTTTATACATTAGGTACTGTGATTTGATGGAATCATTATTTCCTTAAATACTGTTTTTAAATGTTGTATTGCATTATGAAATTATAATTGTTAGGTCCCCGAATGTCTGTTATTCTGTTATTTAGAACAGTGTAGTATGATATATTGGAAATCTTCCTCTTTTTGTACATTTTATGTTGAGCTCCTTGGAGTTCTGAATCATAAATAAAAAACTGTGATTGTGATATGCGGCGATGTGGTTAATGTATACACGATGGAAATGACAAGTGAAAGAAAATATATAAACCATAGATTTATTTTTCTAGGAATACAGTTTCCAGCAGGTGAGCAATGGAAAAGCGCGGAAAATTCTCTAAATATCCCGAATTTTCTTAGAAGATCAAGAACTAAAGAAAATGGTAAGCCATTTTAGCACTCTTTATTTAAGAAACAACTGTTTGTTTTGTTGTTTTTTGCATTTCTAAATTGCATGCATTGTTTCAGGCAAGTATACTGGACTTTACCGGATTCACAGAAAAAACCCATTTTGATCAGAGTAAATCAACAAGGTCAGACAAATTAATTAAATGTTCTCCAAGATACATGACATTCTTATGTGTTATGTCTATTTGACAAGAAGCTCATAAACACATGAAACAAACTTTTAAACAAAGGGTATAAACATAAAAAACGAAAATAAAAAAGAGTAGCGGTCTGAAGGTTCGGAAGAGAGAAGAGAAATTATCAGACCTTCTATTTTGATCTATTTCTAGTTCAATGGAACACGTGTGACTAAGACATTTCGGCCTGCTTCTCATTTCTTAACACATATTTGTAGCAAAACCTTCCACTAGTAAAATTACCTTACTTTATTTATTAGCAGTTCAAGTTTTCAATAAAGCGATATAGACGAAATGCATGGTAGGGCTGTTTGCGAAAGTCCAAGTTAAAAATAATAGGTCACAAGGCAGTGAAAGCGTAAACGAGGCAAAATAGCAGTAATATGGAGACAAAAAAACAATAATTTATCAATTTACATGTTCCATAATTTGGTACGATGCTTGATAGGAATAAGTAGAAAGAGGCCTATTAGTACCAGTAAAAAAAAGTAGAATAATAAAATGATCAGTCACAAATTAGAGAATGCAAATTTCACGATCGAGTTTATCTTTGCTTCATGGTGTCAATAAGTAGGACATTGAAATAATCAATGTTTTAATGATGTTTTAAATGTATTAGAATACAATAATGTCCTGATGTCATGAGAGATGGGGTTCACATCATGGGGCAGTAACAAAGATAAGGATTATTTTAGTGTCTATGGGGAACATGTTTTATATTTATAGTGCAATACATCACATCAACTTAATTTGCACAAGTGTGTTGCACAAAGGAAAGAGAGCAGAGCAGAGCCATATTTATTAAAAAGTGTCCTACCACTGCTGTTATTTCCATGTGCTGGTGCACTATAAAAGCTGCCTAGAACAACACAAAAACTAAAGGCCAAGGTGCCAGGGTGTTGTACAAGATAGCAGCAGGGAACGCGCCCTGTGCAGGTCTGATGCTGGATGTGGCACTGGATGTCCTGGCGGCATAAAAGGGACTCAAGAATACCCTAAACAAACCCTCCTCCCCGAGAACAGAGGTTAGAAACTCTGGAGGGATTGGGCCCATCAAGAGTGGTAGCAGCTGAGGTCTGGGAAGGGCCGTTGGAGGGATGAGGTGGTGGACCCAGCGATTGCATTCAAGGTGAGAGCTGCCCCCTGGGGAGGGATAACTACCCATCGGGCCGTGGTGGATACAGACATCGAGATCCTCACCTAGGGGCCATGCTGGCATGTGGTGTCCCCTAGAGGTGGGAGCAGCGACACTGAGGAGCGGTGCAGTGGAACGCAACAGGCCTGAAAGCCTTGCCAGAGGGTAAGCTGGGGTGTTTGTGTCTTCTTGGGGGTTTTGCTACTGTCTGCCTGGTGCGTGGCCTCTTTTCTGCTTGGTTACGGTCCACGGGGGTCTGGTGGCTAGTGCCTAGGGGATAGGGCCTGGGAGTCAGGGCACCAGGTAGTGCTCCCTGAGTAAGACGGCCTTTTTGGAATGGTGGGATGCTCAAGGGAGGGCTGTGAATCTCCTTGGCCTCAGGAATAGCAGGTGCCTTGCACGACCATGGTGAAAACAGAAATGCAAAAGAAGGGGCTGACTAGTGGAGGACCCCAAAAGATCCAGGTAGGGACTGTGTAGGAAAGTAGAATCTGCTTTCAGGGTTACCCCCACTTTTTGCCTAGTGAAATGCTGTTTCTAACTAGTCTGACTGGGATCCTGCTTCCCAGTCTCTGTGCTTCCTCCCCTAAATTGGCTATGGTAAGTACTTAGGTACACCCCAGGTTGTCTACTGGTGTACTCCTATAAGTACCTAGTATATGGTACCAGGGTACCCAGGGCATAGGTACACCAGGTGTCTCCCCTGTGCTGAAGCATGTATTATGCCACCCATGAGAGACTACTCAAACTGTGACTACAGGCCTGCCATTGCAGCTCGTTTTCTTATATCTGAGGTCACTGCACTGAAAACCTATAAGTCACCCCTAAGACAGACCTTTCATTCCTGAATATTGGGTGCTCGGTTCTAAGTGTGTGGGTGCCCCTGCATGAGCAGGACACCCTTAAAAGCTTTGGAGTTCATTCGCCCAGGTTGTAAGTGCATCAGCCATTACAAAATATAGAGTGGCCATACATATTTATAAGATGACCATCCATAAACTGGCTGTAGCGAACCCTCTCATGTTCGGTATCAAACATGTTGGAATCATTCCCCCCCACACTGTAAACGATGTAGAGGGGTATAATTCCATGCACTGTAAATCCTCTTCGGGAGGCCTTCAGTGCGCCCAGTACCAGTCTTCCAGAACCGTACAGCACGCTAAGGCTGCTGCAGACCGGAGACATGATTCTGCCATCCTGCTGCTAAGCTAAGCTCGAGCAAGGGAATGCAGAACAATAGGTATCCTGTCACAGGAAGGTGTGACCACCTCCCAGACATGGTTTATTGTTTTGGGCCAGGGCCACTCAGTCTGCTTGAAGGGCACATTTGATACCCTCCTTGCATACTCCAGTTCAAACCAGATTGGGGAGCAGTACGATCCCCCTCTGGTGCAAAACTGGACAAAGGACACTGACCCCTTCTCTGAGAGGGACTCTGAATCATCCAAACCCTTTCCTTAGGGTACTTAAGGGTTTACCTGAGGGTGAGTCCCTAGATTTGTCGTTGTATTCGATTCAAATCAAACTCTGCATCCTCTTCACCGTCTGAACATTCTGACCATGTCGTGCAGACTGCGTTGGACTGACCGCATCGGACTTCACCTTTGGAACTGAGACTGAAACCAGGAAAACTCTGTCTGCTCCTGATCTCTATCTTCCGCAAGCCTGCTGCACCTCAGTGTCCGTGCTACATAGAGGTACCTTCCAGGTCCTGTGGACATCAAAAGATCCCCAAAGGAATCTCCCTTGGAGTGAAGGAGGCACCGCTCCACAAGCTGACGATTGCTAATCCTGGTCTCCAACCGGGTCAGTAACACTGGTGACGGATGTACTACTTCTACAAGGCCTGCACTGTCCTCATAACGATTCTGAGTCCAGGATCTCTCGTTGACACAACTGGAACCGAGTCCCTGTTCACTGTGTCGGCTGGCCTTTGCCAGAGCTGGGTGACTCTTGTCTCCAGAGATCTTCAGCCCTATCGAGGGTCTTCC
The DNA here is from genome assembly GCF_964261635.1 of Lissotriton helveticus. Taxonomy (NCBI): domain Eukaryota; kingdom Metazoa; phylum Chordata; class Amphibia; order Caudata; family Salamandridae; genus Lissotriton; species Lissotriton helveticus. The sequence continues at coordinate 1,960,081,921 of NC_136063.1, read as the reverse complement.
TTGATTCCAAATGACTTCCCTGTTTGCTCGGAGCCTACCCTGACTTATTTGAATGAGGTGAGTCCCGTGGACCTTACTGGTCCCGACACTGCACCTTTTTTGCTTGCCACTTTTTTTGCACTTGCCAATGCTGGTTGGTGCTCCAGGCGGACACTGACCTCTCAACTCTCGCCATCTGTTGTGGGACAGCTAGTGAATGGCTCATGGTCTTCCACAGCACCTGCTGGTCCACACAGCTGTAAGGTCACCGTCAACTCTACAGCTGCACCCGCCATTGGCGGGCATTTCGTCTCCCATGCCTTTTGTTCACTCATGAGTGGTATAGACTCTGACCCTCTGCTTGCAGGTACTTCTCATCTTGAATCCACCTTTGGGGTTCCCGGACACTTTCACCTTCTTCGCCAGTGGCAACTTTCTGAGGTCCTCCATCAAGTTTGATGGCGGTTTCCAATGCCACTTCGCACCTACGTACCCGGCTTCCCTTGTGTAGGTATCCTGGTTCCTAGGGTATCCACGGGTGGGGTGACTCTCCAATTTTCTGTCTTTTAAGGGGTATTTCCAGTGTCCACTGGGGAGGGTCCTTCTTCTCTAAAATTACAAACGCAACTTACCCATTAACTAGAATTAAAGACGCAGTTGTGTTCCCACTCTGCACACAGCATCTGTGGGATTCTTTGTTACTTACCTGGGGTGGTTACTTGGGTCCCCAGCACTTCTTTGTCTTCTGGGTATAGTCTCGTGGATTGAATCGTGGTTCGCATCCCACCATATTAGTATATGGTTTGATCTCTTCCTGGCGACCACTGTGTAATTATGCTACTTATCTATTTTTACTGCAAAGTATTGGGTGCATTGTGTTATATCTCCGGGTAGAAGATAGGGTGGGTGTCTTATAATAAATACCTATTTTTATAAATACTCTGTGTGGTTCTTTTTCACTTAACCTATACCAATAAGATTGAGATCTGATAAAACAAGCTGCTTTACACACCTTCTGGATTAAGCCTGAAAGTTACTCTCCACAGTTACCACTTAGAAAGCTTTCTAAAGTTGTCAACGAACATTAAAATCATCATAAGGGTTGTCTGGATTAGTGCAAGGTGCCCACTTACATAAGTGAGCACCATATTCTAAGCCAGCCTCCTACCTTGGTGTGCAGCTGTTGGGATTCAAGCCTGCATTGTTTTACCAGCTAATCTTGGAGTGGACTAATTGAAAAACCATCACTATCATTAGACACATATAATACAGTTTAAATAAGTAAGATATACTGAACTTGGAGCTGGGTAGTTAAGGGTCTAGTACAACCCTTTCTCCAACCTTCGAGAGTTTAGTAAACACTAGGGGGCATATTAGGATGGCGGGTGGATCCCGTTGTAAAAAGGGACCACCCGCCAAAGGGCGGGGGTCCCGTGGGTGCCATTAGGATGCGCCCACCACAGTGGCGGGCCTATCCTGCATTCCTAACATTGTGGCGGGCAGTGCACTCAGCAGCGCCCGCCACAATGCCAGGAAGGCATGTTGTGCACTTCCATGCACAACATGGCAGGCACCACGCGGTGTGGAACATCCTTTACAACGCAACTTTTACCGCGCAGTGCCTTTACGACGCAACTTTTACAACGCAAACCATTACAACGCATTGCGCTGGGGGGCGCTCTAGGATAGGGAATAAGTTTAATTTACTATCCCATACCTTCCCTAGTGTCCACGGGGACTGGAGTTGGAATAGTAAATTAAACTATTCACTGTACAGCACCCCAAAGCGCTATGCGTTGTAAAGGTTTTCGTTGTAAAAACCGCATTGTAAAGGCATGCGATGTAAAAGTATGCGTTGTAATGTCATACATCCCCACGCGGTGCCTGCCATGTTGTGCATGGAACTATAGGGGGGTACCATAGGCACCCCCCATGTGCACCTCCCACCCCCCAGAGTCCCTGGGGGCCCACAAAGGGCCCCCACAAGCAATTCCCGCATGGAAAGGCATGCTTCCGCCCTCATAGTAATATGGCTGGCGGTTTCTAACAGACACTGCCACCATATAAAATGCTTTTCCGCCCGTTAGGCAATTGGGCAGATTGCCTACCAACAGAAAACCGGCGGACAGGAAATTGGTAGTGGGCGGAGGTTTTTGGCGGGCGGCACCAATTTGCGATTCGCAAATTGCGTCACATTTACAACTCGCAAATTGGGATACACAACAGTGTATGGGACACTGTTCACGATTCACAATGGGGTCGCAAATTGCATGCCTCATGCATATCAATGAGGCTTTCACAATTTGCGGCCCCATTGGGAATGGCTGACATTCCCAGGGATGGTGGCCTGCTGGGGTCAGCAGACCACCATGTCTGGGAGTGCTTTTAAATAAAGCAGTTTTATTTTTTAAATGCATCCCATTTTCCGTTAATGGAAAATGGGATGCAATTAAAAAATAAAAAATGAAACTTTTCAATTTCATTTTTTAAGGGAAGGTGTGGGCCCTGGGACCACTGCCTGACCTTAAAAACATTTTGAGAGCATCTCACAAAGGGGAAGGTTTACCACCCTCCTGTGAAGGGTGGTAAACTGTGACTGTTTTGTGACCGCCATTGCAGTCGCAAAACAGTCATAGACAGATTCAGGAGTCCCTATTAGGAAGGGACGCCCTTGGAACGCCCCTTCCTAATAACGACTCGCTAATCCAATGTTGCGAGTCACAAATTAGTACATGGGCCACCCTTTTTTTGCCATCACAAACTGGTCTAAAACCAATTTTCGCCCGCAGAAAATTTTAGAACATCTGGCCCCATGTCTTTAGTATGGGATGCTAGTGCACCCCAGTCTTCTAGATACAGTGGTCTTAAGTTCCAGGAACTAAGGACCCTGTGTACGGCTAGGAAGTTAAAGACAGGTGACAGTCCAACCACTAAGCATCTCTTAGAACTGCTTATCCTAAATGATCTCCAGAACCCTGACAGGTAAAGGGATGAGGACAAATTAAGTCTGAATGCTTCAGAAGATGTGCCAGAAGGGGTAACCAGAAGATGCGACAGGAGGAGTAAGCCCCAGTGACTCTAATTCTGAGCACAATCAAGAGGAGTCTAAAGACTCCACCTTGATGAACTCTGATCCAGGGAATAGTACAGATGGCATAGAGCATGGGTACTCACAAACTTTCTCTCGGGGGCCAAATTTACAGTGTGGTTTGTGGCCGAGGGCTGCACCGGTGGGGGCGGGGTCATTGGGGGAGGGGGCGGGGCTCAAGCAACAAAAAAAACTGGTACCATGAGGTTGATCACTGGTCCCTGCAGCGGACACCTTCGTCCACTTAGCCACCAGACCCAACATACACACATCTCTCTCTCTCTCGTTCTTTCTCAGTCTCTCTCTCTCTCTCTCTCTCTCTGTCTCTCTCTCCCTATCTCTGTTTCCCTCTCCCTCTCTGTTTCCCTCTCCTCACTCTATGTCCCTCTCCCTCGCTCTCCTTCCCTCTCGCTCCTTCCCCCTGTCTCCCTCTGTCTCCTTCACTCTCCCTCCTTCCCTCTGTCTCCCTCTCTCTCCTTTCCCCTCCCTCACTCTGAGGTCTCCCTCCCTCGCTCTGTCTCCCTCTCTCGCTCTGTCTCCCTCCGTCGCTCTGTCTCCCACCCTCGCTCTGCCTCCCTTCCTCGCTCTCCCTCTGTCTGTCTCTGTCTCCCTCCCTCGCTCTCCCTCTGTCTGCCTCTGTCTCCCTCCCTCGGCCTATGTCTCCCTCCCTCGCTCCCCCTCTGTCTGCCTCTCCCTCGCTCTCCCTCGCTCTCCTTCGCTCTCCCTCTGTCTGGCTCTCCCTCGCTCTCCCTCTGTCTGCCTCTGTCTCCCTCCCTCGCTCTCCATCACTCTCTCTCGCTCTCCCTCTGTCTGCCTCTCTCTCGCTCTCCCTCTGTCTGCGTCTCCCTCGCTCTAACTCTGTCTGCCTCTGTCTCCCTCCCTTGGCCTCTGCCTCTCTCCCTCGCTCTCCCTTGCTCTCCCTCTGTCTGCTTCTCCCTCGCTCACCCTCGCTCTCCCTCTGTCTGGCTCTCCCTCTGTCTCCCTCCCTTGCTCTTCCTCTGTCTGCCTCTGCTCTCTCGCGCTCTCCCTCGCTCTCCCTCTGTCTGCCTCTCCCTCGCTCTCCCTCTGTCTGCCTCTCCCTCACTCTAACTCTGTCTGCCTCTGTTTCCCTCCCTCAGCCTCTGTCACCCTCCCTCGCTCTCCCTAGCTTTCCCTCTGTCTGGCTCTCCCTCGCTCTCCCTCAGGGAGGGAGATGTGTGTCTGTCCTGAGCCCCCCAACACTCACCCCAGTGTATGTCAGGGGAAAGGAGATGTGTATCTGTCCTAAGCCCCAGCCCAATGGTTTGGTGCCCAACCCGTCAAACCTTAACTGAGACCATTAATTAAAACTCATTAGCCCCATCTAGACTAAGGATCAAACTCCAATTCCTCTCCATATATAGACATTTTAATATAACATATATTTGCTTTTGTCTTCCCTTAAAAACGTGTGCCATTTCTTGGAACACTTTTTCCCTTTTTAAATAGTGCTTCATTTTCCATTTTCTTCCAGATACAAACAGAATGACAACCCCTTCTATGCCAACCTAATAACATGACGTGACTGACTCCGCCCGCTTCATTTGATTTCCAGATAGGACCTAAACTGAGAAAATAGTCCGGGCATGTCTATAACAAAAACAGTGCAGCTGAGTTGTCATTTATCAGTAAAAACCGAGAAGGTGTTAAAGGTGCGACGATAGATATAATGTTGCTGCATACATCTGCCTTTTTGCACTTTTAAAATGCAGTGACCAGTCTAGTAGTCTTTCTTCATCGTTTAGCTGCACAAGTGTGGCTGACGCTGGCCTAGCCCCGTCAGCATTACAGGGTCTCAATCGTCCAAAGCCTTCATTCCCTTAGAGATGCAAGGCTGACCTGTGACTGGTTCTACCCCAGCTCCCCCTGACTTTGAAATGGCGCCATTTGGTAGGTTGGCAGATGGGGATGAATTGTACCTCTTTAAGAACAGGTAGCCATCCATCCTCCCCCTGGTGCCGGTTTGCTCAAAAATACCAAATATAGATGTTTTTAGATTCAGAAGCCAAATTATAGTTGGTATAGCTAGCATCAATCTCAACTAGATTTCCCCTTTATTAAAGCACAAAGCCTACCAGATTTATACACACCTTTGTCTTCAAATCATGCCTGTGTGTGCCTGGGCTGAGACAGCTTCCGGGCACACACACACACAGCCGCACCCGAGCAATTAACAGGTCTTTAAAAGACCATTCCCATGTTAATGAGGCTTTGTTCATCTCGTAGGCCCCTGCAGCTCCACGGAATCGCCTGGCCCCGGCCCCGGCCCCCACAGAGCAGCAGTCTCTTGACTCACGCTGCCGCAGGGGTGTTTGCTGACACTATTAAAAAATATATATATATTAAAACACGGATACGATGTTTGGACGGTCCGCGGGCCGCCAGGAAAGGCTTGCCGGGCCGCCACCGGCCCGCGGGCCGTACTATGAGTACCCCTGGCATAGAAGATGTCCTTAGAAGTAGGTTCACCTCCATTCCTTCTGGGAGGGCTCAAAGCAGACAGAGGAGATGCAGGTCTCCCTCTACTGAGTCCAATGCTTTAGGACGTTCCATAGGGCCCTTAATCTCTAGCCAAAGAGAGGACTTCTTGGAGAGGCAATACTACCTGATCAAACTTGAGACAGTTACACTCCAACTCAGGCAAGACCAGTTGGCCCTTGACAGGAAGGCCATGGAAGTCCAAAGAGCTAGAAAAAAGCTGAGACTAGAGTCCCATAGTGGCAGCAATAGTGTCCCTAGAGTCGGGGAAACTCTCTTGATACTAGGAACCTAAGCAGGATAGTCCCTCCTTAGCAGGAAGGGGATGCCATCCAGAAATGGATCACTTCTTTAGAAGGAGCCTGTGAAGTTCCAAAGGTCCCTCAAGGGCAGTAGGTAGGAATCCTGTGGCTCTCCATTTCTAACAAAGGTAGAGATTAGCTCCTCACTGTTAGAAAAGAGGATGCTGACAACTATTCAGTTCTGAAGACTGCACTCATAAAAGGATTTGGCTTAACCACCGAACAGTATAGGATTAAGTTCAGAAGCACCCAGAAGGCACACACTCAGGACTGGGTAGAATTCATTGATGATGCTATTAAGGCTTTCGAAGTCTGGCTTCATGGAAGCAAGGTACGGGACAATGAAGGATTGTACAATTTGATCATCATGGAGCATATTCTAAATAATCAACTTTTGCACCAGTACCTGGTGGACTCTTATCTGACCTCCCCAAGAATTGAGAAAGAAGGCAGACAAATGGATCTGCGCCAGGGTTGAGCAGAAAAACCATGGTAATAGAGGTGACCAGAAGAAGCAAGAATCTTCTAAAACCCACGATAAAGGGGGGGACAAGCGAAAAGACAAAAATAATTCTTCTCAAGGCCCACAAAAACCTGCATATGGGGCAGGGGGACTCCCAAAATTCCAAGAAAGGCAAAAAAACCTTGGTGTTATTTGTGTGAATTAAAGACCCATTGGACAAGGGATGCTGATTGTCCAAAGGCCAAGGACACTTCTACTACCACTGCACTTAAGGCAGCTGCTGCCCCTAACACCAGTACTAGTGGTAGTACAGCAACCAAGTGATTAGTGGGATTAACCTTGGGTTCTGAGATGCATTCTGACTTAGTCAGAACTCCATTTCAGGCTGTTCTGGTCTGTGATGGTGGCATAGACCTTGCCACCTGACTGGTAAGTCCCACTAACATGGGCAAGTACAGACAAAAGCCTTTGATCAATGGTAAGGAAACAATGGCTTACAGGAACACAAAGGCCTGTGTCACTATGGTGACAGAGAAACATGTGTCCCCATAACAGATCATACTTGGACAAGTGTACCAAGTCACCAATTCTAGCAGTGTCAGTACTGAACATTCCTTGGCAGTTGTGAATCTCAGCAGGGGAGGTGTAGCTGGACCTAAAATAGTTGTGATCTCTCCAGACCTACCTGTAGTTTATCTGTTTGGCAATGGCCTGGAAATTCCTGGGCTGAAGTAGAGTTCAGGACTCATTCAGAGATGATGGGCATCTCTACCACTGTGTTTGATGTCACCAGGGCTCAGGCCAAATAGCTCAGCACTGAAGGAGCACTAAATCTGGGAAGAACGGACCAGGGGCCCCTAAAGATGAGAAACAAGTAGGGTATTGACTTGCCCTCCTCTAAAACTCTCAGTGAAGATCTGTTTCCTGAGGGAAATTATCTCAGTCTCTGTGAAGGAACTGTCCCAGAGGATCATGAGCCAGACAAGTTAGACTTCTTGGGGGCAGGGGGCCCTTCCAGGGTCGACTTGAGTTTGAAGCAGAAAACCTGCCCCTCTCTTGAAACCCTCAGACAACATGCTGCTGCTGAAGAAGCCTGGAATATCAGTGGGTCCCATAGGATCTATTGTGAAGATGGGCTGCTGTATTCTGAAGATAGAGATCCCAAGTCTGGTGCCACCAGGAGGTTGGTAATATCCCAGAAGTTCAGCGGTTTCCTTCTCTCTCTAGCACATGATATTCCTCTGGCAGTATACTTAGGGCAAAGTAAGCCTTGGGACCGACTCGTCCCTCACTTTCACTGGCCCCATATGTCTGAAGACACCAAGGAGGTTTGTCTCTCCTGTGTCACTTGCCAAGCCAGTGGTAAGTCAGGTGGTACAACAAAGACCCCCTTAATACTACTCCCAGTGGTCGGGGTCCCCTTTGAAAGGGTAGGGATTGACATTGTTGGTCCCTTGAACCATCCAACTGCATCTGGGCACAGTTACATACTAGTGGTTGTAGACTATGCCACTAGATACCCAGAGGTCATTCCCCTTAGTAACACTTCCGATTCTGTATTGGCCAGTGCCCTCTTGGGAATCTGTTTCAGGGTGGGTTTCCCTAAGGAGGTCATAACATACAGAGGTATATCATTGCCATGTGGAAAGAGTGTGGAGTAAACTACATGTTTACCATACCCTATCATCCACTGTAAAAGAAACTTGTTGAAAGGTAAACATGACCCTAAAGGGTATGATCATGCTTAGGTAAAAATGGGATGTCTTACTACCGTGCCTTTTCTTTGCCTCCAGGGAGGATCCTCAGAAAGGAGTAGGGTACAGTACATTTGAACTTCTGTTTGAACATTCAGTTAAGGGTCACTTGTGTATAGTTAGGGAAGTATCAATCAACCAATCAATCATTTGTAAAGTGCACTACATACCCGTGAGGGTCTCAAGGCGCTGAAGGGGGTGCTACTGATCGAACAGCCAGGTCTTGAGTATCCTCCTGAAGGGCAGCAGGTCTTGGATCTGTCGTAGGCTCAGTGGGAGGTTGTTCCATGTCTTTGCGGCGAGGTGGAATAAGGATCTCCCACCAGTGGTTGTACTTCAGAAGCGCAGAACGGTGGTGAGTGAGAGGTCGGCGGAGCGTAGCTGGCAGTTGGGGATGTAGAAGGAGAGCCGTCTGTTGAGGTAGGATGGGCTGTTTTTGTGGATTGCCTTGTGTGCCTGGGTGAGGAGCTTGAAGGATATCCTCTTGTTGATGGGGAGCAGGTGCAGGTTTCCCAGGTGGCCGGTATTGTGGCCGTGGCGTGGTATGTCGAGGATCAATCGAGCCGAGAAGTTTTTTTTAATGCGTTGTAGTCATTTGATGAGCTTGGTTGGGGCTCCCGCGTAGAGGGCGTTTCCATAGTCGAGTCTGCTGCTGGCGAGGTCCTGGGTGACTGTCTTTCTTGTATTTGTCAGAATCCATTGTAGATCTTGCGGACCATGCAGAGGGTGTTGAAGCAGGAGGAGGAGACGGCCTTGACTTGCTTGGTCATTGAGAGCGTTGAGTCAAGGATGAATCCCAGGTTGCATGCATGGTCTGTGGGTGTCGGGGCTGCTCCCAGTGCCGTCTGCCACCAGAAGTCATCCCAGGCTGAAGAGTTGGAGCCAAGGATGAGGACCTCCTTCTTGTCCGAGTTCAGCTTCAGACGGCTGGTCTTCATCCAGTCGGCGACGGCCTTCATTCCTTAGTGGAGGTTGGCTTTGGCAATGATGGGGTCCTTGGTGAGGGAGAGGATCAGCTGAGTGTCGTCGGCGTAGGAGATTATGTTGAGGTCGTGCTGTCGGGCTACATGTGTGAGCGGGGCCATGTAAATGTTGAACAGCGTCGGGCTGAGGGTGAATCCCTAGGGTAGGCTGCAGATGATCTCGGAGGCTTTGGAAAGGAACGGGGGAGGCAGATGCTCTGAGTTCTGCCAGAGAGGAAGGAGGTGGTCCAATCCAGAGCCTTGTCTCGTATCCCTGCGGCGTTGAGGCGTGCGCATAGTGTGTGGTGGCAGACGGTGTTGAAGGTGGCAGAGAGGTCTAGGAGGATGAGTGCAGCGGTCTTGCCATTGTCCAGGAGGGTACTGATGTCATCGGTGGAGCAGATGAGGGCAGTCTCGGTGCTGTGGTTGCTGCGGATCCTGACTGGAAAGGGTCCTGGATTCTGTTTTCTTCTAGGTATCGTGTTAGCTGTCTGTTGACAGTTTTCTCGATGACCTTGGCCGTAAGGAGGAGCAGAGAGATGGGCCGGAAGTTCTTGAGGTCTCTTGGGTATGCCTTAGGTTTTTTGAGTAGGGCGTAGATCTTGGCGTGTTTCCAGATATCTGGGAAGGTCGCGGTCTTGAGGGAGAGATTGATGACGTTGCGCAGGTGGGGTGCGATGGAGCTGCTTGCTCTGTTGAAGACGTGGTGAGGTAATGGGTCTGCCGGAGAGCCGGAGTGGATTGTGTGCGTGGTGTTAATGGTGTCATCGATGCTCACGCTGGCCCAGGCTAGCAGGGGGTCGTGGTCGATGGTGTGCGGAGGGACTGTTGTGTTGCTGTCTGTTGGGGCTGTCTGGGTGTTGAAGCTGTCGTGGATGTTTGCTATCTTGTGGTGGAAGAAGGTGGTGAGGGAGTCGCACAGGGCTTGCGACGGCGGGATGACGTTGGTGTTAGAGCGGGGGTTGGAGAGTTCCTTCACGATGTTGAAGAGCTCCTTGCTATTGTGTGTGTTGTTGTCGAGGCGGTCTTTGGAGGAGGTCATTTGGTCGCCCTGATAAGGTGGTGGTTGTTGCGGATGGCATCCTTGTGTGCCGCGTGGCTGTTCGGAGTTTGTTCACTGTGCCATTTCTTCTCTAGTTTCTGGCAGGCTTGCTTGGAGGCTAGGAGTTCTGGGGTGAACCAGCTGGCCCTCTTGCTAGTGTCTCTGTGGGGGGGTTTCTTCAGCGGGGCGAGGGTGTTGGCGCAATCCTATATCCAGCGTCTGAGGCTGTGTGCAGCATCGTCGTGTTGGAGGGTTCGGTGGGTGGGATGAGAGCGAGGTTTGCTTGCAGTTGGTCTTTGGTGATTTTGCTCCAGCAGTGGCAGGGGATCTGTTGGGTGTGGTGGTGTGTGGTGGGCTTCTGGAAGGCGAAGTGGATGCATCGGTGGTCAGTCCGGAGGAGTTCGGTGGTGTGGCTGCGGAGACGTGCGGGCTTGAGGAGAAGAAGTGGTAGAGCGCGTGGCCGGCGGAGTGGGTGGGCGTTGTGATGATTTGCTTCAGTCTGAGGTTGGAGAGGTTATCAATCAGGGTTGTGGAGTTGTTGTCGTTGTTGTTCTCAAGGTGAAAGTTCAGGTCTCTGAGGAGGATGTAGTCGGTGGAGGTCAGGGCGTGCGTGCTGATCAAGTCGGCGATGGAGTCGCTGAACTGGGGCTGGGTCTGGGGGGTCGGTAGACGAGGGTGCGTCTGAGGGTGGAGTTAGGGTCAGTGTGCAACTGGAAATGCATGTGTTCGGCGGTGCTGGGCGCGTCGTTGGGGCTAATCGAGACCCTGATGCTGTTCTTGTGGACAATGGCGATTCCTCCGCAGACTCCGTTGGTGCGGTCTCTGTGGGTGATCTTGTAGCTGTCTGGGATGGCTATGGCGATGTTTGGTGCTGAGGAGTCGTTAAACCAGGTCTCTGTCAGGAAGGCGACGTCCAGGGATGTTGTGTCGAGCAGATCCCAGAGCTCAAGGGCATGCTTGCGTGCGGAGCCGGTGTTCAGTAGCATGCATCGGAGGTGGTTGGGGTCTTTCTTGGCGGGTGGTTCATCGGCTCTGAGGCTGGTGTAGCTGCAGTTCCGGCAGGTGATAGGGCCTTGTGTGCGTTTAGGGGTGGCCTTGAAGCAAGTTTGGCTCTGTCCGGAGTTGAGAGCGTGCAAAGTGCCTGCCGAGTAGTGGTGGCGGTCGTTGTGGTGGTTGCGGGGGCCAGGGGTTCTGGTGCTGGGTGTGGTCCAGGCGCAGACGGGCTTGCCTTAGGCGCTCCTTCGGCGTGCCTGCTGTGCGGACGCGCAGCGGCCGACATATGTGATGTGATGTGATGTGAAATGGCACTTACATAGCGCGCTACCACTCCAGGGAGTATCTTGGCGCTTAGATTCCTAATAGTCCGTTGGCAGCAAAGTGTCATGGCAAAACTACCTGTCTGCAGAGAGGATTAAAGAAGCGCCATGCATCCGGAGTCTGGTTGGGAATAGATCCATGTTTTTAATAGTTTTCTAAATTTTTGCTCTGTTGCAGATTGACGCAGCGATGGAGGTAAATTATTACATGCTCTTGCGCCAATCACTGCAATGGATTTTCACTTAAAACCTATGTCACCCCTTAGGTAGGCCTTTCCGTCCTGCAGGCAGGGTGCTCTGTTCTAAGTGTGAGGGTGCCCCTGTATGAGCAGGGCACCCCTACAACCTATTTTTTCCTTGCACTGTAAATCTCCTCCAGGAGGCCCTCAGTGCTCCTGGTACCAGTCTTCTAGAATTGGACAGCACGCTAGGGCTGCTGGCAACCTGTGACATGATGGTGCCCTCCTACTGCTAAGCCAAGCACGAGCAAGGGACGGCAGAACAATATGTATCCTGCCACAGGGAGGTGTGACCACCTCCCAGACAGAGTTTAGTGTATTGGGCCGGAAGGGGGCGCTTGACAGGGCCACTCCGTCTGCTTGAAGGGCACATGTAGTGCCCTCCTTAAATACTCCAACTCAAACCTGGCGTGAAACTGGATAAAGGACATGGGAGTATCCTCCCCACTGTCTGACCCCCTCCTCCAGGAGGGACCCCTGACTCAAACCCACCCTTTACTTAGAGTACTGAAGGGCTTACTAGAGGGTGGGTCCCTAGATTTGTTGAGGGATTCAATTCAAAACAAACTCTGCAACCTCTTCAACCATCTGGACATTCTGACCGAGTTGTGCAGACCGCGTCGGACTGACCGCATCAGACTTCATCTTTGGAACTGAGACTGCAAACGAGAGGACCCCGTCTGCTCCTGATCTCTATGTTCCGCAACCACGCTGAACAGTCAGTATCCGTGCTCCATACAGGTCCCTTCCAGGTCCTGTGGATATCCAAAGACACTCAAAGAAATCTCCCTTGGAGTGAAGGAGTCTCTGCCCTGCATTCACAGGGTTCGCAACACAAGCTGACTGATTGCTAATGCTGGTCTACAACTGGGTGAGTAACACAGGGTATGGTTATGGTTAAGGTTATGGTTCTACAACTTCTTCGAGGATTGCACTGTCTTCAGACCGAGTGTGCGGCCAGGATCCCTCGTCGACACTGACGGAACAGAGTACCTGTGTACTGCTTTAGCTGGCCGTTGCTAAGGCTGGGTGACTCTTGTCTCCAGAGATCTTCGGACCCTGTTGAGGGTCTTCTTTGATTCCAGTAGGCTCCCCTGTTTGCTCGGGGCCTACCCTGACTCACTTGAACGTGTTGAGTCCCTTGGACTTTATTGGTCACGACACTGCACCTTTTTCGCTTGCCACATTGTTTGCACTTGCAAAGGCTTGTTTGTGCTCCTGACGGACACTGACCCCTGAACTCTCGCTATACGATGTGGGACAGCTGGTGGAAGGCTCCACAGTGCCACCCGGTCCACACAGCTGCAGCTCCAAGGTCACTGTCAACTCTCATGTAACACCCACCTTTGATGGGCCTTTTGTCTTCCGTGCTTCCTGGTCACTTCTGTATGGCATAGACTTTATCCTCTCTGCTTGCAAGTACTGCTCATCTTAAATCCACCTTTGTGTTCTTATTTATGCACCTCTTTTGCGAGTTTCTGCTCCTATCTTGCCTCTTTCTGTACACCTCTTGCCTCTTTCTGCACCTCTCTGGATATTTTCTGCACTTCTCTTGCCTCTTTCTGTACCCCTCTTGACTCGTTCTGCAAAAATAAGCAGGAGCAGTGTAGAAAGAACCAACAGAAGTACAGCTACAGGCAAGAGGTATGTAAAAAGAGGCAAGAAAAGTGCAGAAAGAAGCAACAGAGGTGCAGAAGGAGACAAGAGAACTGCAGAAAAAGGCAAGAGAGTTACAGAAACAGATAAGAGACGTGCAAAATGGGGACAGGGGTGTTGTCATGTCCCGGAAATGGTAATGTAGTGATGCCCTTGTTGTGTTTTCTTTATTCCCTGTCCTCTTTCTCTGCTGTCTTTAGGGCTGCCGTATGCGGCTGTGGGCGGGCAGGTTGCAGGTGTTCCACATTAAAAATAAGCGTGTTAGTGCTTCGGTGCTTGGTTTTGTTTCCAGTCCTTTGGCCCCAGGCAGGACTTTGCCATCAGTGGTGTTGATACGCAGACATTTTGCCGTGGGTTTCGCAAGCACGTTGGGAGCGCCACGTTGAGTCTGGATTTTGTAATTACTTCCTTGTTTGATTTAGAAGACATCGTTGGATCCAGAGGAAGTGGTGTGGCGCCGCGGCCAGGGCGACTGACTCCGGAATCTGGGGATCACGGTTCGATCCCCGGCACCGGCGGCAGATTAGCCCAGCACCATGTGACTCTGGGCAATAGCTTGCTTAATCTTCCCGACGGCCCCCAGCGCCTAGAGACCCTAACGGGTGATTGTGCGCTTTACAAATGTGGATATTATTATTATTATTATATTATCCCGTTCCTGGACTTTCGTTTTGTGCATCGCTTGTTGCGTAACATTTACGTACAGTGATTGTTTGTTACCGGAGGCACCATCTAGTTTTCTTTTCCCTTTTCCCTTTCTGCATTTTTTGGATCCCGTTTATTCGGAAGGGATCCTTGCCTGATTATTAATTCCTGACACAGGTTTTTTCCCACTTTTGTGTTTTTCCCGGGAAGCTGGACCAGGAATGGTTATAATTAATTTGTTATCATTGTTCCCACAATACTTTCTAAGAAGACAAGATAACCTAGTGAAGGTAAGCTAGAGATTGGAAGGGACGGGAGGGGACATGTTTTGTTTCCTTGTCTTTAACTCTTTCTTTGTGCTTCTTTTTCTCTCTTCGCTGCATTGTTCATAGTCATTGGGAACATCGCCTTGTTGCATTGGTTAGGAGGTCCTGTGCTGTGGGTCCATGTTTTTCCCTTTTTTCCACCCCACTCCCAAGGTATCCTTTCTCTCCTGTCTGTGATCCATTAAGGCCAGGAGAGTTGGATGCGTGGGAAGAGGACCTGGAATGCGCTTCGCTCCTGCACAGTCTGGTGATTGAGCTGGTGGAGGGGGGTCGGGACAGGTGTAAAACAAAGCAAGAGAGGTGAAGAAAGAAGGAAAGGGGTATAGAAATAGGCATCAGGGCTACGGAAAGAAGCAACAGAGGTGGAGAAAGAAGCAAATTAAGTGCAGAAAGAGGTAATGGGGTGCAGAAAAATGCAACAGAGTTTTTGAAGGAGGCAAGAGAAGTGCAGAAAGAGGCAAGAGAGTTGTAGAAACAGGCAAAAGAGGTGTAGAAAGAAGCAATAACAGTCCAGAAAGAACCAACAGAGGTGCACAGGCAGGCAAGAGGGGTACCGAAAGAGGCAAGAGCAGTAGCGAAATTTGTAGGAGAGGTTCAAAAATAACAAGAACAGCACAGAAAGAACCAACAGAGGTGCAGAAACAGAGAAGAGGGGTACAGAAAGAGGCAAGAGAAGTGCAGAAAGAAGCAACATAGGTACAGAAGTAGGCAAGAGAACTGCGGAAAGAGGAAATAGAGTTGTAGAAACAGGCAAGATAGGGGCAGAAAAAGGGAACAGGGTTACAGAAAGAGGCAAGAGAGGTGCAGAGAGAGGGAAGAAGGGTGCAGACAGAGGCAAGAGAGGTACAGAAAAAATCAAGAGAGATGTAGAAAGAAGCAAGAGAAGTGCAGAAAGAAGCAACAGAGGTGCAGAAAGAGGCAGGAGAGGGTGCATAAAGAGGCAAGAGGAGTCCAGAAGGAAGCAAGAGAGGTGGAAAAAGAGCCAAGAGAAGTGCAGAAAGATGCAAGATAGTTGCAGAAACTGGCAAAAGAGCGATGTACAAAGAGGGAACAGGGGAGCAGACCGAGGCAAGAGAGATGCAGAAAGTACCGCCAGAGATAAAGAAAGAGGCAAGAGGGTACAGAAATGTGCAAGACAGTAGCAGACAGAAGCAAGAGCAGTGCAGAAAGAACCAACAGGGGTACATAAAGTAGCAAAAGAGGTGCAGAAAGAGTTTAGAGGGGTGCAGAAAGAGGCAAAATTGGAGCAGAAATAGGCAAGAGAGGAGCAGAAAGGGGCGAGAGAGGTGCAGATAGAGGCAAGAGGGATGCAGAAGGAGGCAATAGAAGTGCAGAAATAAGCAAGAGAGGGCAGAAAGAGGCAAGCGAGATGCAGAAAGAGGCAAAAGAAGTGCAGAAAGCAGCATTAGAGGTGAGGAAAAAGGCAAGAAAGGTGCATAAAGAGGGAAGAGAAGTGCAGGAATATGGGAGTTGCAGAAGGCGGAAGAGATGTGCAGAAAGAGGCAAGAGAAGTGCAGAAAAAGGAAAAAGGTACAAGAAAAAGGAAGAGAAATGCAGAAAGAGACAAGAGAGGCGCAGAAACAAGCAAGAGTGGTTTGCACACCATTAGTACCAATTTAACATGCACATTTAGCAATAAGTAAGAGGTGACCATTCTAGGTTTGCAAAGGAACTTCTACCACGTTATAACACTTGTCATTGCATTTTTGGTAAGGTTTGAGCTAGAAACAAGTGTTTTTTGTTCAAATCTGTGGATTATACATCAAATAATGGATTATGTGGCAAATGTGATAAATTTATAATGTTGCAAAAGTTGGTGCAGCCTAACAGTTGCATAATTCCAGTGGCCCTGCTCATACCTCTGACTAGGTACAGAAGTCCTCCACCTAATTCTTTCTTTTTTTGTCTCATTAAGATTATAGTTTAGCTTCTATGGAAACAAGGAAGTCCAAACCTGGGGTTACCACTCCGCAACAAAGAGTACCATACCACATCATTTTTCTCCAAAACACATAATATCACTGTAAATAATTACTATACACTAAATACCACATACTTTCTATCCACATAATTTCACTACATAACAGATCACATAATTTCACTACGCACATCATACATCCACTCCACTCTAAAAACATGAGTAAAAAACTTTTATATTTACAACGCCAATAGCTCTAACTCTCACAAATGCAGGACCTATTGCATCAAAAATGCTTATTTAATTAGTAGTCACATTTGCAGAGTGGTGGAGAAAGGGGGCTGGGCCTCTGCCCAGTGCTCAACAATTCCGCTGTGTAGGTCCTTACAGGAGGTAACAGGAGGGCTTCTTGGCCCCCAAAGTCCCTCAGGAGTAAAGTGGACTTCATCTCCCAACCTGTAGTGTGCCAGGAGATGTGTTTGCAGAGTGATGGGAAAAGGGGGACATGGCCTCTGAAGTCCTCTTAAGCAATTCCACTGTGTGGAACTTACTGGAGTTACCAGGAGGGGTAGTTGGCCCCCAAGGGCAACCTTGGGTGCCAACTACCCCTCCTGTTACCTCCAGTAAGTCCCATACAACAGTACCGGTAAGTTCTCATAGCAGGCCATGACTCTTTTGCCCACCAGTCTGCAAACACTCTACCTGGCATGCTCTTGGATGGGAATTGAGGTCAAATAGGGGGTGGTGGAGGGTCCGAGGGGAGATTGTTTATAGACCGAAAAAGTACCTAGTCCCCCAACTTAACAGCAAAAAACACGAGAGGTACTTACAGTCTGGGTATCAAGAGTCTACTGGAACCTAATTGTGTCCCGTATTCATATTCAGACCACACAGTTGATCTAAACAAATGACAGTGTCATGCCAGAGAAGTGAGACAGAGAAGATACAGAGTCTGAAAGGCTAGGAAAAGTACCCATCAGCCCACTCAAAAGTGGAATCTCGTCATCTGGGTTAGTGTTGGAGAAAAGTGTCCTGTAGGCTCCTCCTCAGGGAGAGTCTGAGGTTGCCTAAAAGCGGACCCTGGGATCAAGCATCCAACCAGCAGATGACAGTGTGTGAGCGGAAGGGGCAGAAGTTGCAGTGCTCAAAAGAAAAGCAGAAAAGGAAAAAATAATCCTCGTGATTTAAAAATACCTACTTTGATGACATAAAAAACTTTATTGGGTCTGACCGTCAAAGTGGTATTATTAAAAGCAGTATGCTGATAGCATGGAAGGAATTACTATCCACCATGTATGTTGGTTGGTCGACATGTTTCAGCCTGGAAGCGGCTTTCTTCAGGACCTATGATTTGCTACTGCAACACTTACTTGTTGTGATTCAGAACGTGATTTACAACCACTCTCCAATTGATTAAGAGGAAGATGGTGTGTCTTCTCCTGTGTGTGCAAATGTGGGAAACAAAAGTGACAGTATTAGAAATATGCATATCTGTAGCATAAAACTCACAACTCTGTACAAGTGGAATATATGAAAAAAATGATTCTAACTCACCCTAATTGCAGGGAGAAAAAACCTCACCTCACCAGGCGACTGCTCAAGGTGAAAGGAGGCCACGCACTGTAAATAAGCGCATGGATCTGAAGTTAATTTCAGCGCAACTAGTATAGTCGCAAAAAACATTTCATTGGTGATACTACTGGACAAATGGCAGAACTAGATTAAGAATAAACGCATCTGAGGAAAAACGTCTGACTAGCAACCTCCATTAGGCCAACTCGCTTGATGGTCAAAGTAACCGATTAGCCAATATGTGAGGGAACCAGAACGCCCTTCCCTTAGTGCTAGGATAAATCATTAGTGCTTAGTAAAAAGATTCAGCGCCTACAGTACTGTTAAAAGGGCAGAAAACAACCGCCAGTACTGTTAAAAGGACAAAAAACAAAAAACAACCGCATAATGGAGCGCCATGCCTCACCTCTCCGTCGTTGCCTCGGATAGAAACCTGAGCCGAGGGGGAGGTGAAATATTGAGTTTAGAGCGGTGTTTTTAACTACAGAAAGCGGACCTTGGAGGGAACTCTTGATGTAAGCGTTCCTATTGGCTCGCTGTGTACACATGATATTAGCCAATGAAGGCAGTCCAGGCCTCCGAGCGGGCCTGTTGAAAATCGGTGAAATGTAGACCAATAGAGGGCCATTATGGTGAAACTGGGTCCGTTCATGTGGCGGACCTTGTAGGAAGCTCAAAAACGGAGTGTTCTAATAGGTTCCCTGTACAGGCCAATGGCTGTTTGCCACATAGGAAGCCTCGAAGAGAGAATAACGTGATTGGTTAGGTGTCAACCAATCCTAGCAGAGTCAAAATTGCGTAGTTCAGTCCGTGGAAGTAGCGGACTATGTAGAAGACGTGTTATGTTCTGATATATTCGCCTATTAGATGTGGGCCACGCACAGTTCGCTTATTAGATGTGGGCCATGCACAGACTCTGAGCTGCAGTCAAAATCAAGCCAGAGCGATGCAGCAATGACATCAGTTGTTAGACATGGACCAATATAATTAAATAGTTACATGCAGCGAAACCACAGGTCGTTTGAAAAGAGGCAGTGTGCTAATCAGTTACCTCGACCTAAAACATGTCAGGGAAAGGACACTCGATCCTTCGTTTGGCCTAGATCATGCGGGCTTGCCTGAATGGGTTTATATGTTTCCAAAAGAGCAGAGCAGACAGACCCAAAGTGCGTAAGTGGACACACAGACAGAATACCATCTCCACACATTTTTATAAGACATACATATGTGTAAATGTTACAGTGTGGTTTCGATGTATACGAAGATCAATCTAGAGTGTGGAATGGAAGAACAGATTCTTGCTTCCTACTGGTGCATAGTCAAGTCATTGCTTGTGCTGAAAACTGGTGACACATCAAAGCATAAGTATGGCCCGCGATGAGACAGTGCTAAGCGGTCAACACGGTATACAAAGCCGGGTAGTGTGTCTGCTGCATAAGCATGTGTCGGCAGTATGTCACTCTAGCCAAAGAAACCTGGGCATCAAAAATGTGTCAAATACGTACAGACATATGATATTAGATAATGTCAGCTGAATGGTACAATGTGTCAGCTAAATCATGCTGGATGTTGCTCTCAGTTCAGGCTCACAACTGCATCCACGGGATGTCGTCGTTCAAACCTTCCGTGTCACTGCGTAATTTATAAACCCATCTTTGTTCTTTCCTGAGGAGAAAAAGTGGGATATCTGTGACATGACTGGGTATATGTGGTTGCTCTAAGATTAACCATCTCAAATCATCAGGATTGTGTTTCTTCTCTAGAAAATGCGAGGTGAGCCGGGTAGCCTGCTTGTTGCGTCTGATTGTGCTCTTATGCTCTTGTATTCGCAATTTAATTTTTCTCGTCGTCATCCCTATGTACCTCAGACCACAAGGACAGGTAATTTGATAGATGACTTTGTCACTGTTGCAATTAGTATGGCGTTTGAGTTGCCAAGGTCGAGTAGTGCCAATGTCGACTACAAGAGTCTTACTGGTTTGTGCACACACTGAACAGTTGCCGCACGGATGGTGTCCCTGCACTCTAGTTCGCAAGTCCCTAAAACGTGCTGCGAACAACCATCGAGAGGCCCTACTAGAACCTCCAGTTGAGAAACCACCTCTTGGTAGGTTGGTGTGTGTGACCACATACAATACCTCTTCGTCTAAAATTCAGAAAATCATTAGACAGAAATGGCGGATTTTGAATAGCTCTGGAGAACACATTCCTCTGCCACTGTTCTCATTCAAAAGAGGCACTAATTTGAGAGACGTACTGGTCCACACAAGACCTCGACAAGGAGCTGAAGAATCCACTTCCAGTTTGTGGAACCTCCCTCCAGTGCAGGGACACCATCCGTGCGGCAACTGTTCAGTGTGTGCACAAACCAGTAAGACTCCTGAGGTTCCTTAGGGGCCAACTAGCCCACCTGATACCTCCAGTAAGCCCCAGAAAGTGGGATTGCAAAGAGGTGGACACAGGCCACGCCCTCTTTCTCTACCACTCTGCAAATGCGTCTTATGGCACGCTCTTGGTTGGGGATGAGGTCCGCTTACCTCCTCAGGGTCTCTGGGGACCAGCTAGCCTTCCTGTTATCTCTAGCATGACCCACACAGCTGAATTGCTGAGAGTGGTCGGAGACCATGTCCCCTGTTTACACCACACTGCAAACGCACCTCCTGACACACTGGTAATAAAGGTGACCAGAAGAAGCAAGAATCTTCTAAAACCCACGATAAAGGGGGGGACAAGCGAAAAGACAAACATAAGTCTTCTCAAGGCTCACAAAAACCTACATCTGGGGCAGGGGGAACTCCCAAAATTCCAAGAAAGGCAAAAAAACCTTGGTGTTAGTTGTGTGAATTAAAGACCCATTGGACAAGGGATGCTGATTGTCCAAAGGCCAAGGACACTTCTACTACCACTGCAATTAAGGCAGCTGCTGCCCCTAACACCAGTACTAGTGGTAGTACAGCAACCAAGTGATTAGTGGAATTAACCTTGGGTTCTGAGATGCGTTCTGACTTAGTCAGAACTCCATCTCAGGCTGTTCTGGTCTGTGATGGTGGCATAGACCTTGCCACCTGACTGGTAAGTCCCACTAACGTGGGCAAGGCAGCTGCTGCCCCTAACACCAGTACTAGTGGTAGTACAGCAACCAAGTGATTAGTGGAATTAACCTTGGGTTCTGAGATGCGTTCTGACTTAGTCAGAACTCCATCTCAGGCTGTTCTGGTCTGTGATGGTGGCATAGACCTTGCCACCTGACTGGTAAGTCCCACTAACGTGGGCAAGTACAGACAAAAGCCTTTGAGCAATGGTAAGGAAACAATGGCTTACAGGAACACAAAGGCCTGTGTCACTATGGTGACAGAGAAACATGTGTCCCCATAACAGATCATACTTGGACAAGTGTACCAAGTCACCAATTCTAGCAGTGTCAGTACTGAACATTCCTTGGCAGTTGTGAATCTCAGCAGGGGAGGTGTAGCTGGACCTAAAATAGTTGTGATCTCTCCAGACCTACCTGTAGTTTATCTGTTGGGCAATGGCCTGGAGACTCCTGGGCTGAATTAGAGTTCAACACTCATTCAGAGATGATGGGCATCTCTACCACTGGGTTTGATGTCACCAGGGCTCAGGCCAAATAGCTCAGCACTAAAGGAGCACTAAATCTGGGAAGAACGGACCAGGTGCCCTTAAAGATGAGAAACAAGTAGCGTATTGACTTGCCCTCCTCTAAAACTCTCAGTGAAGATCTGTTTCCTGAGGGAAATTATCTCAGTCTCTGTGAAGGAACTGTCCCAGAGAATCATGAGCCAGACAAGTTAGACTTCTTGGGGACAGGGGGCCCTTCCAGGGTCGACTTGAGTTTGGAGCAGCAAACCTGCCCCTCTCTTGAAACCCTCAGACAACATGCTGCTGCTGAAGAAGGTCCCACAGGATCTATTGTGAAGATGGGCTGCTGTATTCTGAAGATAGAGATGCCAAGTCTGGTGCCACCAGGAGGTTGGTAATATCCCAGAAGTTCAGCGGTTTCCTTCTCTCTCTAGCACATGATATTCCTTTGGCAGGATACTTAGGGCAAAGTAATCCTTGGGACCGACTCGTCCCTCACTTTCATTGGCCCCATATGTCTGAAGACACCATGGAGGTTTGTCTCTCCTGTGTTAATTGCCAAGCCAGTGGTAAGTCAGGTGGCACTACAAAGACCCCCTTAATACTACTTCCAGTGGTCGGGGTCCCCTTTGAAACGGTAGGGATTGACATTGTTGGTCCCTTGAACCATCCAACTGCATCTGGTCACAGTTACATACTAGTGGTGGTAGACCATGCCACTAGATACCCAGAGGTCATTCCCCTTAGTACCACTTCCGATTCTGTAGTGGCCAGTGCCCTCTTGGGAATCTGTGTCAGAGTGGGTTTCCCCAAGGTGGTCATAACATACAGCGGTATATAATTGCCATGTGGAAAGAGTGTGGAGTAAACTACAGGTTTACCACACCCTATCATCCACTGTACAAGAAACTTGTTGAAAGGTAAACATGACCCTAAAGGGTATGATCATGCTTAGGTAAAAATGGGATGTCTTACTACCCTGCCTTTTCTTAGCCTCCAGGGAGGTTCCTCAGAAGGGAGTAGGGTACAGTCCATTTGAACTTCTGTTTGAACATTCAGATTAACGGTCACTTGTGTATTGTTAATGAAGTATCAATCAACCAATCAATCATTTGTAAAGTGCACTACATACCCGCGAGGGTCTGAAGGCGCTGAGGGGGGTGCTACTGATCGAACAGCCAGGTCTGGAGTATCCTCCTGAAGGTCAGCAGGTCTTCGATCTGTCGTAGGCTCAGTGGGAGGGTGTTCCATGTCTTTGAGGCGAGGTGGGAGAAGGATCTCCCACCAGTGGTTGTACTTCAGATGCGCAGGACGGTGGTGAGTGAGAGGTCAGCGGAGCATAGCTGGCGGTTGGGGATGTAGAAGGAGAGCTGTCTGTTGAGGTAGGCTGGGCTGTTTTTGTGGAGTGCCTTGTGAGGTTGGGTGAGGAGCTTGAAGGATATCCTCTTGTTGACGGAGAGCAGGTGCAGGTTTCTCAGGTGGGGGGTGTTGTGGCCGTGGCATGGTACGTCGAGGATCAGTCGTGCCGAGGCGTTTTGGATGTGTTGTAGTCGTTTGATGAACTTGGTCGGGGCTCCCGCGTAGCGGGCATTTCCGTAGTCGAGTCTGCTGCTGGCGAGGTCCTGGGTGACTGTCTTTCTTGTATTTGTCGGAATCCATCTGTAGATCTTGCGGACCATGCAGAGGGTGTTGAAGCAGGAGGAGGAGACGGCCTTGACTTGCTTGGTCATTGAGAGCATTGAGTCGAGGATGAATCCCAGGTTGCAAGCGTGGTCGGTGGGTGTCGGGGCTGCCCCCAGTGCCGTCGGCCACTAGAAGTCATCCCAGGCTGAAGATTTGGAGCTGAGGATGAGGACCTCCTTCTTGTCCGAGTTCAGCTTTAGACGGCTGGTCTTCATCCAGTCGGCGACGGCCTTCATTCCTTCATGGAGGTTGGCTTTGGTGATGATGGGGTCCTTGGTGAGGGAGAGGATCAGCTGAGTGTCATCGGCGTAGGAGATTATGTTGAGGTCGTACTGTCAGGCTACATGTGTGAGCGGGGCCATGTAAATGTTGAACAGCGTTGGGCTGAGGGAGAATCCCTAGGGTACGCTGCAGATGTTCTCGGAGGCTTTGGAAAGGAACGGGGGAGGCAGATGCTCTGAGTTCTGCCGGAGAGGAAGGAGGTGGTCCAATCCAGAGCCTTGTCTCGTATCCCTGCGGCGTTGAGTCGTGCGCATAGTGTGCGATGGCAGACGGTGTTGAAGGTGGCAGAGAGGTCAAGGAGGATGAGTGCAACGGTCTTGCCGTAGTGCAACAGGGTCCTGATGTCATCGGTGGCGGCGATGAGGGCAGTCTCGGTGCTGTGGTTGCTGCGGATCCTGACTGGGAAGGGTCCTGGATTCTGTTTTCTTCGAGGTATCGAGTTAGCTGTCTGTTGACAGTTTTCTCGAGGACCTTGGCCGGGAAGAGGAGCAGAGAGATGGGCCGGAAGTTCTTGAGGTCTCTTGGGTCTGCCTTAGGTTTTTTGAGTAGGGCGTAGATCTCGGCGTGTTTCCAGATCTCTGGAAAGGTTGCGGTCTCGAGGGAGAGATTGATGACGTTGTGCAGATGGGGTGCGATGAAGCTGCTTGCTCTGTTGAAGACGTGGTGCGGGAATGGGTCTGCCGGAGAGCCGGAGTGGATTGTGCGCATGGTCTTAATGGTATCATCGATGCTCACCCTGGCCCAGGCTAGCAGGGGGTCGTGGTCGATGGTGTGCGGAGGGACTGTTGTGTTGCTGTCTGTTAAGGCTGTCTGGGTGTTGAAGCTGTCGTGGATGTCTGCTATCTTGTGGTGGAAGAAGGTGGTGAGGGAGTCGCACAGGGCTTGCGACGGTGGGATGTCGTTGGTGTTGGAGCTGGAGTTGGAGAGTTCCTTCACGATGTTGAAGAGCTCCTTGCTATTGTGTGTGTTGTTGTCGAGGTGGTCTTTGAAGGAGTTCATCTTAGCCGCCCTGATGAGGTGGTGGTGGTTGCGGATGGCATCCTTGTGTGCTGCGTGGCTGTTCGGAGTTTGTTTACTGTGCCAATTCTTCTCTAGTTTCTGGCAGGCTTGCTTGGAGACTAGGAGTTCTGGGGTGAACCAGCTGGCCCTCTTGCTGGTGTCTCTGTGGGGGGGTTTCATCAGCAGGGCGAGGGTGTTGGCGCAATCCTATATCCAGCGTCTGAGGCTGTGTGCAGCGTCGTCGGTGTTGGAGGGTTCGGTGGGTGGGCTGAGAGCGAGGTTTGCTTGTAGTTGGTCTTTGGTGATTTTGCTCCAGCAGCGGCAGGGGATCTGTTGGGTGTGGTGGTGTGTGGTGGCTTCTGGAAAGCGAAGTGGATGCATCGGTGGTCGGTCCAGAGGAGTTCGGTGGTGTGGCTGCGGAGACGTGCGGGCTTGAGGAGAAGACGTGGTAGAGCGCGTGGCCGGTGGAGTGGGTGGGTGTTGTGATGATTTGCTTCAGTCTGAGGTTGGCAAGGTTATCAATCAGGGTCGTGGAGTTGTTGTCGTTGTTGTTCTCAGGGTGAAAGTTCAGGTCTCTGAGGAGGATTTAGTCGGTGGAGGTCAGGGCGTGCAAGCTGATCAAGTCGCCGATGGAGTCGCTGAACTGGGGCGGGGTCTGGGGGGTCGGTAGACGAGGGTGCATCTGAGGGTGGAGTTAGGGTCTGTGTGGAACTGGAAATGCATGTGTTTGGCGGTGCTGAGCGTGTCATCGGTGCTAATCAAGACCCTGATGATGTTCTTGTGGACAATGGCGATTCCTCCTCCGACTCCGTTGGTGCGGTCTCTGTGGGTGATCTTGTAGCTGTCTGGGATGGCTATGGCGATGTTTGGTGCGGAGGAGTCGTTAAACCAGGTCTCTGTCAGGAAGGCGACGTCCAGGGATGTTGTGTCGAGCAGGTCCCAGAGCTCAACGGCATGCTTGTGTGCGGAGCAGGTGTTCAGTAGCATGCATCGGAGGTGGTTGGCGTCTTTCTTAGAGGGTGGTTCGTCGGCTCTGATGCTGGTGTAGCTGCAGTTCCGGCATGTGAAGGGGCCTTGTGTGCGTTTCGGGGTGGCCTTGAAGCAAGTGTGGCTCAGTCCGGAGTTGAGAGCGTGCAAAGTGCCTGCCTCGTAGTGGTGGTGGTCGTTGTGATGGTTGCGGGGGCCAGGGGTTCTGGTGCTGGGAGTGATCCAGGCGCAGACGGGCTTGCCTTAGGTGCTCCTTCGGCGTGCCTGCTGTGCGGATGCGCAGCGGCCCACATACATGGGGAGGTGGGAGGAAGGAGCAGCTGGGAGGCGGGAGGTGGGGGCAGTGAATGGGCAGTGGACAGGCAGGGTGGCATTGCCGCAGCGGACGCAGCGGTGAGGGCGGTGAGGGACAACTAAGGTAACAGAAGGAAAAACTGGGCACAAAATCTAGCGAAAAATGAGTGGCAGAGAAGGCAAAAGGGCACAAAAACGAGTGGAACAGAAGGCAAAAGGGGCACAGAAACGAGGGAAAAATGAGTGGCACAGAGGGCAGAAGGGCATAAAAAAACGAGTGGAACAGAGGGCAGAAGGGCACAAAAAAAGAGTGAAACAGAAGGCAAAAGTGGCACAAAAACAAGGGAAAAACGAGTGGCACAGAGGGCAGAAGGGCACAAAAAAACAAGTGGAACAGAGGGCAGAAGGGCACAATAAATGAGTGGAACAGAGGGAAAAAGGGGCACAAACACAGGGGAAAAACTAGTGACACAGAAGGCAGAAGGGCACCAAAAACTAGTGGAACAGAAGGCAAAAGGGCACAAAAATGAGGGAAAAACTAGTGGCACAGTGGGCAGAAGGGCAAAAAAAAAAACAAGTGGAACAGAGGGCAGAAGGGCACAAAAAATGAGTGGAACAGAAGGCAAAAGGGGCACAAAAATGAGGGAAAAAACAAGTAGCACAGAAGGCAGACTGGCACAAAAAACGAGTGGAACAGAAGGAAAAAGGGGCACAAAAACAAAGGAAAAACGAGTGGCAGAGAAGGCAAAAGGGCAAAGAAATACTGAAAAAAACGAGTGGCACAGAGGCAAAATAGAGAACACAGAAATACAGAGGCAGCTAAAAACAGAAGGCAGAACGGGCAGAGAGGCACGGGGCAACGAGGGGAACAGAACGGAAAACCGGGCAGAGACACGGGAGCAGCAAGGGGTATAGAATTAAAGACTGGGCAGAGAGAGCACCGGGACAGCGAGGGGAACAGAGCGAAGAAAAAGGGGCACTGACCACGTACAGGCAGCGGGGGAAGACAGACAACAGCAGTCACAGACACAACAATGAAAATACAGGCAATACAATAAAAGCAATAAAGCGGAGGATGAACAAACCTACCTACGGCCTACCACTGGCCACCACCCAGGGATAAGGTGCAGGTGGTAGCCTGCGGGTGGTGGAAGGCCTTGAACTTCCTCAGCAGTGGCAGCTGGGGCAGGAAGACACAGGCGGTGCAATGGGAGTATGGGAGCAACCTATCAAGCCTCCAAAAATAGGATATTGTAAACTATGTCCTTGGAATGCTTCGACATATGGCTGAGTACATGAAGAAGGCAACTAAAAACCTGGAGGACAGCCAAGAGGTTCAGAATGGTTGGCATGACCAAAAGGCTGTCCTGACTATTAACCAGCCAGGCCATAAAGTGTGGGTATTGAAGTCTGTGGCCCCAGCAGCCCTCCAAGAAGAATGGAATGCCTGCACAATATCCTTGAACAAAAAGGGGAGGTTACCTACCTGGTAGACCTTGGCACTCCCAGAAGTCCCCACAGGCTGCTTCAATTGAACCACCTAAAACCTTTTGTAGGTAGAGCTTGCTCATGGCCACTGATGAGGGCAGGAGGAAGAGCCTGACCCTCTCCCTGATCTCCTCTCTCAGAACCCCTGTGGATGGGTCAGTAGAAGGAGTAGGTTTTGCAGGCAGCCTCACTGACCGACAGCAAGCTGATTGCAGGAAAGTCCTCAATCATTACAAACATATGTTCTGCCTGACACCCAGTCAGAACACTTTGTGTACCCATGAAGTGGACACAGGTGACAGCCTGCCTGTGAAGAGTAAAATCTACAGATTGCCTGACCATGTGAAAGATAGCATCAGCGTGTATCAAGAGGGAGAGAGAGGACCAGAAAGCTAGTCCTTATCCCCCGAATTATATGTCAATAAATCAAAAATGGACTAGCTAAATAATCAAAAGAAAATAAATTATTTTAATTTATCAAGGACTCAAGTATGCTTTGTCAATGGTTTGAGGCACCTGGTAGGTGTGCTCATAAAGCCCTCACCCACCAACCTAGTTGGTGGCATGCTTCATCATCGGGCCCACCCAGTGACACCTAGCGTGTCCCGGGTGTGCTTCGACGCCTGAAGACAGCGGAGCAGGTATGTCGCTGTGTGTGCGGTGAAGACTGTTATGGATTGTGAATTTAAAACGGCTTGGCGGGGATCCCAGTGCCCAGGGGCAAGTACACTTTATTAGCTGGGTCACCGTCAGCGGTTAAAAAATAAGGCTTATCGGATGGTGGAGGCGAGTTACGACCTCTCACATCCTGGGGTGTGTCAACATGTTTCAGCCAGTGCCTTATTACTATGCTGGCTTTCTTCAGGACGGGTAAAAAAGTGTGTGCAATTAAAATTAGTGGGTGTATATCCAGACTATGTGTATACACGCCCTAAAGTGTTTTTCTATGTGTGAGTGGGGAATTCCCAACTCGAGAAAACACCTGTACATTAAACATATAGGACAGAGACAAAACATACAGGGGAGAAGGTTAGAGTCACTTGGCTGTATATATATGAATACAGTTGGTTGCCGGCTCTATAGCGGTGTAAGTGATGGCTATGAGCGGCTAAGGTGTAATGGCACTGGTGGTACCATTAGGGTGGGGTTCGCACTGGATTACGGTAGTGGGGTGGCTAAAACACGAATTGTACAGATTGGTGCACAGTGGTACAGGAGAAAAAACATAAGAACTCAATCTTACGCTGGTTGGTCAAAAGTGCTACTTCATGGTTTAGAGAAGTGGCATGGGTTGACCCTGTTGAGTAAAAACATAGGTTTTGCCACAATTTTTGGGAGAGAGAGAGAGACCTGTAGGGGAGAAAAACGCTTACCAGAGATGAAGAACTGTCTTGGTACTCACTGAGTTCTTGGTCAGAGCCTGCCGTGGACCTGTACTGCCTCCTTCGCTGCACCGGTAGCGAGTGGCCATGGGAGTTGGCTTTTTATACTCCAGGTTGATTGTTTGATTACTGCCACCTGTGTTTCTCGAAAAAAGGGTGAAAAGACTCGAGGTTCCGAGTTAGAGCGCTCGCAAGCGCTAGTCATGGTCGGGGTGGCGGTCTGCGCATGCGCGTCGAGGTGTATTGTTATCGCGCATGCGCATTATGGAGTTCGTTCTGCGCATGTGCAGGAGTGAGAGGGCCGGTACTACTCGCTCGCGCATGCGCAGTTAAGGCGGTGCGAGCGAGGACCAGTATGTGTTAGAACCAAATGACGTGGGGCAATAGGAGGATGCTAATAACAAATGTACGCCTCATTACAACTAGGCAATGGTTTTTAAGGTGCATATTTTCATGGCGACCGGGCAATGGTCTGAGAGTGGTTGGCACTGCTGATCAGGTGGGGGGGGTCGGGTTTGGTTTTTTTTTTATATTCTTTTAAAAGTCCTGATCATGTATGGGACAACGAGTTCCACGGGATGGCATCGTTGAGCCCGTTGGTAGCTGTTGACAAGCGGTATACCCATCTTTGTTCTTTGCCCAGGAGTCTTTTGTCATTATCAATGGCACTTTCCGGGATCTGCTCGATTATTGTCCAGTTGAAGTCATTCGGAGTGTGACCTTGGGTAATGAAATGGTTAGTAAGCTTGCTGACATTTTTCTTGCATCGGATCGTGCTTCGGTGCTCAGTGATCCTAGTCTTGACCTTTCGGGTGGTCATCCCCACATAACGGAGGCCACACGTGCAGGTCAGGAGGTACACCACGTTGCGTGAGTTGCAGTTGGTGTGACTTTGTTGTGTCCACGTTTTGTTTGGTTCCAGATGGAGCGTCTTGGTATGTGTGGTCAGGTGACACACACTGCAGTCGTTGCAGGGGTAGTGGCCAACCACTTTTGGAAGGCCCCAGGCATTCAAGATGGTATTGGCTGGTTGCTTGTATGGTAGTCTGGGTCTGGTGCTCACCAGCTGGTCCTTGAGGTTTTTGTTCCTCTTGTAAGCGAATCTGGGTGGTTCCCAGTCCCTCTGTCCAGAGTTGATAATTCTCCAATGTTTTTTTATAATTTTGGTCACTTCATTGGAGGCCGTGTTATATGTGGTGACGCAAGTGATGGGTTGATCTTGGTCAGTTTTCACGTGATCCTCCAGCAGGGCATCCCGGTTTTGGTTTCTCGCCCTTTTCTGGGTTTTGTGAATGATGGTTTTGGGGTATCCGCGGTTCTCGAGTTTGATAGCTAATTCGGCAGATTGTGCTTTGTAGTCATGTACATTGGTGCAGTTTCTGCGGATGCGGAGAAACTGTCCGAATGGTAGATTTTCTCTCAGGGGCCGGGGGTGAAAGCTGTTGTAGTGCAATAAAGAGTTCCTGGCCGTGGGTTTGTAGTAAGTCGTTGTGGTGATGGTTCCATCTTTTGCCCTGATGTCTAGGTCCAGGAAGGGCAATGCTTCGTTGCTGGCGGTGCTGGTGAACTTCAGGTATTGGTCCCTGGTGTTAAGCCAAGTCATGAAGTTGTCCAGGTCTCTCTGAGTGCCTTGCCAAATGACCAGGATATCGTCAATGTACCTGTGCCATTTCAGGATATGGTGACTGAAGGGGTTACTGGTTGTGGCAACGTGGGAGCACTCGAAGTGGTGTACATAAAGTCCTGCTACACTTGGAGCAAAGACACTGCCCATGGATGTGCCATTCGTTTGCAGGTAGAAGTCGCCTTCATATTCGAAGAAGTTTTGCTTGAGGGCCAGGGTGGCACATGCTAGTATGAAGTCCCTGGGGGTGTGGTAGGGCCAAGGGGATGCCATTAGGACATCATGGAGGACCTTCAGGGTGGCATCCTGAGGCAGGCTAGTATATAGGCTCTCCACGTCTAGTCCCACTAGGAGTTGGGTGTCGGGGTTGAAGTCCATCTTGTCAATGACCTGTAACAGGTGTTTGGTGTCTTTTATATATGTTGGGGTTCGTTGCACCAGGGGGTTGAGGAAGAAGTCGCAATAGCGTGACAGCGGTTCCAGGAGGGAATTGATGCCTGACACGATTGGTCTGCCCGGAGGTGGTAGTTGACCCTTATGTACCTTGGGTACTGTATAAAAGTAGGGTGTCTTCGTGTGTTCGGGGCATAGGTATTCGGCTTCCTGTTTCGAAATATGTTCCGCGTTTGCTGCCCTGTTGACTAGGTTGTGAATACTCGTCCGTAGTTCATTGGATGGGTCCTGTTCCAACCTGCGATAATTCCTCTTATCGCTGAGGAGTCTCCTGCATTCCAAGTCATAATCCGTTTTGTCTTGCAGGACAATGCCTCCCCCCTTGTCTGCAGGTTTGATTACAAGGGTAGCAATGTTTTGTAGGCGTTGTATAGTTTGTCGGTCAGCCCATGACAAGTTGTTAAAGTGCTTGGAGGGGCTTAGGTGCTCAATATCATGATACACCGCTTGTTCGAATGTCGCAATCTCTGGGGGGATGGTGGACGGGGGAGGTACAAAGGTGGACTTGGGCCGTAGGCCGGTGATGTTTGGGTTTTCCTGAGGTTGTTCATTCTCTGTCTGAGATTTTTCAAAGAAAGACTTCAATTTAAGTTTTCGGAAAAATTGAGCCAATTCAACGTGTAGCTGGAATTTGTCCAATCTTGTTGTTGGCACAAAGGACAGGCCCTTCTCTAGGACTGCCTCTTCTTCCTGTGATAACGCAGTGCTGGACAAATTGAATACCAGGGAGGGTTGGCGGGTGTGATTTAGGTTTTGCTCGTTCCTGGGGTTGCTTCCTTCGCCTTCTGGCGTGTGTTCGCGCTCACGGGGTTCTCTGTGTGCGCCCAGTGGACCTGTGGTTGCTGTTGGAATGATCTTCGTCGTCCCCGAGCTCTTCGGCCCTGTCCTAAAAAAGGAATATGTGGACCTTGGTTCCCAGGGAACAGTGGCATGGGTCCTGGTGGGTACATGGGCGGGAAGCCGTAGTAGGGGTTCGGCATTTGCCCAAGGTTTGGTGGAAAGCCATAGAAATTGCTTTGTTGTCCTCCCGGCCAGTTGTTTGGCCATTGTTGTCCTCTCTTGATTTTTTCTGTATCCCTCTTGCCTCTGTCTCGTCCTTGATAAATTAAAATAATTTATTTTCTTTTGATTATTTAGCTAGTCCATTTTTGATTTATTGACAAAGATAGCATCAGGACAGAGGTCCAAAAGATATTGGAATTGGGGGTCATTGAGCCTTGAGATAGAGATGGGCTAGTCCAGTAGTCCTTGTCCCAAAACCTCACCTCAAGGTTTGAAAAAGAGAGTTGAGATTTTGTTTGGACTACAGATGTCTCAATGCAGTCACTAGGAATAATGCCCATACTATTCCAAGGGCAGATTAACTTTTAGATACTTTGGCCTCAGTCAAATACCTGAGCACATTTGACCTGACAGAAGGCTACTGGCAGATCAGACTAGCTGAGGATGCCAAGCCTAAGATAGCATCTTCCATACCTAGTGGGTATTATCAGTTTATTGTAATACCATTTGGTCTGAAAAATGCACCTGCCACATTTCAGAGGTTGGTGAACAAAGTACTAACAGGTCTGGAAGCGTATAGTGCACCTGGGAGGATCACCTGGTCTACCTCAGGAATGCTTTTGAGGCCCTGCAAAAGGCAGGCCTCACTATCAAGGCCACCAAGTGCCAGCTAGGGCAGAGCTAGGTTGCATACTTGGGCCCCCTGGTAGTTGGAGGCCAGGTTCAATCATTGGAGATCTAAATCCAGACCATTATGGTCTGGATTGCTCCCACTAGCCAGACTTAGGCCAGAGCTTTCTTGGGCCTGACTGGGTACTAAAAATGATTTGTCAAGGGATATGGGTTCATTGTGACTCCTCAGAATTACGTCACAACCAAGAAAATGCCAAAGAAATGTCAGTGGGCAATTAGCTGTCAAAAGGCATTTGATAACTTGAAGCAGGCCATGTGCACTACTCCCATTCTGCAATGTCCTGACTACTCCAAAACTTTGACTGTCCACATTGATGCATCTGAGATAGGGGTAGGGACTGTGTTTTCAGAACTTAATGCACAGGGCTAGGATCAGCCAGTAGCTTTTATCAGCAGAAGGTTGACCCCCAGGGAGAAACAGTGGTCAGCCATTGAGAGAGAGGCCTTTGCTTTGGTCTGGACCTTGAAGAAGCGGAGGCCATACCCGTTTGGCACTCACCTCATTGTTCAGGCAGACCACAAGCCCCTCTTATGGCTTAAGCAGATAAAGGGAGAAAACCCCAAACTTTTGAGGTGGTCAATTTCCCTACAGGAGATGGACTTTACAGTAGAATATAGACCTGGGAGTAACCATGACAATGCAGATGAAATATGCAGATATTTCAACTTAGAAAATGAAGACTCAACTGGCCAAGGTTAGTCTCATCTCTTTTCTTTTGGGGACTTGTGTAGGAAAGTAGGATCTGCTTTCGTGGTTGCCCCCATTTTTTACCTGGTGCTTTCTCCCGTAAATTGGCTATGGTACGTACTTAGGTACACCCCAGATTGGCTACTGAAGTAGTCCTATAAGTCCCTAGCATATGGTACCAAGGTACCCAGGGCATAGGTACACCAGGTTTCTCCCCTGTGCTGAAGCATATATTAAGCCACCTATGAGAGACCACTCAAACTGTGACTACATGCCTGCCACTACAGCCTGTGTAAGCTGGTGCTAACACCTCTTATGACAGAGATATATGTTTTCTGATATTTGAGGTGACTGCACTTAAAACCTATGTCACCCCTTAGGTAGGCCTTTCAGTCCTGCAGGCAGGGTGCTCGGTTCTAAGTGTGAGGGTGCCCCTGTACGAGCAGGGCACCCCTACAACCTTTGGAGTCCATTGCCCGGTTTGTAAGGGCATCAGCCATTATGACATATAGAGTGGCCATGCATCATTTCGCATTGACCATCTCTTAAACTGGCTGTAATGAACCCTGTCACGGTATCAAACATGTGGAATCATACCCATATACTGTAAACAGTGTGGAATGTATTTTTTCCTTGCACTGTAAATCTCCTCCAGGAGGCCCTCAGTGCTCCTGGCACCAGTCTTCTAGAACTAGACAGCACGCTAGGGCTGCTGGCAACCTGTGACATGATGTGCCCTCCTACTGCTGAGCCAAGCACGAGCAAGGGAAGGCAGAACAAAAGGTATCCTGCCACAGGGAGGTGTGACCATCTCTCAGACAGGGTTTAGTGTATTGGGCCAGAAGAGGGTGCTTGCCAGTGCCACTCAGTCTGCTTGAAGGGCACATTTAGTGCCCTCCTTCAATACTCCAACTCAAACCTGGCATGAAACTGGATAAAAAACATGGGAGTATCCTCCCCACTGTCTGACCCCCTCCTCCAGGAAGGACCCCTGACTCAAACCCACCCTTTACTTAGAGTACTGAAGGGCTTACTAGAGGGTGGGTCCCTAGATTTGGTGAGGGATTCAATTCAGAACAAACTCTGCCACCTCTTCAACCATCTGGACATTCTGACCGAGTTGTGAAGACCGCGTCGGACTGACCGCATCAGACTTCATCTTTGGACCTGAGACTGCAACCAAGAAGACCCCGTCTGCTCCTGATCTCTATGTTCTGCAACCACGCTGAACAGTCAGTATCCGTGCTCCATACAGGTCCCTTCCAGGCCCTGTGGATATTCAAAGACACTCGAAGAAATCTCACTTAGAGTGAAGGAGTCACTGCCCTGCATTCACAGGCTTCGCAACACAAGCTGACTGATTGCTAATTCTGGTCTAAAACTGGGTGAGTAACACAGGATATGGTTCTACAACTTCTTCGAGGATTGCACTGTCTTCAGACCGAGGGTGCGGCCAGGATCACTCGTCGACACTGCCGGAACAGAGTCCCTGTGTACTGCTTCAGCTGGCCGTTGCTAAGGCTGGGTGACTCTTGTCTCCAGAGATCTTCGGACCCTGTTGAGGGTCTTCTTTGATTCCAGTAGGCTCCCCTGTTTGCTCGGGGCCTACCCTGACTCACTTGAACGTGTTGAGTCCCTTGGACCTTATTGGTCACGACACTGCACCTTTTTCGCTTGCCACATTGTTTGCACTTGCAAAGGCTTGTTTGTGCTCCTGACGGACACTGACCCCTGAACTCTCGCTATACGATGTGGGACAGCTGGTGGAAGGCTCCACAGTGCCACCTGGTCCACACAGCTGCAGCTCCAAGGTCACTGTCAACTCTCCTGTAACACCCACCTTTGGTGGTCCTTTTGTCTTCCGAGCTTCCTGGTCACTTCTGTATGGCATAGACTTTATCCCCTCTGCTTGCAAGTACTGCTCATCTTAAATCCACCTTTGGGTTCTTATTTATTCACCTCTTTTGCCAGTTTCTGCTCTTCTCTTGCCTCTTTCTGTACACCTCTTGCCTCTTTTTGCACCTCTCTTGATATTTTCTGCACTTCTCTTGCCTCTTTCTGTACCCCTCTTGACTCGTTCTGCATAAATAAGCAAGAGCAGTGTAGAAAGAACCAACAGAGGTGCAGAAGGAGGCCAGAGGGGTGCAAAAGAACAAACAGAAGTACAGCTACAGGCAAGAGGTATGCAAAAAGAGGCAAGAAAAGTGCAGAAAGAAGCAACAGAGGTGCAGAAAGAGACAAGAGAACTGCAGAAAAAGGCAAGAGAGTTACAGAAACAGATAAGAGAGGTGCAAAATGGGGACAGGGGTGTTGTCATGTCCCGGAAATGGTAATGTAGTGATGCCCTTGTTGTGTTTTCTTTATTCCCTTTCCTCTTTCTCTGCTGTCTTTAGGGCTGCCCTACGCGGCTGTGGGCGGGCAGGTTGCAGGTGTTCCGCATTTAAACTAAGTGTGTTAGTGCTTCGGTGCTTGGTTTTGTTTCCGGTCCTTTTGCCCCAGGCAGGACTTTGCCGTCAGTGGTGTTGATACGCAGACATTTTGCCGTGGGTTTCGCAAGCACGTTGGGAGCGCCACGTTGAGTCTCGAATTTGTAGTTACTTCCTTGTTTGATTTACGAAAGACATCGTTGGATCCATCCCCTTCCTGGACTTTCGTTTCGTGCCTTGCTTGTTGGGTAACATTTACGTACAGTGACTGTTTGTTACCGGAGGCACCATATAGTTTTCTTTTCCCTTTTCCCTTTCTGCATTTTTTGGATCCCGTTTAATTGGAAGGGATCCTTGCCTGATTATTAATTCCTAACACGTTTTTCCCACTTTTGTTTTTTTTCCGTGAAGCTGGACCAGGAATGGTTATTATTAAATTTTTATCATTGTACCCACAACACTTTCTAAGAAGACAAGATAACCTAGTGAAAGTAAGCTAAAGATTGGAAGGGACGGAAGGGGACATGTTTTGTTTCCTTGTCTTTAACTCTTTCTTTGTGCTTCTTTTTCTCTCTTTGCTGCAGTGTTCATAATCATTGGGAACATCGCCTTGTTGCATCGGTTAGGAGGTCCTGTGCTGTGGGTCCATGTTTTTCCCTTTTTTCCACCCCACTCCCAAGGTATCCTTTCTCTCCTGTCTATGATCCATTAAGGCCAGGAGAGTTGGATGCGTGGGTAGTGGATCTGGAATGCGCTTTGCTCCTGCACTGTCTGGTGATTGAGCTGGTGGTGGGGGGTCGGGACAGGTGTAAAAAGAAGCAAGAGAGGTGAAGAAAGAAGGAAAAGGGGTATAGAAATTGGCATGAGGGGTACAGAAAGAAGCAACAGAGGTGGAGAAAAAAGCTAATGAGATGCAGAAAGAGGTAATGGGGTGCAGAAAAAGGCAAGAGAAGTGCAGAAAGAAGCAACGGAGGTGTTGAAGGTGGCACGAGAAGTACAGAAAGAGGCAAGAGAGTTGCAGAAACAGGCAAAAGAGTGGTGTAAAAAGAAGCAATAACAGTGCAGAAAGAACCAACAGAGGTGCAAAGGCAGGCAAGAGGGGTACCGAAAGAGGCAAGAGCAGTAGCGAAATTTGTAGGAGAGGTTCAAAAATAAGCAAGAACAGCACAGAAAGAATCAACAGAGGTGCAGAAACAGAGAAGAGGGGTGCAGAAAGAGGCAAGAAAAGTGCAGAAAGAAGCAACAGAGGTACAGAAGGAGGCAAGATAACTGCGGAAAGAGGAAATAGAGTTGTAGAAACAGGCAAGATAGGGGCAGAAAAAGGGAACAGGGGTACAGAAAGAGGCAAGAGAGGTGCAGAGAGTGGGAAGAAGGGTGCAGACAGAGGCAAGAGGGATACAGAAAAAATCAAGAGAGATGTAGAAAGAAGCAAGAGAAGTGCAGAAAGAAGCAACAGAGGTGCAGAAAGAGGCAGGAGAGGGTGCATAAAGAGGCAAGAGAAGTCCAGAAGGAAGCAAAAGAGGTGAAAAAAGAGACAAGAAAAACGCAGAACGATGCAAGATAGTTGCAGTAACTGGCAAAACAGTGATGTACAAAGAGGGAACAGGGGTGCAGACAGAGGCAAGATAGATGCAGAAAGTACCGCCAGAGGTAAAGAAAGAGGCAAGAGGGTGCAGAAATGTGCAAGAGAGTAGCAGACAGAAGCAAGAGCAGTGCAGAAAGAACCAACAGGGGTGCATATAGAAGCACAAGAGGTGCAGCAAGAGGTTAGAGGGGTATAGAAAGAGGCAAGAGAGGAGCAGAAAGGGACAAGAGAGGTGCAGATAGAGGCAATAGGGATGCAGAAGGAGGCAAGAGAAGTGCAGAAATAAGCAAGAGGGGGCAGAAAGAGGCAAGAGAGATACAGAAAGAGGCAAAAAAAGTGCAGAAAGCAGCAATAGAAGTGAAGAAAAAGGCAAGAAAGGTGCATAAAGAGGCAAGAGAAGTGCAGGAATAAGGGAGTTGCAGAAGGCGGAAGAGATGTGCAGAAAGAGGCAAGAGAAGTGCAGAAAAAGGAAAAAGGTACAAGAAAAAGGAAGAGAAATACAGAAAGAGACAAGAGAGGCGCAGAAACAAGCAAGAGTGGTTTGCACACCATTAGTACTAATTTAACATGCACATTTAGCAATAAGTAAGAGGTGACCATTCTAGGTTTGCAAAGGAACTTCCACCACGTTATAACACTTGTCATTTGATTTTTGGTAACGTTTGAGCTAGAAACAAGTTTTTTTTTGTTCAAATCTATGGATTATCCATCAAATAATGGATTATGTGGCAAATAAGATAAATTTATAATGTTGCAAAAGTTGGTGCAGCCTAACAGTTGCATAATTCCAGTGGCCCTGCTCATACCTCTGACTAGGTACAGAAGTGCTCCACCTAATTCTTTCTTTTTTTGTCTCATTAAGATTATAGTTTAGCTTCTATGGAAAAAAGGAAGTCCAAACCTGGGGTTACCACTCTGCAACACAGAGTGCCATACCACATCATTTTTCTCCAAAACACATAATACCACTGTACATAATTTCTATACACTAAATACCACATACTTTCTATCCACATAATTTCACTACATAACATACCACATAATTTCACTACGCACAACATACATCCACTCCACTCATAAAACATGAGTAAAAAACGTTTATATTTACAACGCCAATAGCTCTAACTCTCACAAATGCAGGACCTATTACATTAAAATGCTTCTTTAATTAGTAGTCACATTTGCAGAGTGGTGGAGAAAGGGGGCTGGGCCTCTGCCCAGTGCTCTGCCCAGTGCTCAAGAATTCCGCTGTGTAGGTCCTTACAGGAGGTACCAGGAGGGCTTCTTGGCCCCCAAAGTCCCTCTGGAGTAAAGTGGACTGCATCCCCCAACCTGTAGTGTGCCAGGAGGTGTGTTTGCAGAGTGATGGGGAAAGGGGGCGTGGCCTCTGAAGTCCTCTTAAGCAATCCCACTGTTTGGAACTTACTGGAGTTACCAGAAGGGGTAGTTGGCCCCCAAGGGCAACCTTGGGTGCCAACTAACCCTCCTGTTACCTCCAGTAAGTCCCATGCAACAGTACTGGTTAGTTCTCATAGCAGGCCATGACTCCTTTGCCCACCAGTCTGCAAACACTCTACCTGGCATGCTCTTGGATGGGAATTGAGGTCCCCTTGCCTCCTGAGGGTCCTTAGGGGCCAACTAGCCCACCTGATACCTCCAGTAAGCCCCAGAAAGTGGGATTGCTAAGAGGTGGACACAAGCCACGCCCTCTTTCTCTACCACTCTGCAAATGCGTCTTATGGCACGCTCTTGGTTGGGGGATGACGTCACCTTACCTCGTCAGGGTCTCTGGGAACCAACTAGCCTTCCTGTTATCTCTAGTAAGTCCCACACAGCTGAATTGCTGAGAGTGGTTGGAGACCATGCCCCCCTGTTTACACCACACTGCAAACGCACCTCCTGACACACTGGTGCTCAGCAATGCGCCAAAAGGGGCGTTTGCAGAGTGGTATAAAAAGAGGCTTGGCCTCAGACACAGACTCATCAATCCCACTGTGTGGGGTTAACTGGAAGTACCTGCTGGGATAGTTGGCCCTTAAAGAACCTTAACATTCTAGAGGCCTTAATTGCCAACCCAGAACGTGCTAGGAGGGGCGTTTGCAGAGTGGTGCAGGGATGGGGCAGGGCCTCCGGTAAGATGCAGGCTTCTCTTTTCTTTTTTAATTTTTAGAAGGGGGCTGTGTGGCCCCCCTTCTCTAAATATTTTTGGGGGGGCCATGGGATCCCATCCCCCTGGGCCTCAGACATTATACATATATATTTGCAAGACAAAAATGATTACGAATTGGGTCAAATTTTCATGTTTACCCTAAAATATGATTCTATGAGACATTCTAAACTAAATGCAGCTAAAGGTCAGAAAACAAGTACATTGCAAAAAAAGCAAACAAGCATTGCAGACTTCAAATTCTGATTTAAACTCAGCTCCAGATAGCAGATCGGATTCAGAATTGAGGATTAAGTAAGACAATTCCGCTCAAAATATTCTTGCTCCTGGTTAGGAAATTAATTGTTTATGTATGGACAGAAGGCAGACTTTGCACCCAAGGAAACATACAAACAAAGTTCAAACCACCAAAACTACAAATGTAGGCAGAGGCACAAAGCAATGTTCACACACATTAAATCCCATGAAACAAGCCACGGGAAGATGGAAATAACAGTAATAAGCAACAAGGAACCAAATAAAACCATCAGCAACCTGGCAAAAATAAACTTAACCAAAGCGGAAGAACAGATATTAAGTCTGGGCTTATCATACTTCCCGGAAAGTAACTTTAATTATTTAAGACTAGGATGGATGTATATCGCTGCATCAGAAAGCTTAAACTAAAAAAAATCATATGTTACTAACCAAAGATACAAAACAAGATAAATCTGTGGCAAATGAAGGAACTACAACCATACAAGACACAAGCGCACATGACATGCCTTTACTAGACGCTTTAAACAAACTTTGGACAGAAGGAAATACAACATTCACCCAGGACATTGGGAACAATAAAGCTGGAGGTGACACCCCATCAATAAAGTCAACTAAGGAACCAACAATTCCATCACCATTCAGGGCTACATCAACACTTACCACAGTCAGTCCAAGAGATTCGATTGGTGTCTTTAATGAACATTTAACCACAGAAATCAAATAACTAAATTACAGAGTACAAAACACCAGAGAAAAATATAACAAACGCAACATAGGATACTATTCACTCATGCATAAATTGGAACAGGAGGCCTCAATAGTAATCAGAAACTCTGACAAAGGGGGCAACATTGTAATATAGGACAAAGCAGACTATACAAAAGAGGCCCTATCACAAGTAAATGGCCCAAAATGCTACACCAGACAAAATGGAACAGATCTACAGGAAATATATAAAATATACTACACCAAATTTTCATCTTGGAAAACAAAGGGGTTAATAACTATGGACGAATACAAGTTTAAAGAAAATTATTACCTCATCATGCCATCAATATCCTTTATACCAAAAATACATAAAGACGCAGACAAACCACCAGGCAGACCTATTATTTCGGCGCGTGTGGGCCTTTTGGACCATGCGTCACAATATGTGGATTTTTATTTACAAAATCGTGCAAGTTTTACCATTATATGTACAAGATACTTGCGATTTTTGTATAAACTGAAAGACTTTGAATGGCAGAATGATTACTTACTGATGGCGTTAGATGTTACATCACTGTATACCAGTATTAGACACACTGATGGTATTAGAGCATTACAATACTACTTAACAACAGAGTTGGGTGAATTGACAGACCACAGTAAGATGGTCATTGAGATGGTTGAATACTGCTTAACTGACAATGTATTCATGTTTCATAATCTACATTATCAGCAGACAATGCCCATGGCCTTTGGAGCCAGCTTCTCCCCCAGCTATGCATGGGCTGGTGGGAGGAGCTGGTTCTCGCAAAGGATCATGAGGTAATTGTTAAAAACAATATCATTTTAGGGCTACGCTTTATCGACAACTTATTTGTCATTTGGAAAGGTACCAAAAATGAAGCACAGGCATTTGTTAAGTCCATCAATGACATTTCACTCAATTTACACTTTACGTACAAGTACATGGATAGTGACTGGATACTTAGAGAGCTGCAATTTGACAGAATGGTGAATTTATAAGTGCGTGGATTTTGGCTCAGTGATTACATAAGGACATGGTACTGCCTGCTTAATTAGAGGAGTACAGAGAGAGTGACAGTGTGATTACTGGACTGACTGGGTTCTACCTGGGTAATTGGAGGTGTGAATCATTACTGTGAAGATGGTTAGAGGACATCATGGATAGTGCACATTTGAATGTAACACCGCATCTCTGAATGCCTCAGTTATTATACGAGTACATGGATAGTGACTGGATAGTTAGATTGCTGCAAGTTGACAGCATGGTAAATTTATAAGTGCTTGGGTTTTGGTGCAGTGATTACATAAGGATATGCTACTGGCTGAATTATTAGAGGAGTGCACAGAGAGTAAAAGTGTGATTGCTGCACTTCATGTGTACTACCTAGGTAATTGAAGGAGTGAATCAGTACTGTAAATCTGGTTAGGGGACAACATGGATAGTGTAGATTTGATTGTAACACTGCATGTCTTAATGCCTCAGTCACTCTATTTTGCCATACAAATGCACATAAGCAACAAATGACATTGCTTTCCAGAGATTTTCAAATTGTAAAACTCATTTCCATTAATCATACAGAATAACACTTTTTAACTGACTTTTTCACCCCTTCTGCTTAAGGCCAGTTTCCATAGCAACCACTCAACTTAACTGTCAGGTCAAAAGTTCACCACAGAATGTTGCAAATAAGAACAGCAAGTGTGGTTGATTTTGCAAAACATGCCCTTATCTTTTCTGCTGTACCTTTCAAACATTTGTTTCTAACCAATAAGAAACATGCTTTTTAAACAAAGTAAAATGCACCCTATTTTTGGATGTATAATCTTCTTAAACAGCCAATCAAATCTCTTCTTTCTTAAAAACAGCATCTTCTCCACCATTTTAGATATCTGTCATTCTACCAACTGACTACCTCAGCTACAGACATATTTTCATTACCTACAGGGATCCCTTCAAGATGCTGTCAGTGTGGATTGTTAGGCACAGCTATGTATTCTGGTGCAAAAGGTATGCTGAAACATTAAAGAGATTGGACAGAGAGGATTAAAGTGGCACCAATTGATGCCTTTGATTAAAACCTTTTTGCATCTCCAACCCCCTGACCTCATGATTGTGCACTGTGGTGGCAATGACCTAGGCACATTGACTGAGGTAGGTCTGCCAATGCTAATGAAAGACACCTTTGCAGAATTGATGTTGCTTTTCCCCAAACTGCCTTTGTATACTCTAACATATGCCAAAGAAAGAAATGGAAGTGGTCCAATCAATTTTACCCACAGATTGAGAAAGCTAGAATAAATGTCAATAAAGCTGTTCTGCTTTCCTCAGAGACCATAGAATGGGCTCCATATATAACAACAATCTACGTTTCCAAATGGAGGGCATATATAGGCGTGACAGAGTACACTTCACTGATGAAGGGACCAGAGTGTTTCTCAACAACCTAAAGCTCTGCATCCGCACTTACATGTAGCTGCAAGAAACTCATAATAAGCATAAGGCTCTTTTTAGACCCACCCAATAACCCAAAATATAACCTAGGTTTATATTAAAAAAAGTTCTTCATCACGTTCACACTAGGGGGCCGCTGAACCCCGCGTACCCCTTGCATTCACACCAGATACCGCATACCCCACTTGTTCACACTAGTGTGCGGTGCTGATTGCTGCACACCCCTCACGTTCACACCATGGGGATGTGCTGGGAGCCGCGCACTCCCCGCGTTCACTCCAGTCGGCCGAACTGAGCACCGCACTAGGGTTACAAATCCAATTTTTTTTTTTAAACTGTCCACTTTCATTAATTTACATTTGCCACAGGGACCCCATCCTCCGGGGCATGGCCTCATAGTTATGGTCCATGGGGGGAGCCCCAATGCCCCCACGGTCCCTACCAGTTCCCCACCTCCTGTAGGAGCCAGCATTGCTTTTCCACACGGGGGAGCTGTTCACAT
This sequence comes from Lissotriton helveticus, assembly GCF_964261635.1. Taxonomy (NCBI): domain Eukaryota; kingdom Metazoa; phylum Chordata; class Amphibia; order Caudata; family Salamandridae; genus Lissotriton; species Lissotriton helveticus. The sequence continues at coordinate 1,960,038,866 of NC_136063.1, read as the reverse complement.
GCAGCTCCCGTGTGAAAAAGCAATAGGCTTTTGAATTTGGAAGAGAGAGCACAGTTCCCACCCTGCCATGGCAAATGGGCGTGTCCTGGTGGAGGGCAGCTCGGGACACTGCAGGAGCTGGCTCTGGGGGGTGGTGGTCCCCAGGGCAATCAAGGGCTCCTAGAGAGGGGCCGCGCCACCCCTCTCCCAACTAGGGCACAGCCCTAGGGAGGTGGTGGTGCCTAGGGCTCGGGGGTCCGTAACAGACCCCCAAATTTATATAATTTGTGCCCCGGGGAGGTGGCTGCCCCCAGGGCATATGAGGGGGGCTCGAGCCCCCCACACAGGTTTAATTCATAAAAAAAGGAAACCCTGGGGGTGGCTGTCCCTCAGGATGTGGGGGGACATCTCCACCATGAATATTTGAGAAAAGCCCCAGGGGTAGCGGCCACTGGGCCTTGGGGGCCCTTGGAGGCCCCCACAAATTAAACATGCCCCGGGGGTGGCTGTCCCCAGGGCTGCGGGAGGGCCTCCAGCAAATTATGAATGTAGCCCCAGGGAAATGGCAGCCCTCGCCAATATTTTTGGGCAATGACCCCGGGACCTGGTCCACCCGGGGGCCTCAATTAAATCATGTGCACTTTTTTTAAAATTTTGGTGGGATATATGCCCCCAGCGCACATTTCACTGAAATAAAAAAAAGAATGCTTTTTTAGGACCTGGGGGTCCTTGTGGGACCCCCTGAACATGCCTATGGAGTCATGGTGTTTTACTTTTTTCTTGTGACTCGGTTTAACAGAGTCACAAGATGGCTGCCAATACTTCCTGGTTTGGAGTGTTGGTAGCCAATCAGAGTGAAGCTCGTGCCCTGGAGGGGTCACGACTCCACCGCGTTCCTAGATATCAAAACATTTTCTTTTTCAAATTTCTCAGGAACTACTGAACGGATTTACACCATTTTAAAAAAAGGTCTCATTCTGAACCAAGCTTTACCTTTTTTTGCCAATTTTGGTGTAATTCCGTTCGCAGTTCTGGTTGAAGCTCTGTCTAAAGCTTCCTATGGAAAACTACATGCGGAAAACATGTTTTGGGACCTCGCTTTTTTATCAGCCCCCGCTTGTCAAATCACCCCCAAACTTTGAAGACAGGAGTAGACCGGAGCGGGCCACTAGTTTTGAGAATTTCCCCAAGATTCGTGAACCAGCGTCAAAGATATTGATAAAACAAAAAATAATTTTCCTATGGAAACTAGGTCCTAACTATAACTACTACTGGTAACTGCCAGTAGCTAATATATATATATATATATATATATATATATATATATATATATATATATATATATATATATATATATATATATATATATATATATATATATATATATATATATATATATATATATATATATATATATATTACCTACTGGCGGTCGCCAGTAGGTATATATAGTTAGGATTTTTTCTCTATGGGTTTTTTGAAAATTCTATGTCTAATAACTTTGGCGTTTGTGGACGGAATCGGCTGAAATTTTCAGGAAAATGGCACATTTTGTTTCTGAGCAGCCCTTGAAAATTTGGGGGGGGTTCGTCCAGTGGGGGCCGAGAAAAAAGGGGGGTCCCAAAACGTGTTTTTAACATTGAGTTTTCCATAGGGCGGTTGGCCTCACTTTTAGCCCGAACGGCTGAATGGATTTGCACGAAACTTGGCAAAATTGTAGGGACTGGTAGCCCGATGTGCCTTTTGTAGGTCTCAATATATGTGCTCCAGTGGATTTTGAGAAATTAACGTTTAAAAAAAGATATATATCTGTAACAGCGGACCGGTTAGCGCTCTGGTTCGCGGACTTTTCGCGCAACGGAGCTTTGTGAAGCGAAGCTGATTGGTTCTCCGGCGTCTGTCAACATTCCAAACAGTCCGTAGCGGCCGCCATCTTGTCTCTCGGTAGGATCGAGAGACAAGAGGAGGCCGAAGCGGAGGGGCAAATGACCATAAGGGGGCATAGTACATTGTCGCTCACCCCCTAGGTTTGATGTGGAGGTTTTAAAAGGGCCCCGCGGGGCAAAAAAAAATAAAAATAATAATAATCGAACAGCTGAATGGATTTGCACGAAACTTGGCAAAATTGTAGGGACTGGTAGCCCGATGTGCCTTTGCTAGATCTCAATATATGTGCTCCAGTGGATTTTGAGAAATTAACGTTCAAAAAAAGGTATATATCTGTAACAGCGCACCGCTTCGCGTACTTTTCGCGTTACGGAGCTTTGCGAAGCGAAGCTGATTGGCTCTCCGGTGTCTGTAAACATTCCAAACAGTCCGTAGCGGCCGCCATCTTGTCCCTCGGTAGGATCGAACAGCTGAATGGATTTGCACGAAACTTGGCAAAATTGTAGGGACTGGTAGCCCGATGTGCCTTTGCTAGGTCTCAATATATGTGCTTCAGTGCATTTTGAGAAATTAACGTTCAGAAACAAGATATATATCTGTAACAGCGCTCCGCTTCGCGGAGATAAAATTATATGTGTATTACCTAGCTGTTGCTAACACCAGTTAGCGACGGCTAGTAGAAGATAGCGACCATCTTGGGCCCCACTTTGCATGTGAGTGATATTTATCACTAATGACATGCAAAGTGGGCATGCCAAGATGTTAGCGACTGGAAACAGTCGCTAACATCGCTATCTCCTATTATCAACTTTTGGAAATATTCGAGATAAGGGCAAATATCTCTAAAAGCTACCACCTGCCCTGAGCAGTTCTTAGCCATGTTATCCAATGGGAGGTGGATAACATGGCTAAGAGCATTAGCTCGGTAATGCATGAATATCGCTGAGTTTTCAGCGATATTAATGCATTGCAGTCGTTTTTTATCGTATTTCCGATAAACCTTGATAATAGCAAGGTTTATCTGCGATAATTTCTGACGGTAAAAAAATCGTTGCTAAGCATCGTTAGGGATAAATATCGCTTAACTTTGGTAATATGCCCCAACGTCTGTTAACGTTCGATTCGAAGGAAATCAGGAAGTGTTGAAAAACATTGTCTGCGCCATCTTGTCTTTTTTCAAATGCCACACTTTTGTCGTGCACGGCAGCCATTTTAGATGCCTTGACCAGACCCACTCTGTGCACGCTGTCGATCCTTAGCATGGCTCCCCACCCTCGCAAACATCTCCCCCAGGTAGTGGTCACCCCCGCTCTCTGTCTTATGCATGGGTAATAAACCTCCCCCATCTGCGCTGCTGTTCCCTGAGAATCACACCCTGTGCCCGCCCGACACCTCCCTTTCGCCCTATTCACTACCGCACCCTCTGACACTCCTTTTCCTCTGTGTCCGATTGTCCAGGCTGGTCCTAGGGTATCAGCTAGCCCTGCAGATGTAGTTTATGGCCACAGCTGTAAAGAATCACCCCTCTTCAAAGGAGTTATAGTAGATCAAGGCCCACACTCGATGAGATTCGTCACAGCAGAAGCGTTGCTATTATCTGAAAACCATCCTGTATTGTGATTGGGGAGGGGACCGAGCCTGAAGCGGAAGATTCCAGGGATGACTGTTTGTACATCAAAGTTTTTACAATTATGTGTCACATTAAAAATATATAGCACTCCGACAAAGTAGTAAGATTATAAAACTTTAATAATTTATAAATATATACAAGAAAACAAAAATAGTAATAACATATAAACATTTTTAGGGAAAAACAACGAAGTAGCGGTCGGCTGTGCGAATAGTCCCAACGCAGCACAACGTCCAGATTTCCGGCGTGGGGCGTCGCGGGGGGTGGGTCATCAGTAGCAAACTGTTGTGCGAATAGTTCCAAGGCAGCAGAACGCGTTGAAATCTAGATGACACGAAAGTGATGTCTAGTAAGTTGCCACCCAGCAAATAACGGCATGGGGCGTCGCGGGGGGTGGGTCATCAGTAGCAAACTGTTGCGCGAATAGTTCCAAGGCAGCAGAACGATGGCACCAAGGTGATGTCCAGTAAGTTGCCGCACTGGTTTTGGTATCCTACAATGCTGCTCCGAATAACGGCGTGGAGCGCCCCGGGGGAGGCGGCGTGAACGGGCCTCTCCAGGTGGAGTGTCATCTGTTGTAGTGGGGCGCCCCTTTACCGTTTCAGTTGCCATTCCGTCCGTTTTTGGTCCACTGTGTCAAAAGCCGCAATTCAGCTGAGTTGCGCCCACTCTTGCGGTGCAGCGATAGGCGGCTGTCACAGGACTCTCAAAATGGCGGCAGGCTGTTTCCTTTTTGGGCCTGGTCCACTGAAATGGCCCTGGGACACCTTGGAAATCGGACGCTTGTCTGCTAGGTCTTGGACCTCATTCTCGAAAGCGTCCCCTCCGCCTTGAGAATTCATCAAAAGTTTTGGGGGCTCCGACTCCTGCAGGCTTCTGGTGGGGAGCGGCTGCCATGATTGCTCGCGGAATGACCACGACTGAGCTACGAGATGGTGGTGCTTTCATGCTGACGCCAGCTTCAGTCTGAAACATCCAGAAACAAGGTGGGGCTTTCATCGTTTGGGGAAAAAAAAAAGTTTTCATCCTATGAAAAGTGTTGTTTTTAGGTCACATGATCAAGCCTTCCATCATTAGGAAACCAAAAGTAAAATGAACCAATGAAAAGTTTTATAAACAAGTCACATGACCTGTTATGCGGCATAGGGTGTAAAATTAGGAGAAAATACGTTGGCACGTGAGGCGGCGTCAGTAGCGGACCGATGTGCGAATAGGCCGAAGGCAACACAACGCGCCAAGATCTGGATGGCACCGAGGTGGTGTCCAGCAAGTTGCAGCACTGGTGTGGCCATCCTACAATGCTGAAAGTCGGCGTGGGGCGCCCCGTTGGCCTGTGAGTTTGCGTCAGTAGCGGACCGATGTGCGAATAGGCCGAAGGCAGCACAACGCGCCAAGATCCGGATGGCACCGAGGTGGTGTCTAGTAAGTTGTCGCACTGGTGTGGCCATCCAACAATGCTGAAAGTCGGCGTGGGGCGCCCCGTTGGCCTGTGAGTTTGCGTCAGTAGCGGACCGATGTGCAAATAGGCCGAAGGCAGCACAACGCGCCAAGATCCGGATGGCACCGAGGTGGTGTCTAGTAAGTTGCCGCACTGGTGTGGCCATCCTACAATGCTGAAAGTCGGCGTGGGGCGCCCCGTTGGCCTGTGAGTTTGCGTCAGTAGCGGACCGATGTGCGAATAGGTCGAAGGCAGCACAACGCGCCAAGATCCGGATGGCACCGAGGTGGTGTCTAGTAAGTTGTCGCACTTCTGTGGCCATCCTACAATGTTGAAAGTCGGCGTGGGGCGCCCCGTTGGCCTGTGAGATGGCGTCAGTAGCGGACCGATGTGCGAATGGGGCCAAAGGCAGCGCAACAATATTTTCTGATTTGAAGACACCACAAGGCGCTGAGATGCCAAGATCCGGATGGCACCGAGGTGGTGTCTAGCAAGTTGTGGCACTGGTGTGGCCATCGTACAATGGTAAAAGTCGGCGTGGGGCGCCCTGTTGGCCTGTGAGATGGTGTCAGTAGCGGACTGATGTGTGAATGGGGCCAAAGGCAGCGCAACAATATTTTCTACTATATTTTCGGAGTAGAAGACACCACAAGGCGCTGAGATGCCAAGATCCGGATGGCACCGAGGTGATGTGTAAGTTGCGGACGGATGTGCGAATGGGGCCAAAGGCAGCTCAACAATATTTTCTGAAGAGAATACACCACAAGGCGCTGAGATGCCAAGATCCGGATGGCACCGAGGTGATGTCTAAGTTGCGGACCGATGTGCGAATGGGGCCAAAGGTAGCGTAACAAGATTTTCTGTATGGAAGATACCACTAGGCGTTGAGATGCCAAGATTCGGATGGCACCGAGGTGATGTCTAGGAAGTTGTGCCACTGGTGTGGCCATCGTACAATGGTAAAAGTCGGCGTGGGGCGCCCTATTGGCCTGTGAGATGGTGTCAGTAGCAGACTGATGTGCGAATGGGGCCAAAGGCAGCGCAACAATATTTTCTGACTGACACCACAAGGCGCTGAGATGCCAAGATCCGGATGGCATCGAGGTGATGTCTAAGTTGCGGACTGATGTGCGAATGGGGCCAAAGGCAGCGTAACAATATTTTCTGTATGGAAGATACCACTAGGCGTTGAGATGCCAAGATTCGGATGGCACCGAGGTGATGTCTAGCAAGTTGGTGTGGTCATCCTACAATGCTGAAACTCGGCGTGGGTCACCCCATTAGCCTCTGAGATGGCGTCAGTAGCGGACCGATGTGCGAATAGGCCGAAGGCAGCACAACGCGCCAAGATCCGGATGTCACCGTGGTGGTTTCATAGTTGAGAGGCACTTCATCTGCAGTGGGGCGCCGAGATCCGGATGGCACCGAGGTGATGTCTAGCAAGTTGCTGTACTTGTGTGGTCATCCTACAATGCTGAAACTCGGCGTGGGTCGCCCCATTAGCCTGTGAGATAGCTGTTCTTTGGATTTGGGCCTTGTCCACTAAAATGGCCCTGGGACACCTAAGAACTCGAACGCTCGATTTTTTTTTCCTTTCCTGTACATGCAAAAAAAGGTAAATGCCCGGTATGTTACACGCTTCATCTGCCACGATGAACTCTCCAGAGGAACCGAAAAAATATATAGTTGTGGTAACTATACCATGCATCGTCATATGGAGAGGTGGCACCAATTAATTATAGTGCTGCATAAAAGAGAGATTTGGAGGAGAACCCCTGACCTGCTAGTACATTCATCAAAGAAGTGGCACTGAGAGCTTCAGAGGCAAGGGAAACGGTCCCAAATATTTAGAAGAACTTTGGAAAGATTAAAATGACATGTTTAGATTGTGGTAAATTAATTTCATGTGGGCAGATGAGTGTTACTCTAATAAATACAGCATATGAACATCATCATAGTCGATGGTTGGTAGAGACATTTTGACTATATCCTGGACCTGCCCGTCCTCGCCCAAAATGGCGCCGGAATAAATGGGACTCGTAACTCCTTGTTGTGTACTGGTTGCAGAACCTTGAAATCACGAGATACGTATGCAGTTTTGAAGCACATGGCGGGCGGGGACGAGAATTGATTGAATATTTCGACATCCCTATTGATATTAAGTTCTGATGTGTTATTGATTACTGTACTGTTGAAAATTCGAATTAACGTCACCCATGGTACTTGCCCGCAAATGTATATCTAGATAATTTTATTGTAACTGGCCCTGTCGTATTTTAATTATAAAATGTACGTCCACCGATTCCGTAACTGTTAGACACCTTAGTTTTTGCAACCTAATGGCCCGCCCGTTACGTTCCTCTACAGTGTAAATGTCTATTCATCATATACGATTACAGTTTGCTCCGTGGCAGGCCCACGTGGTTATAGGCTCGTATTTGTATAATGAAATTTTCACAATAAAGGTTTTTAAAAGAAAACATGGTAGTAGTGTATACATTGGTAAAGTTTTTAATAATAGTCACTGTTTTAGAATCATTAAAAGGCAAGTGAAATAAAGCAGACCAATTACATGAAGGGTAAAAGGTATAATACGAAGGAACGCAGTAAAGATAAATGGTCAAGGGCTGTTGTGTTTTCTATTCCTGCAACATAAAGTGATCGATAAGAATCTCATATTCAGGCGTATCGGCGACTAAGACAGCAGGTCGACCCTCTTTTGCTCAACGGCTCCGTCATGGGACGAAGAAACGCTCTTTTTCTCGAAAAAAGAATATATTTTACTTGCAGGACAGTTGTAAAATTTCCGGGAAAGTACATTAGCCTGGAACATTATAACATATATTTAAGAGAAAATAATGTTCGGAAGTAATTAAAAGCGTAATTTTTAGGTGATATGACCAAGGCTTTCATCATTAGAATAAGAAAAGTAAAATGAACCAATGAAAAGTTTTATTAACAAGTCACATGACTTGTTATGCTTACGTTACGCGCTGCGCGCCCCGGATGACTTCCGGATGCGCTAACGCGGCGCGTCATATGACGCATTACGCGACAACGCAGGTCCAGAATATAGTCAAAATGTCTCCACCAACCAGCGGTCGAAACACAACCCCTTTCAGCAGGCTAAATAGTTCTGTTAAATGACAACAGAAAGGACAGGCAACAAGAACCATCAGTCAAAGAGGGGAGGGCTAGTTCTTCTCTACCGGGTTACATTGGGGCGCTACCGGAACTGATCGAATTGGTAGTCTACAGTGTTTCTGGATGTTTCAGACCGAAGCTGGGGTTAGCATGAGAGCAGCACCATTTCGTAGCTCCGTTGTGGCCATTCCGCAACCAATCATGGCAGCCGCTCTTTATCGTTATTTTGGGCGGGGTGGGTGGCGGAGCCGAGCTGTTTTGCAGCCATCATTGTGTGGAGTTCAGTTCATCTCACTAGTTTTGTATTTGTCATGAGGGGTTGTTCCTAATGTTTCTATTTTAGCGAGGTCAAAAAGAGATCCCATTAGTGGCCTACTGATTTTGCTCGATTCCTTTTCTTTTTTTTTACACGATTTTTCGTTATCTGCAAAGACTAAACAGAGTATTGCGACTCTGTGTTTGTTTGTAAATAGAGAATGAACCAAAGAGAACTAATTCTAAAACAGTAAATACTTGGATAACAATCAATCAAATGGAGAGAGAAGCAGGCACGACGGATTACAACGGGGGCAAAGGCCTGCGTTAACTACCTTTCACTATCTGCAAAGAGAGAGTACTCCTAATAGAAATGAGGGGGGGGGGGCACCATTCAAAGCAGATCAGTGTGCATAAACACGAAAATGTTTTCACTTACCATGTACTTGACATTCGACAGCTTATGATATTTGCTATTAAAAAACCATTGAAATTCACTGAAAAAACCATAGGTTATAGACCATATATAGTTAGGAATTAGCATTTACAAAACCTTGAAAATTCACTGAAAAAACCATAGGTTATACACCATATATAGTTAGGAATTAGCATTTAAAAAACCTTATTTTACTCACACAAAACCATTGAAATTCCATATATAGTTAGTTGCACTAACTATATATCGCGCACCCGCAATCCACTGCTGATCATGTCACATATTACATCATTCATGACATGGTCAGTGACATCACTGATGACATCACTGATGACATCTCAAATGACATCACTGATGAGATCACTGATGACATCTCATTTGACATCAATGACCACATCACTGATGATATCATTCATGTGACAATACAATGCATCTCCTCACGTTTTAATATAACCTCTGTTTCACCCAGTGTTAAATACAGAGTATAATTTTTGAAACCATTGACACACCAATACTAGTTACTACATACGTACTCACTGATTCCTACGTCTACACACACATTCACTCATTCACCCATACAATCATTCATACATACAATCACTCATCTTTACAACACTATCATATGCACTCATACACCTATACAGACACTTACACTCTGCCACTCATCCATGGAGTTACTCACACACCTAGTCAGTCCTGTAAAGAATCAATCACACTTCCATTTTCTTGTCTATACAGTTAAACATAGAGCACCTTACATTTTCAAACATATACTAACACATACTTACTTTCTTATACAATCATTGATACAAGTACACATTGATCTGCACAGAGTCACACACCTCCCAGCCAGCCACACACACACTCAGTCTCCTATACAAATACTTGGACAATCAATCAATAACCCATATAGTTAATCATATAGCTACTGATCAACACATGCAGCAGTTTACAGAACAACAGACATAATGATGCACAAATTAAGACAGTTTACTC